>NC_134400.1:88901143-89635404 GCF_050003625.1 Haematobia irritans | reverse complement strand
GAATGCGATTCTATATTATCGATTTTTTATTTCGGTCGAAAATGTTGTCAAAATTTTATTTCTATATAGAATTTTTGTAAAATTTTATTTTTATAGAAAATTTTGTCAAAATTTTATTTCAATTGAAAATTTTGTATAAATTTTATTTCTATAGAAATTTTTGCAAAATTTTATTTCTATAGAAAAAAATTTGCAACATTTTTTTTTTCTACAGATTTTTTTTGCAAAATTTTATTTCTATAGAAAATTTTTGCAAAATTTTATTTATATAGAAAATTTTGTCAAAATTTTATTTTCTTTAAAATTCAGTCTCTTGACAATAATCTTCCAGTGAAATTTTTGTTGAAATTTAGTAAAAAGTACCTTTCCGCTCAAAAAATACCTTTTTTGTACTTTCTTAAAAATTGTATTTTCCATCCCTGAGTTACTGGCAAAGTGACCAAAATTTTTAAAAGAATATGCACGTTTGGAAATATCTCTTTATTGCACTCTCCAAGTGCTTCCATCGCTGAATTAGGCAGGTTCTTTTCGCAGGTTTTGCGCCATTTCATTTACACATGTGTGTTTGGCTGTTTCCTTGTTGTTGCTATGGCCAAACAAAGCGAGTCATGTTCACAAAAAGAACAACAAACACACATAAAAAGCAGAAATACATTTTCCAAAAATGAAATTTGTGGTGCGAGAACAAAAACAATTTGTTTTTTTCGACCGTCGTTTGACGGGCTTTTCAACTAGTATTCTAGGATTTGTGCAATTTTTATAGGTAAGCGTCTTCAAAATAAAACCTTCAGCTTTCCTTCAACATCTTCGATAAGATTTTTCTATGCAGCTAAAAATATATATTTATATAAAAATATTCATTCATTTCGTGGGGGGTTTGATCCCCTCACCACCCCCCCTGAATACGGCCTTGCACTGACGCATCCAAAGAGTTCTTAAAAAATTTAATTGCGGACTGTAAACTAATCTACGATCGTCTAAAGATAATCAAACCGATGGATAGCTTGACGCCCTTAGAGGTTAGGGAATTTTAAAAGCAAAAACATGTCACATTTGCAAATGTGACATTAACACTAGGGTGGAAAAAAAGGTGAGAGATCACTGTCACCTCACAGGGCAAATACAGAGGGCCAGCACACAATAGCTGCAACCTTCAGTATCAAGTAGCCAATTTCATTCCCATATTTTTCCACAATTTTTCAAAATATTATTGCCATCTTTTGATCAAAGACTTGGCTCACTTTGAGGGTACTACTTCTGTTATTGCTCAGAATAAGGAGACATATATTTCAATGTCTCACATAATTCCAATGGGAAATAAAATTATATTAGACTTGAGGTTTTTGGATAGCTTCAAATTTATGGCTGCGAGTTTAGATACATTTGCTCGTAATTTGTCCGATGATGCCCTTCACAATGTAAAGGAGCACTTCCAAGCCAATTTCGACCTAATGAAAAGGAAAGGGGTTTTCTGCTACGACTACTTATCAAGTCATAGTAAATTAGACGATGATAAGCTGCCGTCCATTGAAGAATTTTACAACACTCTAAATGACACACCATTCACTGTGGAAGACTACACACATGCACAAAATGTGTGGAGCACAATGGGTTGTCAGACATTAAAATACCATATGGAACTGTATTTACTTACAGATGTTCTTTTATTAGCTGATATATTCGAAAAATTTCGCACAATGTGCATTGACATTCATGAACTTGATCCATGCCATTATTTTACGGTCCCTGGTCTTTCTTGGGAAGCAATGTTGAAGTTAGTTACACGAACAAATGAACTACATCTCTTATTAGATAAAGAAATGCATAATTTCTATATGAGGGGGACTAGAGGTGGAATAGTTCAATGTAGCAAAAGATATGTTCGTGCCAATAACAAATATATGAAAAATTATAGAGATGATCTAATTTTGAGTATCCTCATGTACATTGACGCAAACAATTTATATGGGCTAGCAATGTCTCAATGTCTCCCACAGAAAGATTTCGAGTGGGTGAAGGGAAGTCCAGAATTTCTAATAAAATTCTTTTTTGATAATATATCTAAATTACCTACCGATTCCAGTCATGGTTATTTCCTTGAGGTAGATCTCTCCTATCCTAAAGAAATCCATGACTATTTAAATGATTTTCCTCCATGTCCTGAAAACAAATTTCCTCCCGGATCCAAATTTAAAAAATTGATTGCAGATTTTGAAGATAAGAAAAACTATGTAATCCACTATAGAAATCTGTAGCATTGTTTAGATTTGGGTTTAAAACTTGAAAAAGTGCATAGGATACTATCATTTGTACAAAGTGATTATTTGCGTCCCTTTATTGATATAAATAATAGCCATAGAGCCAAAACAAACATTGCGTTTCAAAAGGGTTTTTTCAAATTATTAAATAATGTGATATATGGTAAGACCATGGAAAATGTAGAAAAACGGACAGATGTGAGAATTGTAAAGGTATGGGAATTAGTAGGACAAAGAAATAGTGCGGTGAAATTGATATCTAGACCAAATTTCAAGAGTCTAATCCACTTTGGCGAAAATATGGTCGCCATACAAATGCATAAAAAAGAAATTGTATTAGACAAGCCTGTACAAATGGGGTTTTGCCATTTTAGAAATTTCTAAGCATTTTATGTATGATTTCTACTATGGATTTTTGAAAAAAAAGTTCGGAAATGATGTGACTTTAGCGTACACAATGGTCCTCAAGTTCATAGGTAGGGACTGAAGAAATAACTCCGGATGATATTAAAGCAAGATTTGATACCTCCGATCTACCTCCAAATAATAGATTCAATGTCCCTATTGAAAATAAAAAAGTTTTAGGAATGATGAAAGATGAGAATTCGGGCAGAATAATGACGGAGAAAAGCAAACGAGATAAAGTGATGAATTTATGATGTGATAGTGATAGAGTGTCCTATAATACACTTGTAAAGGGTTCAAACTTCATTTCAAAAAATAGTGTCTTCAGTTTGTGCCCAATCCCAAACCCTTTTATAACAATTCGAAATCTTGCGCTTTTCAAATTTTCAATTATACATATATATATATATATATATATATATATATATATATATATATATATATAATATATATATATATATATATATATATATATATATATATATATATATATATATATATATATATATATATAATATATATATATATATATATTATATATATATATATATATATATATATATAATATATATATATATATATATATATATATATATATATATATATATATATATATATATATATATATATATATATATATATATATATATATATATATATATATATATATATATATATATATATATATATATATATATTAAAAATATATATTGTTCAAATAATTTTAAACATTTGTTTGCTAATAACAAAACGAAAGCGAAAAACGTGCTCACGCGTCAAATTAACAAAAAAACAACAACAACAAAAACACTTTTTTCTACGTGTGTTTAAAGTCCTAAACAAACAACAAGAAAATGACATCATACTTCTGTAATTTGTGCTCCATCAACTTCGCTGGTAAGAGAGATTTCAATTCTCATGTTTCCAGACATTGCATATGTGGTGAATTCTGTGAAAATAAATATATTTTGATGTCTCACAAAGAGAAATGCCCTCAAGTTCTTGGAGGACGCGTGATGGGAATGAATTCCAATAAAATGAAAATGGATGGTGGTTTAGTTCAAACGTCAATGGGTGGCGGGGCATCCATTCAAACTAGAAACGTCATCAATCAGCAGCAGGGATATTGGGGCAACATGCAAGCCCAACAACTTTATCCCTTCAACGGTAACATGTGCAACAACAACCAACATCCATCTCATCAGTGGAGCAACCATCTCCAACAGCAACAACAACAACAACATCGACCCTCACTGCAGTCGGTCCTACATACCGGGGTCGACACAGGGAAACCCTCCCTGTCCAAGGACAGCAACCCCCCACGGGAATACAAATACATGTATGTACAAAAATCGCTTTGTCATCACTTTCCCTAATCCTATCCCACATCCCATCCTTTTCCCCATCCCTTTTTCCTTCCTGGGCAGAATCTGCCAGCCAGTCTGCTCAGAATACTTCTCCTTTGTGCTGGCGACATTGAGAGCAATCCAGGGCCAGTGAAGTATGTGTGTCCAGTCTGTTCGCGGCAGGTCACGCGCGGAGGTTACTCCGTGATGTGCAGCGAATGTCACAACTGGGTACACCTGCGTTGCTCGGGACTCAAGAATGTAGGAGATTACAATCCTACATTCAAGTGTCACACCTGTGTGCGCCTGCCCCCCGTGTCGCCCCCTCCTGTAGTCACAACGGCGAGACCTTCTCACGATGTGACTGCAGATCCCACACCACTGATCATGACCCATCCCCCCATATCATCACACACAACAATTATTTCACAAACACCAAGTCCGAGTCCGTCCGTGAACCACAGTATATCTGGTCAAGAGACATGTCAGGCTTGCAGAAAGAGACTCACCAAGGCAGCTAAACCGGTTAGATGTTCCATCTGCAAGACCTCGACACATCTGAGATGCTCAGGCCTCAGAAATTCGGACCAGTATACCCCTGACTTTGTTGGTACCTGCTGCCGGAGAATCCAACAATTTCAGCAACCCCATACCTCTAACAATAGCCATCTATCCAAACAGACGACAGTTGACCGTTCCTTGCCAGCACATTCAATAATTCGGACTGTCCCGTCCACTGATAGGAACCAGTTGAGTGGGCTCAAGATCCTACAGTGGAATTGTAATGGGCTGACAAGGAAGATTACTGAAATCACGGACTTCATGGACAAGAAGGGTATTCTCATATCCGCGCTCCAGGAGACTAAACTCTCCAGCAGGAATAGTCTCACAAGATCATCCTGCTACTCTGTGATCAGGCAAGACAGAGAAAGGAATGCCGGAGGGGGAATAGCCTTCATTGTCCATGATTTCGTGAGATACAGACCAATGCCACTGAACACGACCGATCCCCATCTGGAGATACAGGGGATAACTGTCACGGTGGGGGAGGAAGATATATGTATTCTAAACGTATATATTCCTCCCGATTCAGCTTGCCAGACAGGATACAAGCCAATGCTGAGGCCCCACCTCAACACTGCGCACACTATCCTGTTAGGCGACCTGAATGCACATCATGACAGCTGGTATTCAGAGCTTGGATGTGACGCCAGAGGAGAATTGATTGCGGATCAGGTGGATGACACAGATTTCTGTGTGGTAAATGAGAACCACCCGACTCGCATAACGGCCACATGCCGAAGCTCCCCTGACGTCACCATGGTTAGCTCTGACCTCGTGACTCAGACCACATGGCATGTAGACATAGCCATGAAATCCGACCACCTCCCGATCACAGTGTACATTGACTTAGGGACAGACACCGTAATTCCAGAGAAGAGAACGTTTATGAACTTTGGTAAAGCTAATTGGGAGCTATTTACCTCACTAACTGAGTACGAGTTTGCCACTGCCCCACTACCAACGTCAGCGCCGGCTGGAGAGAAATTCTTCAGGGATGTTTTGAATAGGGCGTGTAAAAGATGCATACCAGCGGGCCGGATCCCCGACATCCGTCCGAATTTCCCCATGGAAGCATCAAGGTTGGCAGATAAGAGGGACGAGATCCGGAAAGTAGATCCAGCTGACCCCAGGATCCCGAATCTCGCTAAGGAGATCGACCGGCTTGTAGCCACACATAAGCGAGAAAAGTGGAGCAAGCATCTGGAGGAGTCTGATCTTGGATCCAAACGGCTGTGGTCTACGATCAGGAATCTCTCGAACCCCAAACGTAAAGATAACATCTCCATAACGTTTGGGGGGCAAACTCCGAAAGACGACACACGTGCAGCGAATGCTTTCTGCAGACAATTTGTTGAGCACCCCAATACAGTTGATCGCGCAAGCAGGAAGCAAAGGCGAGTCTTCCGTGCACTCAGACAGGACAACCTCCCTATGGTCATCAGTCAGGAGAATGTTCTCCGGGCGATAAAGGCCGCCAAGAGCTCCACAGCAGTTGGCCCAGATGGTCTGGCTACGAGGATGTTGAAACACATTGGAGAGAATGGTGTTAGATATCTGACCCACACCATCAATGTCTGTCTCAGCACCCTTGAAATACCTGACATCTGGAAAATAGGGAAGGTTGTTCCCGTTCTGAAACCAGGGAAACAGGCACACCTTGGAGACTCGTATCGACCAATTACTCTTCTATCCCCCGTAACGAAGATTCTGGAAGCAATTTTACTGCCCTACTTCGCAGAACATCTAATGTTGGCAGAACATCAGCATGGTTTTCGCTCGGGCAGGAGTACAACCACTGCGTTGTGTGAATTAACAGCCAACATTGCAGAGGGACTGAATAGTAAGAGGCCGCATAAGCGTTCGATTCTCGTAGCGCTGGACTTGTCTAAAGCGTTTGATACGGTGAACCATACCACGCTCTTGGGAGATATCTTGGGAACCACCCTTCCCAATAATCTCAAGAGATGGTTGGCGAACTATATGGCTGGCAGACAGTCCTACGTGGAATTTAGAGGAAAAAGATCAACGCCCAGGAGAAACAAACAGGGCGTACCTCAAGGCGGTGTATTTCCCCCCCTCCTCTTCAATTTTTACGTGGCTGGAGCTCCCCAACCACCACCAAATGTCCACCTGATAACCTATGCGGACGACTGTTCCATAGTAACAACAGGTAGGGACATAAGGGAGCTTGAGGTGAAGATTAATGATTACCTACCTGCACTTAGGGACTTCTTTGTCGACAGGAATCTGAAACTTTCTGCCCCCAAATCGACCAAAGACCAAAGAGGTGAACATGGAACTCGATATCCACATTCGTGGCCAGAGTATCCCCACATCCAAGAACCCCAAGATTCTTGGTGTGATGTTTGATAGCCTGTTCCTCTTTGGTAAACATGCGGAAATGGTAGCTAAGAAAGTTGGAAGCAGAAACAAGATCCTGAAGGCATTGGCTGGTAGCACCTGGGGGAAAGATAAAGAGACGATACAAAAGACTTATGAGTCTATTGGTCGCCCCCTTATCGATTACGCGGCCCCCGTTTGGACTCCCAGTATTAGCGATACCCAATGGAGGAATCTTCAGACGGTGCAAAATACTGCGTTGTGGATTACAACTGGATGTCACTCTAAAACTCCAGAACAGCATCTGCAACACGAGGCCAAAATGCTGTCGGTGAGGCAACACTGTACCCTCCTCACACCAGCACCTGATAAAGTGCAGGAGTGTGAACCACCCAAACCATGCCACATCCAGGAGGGCAACGACCGAAAGGGTCAGGCCCATTCGGTTCGATTTTAGGAGAGATTTACAGTCAATGGTACACGTGATCGGCGATGACAGTGATGAGGGAATAAGGACGGCACTGAAGGCAGTGCACACGGCAGCGGTTCAGAATGCAATAGACTCCTACCAGTGCAGTGTTGTACTGGGTGGGAGACCACCACCAATCAGCGACGATGAGAGACGGCTTCCTAGAGTAACCAGGTCGGTGCTATCCCAGCTAAGATCGGGGATCTCTAGGTATCTAAATAGTTACCTCTCCATTCTGAACCCGGCAATTCAGGATGTCTGCCCAAATTGTGGACATTCGCCTCATATCACGAGGCATCTCTTCGAATGTCCTGCTAAGCCGACGGACCTGACGCCTACTTCACTTTGGACTCATCCAGTAGAGGCAGCTCGCTTCCTCGAGCTGGATGTTGACGCCTCAATGTCAAATCCTAACTAATTGTTTTGTTTTGTCTTTTCCTTTGTTTTGTCGTTTTGTTCTACATGCAACTTTCCCAGGGGCTACAACAACAACAACAACATACATACTTGCACACCTTGGAGACTCGTATCGACCAATTACTCTTCTGTCCCCCGTAACGAAGATTCTGGAAGCTATTTTACTGCCCTGCTTCACAGAACACCTAATGTTGGCAGAACATCAGCATGGTTTCCGCTCGGGCAGGAGCACAACCACTGCGTTGTGTGAATTAACAGCCAACATTGCAGAGGGACTGAACAGTAAGAGGCCGCATAAACGTTCGATTCTCGTGGCATTGGACTTGTCTAAAGCGTTTGATACGGTGAGTCACACCACGCTCTTGGGAGATATTTTGGGAACCACCCTTCCCAATAATCTTAAGAGATGGCTGGCACAGGGATCCGGAGCGGAGCGGAGCAAGCCCTTTTTTGCCGGAGCGGGAGCGGAGCGGGAGCGGCATTTCTAAAATCCGGAGCGGAGCGGTTTCCAAATGAAAAACCGCTCCGCTCCGAATAAAATATTACTTGAATGAAATGTGTAACCTTGAAATTACACTGTGTAGGTAGTTTCAAATATAGCTAGTACTTAGCGTAGTGTGAGTAAACGTTTAAAATGTACGATATGTATTTTTGTACGTACGTACATTGGGGAAAACACAACGTGTTTTTTTTAGTAATTGTTTTCAAAAAACGGCAAATGTCAAAATATATCTCTAGTATGTGTTGTAAAAGTAACAACAGTACTTTCGATCAATTTCATCCCGTATTACTACAAAGATATTTGTAATGAAGGTCAAATAAATGCAATTAAACGATCTTATTTATATTTAACTTTTTAGTTTTCTAAACTGAAAAAAATATTGTCGTGAAGTCAAAGATTTCATGTCCTTAGAATAATAATGTAAATTTTGCTTAACATGGAAGACGCATTTCTCTAAAATAAAGTTTTTTTCCTTGTCCAAAAGTCAATAAACTTGTGAATGAAGTTGTAATGTCCTTATAATTAAGTGATTGTACTTAAAAATGTGTATCATAACATGAAAGATAAAATTTTTGAGGTAAGGTCAACATGACTTTAATAATTAAGAAAAATTCTTTAAAATTAATAAAATTGTCTTTAAATTTGTTTCCTTTTTTTGCTTTATAGGCAAGCAAAAAATCGTTAAAAAATAAGACATGTTTTTCAACACTTTATTTTAAAGAAGCTTTTTACTTGAAACATAGCATAATTTCTACTGGAAGTCGAGTCTTAATATGGAAAATAAAATTGTCGTTAACTCGTTTTAAAAGATTTTGATAACAACTGACGAAAAAATCTAAAAAAAAATTGAAAAATGAACATTTGCATCCTAGAAGCAAGTACATAACCCCAAATTTAAAAGATAATTGCGTCTTTGAAGTATCCTTACTTTTATTCTCCGCTTCTTTGGCTCGGAATTAATACCCAAACTGTTAAAGTAAAGACAAAATCTTTGGAACCGGGCATGCTTTTTTTCAGAGTAAGGACATTCATATTTGCTTTACTATTGTACTCTATCCTAGCATTTTCTTATTTCTGATATTAGTTCTCGAAAATTTAATTAAAATTAAAGGGTGTGAAGTTAAAGTTGTTTTTAAAGTTGTTTTTAGCCAAGACACAAACCACCAGAAAAATTTTTAATTTTCACTTTTCAGCGAAAATTCGCACAAAATCAAACGAATTTCATCTTGATTTGTTGCTGTTTGACTAAAAGCAATAAAATATGAACACATTTTGTTAATTATTTTATATTTAGACCTTTAAACTATAGGGAGTTAAAACCCAAAAATACGACTAAACTGTTCAAAGCTGATTTTGGCTATTTCTGATAGACGATAATGAACCAAAGGGGGTACACGTTGGTTACCCCACCTGAGGAGCGTACCCCAGTGAAAAGCCCATGGGCGTACGTAACCTGTGAGAGGAGAAATCAGGGGGGGGTTCAAATCAACTTTATGCCTATTTTTGAACGCATTATGAATACAATTTCTTTTAAATTTTAAAACCAGTAGACAGCCCAGACTGAGTAGAAAGCTACAGTTGCATTTCCATAACCGTAGCGTATTAAAATTTTAAAAGGGGGGCTAAGTAATTTTAGTAAAAATTTCGATATGGATTTTCGCCTATTTACACCCCACGACAACGAACTAAAGTGGGTATACGCAGGTAGCTGCACACTTGGAACATCCCCCAGTGAAAGCCCCATGAGCGTAGCTCATCTGTGAACGGAGAAAAGTCAAAGGGGGTAAAAGTACTTTTTGTTACAATTTCAACTATTTTCAACACCGATTTTCACCTATTTACAACCCACGACAACGAACTAAAGTGGGTATACGTAGGTAGCTGCACCCTTAGAGCATCCCCCAGTGAAAGCCCCATGGGCGTAGCTCATCTGGGAACGGAGAAAAGTCAAAGGGGGTAAAAGTACTTTTTGTTACAATTTCAACTATTTTCAACACCGATTTTCACCTATTTACACCCCACGACAACGAACCAAAGTGGGTATACGTAGGTAGCTGCGCTCTTGGAGCATCCCCCAGTGAAAGCCCTATGGGCGTAGCTCATCTGTGAGAGGAGAAAACACACTGGGGGTAAATGTTATATTTGTCACAATTTCAACACTGATTTTCGCCTAGTTACACCACACGACAACGAACTAAAGTGGGTATACGTAGATAGCTGCACTCTTGGAGCATCCCAAAGTGAAAGCCCCATGGGCGTAGCTCATCTGAGAACGGAGAAAAGTCAAAGGGGGTAAAAGTACTTTTTGTTACAATTTCAACTATTTTCAACACCGATTTTCACCTATTTACACCCCACGACAACGAACTAAAGTGGGTATACGTAGGTAGCTGCACCCTTAGAGCATCCCCCATTGAAAGCCCTATGGGCGTAGCTCATCTGTGAACGGAGAAAAGTCAAAGGGGGTAAAAGTACTTTTTGTTACAATTTCAACTATTTTCAACACCGATTTTCACCTATTTACACCCCACGACAACGAACTAAAGTGGGTATACGTAGGTAGCTGCACCCTTGGAGCATCCCCCAGTGAAAGCCCCATGGGTGTAGCTCAGGGATGGAAAATGCAGTACTATAGTACTTTTTTCAATACTTTTTCACCCCGGTCAGTACCGCAGTACCCCCGCGAATGATTTAGTACCTTTTGTGTAAACATTTTTGAGTCGATATCAGATTTATGGTACAATAGCTTTGACAAAATATTTTAATATTTTAAGAAAGTCTTTATCAACCTTATTTGCTAATAGTCTTTTACAAATATGGCAAAACAAACATGTTCATGTGGGAAGAAAATCTCGATTTTGTAAAAGACCGGATTTTATTGAACTTCAAGAATGTTTTAGTCGAAAAAAGAATGTGATTCTATATTATCGATTTTTTATTTCGGTAGAAAATGTTGTCAACATTTTATTTCTATATAGAATTTTTGCAAAATTTTATTTTTATAGAAAATCTTGTCAAAAATTTATTCCAATTGAAAATTTTGTACAAATTTTATTTCTATAGGAAATTTTTGCAAAATTTTATTTCTATAGAAAAAATTTTGCAAAATTTTTTTTCTACAGATTTTTTTTCAAAATTTTATTTCTATAGAAAATTTTTGCAAAATTTTATTTATATAGAAAATTTTGTCAAAATTTTATTTTCTTTAAAATTTAGTCTCTTGACAATAATTTTCCAGTGTAATTTTTGTTGAAATTTAGTAAAAAGTACCTTTCCGCTCAAAAAATACCTTTTTTGTACTTTCTTAAAAATTGTATTTTCCATCCCTGGTGTAGCTCATCTGTGAACGGAGAAAATTCAAAAGGGGTAAAAGTACTTTTTGTTACAATTTCAACTATTTTCAACACCGATTTTCACCTATTTACACCCCACGACAACGAACTAAAGTGGGTATACGTAGGTAGCTGCACCCTTGGAACATCCCCCAGTGAAAGCCCCATGGGCGTACCTCATCTATGAACGGAGAAAAGTTAATGGGGGTAAAAGTACTTTTTGTTAGAACATCAACTATTTTCAACACTGATCTTCGCCTATTTAGACCCCACGACAACGAACTAAAGTGGGTCGACGTAGGTAGCTGCACCCTTGGAGCATCCCCCATCGAAATCCCCATGGGCATACCTAATCTGTGAACGGAGGAATGTCAAGGAGCGCTAAAATATTTTTTCAGTACTCTATAGCGGCAAATTTTTTTTAACAAAGGTTTAATATGTGTACCAGTAATATTCGTTTTCGCTTAGTCATGATTTTATCGAATCTATATATTATTATCCTTGAATCATTTATTTAAAAAAATTAAATATTTATTGTTGAAAGTTTAATATTTCTACTCGATCATTTTTGCTAACAAAGTTCGCGAACAGAACTATTGTCACTAGAGTTCATACACGGTGTAGATGCCAAGTAAGAAGAAGATTATTAAAATTGCGCGCTTTTGATACTGCGTGTAGTTTAATATAACTTTAAACGTGAAAGACAAGGATGGCAATATAGAGTACCATGCCGCCCTTTTTTGTTTTGAAACATTTAAATATATCCAATGTGCAAAACAAGGACGGAGGTATAATTATAGCATTTTGCCGCCCTTTACCAACATTTTAATGCGAATGCCAACCCAGTAGAATAAATATACTTTATCTTTGCTAATGAAGCTAATATTGTAATATTGTTTATGTAGTTGTTGTTTATAGGACTTCTATTATGATACAACAAAATTTCATTAGCAAAATAAGATATGCATTTTTTATGGGCAATGGTAATTTCGCACGATATTCGACAAATCTGTGGCGTCTGAACGACACACAGTAACTATTGAATTTCCAAAATTTTGTCTCGTTTAGTTGGCACCACTTTTCACATGATTGTAACCTAGGGCACAAACATGCAAAGATAATCGAATTCTATTGCAAAACACCAAAAAACCCAAAAATATATATATTTATTTCATGTATTCTAGATAAAAAGCCATAAATACAAGTAATTGAATTTTATAAGGAGAATTATTAGGACGCGCACATCGTTATACGGAGGCAAACATGTATATGAAGAAGCGTTCACATTACAAGATTATTTGTACAAAATTTTGGGGATGCCATATAATGAGCCGTCCAGATTATAAGTTTATCCTGTAGTGGGATTCTTTATTTCTTCACGATAATCGCAACGTTTACGTTGTCTACGAAAAAACGTGGTTGCACTAACGATCGTATCATTCTGTAACTAATCTGTAGCAACTGTTGTTTAATCTGCGTTGCGCTTGGCAACCCTGCTACGAAAAACGGTGGAATGACAAAAACAGTTTGTAAAATTGTTTGGATATTTAAAAGAAATACACAAGCCGGAAGAGAAAAAATCTATATGAAATTCCCTTTAATTTAAGACCATTCAAGGCAGTTCCGACCGACAAAATTCTGAGAACGGCTTAGTACCTTCGGATTTTTAAAATATTGCTGAAAACTCTTTTGTAATAGAGAAGGGATCTATTAAAACTAACCGACATAATTAAATACCCTATTTTGCATGAATGAAATTTTCTGCTCATAACGTCAATTTATTAGAGAAAACAAACAACCAAAAAATCTTCGTGGTTTACTTAACGATGTATTTATTATTATCTGCACAGAAAACAACACAGCTGATTTTAAACGATTGTAAATATAGTTTAAAACATCTACCGAATAGCTTTGATGTTACTTTTCTTGTTATCCCATCTTAACTATGCGATTCATCGTTAAAATTGAATACAGAATCACACTACAGACGACAGTAATCGAGTCAAAAATATTGACCACACTTTTAAGTTATGTCCGATATCATAATCGATACTGCTACTTGTTAATGTGATCGACAACACATTTATCGATTTTTTAGTCATTCTGTACAACAACATTGCGTCCTGATAAACTTATTATCTGGACGCGGTATAATGCACATGGTATTTCCAAAAAGTTGTACAACTAATCATGTAATATGAACGCTACTTCATATACATGTTTGCCTCCGTATAACGATGTGCGCATCTAATAATTCTCCTTATAAAATTCAATTACTTGTATTTATGGCTTTTTATCTAGAATACATGAAATAAATATATATATTTTTGGGTTTTTTGGTGTTTTGCAATAGAATTCGATTATCTTTGCATGTTTGTGCCCTAGGTTACAATCATGTGAAAAGTGGTGCCAACTAAACGAGACAAAATTTTGGAAATCCAATAGTTACTGTGTGTCGTTCAGACGCCACAGATTTGTCGAATATCGTGCGAAATTACCATTGCCCATAAAAAATGCATATCTTATTTTGCTAATGAAATTTTGTTGTATCATAATAGAAGTCCTATAAACAACAACTACATAAACAATATTACAATATTAGCTTCATTAGCAAAGATAAAGTATATTTATTCTACTGGGTTGGCATTCGCATTAAAATGTTGGTAAAGGGCGGCAAAATGCTATAATTATACCTCCGTCCTTGTTTTGCACATTGGATATATTTAAATGTTTCAAAACAAAAAGGGCGGCATGGTACTCTATATTGCCATCCTTGTCTTTCACGTTTAAAGTTATATTAAACTACACGCAGTATCAAAAGCGCGCAATTTTAATAATCTTCTTCTTACTTGGCATCTACACCGTGTATGAACTCTAGTGACAATAGTTCTGTTCGCGAACTTTGTTAGCAAAAATGATCGAGTAGAAATATTAAACTTTCAACAATAAATATTTAATTTTTTTAAATAAATGATTCAAGGATAATAATATATAGATTCGATAAAATCATGACTAAGCGAAAACGAATATTACTGGTACACATATTAAACCTTTGTTAAAAAAAATTTGCCGCTATAGAGTACTGAAAAAATATTTTAGCGCTCCTTGACATTCCTCCGTTCACAGATTAGGTATGCCCATGGGGATTTCGATGGGGGATGCTCCAAGGGTGCAGCTACCTACGTCGACCCACTTTAGTTCGTTGTCGTGGGGTCTAAATAGGCGAAGATCAGTGTTGAAAATAGTTGATGTTCTAACAAAAAGTACTTTTACCCCCATTAACTTTTCTCCGTTCATAGATGAGGTACGCCCATGGGGCTTTCACTGGGGGATGTTCCAAGGGTGCAGCTACCTACGTATACCCACCTTAGTTCGTTGTCGTGGGGTGTAAATAGGTGAAAATCGGTGTTGAAAATAGTTGAAATTGTAACAAAAAGTACTTTTACCCCTTTTGAATTTTCTCCGTTCACAGATGAGCTACACCAGGGATGGAAAATACAATTTTTAAGAAAGTACAAAAAAGGTATTTTTTGAGCGGAAAGGTACTTTTTACTAAATTTCAACAAAAATTACACTGGAAAATTATTGTCAAGAGACTAAATTTTAAAGAAAATAAAATTTTGACAAAATTTTCTATATAAATAAAATTTTGCAAAAATTTTCTATAGAAATAAAATTTTGAAAAAAAATCTGTAGAAAAAAAATTTTGCAAAATTTTTTCTATAGAAATAAAATTTTGCAAAAATTTCCTATAGAAATAAAATTTGTACAAAATTTTCAATTGGAATAAATTTTTGACAAGATTTTCTATAAAAATAAAATTTTGCAAAAATTCTATATAGAAATAAAATGTTGACAACATTTTCTACCGAAATAAAAATTCGATAATATAGAATCACATTCTTTTTTCGACTAAAACATTCTTGAAGTTCAATAAAATCCGGTCTTTTACAAAATCGAGATTTTCTTCCCACATGAACATGTTTGTTTTGCCATATTTGTAAAAGACTATTAGCAAATAAGGTTGATAAAGACTTTCTTAAAATATTAAAATATTTTGTCAAAGCTATTGTACCATAAATCTGATATCGACTCAAAAATGTTTACACAAAAGGTACTAAATCATTCGCGGGGGTACTGCGGTACTGACCGGGGTGAAAAAGTATTGAAAAAAGTACTATAGTACTGCATTTTCCATCCCTGAGCTACACCCATGGGGCTTTCACTGGGGGATGCTCCAAGGGTGCAGCTACCTACGTATACCCACTTTAGTTCGTTGTCGTGGGGTGTAAATAGGTGAAAATCGGTGTTGAAAATAGTTGAAATTGTAACAAAAAGTACTTTTACCCCCTTTGACTTTTCTCCGTTCACAGATGAGCTACGCCCATAGGGCTTTCAATGGGGGATGCTCCAAGGGTGCAGCTACCTACGTATACCCACCTTAGTTCGTTGTCGTGGGGTGTAAATAGGTGAAAATCGGTGTTGAAAATAGTTGAAATTGTAACAAAAAGTACTTTTACCCCTTTTGAATTTTCTCCGTTCACAGATGAGCTACACCCATGGGGCTTTCACTGGGGGATGCTCCAAGGGTGCAGCTACCTACGTATACCCACTTTAGTTCGTTGTCGTGGGGTGTAAATAGGTGAAAATCGGTTTTTAAAATAGTTGAAATTGTAACAAAAAGTACTTTTACCCCCTTTGACTTTTCTCCGTTCACAGATGAGCTACGCCCATGGGGCTTTCACTGGGGGATGTTCCAAGGGTGCAGCTACCTACGTATACCCACTTTGGTTCGTTGTCGTGGGGTGTAAATAGGTGAAAATCGGTGTTGAAAATAGTTGAAATTGTAACAAAAAGTACTTTTACCCCCTTTGACTTTTCTCCGTTCACAGATGAGCTACGCCCATAGGGCTTTCACTGGGGGATGCTCTAAGGTTGCAGCTACCTACGTATACCCACTTTAGTTCGTTGTCGTGGGGTGTAAATAGGTGAAAATCGGTGTTGAAAAAAGTTGAAATTGTAACAAAAAGTACTTTTACCCCCTTTGACTTTTCTCCGTTCTCAGATGAGCTACGCCCATGGGGCTTTCACTGTGGGATGCTCCAAGAGTGCAGCTATCTACGTATACCCACTTTAGTTCGTTGTCGTGTGGTGTAACTAGGCGAAAATCAGTGTTGAAATTGTGACAAATATAACATTTACCCCCATTGTGTTTTCTCCTCTCACAGATGAGCTACGCCCATAGGGCTTTCACTGGGGGATGCTCCAAGAGCGCAGCTACCTACGTATACCCACTTTGGTTCGTTGTCGTGGGGTGTAAATAGGTGAAAATCGGTGTTGAAAATAGTTGAAATTGTAACAAAAAGTACTTTTACCCCCTTTGACTTTTCTCCGTTCACAGATGAGCTACGCCCATGGGGCTTCCACTGGGGGATGCTCTAAGGGTGCAGCTACCTACGTATACCCACTTTAGTTCATTGTCGTGGGTTGTAAATAGGTGAAAATCGGTGTTGAAAATAGTTGAAATTGTAACAAAAAGTACTTTTACCCCCTTTGACTTTTCTCCGTTCACAGATGAGCTACGCTCATGGGGCTTTCACTGGGGGATGTTCCAAGTGTGCAGCTACCTGCGTATACCCACTTTAGTTCGTTGTCGTGGGGTGTAAATAGGCGAAAATCCATATCGAAATTTTTACTAAAATTACTTAGCCCCCCTTTTAAAATTTTAATACGCTACGGTTATGGAAATGCAACTGTAGCTTTCTACTCAGTCTGGGCTGTCTACTGGTTTTAAAATTTAAAAGAAATTGTATTCATAATGCGTTCAAAAATAGACATAAAGTTGATTTGAAGCCCCCCCTGATTTCTCCTCTCACAGGTTACGTACGCCCATGGGCTTTTCACTGGGGTACGCTCCTCAGGTGGGGTAACCAACGTGTACCCCCTTTGGTTCATTATCGTCTATCAGAAATAGCCAAAATCAGCTTTGAACAGTTTAGTCGTATTTTTGGGTTTTAACTCCCTATAGTTTAAAGGTCTAAATATAAAATAATTAACAAAATGTGTTCATATTTTATTGCTTTTAGTCAAACAGCAACAAATCAAGATGAAATTCGTTTGATTTTGTGCGAATTTTCGCTGAAAAGTGAAAATTAAAAATTTTTCTGGTGGTTTGTGTCTTGGCTAAAAACAACTTTAAAAACAACTTTAACTTCACACCCTTTTAAAATTATGGATAGTTTCAATTTTGGTTGAAAAATGTGCGCATATACATTTATTTTAATTTTTTCTCACATTGAAAACTAATGATTTCATTTGTATTATTGCATGTTATCTACTTTTTGTGAGAACGAACATTTCTTAAAAACGCTGTTCGAAAATGTATTTTTACAATAAAGGGGAAAAAAGCGAAATTAAGTAACACTAGATCTGAGTAAGAATATTCGTAGGTATGCCACGGACTGATTTCGATGGAGGTTGTTGCAAACATAAACATACACACACACATTACAAATATAACAAAACCTCTTCTTTACGTCTGTTGCAAAACAAAAAAAAACTTTCGGAGAGTAGTTACTTCTACTCTGTGTATACACTCAAAAAAAATGAACTCTCTATTTCACTAAAGCCATATTAACTTTATATTAGTTCATAGAATCATTATGTTTGGAAAAAGTATATTTTAATCAAATAATTTTTTGCGTATGTTAGTTAAATGAACTAAAAAACGGGAAAAAGTTATACACAAATATAACTGAACTCCAAGATTTCTCTTAAAAATACAAAATTTTCTTTAACTACTGAAAAAATTTAGTTATGTCTAATAAATTTTCTTGAATTTGTCGAAAAATATTTACTTATTTTTGCCATATCGGAGTGATGCCAGCGCTTGTAATACCGTTTAGTTAAAATTTTCTAAAAAGGTTCCAAATTTTCTAAAATTAATCGAAAGTTATCTTTCCTGGTGGGTTCACTGTTTTTTCAGTGTAGACTTTCAATTCCAATCAGCGTTGCCGTTTTGGTCCGATCGGACCAAAATTGGTTCAAAAGATTTCTAATTTTTAAATTTGGTCCGATGGTCGGACCAAACAGAATTTGGTCCATTTTGGTCCATTTTCATAAATTTGGTTTCTATCACATATTAAATAGTACATGGTGCACCGCAAACAATATTGTCGGGAGGCCAAATATTCCACATGCTTAAAATACGAATACGAATTTTGCTTAGAATAGAAGACGTATTTCTCTGAAATAAAGTTTTTTTCTTGTCTAAAAGTCTGTAAACTTTTCAAATAAGGCTGTTTGTCCTTATAGCTAAGTGATTCGACATAAAAATGTGTATCCTAACATGAATGAAAATTTCGTTTTAATGAAGTCAAAATGGATTTAATATTTCTGAAAAAAATCTTCTAAATTAATAAAATGTTTCAACACATCGTTTATAATAATATATAAGTTTGATCTGATAAGTTTGATAAGTTTGATCTGCCAAAAAATGTGCCTACCAGAAATATTGATTTTAGACCCCATAAAATATATACTGATCGACTCAGAATCACCTCCTGAGTCAATCTAGCGCTTGGTGTCCGTCCGTCTGTCCATGTATTTGTTGTTCACAGGATTCCGGTCGCAATTATTAACCGATTTTGATGAAATTTGGGAGTTTTTTGGGAACAAGGACGAACGCTATTGAATTTGGAAGAAATCGGATCAAATTTAGATATAACTGCCATATATAGGTATCGCCCGATTTCGACAAATGGGGTCACGCTGTGCCCCCATAAAAAAATCAATTGAACAAATAATACAATGTTTGTACTATAATTTTCTCGAAGAGGAGCGGAGTGGAGCGGAGCGGTTTATTTTTCTCCGGAGCGGGAGCGGAGCGGAGCGAAAAAAATGGACCGCTCCCTGGACCCTGGGCAGACAGACAGTCCTATGTGGAATTCAGAGGGAAAAGATCAGCGCCCAGGAGGAACAAACAGGGCGTACCTCAAGGCGGTGTATTGTCCCCCCTCCTTTTCAATTTTTACGTGGCTGGAGCTCCCCAACCGCCACCAGATGTCCACCTGATAACCTATGCGGACGACTGTTCCATAGTGACTACAGGTAGGGACATAAGGGAGCTTAAGGTGAGGATTAACGATTACCTACCTGCACTTAGGGATTTCTTTGTCAACAGGAATCTGAAACTTTCTGCCCCCAAATCGACAGCGACCATTTTCACAACATGGACTAAAGAGGTGAACATGGAACTCGATATCCACATTCGTGGCCAGAGTATCCCCACATGCAAGAACCCCAAGGTTCTTGGTGTGACGTTTGATAGCCTGTTCCTTTTTGGTAAACATGCGGAAATGGTAGCCAAGAAGTTTGGGAGCAGAAACAAGATCCTGAAGGCACTGGCTGGTAGCACCTGGGGGAAAGATAAAGAGACGATACAAAAGACTTACGAGTCTATTGGTCGTCCCCTTATCGATTATGCAGCCCCCGTTTGGACTCCCAGTATTAGCGATAGCCAATGGAGAAATCTTCAGACGGTGCAAAATACTGCGTTGCGGATTGCAACTGGATGTCACTCTAAAACTCCAGAACAGCATCTGCAACATGAGGCCAAAATGCTATCGGTGAGGCAACACTGTACCCTCCTCACCCAACAGCACCTGATAAAGTGCAGGAGTGTGAACCACCCAAACCATGCCACATCCAGGAGGGCAACGACCGAAAGGTCGTTCGATTTCAGGAAAGACATACGGTCAATAGAACATGTGATCGGCGATGACAGTGATGCGGGAATAAGGACGGCACTGAGGGCAGTGCACACGGCAGCGGTTCAGAATGCAATTAACTCCTACCAGTGCAGTGTTGTACTGGGGGGAGACCACCACCAATCAGTGATGATGAGAGACGACTTCCTAGAGAGACCAGGTCGGTGCTTTCCCAGCTAAGATCGGGGATCTCCAGGTACCTAAATAGTTACCTCTCCCTTCTGAACCCAGCAATTCAGGATGTCTGCCCGAATTGTGGACATTCGCCTCATATCACGAGGCATCTCTTTGAGCGTCCTGCTAAGCCGACGGACCTGACACCAACTTCACTCTGGACACACCCAGTAGAGGCAGCTCGCTTCCTCGACCTGGATGTTGACGCTTAGATGTCTAATCCCTAGTAATTGCTTGTTTTGTCTTTCCTTTGTTTTTGCCTACTTTTTTCTTTCATACTAAATTCCCAGGGGCTACAACAACAACAACATTACGATCACGGGTGGATCAACAATCAACAGACATATCATCAATATTACAATGGCCTTCAACAGCAACAACAACGACATTACGATCAAGGGTGGATCAGTCAGCAAACTGCACCAGAGATGCCCATCAAGAAGCGCAAAATAGATGTGGAAAACCCTACATGCAGCAACAGGATGGACATTCACCATGGCGGAAACATCAGCCAAATTGTGAACGAGCAACGGAAAACGAGTGCGGTGAGGGCCGACAATGGCATAAACACTCGATCAACTTCTAGCCTACCTCAACTCCAGCAACAGCAAGAAGGGGAGAAATTGCGTGAAACAAAAAGCGCTTTTAAAAAACGTATCGCAATTTATGAATATTGCAATACAAGCAATGTAATCCTCCCTGAAAAATTTTTGAATGAGGCTAAATCGTCACTGGTGAACCTAGTGACAAAAAAAGTCAAGGAGTACATCACCGTAAAGTTCAATATTGAACTAGTCGGTGAATATGTAAAACCGGTTAATGAAGCAGCTCAACAGTCTAATGGTGATGGTGTGTGTGCTCCAAAAATATTTAACCACATAACAAAAATGTGTCTAGCCACAAAATCAGATGATGTTGAAAAACTGTTTGAGACACAGTTCGATAGCATTCTCAACAAAATGTCCGAAGAGATTCAGGATGGGCATTGAGTAAGATTGCTAAACTAGACATCAATGTGAATCGAGTGAACTGTGTCAATGGTTCATTGTACTTTCCCACACCACTAGCATTGCAAGGGAAATTAGCATGCTTGAACATAAAAAATAGAGACGATTTCTGTTTTAAGTGGTACATGGTAGCTGCTGTTGAAGGTATGCCTAGTAACAATAATAAGACAATAAGCTCATACAATGTCGACATAGGCAGCGACATAATGAATTTGGCGAACGGAAAAATTTTAAACTTTAGTGGATTACACTTCCCATTGGCGTTACAACACATTAAACACTTTGAAAAACAAAATCCGGAGATAAGTGATAATGTGTTCGGCTATGCTAATGATGTCATTGTTGGCCCGTATTTTAAAACTGAAAGCGTAAAACTAAATCATGCCGATTTAGTACTGCTGGAGGAAGGTGACAAATCGCGTTATATACTTGTATTGAACAAGTCAAGGTAATTGTTATTCTTTCTTATTTGAACAAACATGATTTATCTAAAGTATTTGTTTCTCTTTACAGACTTTTAAGCATGCAGAAACGAAAACATAATGGTACTATTTTCCTATGCGACTTATGTTTACGTCATTTTTCAACGGAGGAGAACCTTAATGGGCATTTTGAAAAATGCCAACAGGTAAAGAGGACGATGCCAGAAAAAGAGCGACAAAGACTAACATTTACTAATTTCAAACGACAAATTACAGTTTCACATACAGCATTTTAGAGGATTGTAGTGTACAAAGTGGTAGCATTTCAAAGACGACATCTTTGAAGGAACATGTGCCATGTGCATATGCACCCTCAAAAAAATCGCTTCTGTAACATATACTCCCAAACATATTTTGCTTCAAGCATATACATTTTTGGGTATTGCCCAAACATTTATATATTTGATTTCTTCCAATATATAATATGTTTGAAAGCATATTGGTCTAAACAATATAATATGTTTGGGTAGTCTAAGTTCCAAACATTTTGTATTTTTCCATCCAAATTCAATAATGTTGTCTTCCAAAAAACTATATGTTATTATGTGAACATATAATATGTTTGGAGGCATTTTGGACCCAAAAATATTATATGCTGAGAAGAATTTTCTCCCAAAGAATATTGTGCTCAAAATTTTCTTTCTGCCTAATTGTATATTGCCTCACATTTTTTTCACTTCCATGAGTTTTTTTAGTTCTTAGCACCTTTTTCTGTAATACAAACATTGTAGAAGAAATTATTAAATTTTATAATTTTTTCTTCAATTTTACCTTTTGCCGGATGGGGATTCGAACAGCGGACCACACAGTTTGTAAGCCAGCACTCTAATCACTGGGCTACATAGCTGTTATGGTCATCAAGAGATAATTATCGTTATAAGTAATATTTATATAGCATAGCTTGCGGCGCCCACGAGCCGATGCAAACATAACATTGTTTAACAACATAACATTGTTAAGCATACATTGGTTGGCAGCGTGGAGCAGTGGTTGGTCGTCCGCCTTGCGTGACAGGGGTTCTGGGTTCGTTCCCTGCTTCGACCAACACCATTTTTTTTTTAATATACTACGAAATTGTAAAGTGTGTTTTATAAAAGACTTAAAGTCAGAAAAGAAAAATGCTTGATATAAACGAAATGGACTGAGTTCAAATCAAATATTATTTTTTTATTGCAAAAATAAAAATTGTGTAACAAATAAAGGCTTTTGTATACAAGTTTAAAATTTTCGAAGAAATTCAAAAACTCTTACAAAAGAAGAACGTGAATTCGAGTATATAAAAATATTTTTCCATCGAATCCTAAGGTTAACGATAACCATTCAAAAGCATATTATATTTAAATTCTAAACAGTCATTTTACAACAGCACATACATTTATTTTGGTGTGTACAATTGTTTGCTAGCATGTAACACCATTAATTTAGAAATACAAATAAATATGAATTTTTATTAACGAATAATTTTGTACTTAATTTAATTCTTAAGGCCGATATAAATTGGTATTATCGCGTTAAAATGGCCATGTTTACCCTTTTACTTTTCTTTAATAATTTCTTTTAAAGAAAATAAACTTATTCAATTGTTGCTTTGGATCTTTCCCCACCATGTTATAATACAATTTACCGGAAAAAGTTGTAATGTTATTCTGGTTTTGCCGCTAAAATGAGAAATAATTTTAGCGGCAAAACTCGAACTCAATGCCCGCTTGTATTTTCGAAAAAATCCGTCAACTCCTCTTGGACTACACATTAATAAAAAGGAACTAATCTTTGTTTTTATAGATCTTACTGCTTAATTTTTCACTGTTTCGCCCTGTTTTCATTTTACTTTCACAACTCAAAAAGAGTGCACTGAAAAAATATTGTCGTGAGGCCAAAGAGTTCATGTCCTTAAAATAAGAATACAACTTTTGCTTAGCTTAGAAGACGCATTTCTCTAATATAAAGTTTTTTTCCATGTTCAAACGTCGATACTTTCAATGAAGTCGTGTTGTCGTTATAATTAAGTGATTTGACTTAAAAATGGGTATCATAACATGAAAGAACAAATTTTTGGACTAAGGTCAACTTGACTTTAATAATTCAGAAAAATTCTTTAAAATTAATGAAACTGTCTTAAATTTGTTGCATTTTTGCATCTTGACTACAAGGCAAAAATCATTAAAAAATGGGATATGTTTTTCAATACTTTATTTTAAAGACATTTTTTACTTGAAACATAGCATAATTTCTACTGGAAGTCTTGTTTTTAACGGACATTTTATAGCATATGAAAAAAGCTGAAAAAGCGAAAAATTGAAATGTGCTTCGTAGAGTCAAGTACACAAAACCCCATTTAAAAGAGAATTGTGTCTTAAAAGCATCCTTACTTGTATTCTCCGTTTCTTTGGTTCGGAATCAATACCAAAATTGTTAAAGTGGAGACACAATCTTTGGAACCGGACATGCTTTTTGTTCAGTGTATAGTGCCCTTTCGTTAGTTTGTATGAAGATCCCTTTAATTACCTCTGTTTGAATATTTTGACTTACTCGTCCTACGTTCCGATTTGTTTTGACGAAACAAAAAAATTGTGCCCGTAGTGCGAAAATAATAAACAAAACTCATGCTTTTTTTCAAATATATTTTATCTTGGTTCCGAATGAATTTTCTCTCCGAATACTCATTTTAATATTTTACTTAAGCATATACAATTTTTGACGAAGTCTTATATCACAACATATATATGTTTACCCATAATATGTAAATTTACACTTGTTTATATTCACGCGTAGTATTTTTCCTATATTTAATGAAATTTTCTTTGTGTATATATATTTGTAATGCGCCAATTGGTTACTTTCAATATTTTACTTCCAGCATACACTTTGTCTCTCTTTGTAAACACATATATGTTTATGGGCTATTTCTAAATTAATATATGTTTGAATCGAAGCATATTATATTTACAAACATTTTATGTCCCAAACATAATATGTTCTAACATATTAACATATATGTCCCAAACATATTATGCTAGTTTATGAACATTATATGTTTGCACTCAAAAATATTGTGTTTAAAAATTTGAGTTCCAAACATATAATGTTTATACCCAAACATATGAAAAACAGTCTTTTTCGTCCGTGTGGCTACAAAATCATATGTAGTTATGATAGTTCACAAAATATTTTAAAAACGTATACGGGTACTGATGCATCCAAAGAGTTCTTAAAAAAATTTATTGCGGACTGTAAACTATTCTACAATCATCTAAATGTAATCAAACCGATGGATAGATTGACGCCCGTAGAGGTTAGGGAATTTTTAAAAGCAAAAACATGTCACATTTTTAAGGTGACATTTGCCAATTGAAGAATTTTACAACACTCTAAATGACACACCATGCACTGTGGAAAACTACACACATGCACAAATGTGTGGAGCACAATGGGTTGTCAGACATTTAAAGACAATATGGAACTGTATTTAATTACAGATGTTCTTTTATTAGCTGACATATTCGAAAAATTTCGCACAATGTGCATTCACATTCATGGACTTGATCCATGCCATTATTTTTTTTTTTTTTTTTTTTTTTTTTTTTTATTTAAGTCTATAGATACAATATCCTTACAGACTAATAATAATACTACATAACATATATACAACAATAAAAAAAAAAAAAATGGGAAATATATTATAAATTATCATTCATTCATTCAAATAAAGAATCATTTTACGTTTTAGCATATTTCTATCCTCAGAAAGATTAATAATATGATAATACTTATTAAAATCATCACATAGGTGGCGAAGAGAATCATTATTTGCAAACTCTCTTTGGAAGTAAGTTATACTTAATAAACGGAAGTTCCTTGTTGGTCTAAGAGGTACAGTTAGACTAATACGACTCAAAATAAAACTCGAAATAATTTTCCCATGTATAATATTCATAATAAACGTGATATTTAACATTTTTCTTCGACTAATTAATGACGGAAGTTTAATTTGTTCAAGTATATATTGGTATGAAGGTAGTGTAAGATATGTCCATCCTCGTTTTCTCAGGCAAAAAATAAGGAATTGTTTTTGAACTGATTCAATTTTATCCGAATATATTTTATAAACAGGGTCCCATATAACTGAGCCATATTCTAGGGTAGTACGAACAAGAGAAATGTACAGACTTTTAGTGACACAGTGATCATCAAATTCTTTACACCATCTCTTCATGAAACCAAGCGAGCTGTATGCTTTATTAATCATCATAGTTAAATGTTGTTTAAAATTTAATCTATTATCTAAAAGAATACCAAGATCAAGAAAAGTCTCAACCCTATCAAGTTCACGACTGTAAAGAAAGTAACTAGTATCAATGCGTTTAACTCTATAAAATGACATATGCTTACACTTTGAGATATTTAATTTCATCAAATTTATATCACACCACACTAAGAAATTGTCAAGATCAGACTGTAATAGAGTTTGGTCAATAGGGTCATTAAATGAATAGAAGATTTTGACATCATCAGCATACATTAATACATGTGCATTTTTAATCACAAAGGGTAAGTCATTTATAAAGATTGTGAAGAGGACAGGTCCAAGATGACTACCTTGAGGAACTCCAGATATTACATCAAATTGATTAGAAAAAACATTCCTAAATCTCACTCTCTGAATACGTCCTATTAAATAGGAACTGATCCACTTTAACAAGGAAGAAGAGAAGCCAAGTTGTTGTAGTTTTCGTAATAGAAGCATATGATTAACTTTATCAAACGCCTTGCTAAAATCTGTGTATATTACATCAGTTTGTTTACCCATCCTAAAACCATCATTGACTAGTGTCGTTAATTCTAAAATATTCGTAATAGTTGACCTTGACTTTCGGAATCCATGTTGGCATTCATTTAATGCTGAGGTCCCTGGTCTTTCTTGGGAAACAATGTTGAAGTTATTTACACGAACAACTGAACTACATCTCTTATTAGATAAAGAAATTCATAATTTCTATATGAGGGGGATTAGAGTTGGAATAGTTCACTGTAGCAAAAGATATGTTCGTGCCAATAACAAATAACATATATGAAAAATTATAGAGAGGATCTAATTTTGAGTATCCTCATGTAAATTGACGCAAACAATTTATATGGGCTATCCATGTATCAATGTCTCTCACAGAAAGATTTCGAGTGGGTGAAGGGAAGTCCAGAATTTCTAATACAATTCTTTTTTGATAATATATCTAAATTACCTGCCGATTCTAGTCATGGTTAATTCCTTGAGGTAGATCTCTCCTATCCTAAAGAAATCCATGACTTTTTAAATGATTTTCCTCTATGTCCTGAAAACAAATTTCCTCCCGGATCCAAATTTAAAAAATTGATTGAAGATTTTGAAGATAAGAAAAACTATGTAATCCACTATAGAAATCTGGACAGTTGTCAGAATTGTAAAGGTATGGGAAACAGTAGGACAAAGAAATAGTGCGGTGAAATTGATTTCTAGACCAAATGCCAATAGTCTAATTCACTTTGGCGAAAATATGGTCGCCATACAAATGCATAAAAAAGAAATTGTATTAGACAAGCCTCTGGCTACCTGCAAGCTCTTACTGCGTGAGAAGGCTGTCATGATGGCAAATGTTCGATGGGAGAATTGCAAGGGTTGTAACGACACCAAGCAAATATGGCCCCATTTAAACTTAAACCGCACACTAGATATGCTAGTGTTCTCGAGTCGCCAGATATCATTCCTGATCGCTGCCTGATAGGCGATTTTGCAAAAACTATTGGTGCGAAGTATAATGACTATTGTATGAGCTGTCATGATGCGGAGGAAAAGGAATCAATAAAACACCTCTTGTGTGAGTGTCCTGCATTTTGTGTAAGGCGTAAGCAAATTTTAGGGGCATATAGCTTCAAATTACTGGCGGACCTGGAAAACGTTAACTTAAGCAGTCTGCTAATGTTTTTGGAACAATCTGGTTGGTTCAACAGAGAAAATAATCGAGAAGGTTCAGCGGTTAAAACTAGAAGTGCCCATATGTAATAGGTACTTTTAGTTAATGTGGTATCACAATGGACTGAATAGTCTAAGTGCGCCTGAATCTTAATCGGGCTGCCACTTTAACCTAACCTAACCTAATATTGCGGACCGGGAACTAAGCTACAAAAACGCTTGGAGCGGGGAGATAAGGGAATAAATGGTTTGGATTCTGCTTGCAAATGTCATGATATTCTGAAAGCCAAGATCTGGATCATAGACATAAAGCGGATATAGAATTAGCAGAGAGAGACTGGCAACGTGTGTTAGTAAACAACAGCAGTTCGGGAGAAAAAATAAATGCTTATTTAGTTGCGAATGCGATGAAAGCAAAGACAAAATTTGGTATGGGATTGAAAAAGAAAAACAAGAAACCCATTTGTGGGAAAAATATATTCACTGCTGTTTTGAAAAGACAAAAACCTTCTGATATCAAAGCTGCTAAAAGTGACGAGAAAGGTTATTGGTAAACATCAACATCTTTCTTAATAATTTTCTTCATTTTTCTACCAAAATCAAAACAAAGGCGTGTTAAATCAATTGCTACTTCTTTTTCATAAACCCCTACTATTTCACTCATTTGAATGTAGGTTTTATTTAGTCTAGCACAAGTGGGTACGTAAAAATTAGAATAACAATATGAAATTTGTTTTTGTAAAATTGCATTCCAGCAAATAAATGTCGTAAAGAATATGCCAACTCGAGTAATGGCGCGCCATGTTTTTACATCAATTTTGATTTTCCCATTGTTTTGACGAAAAACCAGGAAACATTGTCCTCCCTTTTGGCGAAAATCAAATCTGATATGCTCGTTGGGTACGTCATTCAACAGATTGAAGGAATCGAAAAACTCAAACTGATCCAGTCTGAACTGTATTTACTCCTTGTAGGTCATCAGATGAAGCCACATCGCACGAGAAAATCCAACAAAATTTTTTTTCTTGTCTTGAAACCATATTAATGGTTCAAAACAAAAAGTGGTGGAGAATCCGCATGTCACTTTGCGACGTGTGTTGACAAAATATTCAAAATCAAAAACGACATCATGGTTCTTGAACCTTTCTTCTTTGGCCACGTTTTTCTCCATTTTCTTTAGAAGTATTTTCAAGACTGTTAGCTTTTTTAAATAAAACCCGTATATATAGAGGCTTTGAGAAGCTAATTCATTTAGTTTATTTATTAAATCCATAATACAATGACAACTCTCAGAAGGAATAATTATGCGGTGTTGGATTTCCAGTTCTGCCACGGCAACGATAACAGTATTTATATAAAAGAGTTATCATATATGGGCGGTTCTTCGATCGTACCCAATTACTTCCTTTTCAAACGACCTTTTGATTTCCGAGAGCTAACCAGAATGGGACGTCGAAAAAACATTTACTGTCGGAAATTTGTACATGGTTTGGATTGGATGGATGGTGACATAGACTACAACAATGTTGGAGATATTCTCTCACCACTCAATTGCTATGATTACATCTTCTGCTTTGCGAAAGCCAAAAAAGATTTTCTAATAAAATATTTTTAATGTTAGAATCATAAATCTAGAGTATAAAATAAGCTTTTCAAAACAGAATAACTATTATACATCATGTGAAATTCATTCTGATAATAGATTTAAGTGCTCTCTCAATAATGTATTCAAACTTTTTGTTTATTTAGAATCGAATTTCTGTCATGTACAAAATTTTATTAATGAAAAAATAAATAACTAAATAAAAAAAAAAAACAAAAACAAAACAGCTTTTTTTCTTATCATCATTCTATAGTATTATTTGATTTGGTTAGAAAAAGTAAAGTTAATCCACACAATAGAAATATATGAAAAATAATGTAAAAGGTGTAAACATAATTTGCTTCGAATATATTATGTTTGCTTTTCGCTCCCGCTCGATCCATATTCAATCCACAAATATCATATCCTATTGGATATGATATTTGTAGGTGATCCAACTCTTTCTCACACAATGGAATATTATTAGTAGCATATCGTCTCAACAATGGACAAATCGGTGACTATTGCATATGCTCAGAAATAACATCATCATCGGTCTTCCAAGATTGCATTTCCACATGGCAGAAATAGCATTTCGCCTTATCATTTTCACCAGCATAGAAAAAACCACTCTTTGTCATATCTTTCCAATTCTTTAGCTTTCCCGTCCAAGTTTGAAATGTCTTACATAGCTCATCTTACCGATAGAGTAATCATTCGTCTTTTAAGTCATTACGTTAACCTTTTTGTTACTTTGAAAGTCATTACGTTAACCTTTTTTGTTACGGCTTTGATACGTTTAAGTACGAACAACTGTTTTGTTCTGTGATCACGATAAGATAGATGCTTTTATTCTCATGAGAATGTACATGTTTTCTGCCTTCACACTCACATTATCAATCCGAAAAAGAATTGATCAAAAGTTTCAGAGAAAACAATCTTGAAATTGATTCTGTTGTCTTTCCCTCCCATCCACCATTCCAAAATATAAAAAAGAATGTAATTTAAAGTATCAATGGACTATATGAAAATTTATTTTCTTTTTTTTTTCTTTTTAATTTCCTTAACTTTTTTCTTTTTAATTTCCTTAACCTAATAGGGCACATAAAATGTATTTGGAGATATCAAAACTTCATTTAAAACTAATTTGGTCATTTCTGCTCTTTCTATAAGGGGTACTTTCGTGATGGAAAACGTTCCTTCATTCAACCGCTTAATATCATCCTCGCTCAATGAGTTGAATCTTGATGACTTTTTCCCCAAATTTGGTTGATGTCCTGTATGCTCCTCCAATTAAGTATTCTACGTTTATCGCCAACTCCTTCATGCTGAGATTTTTTTAAAATTCAAAGAATTAAAGTTTTCAACGAGGGTAGAATTGGTGGTCATCTTGTTGTTCATATCTTTTTTTGCTGTTATTTTAAACTGAATGCTTTGAAATAAAAGAGGTCATCTATTTATACCAAATTTGAGCAATAAAAAGCTACATTATTTTCACCAAAATAACAAAAACTAAAAAAAAAAAACTTTTTTTGTTTTTATTTTCTCATTCATTTTTTTATGTATAACATTCCATTCCGAACATCATTATTTCGATCTTTGTTTTTTTTTTCTTTTATATTTTTACTCTTCTCAAAAATAAAAAAACCAATTGAATTTCAGTTTCAATTTTCATTTTTTATTTTATTTTTTACTTTCTTTTCTTTATATAAAAAAAAAACATTTTAATTTTTTTTGTACTAACAAATCAATGATTACCTTCCATTTTCCACCCCATTTTTTTTCATCTGCTTCTCAAAAAATAAAAAGAAACATTTCATTTTCAATTTCATTATTATGTATTTATTTATATTTTTTCCAAATATGAAAGATTCCAATGTTTTTCACATTCAAATTCAGTTTCGCATTCATTTTTGTTTATTTTTATATTAGGGCTGTTTTCTTTTAGCACTGGATATGCTAAGCCGTTAAGGACTAAAACAAAACAGAGTTTATCCAGGACATCTCCAAAAGTATGAAACACTGTCATCAGCTTTTTAAAAACAAGAAGTGAAATCTTGCATTTTTAATGTATGAAATGCTCCGATTAGTAATAAATATTTATTGCTGCTATTATTTATGACACTGTATCACTTTGAATTTCACATTTTTCGATAAAATAGTCACAATAAATTGCTATTGTGAATCGAAGAAGCGTTATTTTTTCTAAATACAATCTGGCAACATCGGCGCGACTTGCACTGATGAGATATTCTGGATAGAACACCAGTGCAACAATGTTCTGGATAGCTCATATAAATGTTGCTAAAAGAAAACAGCCCTATTCATATTTATGAATTAACCTACTATTGTTTGACCCCCCCTTTCCTAAAATAAAAAAAAATATTTTTTTTTGTTCTTAATTATTTATTTGTATTTTTTTAATTTTTATTTCTTTTAATTCTAAATTACAATAACAATTTGAAAGTTTATATATAATTTGATCGGAATTTTTTATCATTCTCCTCGAAAAATCCTTATCCACTCGTCAAGTTCTTCTCGGTTTTTTCACACCAAACCAATTCCTCCCTTACAACTGACGATAGCCTTCGCTTATGTATCACTGCTGGAAGAGGTTCTTCTTCATCGCTATACAGCACAACGTGGACTTCTTCAAATGGCACGTTCCATACTCCTCCGAAACGGTTGCTTCCCACATTCGTCTTGTGACTATCACGTACCCTTAATTCAACATCATCATCAGCGTTTTGCTGTCCGGCTGGAGCAGCTCTTCTAGATGTTGATGGCTCCTCCTCGACAATGCCTTCGTCATCAGAGTCATTAAGCCAGACATTCCAGAAATCTTGTGCATTCTCACTTAAGTCACAAATTTTCATTTTGGAAAAAATAAAAAAATGATGTTTCTGGGGCGACTGATGAAAATCTAATGTAATTCAATTTTTAAACTGCAGTCAGTATTTATACTTCGTTTTCAAACTTCTAAAGAACAACTTATCACAAAGATAAATTTGTTTCTTTACGAAAAAGAAAAAAATATTCTCACACTTTACTTATTTGATTATCTGCGAGTAGCACTTTCAAATATAGAAAATATTAATCAAGCAAATATAGAAAATGTAAATATAAACAACATTCCTAGTGAAACATTACATAGAAACTCTAAATTTAAACAATGTAATAATCTAAAGATTGTAAACGACAACAACTTGACCCGCCATAAAATATTACTCGTTTCGGAAGATACCAACGCAATTGCAATATGGGGTTATCGACAGACATTTTACATGTGGTTAAACATAAATTCTTTGAACACACATTGAAGCAACATCCGTGTTATACGAGTACCCAAAACCTGACACATCATAAATTCATCATTTTATCTTTTTTTCTTTTGAAATGAGAAACGAACTTTGTTTGTCTAAAATTTCGTTTGGGAGGAAAAAATTATTTTTTTGCGTTTTCTTTAAGGGGTACTTTCGTGATGGAAAACGTTCCTTCATTCAACCGCTTAATATCATCCTCGCTCAATGAGTTGAATCTTGATGGTAGATAGAGGACTCCATCATTGGGTTGAAGTACAACTTTTTTCCCAAATTTGGTTGATGTCCTGTATGCTCCTCCAATTAAGTATTCTACGTTTATCGCCAACTCCTTTATGCTGACAATTTTTTTTAAAATTCAAAGAATTAAAGTTTTCAACGAGGGTAGAATTGGTGGTCATCTTGTTGTTCATCTCTTTTCTTGCTGTTATTTTAAACTGAATGCTTTGAAATAAAAGAGGTCATCTATTTATACCAAATTTGAGCAATAAAAAACTACATTATTTTCACCAAAATAACAAAAACCAAAAAAAACTTTTTTTGTTTTTATTTTCTCATTCATTTTTTATGTATATTACAGAAACGAAAACATTCCATTCCGAACACCATTATTTCGATCTTTGTTTTTTTTCTTTTATAGTTTTACTCTTCTCAAAAATAAAACAACCAATTGAATTTCAGTTTCAATTTTCATATTATTTTCATATATTTCATTAAAATAATTATTTTTTACTTTCTTTTCTTTATATAAAAAAAAGAAAAACATTTTAATTTTTTTTTTTGTATTAACAAATCAATGATTACCTTCCATTTCCCACCCCATTTTTTTCATCTGCTTCTCAAAAAATAAAAATAAAAACATTTCATTTTCTATTTCAATATTATGTATTTATTTATATTTTTTCCAAATATGAAAGATTCCATTGTTTTTCACATTCAAATTCAGTTTCGCATTCATTTTTATTTATTTTTATATGAGGGCTGTTTTCTTTTAGCACTGGATATGCTAAGCCGTTAAGGACTAAAACAAAACAGAGTTTATCCAGGACATCTCCAAAAGTATATCCAGTGCTAAAAGAAAACAGCCCTATTGATATTTATGAACCTACTATTGTTTGGGGGGGGGCCCTTTCCTAAAATAAAAAAAATATTTTTGTTTTGTTTTTGTTCTTAATTATTTGTTTGTATTTTTTTAATTTTTATTTCTTTTAATTCTAAATTACAATAACAATTTGAAAGTTTATATATAATTTGATCGGAATTTTTTATCATTCTCCTCGAAAAATCCTTATCCACTCGTCAAGTTCTTCTCGGTTTTTTCACACCAAACCAATTCCTCCCTTACAACTGACGATAGCCTTCGCTTATGTATCACTGCTGGAAGAGGTTCTTCTTCATCGCTATACAGCACAACGTGGACTTCTTCAAATGGCACGTTCCATACTCCTCCGAAACGGTTGCTTCCCACATTCGTCTTGTGACTATCACGTACCCTTAATTCAACATCATCATCAGCGTTTTGCTGTCCGGCTGGAGCAGCTCTTCTAGATGTTGATGGCTCCTCCTCGACAATGCCTTCGTCATCAGAGTCATTAAGCCAGACATTCCAGAAATCTTGTGCATTCTCACTTAAGTCACAAATTTTCATTTTGGAAAAAATAAAAAAATGATGTTTCTGGGGCGACTGATGAAAATCTAATGTAATTCAATTTTTAAACTGCAGTCAGTATTTATACTTCGTTTTCAAACTTCTAAAGAACAACTTATCACAAAGATAAATTTGTTTCTTTACGAAAAAGAAAAAATTATTCTCACACTTTACTTATTTGATTATCTGCGAGTAGTACTTTCAAATATAGAAAATATTAATCAAGCAAATATAGAACATGTAAATATAAACAACAAATTTTTTTGTTTGTTTTTTGTTCTTAATTATTTATTTATATTTTTTTAATTTTTATTTCTTTTAATTCTAAATTACAATAACAATTTGAAATTATTATTTAATTTGATCGGAATTTTTTATCATTCTCCTCGAAAAAATCCTTATCCTTCCACTCGTAGATTTCTTCTCGGTTTTTTCACACCAAACCAATTCCTCCCTTACAACTGACGATAGCCTTCGCTTACGTATCACTGCTGGAAGAGGTTCTTCTTCATCGCTATACAGCACAACGTGGACTTCTTCAAATGGCACGTTCCATACTCCTCCGAAATGGTTGCTTCCCACATTCGTCTTGTGACCATCACGTACCCTTAATTCAACATCCTCATCAGTGTTTTGCTATCCGGCTGGAGCAGCTTTTCTAGATGTTGAGGGCTCCTCCTCGACAATGCCTTCGTCATCAGAGTCATTAAGCCAGATATTCCAGAAATCTTGTGCATTTTCACTTAAGGCTGAGTACTATGTTCCGTTTTCAAGCTGAAAATCATCTTGTTTTCACGGTTACTTTTTTTAATTAACTAATTTAGAAATATAAAATTATTTGCAATCAATTCCTTGGATCTTTTCCATCCATAATTTGCAGAGACTTGATAAAAATGTTATCGTCTTCATATATATTTTCGCACTTTTAATTTACTGTTTTGGTGCAAAACTCGAACATAGTACTCACCTTAAGTCAAAAATTTTCATTTTGGAAAAAATAAAAAAAATGATCTTTCTGAGGCGATTGATGAAAATCTAATGTAATTCAATTTTTAAACTGCAGTCAGTATTTATACTTCGTTTTCAAACTTCTAAAGAACAACTTATCACAAAGATAAATTTGTTTCTTTACGAAAAAGAAAAAAATATTCTCACACTTTACTTATTTGATTATCTGCGAGTAGCACTTTCAAATATAGAAAATATTAATCAAGCTAATATAGAAAATGTAAATATAAACAACATTCCTAGTGAAACATTACATAGAAACTCTAAATTTAAACAATGTAATAATCTAAAGATTGTAAACGACAACAACTTGACCCGCCATAAAATATTACTCGTTTCTGAAGATACCAACGCAATTGCAATATGGTTATCGACAGAAATTTTACATGTGGTTAAACATAAATTCTTTGAACACACATTGAAGCAACATCCGTGTTATACGAGTACCCAAAACCTGACACATCATAAATTCATCATTTTATTTCGTTTATTTTTCTATGGGACCATTCAACGAGACCATCCATAACCAAAAAATGCTTGTTTCGCAAACAAAACAATGTCTCAATCATACATTAACCATCCTTATCGATTAGCCTCATCACCTACTCTCAATATCACTGCAATCGTTGCCAAACAGTCAAATGCTAGACCAAACGATAATGCACAATTTTCCAGCAAAATACCATACACATACACACGCTTTTCCAAAAATCATTTTCTATTGTTTCCACATTCACTTTTCTTTACCCAACAGCAAAACCTCAAAAACATCAGAATCCAAACGTGTACACACAACCACATGAATTTTAAGAAATTTTTTAGAATACAAAATTAGCAAGACCATATCTTTGGAGAAAGTTATAAATAAAACTATTGTCCCCCCAATAAAATTTTTGGTATCCTCAAAAATCGAGTTTACAAAACCATCGAAATGCAACCAACATTGATAACCTTATCATCTTACCACCATCCGATCACCAACCAACGCATGCAACCCCTGTCAAACAATAAATCAATTTTGTAAGCCCCCAATAAAATTTTGGGGATAATCAAAAATCGAGTTTACAAAACCATCGAAATGCAACCAACTTTGATAACCTTATCATCTTATCCACCATCCGATCACCAACCAACGTATGCAACCCCTGTCAAACAATAAATCTATTTTGTAATCCCCAATAAAATTTTGGGGATAACCAACCTTTTTTTGTTTACATAGCACTTGACCTAATTAGATAAGCACTTGACCTATATTTCAAACTCACAATTTATCTCTACTGGTGTGATCCCAATTCAGTGTTTTTTTATATTTCCAAATAAATATTTTTTAATTCATTCCAATGCTTGTCTAAAACGTTTGCCTTGGAATATTTTCAAAAATTATCGACTTCTCTAGAATGGATTTAGCATTTTTCCGGCAAAATGTGAATAAATTGTACCATTTTATTAATTCTTTTTAACCTATTTGAAAAAAAATACAAAAATTACTCATTAAAATATGAAAAAACGAGATATAAAAAATTGAATTAAAAAACTTCATGTGTAGTTAAAATAAATAACTACTTTGTGAGGACATTTTTGGAAGTGTTTTTAAAGCTTAGAACAACTCCCAATTTTTTTGCTGGGAAAAAGTGTGAAACTACTTTTAGTTGCTTTATTAAAAATGAACTGTCTACTTATGTTGATGACTGATTTTTTATTCATTTTTCTAAAACAAAACATTATTTGAACCTATAAGTTCAGTATATTAATTTTTAGCTAGAGGAGCTATAGCCGGAGAAGATGCTGGAGAACAATTTGTTAGGTACTTAGATTTAGAATGTAGAGATATATGACAGGTATTTATCGTTATAAGCACCAATGTGTCCGTTGACACCTATCGAGGAATATAGTTTTCAGGGAGCTCGATTCTGTCACATTCGTGAAAAAAGTAGATATGGATAGGGTTAGGGATCATTGACATATTACAGGAAAATATAGGGGGCCGGCCCATTTTTTCCATAATTTTTCACCAAATGACTGTCACTTTTTTTGAACACTTTTTCAATATTACTCATGGAAGCACTTTGGTTATACCGCTAAATAAAGAATTATATATCGGTATCTCATAAAACTAAATTTGATAATGGTGATATTTTGGAATATAAATTTTTTGATATATTTATTTATTTATTTTCTCGATTTTGTAATTTGAAGCCATGGGCCAATATATATTAAATTACAATAAGATGTCCATCAAATTTAGCACACTTAACTATATCGATATTTGTACTCCTTGTGCGAAATTTTACGAGTCAGACGATCTACTCATTTCAATTGACTATATTCAATTATTGGACTATATTGCCAAAGCTTTCTTGTATGTGCTTTTTCCGAAAAAAATTGGTCACAATTCGGCATTGTTTTGAAATTTCAAAATCTTTAGTTTACGACTTTTAATTTAAAGCTAACATTTACACAATTTATTCTTCTAAAATGTGTAGAATTTGGAAGGAAATGCAGTTCAAAAAAGAAAAGAAGGATCCGCTAATAATGGACCTTCTAGTTTCAAAGTACTGACCACAAAATTTTGCAAAAAATTGTGGGACCCATATCTCGGAATCTATAAAGGATGTTCGCACACGCACGCTTTTTAAAGGCGTTTACAAGTTCTTTCCAATGACCAATTTTCAACGCTTACATGTCAACCCGTAGACCAACTAGGGACCCACAACTTTCAAACAATGAAAAAAAAATATGTTGATATCTTTATCCGTTCAAAAGTTGCAGAATTTTTTTTCTGAAAAAGCGGAACCACTGTGCAACGTTGCGATAAGACCGTGTACAAATTCCGAACTTTTTGTTTTATAAAAAATGGTAGTTCTTCCTAAGCCATTACCTGTAATGTATACCCAAAAATGCTTGACTATAGATGGGCTTTCACAACAATTTCTTTTGGGACGATACATATTTTTTTTACTAAGTTTTCGAAATAAATTTAAAAATAAAGGAAGTTTGCAAAAAATTTTAGAAAGTTTACTTATCAATTTCTCAGCAGACGTGGAATTCACGGTCAAATATTTGCCAGTATTATTTAAAACTCTTTACGTAAAGATGCAATTATATATATATATATATATATATATTATATATATATATATATATATATATATATATATATATATATATATATATATATATATATTATATATATATATATATATATATATATATATATATATATATATATATATATATATATATATATATATATATATTATTAACGTTTTCTAATTGCATCTTTACGTAAAGAGTTTTAAATAATACTGGCAAATATTTGACCGTGAATTCCACGTCTGCTGAGAAATTATATAAATAAAAAATTTTTGATGTTAAATATTTGAATACATATAATACAAATTTAGTTTTTTAAGTGTATTTATCATTAAAATCCATATCAAGGTCAGCGCATATTGTTGGAATAACTTTTCTAAAGAGGAATCAGTTTCTTTTCAACCCAAATCCATCCGTCCATAACAACCTGCATATTTGCTATATTGATTCACTTTCATGCTGACCACAAGCAAAAGTATTAATTCCGTCTTCCTTAATCATACGCTTTGTACCCAATGGACTTAACACAACTATGTTCAAACCATTTGTATAGATGTTGTGTAGTTTACACCTAAAAATGAACAACAAGTCCTATAGCCATCAATTTATATAGTCATTCATCATATCTAGCCAATATAGACGACCAATGTTTTGAAAATTGAATTGAAAGGATAATTTTCTGGATAGTCAGATGTAAATGTGTGGTATCACCAAACAATGAACTATTACTTACGAGCAATGAATTAAACTATAGTAAAAATAACCATGATTTTGCCCCAAAGATTTTGTTTGTCTAGTTAATTTCATGATTTTCTTATAAATTGGTTCATGTATTGCATCGTATTTTAGTTCATTATTACTGCACTGAAGGACGAACTAAAGTTCAATCAAAATTTTTTGGGAAACCTATATTAAGAAATGGTTTTCAAATAAATGTTTCGTATAATAAAAGACAGTTTTCTACTAGTACCAGTACTTTATTTCAGAACTTTATTTAAAAAATATATGATTATAAACATATATTATTATTATTATAACTTAGAAGCCCATGCTTCTTTCTCTTTTTTATACCCTTCACCACAACTGTGGTACAGGGTATAATAATAAGTTTGTGCATTTGTATGTAACGCCAAGAAATAGTGGTCATAGACCCATCTTTTAGTATACCGATCGACTTAGAATTAAATTCTGAGTCGATTTAGCGATGTCCGTCTGTCTGTATATGTAATTTTGTGCACAAAGTACAGCTCGCAATTTAAGTCCGATCGTCCTCAAATTTGGCATAGGGCCGTTTCTTGGGACAGAGACAATCGCTATTGGTTTTGGAAAAAATCGGTACAGATTTAGATATAGCTGCCATATATATTTATCCCCGATTTGGCCATAGTTAGCGTGTTTATCAACCGATTTTCTTGAAATACCGTACATCCAAATATTTTATGAATCTCGAAAATCTTGCAAAATATCAGGCAAATCGGTTCAGATTTAGATATAGCTCTCATATATATCTTTCGTCGATTTAGACTCATATGACCACAGAGGCCAAAGTTTACTACCGATCTTCGTGAAATTTTGCACAGAGGGTAGAATTGATATTCTACCAATGCTTGGTAAATTTGATTGAAATCGGTTCAAATTTAGATATAGCTACCATATATATCTTTGGTCCGATTTGAACTTATATAGCCACAAAAGCCAGAGTTTTGCCGTGATTTGCTTCAAATTTTGCACAAGAGGTACGTTTAATAGTATCGTTAAGTGTGTCAAATTTTGTTAAAATCGGTTCAGATTTAGATATAGCTCACATATATATCTTTCGCCCGATTTGGACTTATATGGTCTCAAAAGCCAGAGTTTTGCCCTGACTTACTTCAAATTTTGCACAAGCGGTTCTTTTAACGATACTATTGTATGTACCAAATATGGTCAAAATCGATTCAGAGTTAGATATAGCTCCCATATATATCCTTCGTCCGATTTGAACTTATATGGCCTCAAAATCCAGGGGTTTGCCGTGATTTGCTTCAAATTTCGCACATTGTGCCAAATTTGGTTGAAATCGGTTCAGATTTAGATATGGCTCCCATATATATCTTCCGTCCGACTTGCACTCATATGACCAGGGGGGTCAAAGTTATACTCCCATTTACTTGAAATTTCGCATAGATAGCAGAATTATTATTCTAACTATGGTTAGGTTAGGTTATGTGGCAGTCCGATGTATAAGGCTCACTTAGACTATTCAGTCCATTGTGATACCACAGTGGTACATGTCAAATTTAGTCAAAATCAGGTTCAGATTGTATGTAGCTCCCATATATACGTACACCAGAGTTGGGGAAATATGGTAGACTGTTATACAGTTTAGACCCATTTTCAATGGAAGTTTCCTCCAATTAACTGGATAGCGTTAGCCGATTTAAATTTGAAATCTAGTGATTTTGTAGAAGTAAAAAAATTGTCTCCTTTACATAGCTTCCAGCAAATGTGAAGTAGTTGAGATGGTAACACAAATTTTGGCCTACATAGTGGTGAAGGGTACAATATAGTCGGCCCCTCCCGACTTTAGACTTTACTTATTTGTTTTTTACTAACATTGTGCATTAGCCTTAATTTTTGAGTCTATAGATTTTGTAGAAGTCTATCAAATTCTATCCAGATCGAGTGATATTTATATGTATGTATTTGAGACAAATCTTTATATATAGCCCCCAACGCATTTGACGGATGTGATATGGTATCGAAAATTTAGATCTACAAAGTGGTGCAGGGTATAATATAGTCGGCCCCGCCCGACTTTAGACTTTCCTTACTTGTTTTTATCATACATTTACTGTATGAATAAAACAAACAATGAATAATTGACCTTTAACTTGCTGTAAATATTGATTTTTAACTTACGAGTTTAAAGAATACTTCCTTACGGCCAATAAGGATATCAGCTTTATACAATAAGAATATTTAAAAAATAACCATTAGAAGGGCATTTTATATGCAACTAAAAATAGTTTTTTTTTTCATAAGATGAAATTTTGTTTATATAAAAAACTTACCTTATAGAAAAATCCATCCAGCAAATACATTAGTGGAATCATATCCATGGAATAATGGGACATTTTTGAAAAATTTCTCAGAATATATTTAAAATAAAAAATATAAAATTAGACTTGCCAGTATACCATTGTACATTTAGGAATTCCTGTAACATCCACAAAAAAGTGGTAAATATAGATCATCCTATTGTCCACTGAAATTTCAATATGTTTTTTTTATGTAAATCAATTTAAAATCAACAATAATTTCAAACGATTAACAAAATATATATAAATAAATATACCGTGCCTTAATCGGGGACTTGTTTTCTAGTTATTTATTTTGTTTATCAATATAAAGTGTTTTCTCAACATCAAAACATTCACTGCTTAGTTTCTAAAACGTTTCTAAATGAATGTATCCTTATTAACAAACACCAAAACCGCACACAATATTTTGTCTTCAATAAAACCCACGCACAGTGGTCGATTTGAAATATTTAGGCGGCCAAAAATATTTTTGGACGTTAATGGCTTCGAAAGACTGTATTTTAAAAAAACTACCTATTTATTTTAAAAAATAAATAAGAAAAACATATATTTTATAATAAAAAACACATTTTATTCTCATAAATCATAAAAAAATAAAAATGAATTAAATTTTCTTATTGAAAGATGTTTCTATCTCGACTTCTTCGTGCTCAATACTATATTGTGTGGGGCTCGGCAGGTTCTAATAGTTCTATAACTTCACTAGAAAAAATCTTGTGTGAAGTTTTCTTTAACGATCTTTCACTACTTACGAGTGGATCTGAAGTAAGGAGCAATCTTTGATAAATATCACGGTTGCATTCTTCCCTTGAAAATTTTCTTGAAAAATTCTGTCTGTATGACCGAAAATGTTTATTTCGTGCTTCTGCAGCCTCCTCAGACAATTGGCCGATGGGCAACAGTGCATTATCTATGATGGTCGCCCCATGTAATAGTAATTTATGCATTGTTGGAGTCATGGGATGCCAGTCGTATAATTCCACATACATTTGCGCGGTGTTGAAGGCATATTCTTTGAATTTTGTTGTATTTATTTTGTGTCCACTTGAAATCGCCTCTAATAAGATTTTAAATCTATATATTAATTCGTGGTTAATGCCTGTTATGTCCGCCGCTAATTCTGTGTTTTCAAAAAATCTCCTACTCGTATTTCCATCATTGGTATTACCAAAATTGGCTTTAGGCATGTCAACCAACAGGCCAGTTTCTAAGCGGAATCTTTCTTGGATTTCTTTTTTCCTTTCTTCTTCTAATGCTTTCTCTTCCTGGGTCCTTTTCTTTCCATATTTCTTCACGGGCAATTTATATGCCAAATGCAGAATGCTCTCAAAAATACGTATTTTTGCGTGTAATACCGAAATTCCAAACTTAAGAGCATCGGGACTTATTTCGTTCTGTTTGCTTAAATTATTGGAATCTTTGGAAGTGGCGCCACATATATAGCATCGGCTAGTTGAGGTCGTGTTGGTTACAGCATTGCAAACTTTGCCATCAACCATGGTCATTTTCAAAATGTGATTATAATCAAATTCTTTTCCATCAATATGTACTTTTGTAGGAGTGAGGTTCGTAATTTCATTTTGCACATAACATATTTCCTCTTTTGTTACATCTGTAGTTTCTTTCACATACCGAAATCTGATGGGGCGGCAAAATCGTGGTGATGATGGTGTTGGGTTTTGCCATAACACTTTATTGTTTTCTTTACCACAAATAATTTGAAGCGGGACTTTCTTTCAATTTCGTTAAGGGTTAATAACACTTCTTCCAGGTAGATTGATAACCGTTGAATAGTATTATCCATTAGGTATTGTAAATTAATTTCTGCGCAGGTAGCCGTTACTCGCAATGCCGTCTTTGGTGGGTAGCACTCTTGTTTTGCTTTCAACAAAAGGTCGTAACAAGGGTAATGCTTTGGGTTAGTTGCCCTTATTATTTCATATTGTCGTCTTGTTAGATCAGCTTCTACGAACATTTTGAGTGCTTGGAACGGGGTCAAAGGAGCAATGGTTTCATTGGTCTTGGAATAGGCTTTTCTATATTGACTAGCCTTTGTTGGCGAATTTCCTATTTCTTTGAGCACTTTTGAGGCATTTCTCTGTCCCTTCATTTCATCATCAACATTTGATCGAAGTTCCTCAGTTTTTCTTCTCTTGCTTCGTTCACTCGATTCCGAAAATGATTTGCTCGGACGACCTGGTTGATTAAGCGAATGCACTGGTATTTCAAAAGTGCCTTCCAGCCAATTCTGGTTGTTTTTCATAAAAACTTCTTCAACTTTATGAGCTTTTAGTCATCTCTGTTTAAACTCGTGTTTGATGAAGGAAAATTTAAGTTTAAGGTCCTTTTTTCTTTCCAGTGTCTCCGCAAGACAATAGCAAGTGGTTTTCTAAAAATTCCAATTTTACATCCATATTTGGTAAATTTTGAAATTGCATTTGCTCAAACAGACATTTACGAGTTACTATTTTCACCCCCGATGAACTCCATAGCAAATTTTTTTTTTAAATTTTTTTTTTTAACAAACTACTTTGAACTGCTGTCTGCTATATTCTGCGAGATTCTGCGGGATTCTGCTGCTCTTGTTTTTTTTTTAAGAAAAGCTAAATGTGTAACGTATTCAATAAACAAAAAAATATGATCCGGACGAATCCTGATCCATAACAAAATTGCTTTTGAAATTAAAAAAATTATTTTTTTTTATGTGAAAAAGAGGATATGTTCAACTACCGAAAAATATAACGAAAGTTAAAAATAAAAGTTAAAACTATTATTTATCTAATAGAAGCTTACTTGAGCTATTGGAATCACTTTCACTTCACTACACAACTTAAAATAAGAATACATGCGTATTGCGAAATTTGATATAATCCGGGCACCCAAATCGAAATACGTATCACGTCGACGATCAAATTGCGTCTAATTGCACGGAAGGGGTAACGTATGGTTGTTAAAAAAAGAATGGGGGGTAATTCGGGGAAGTGTTTACCACAGGTAGACGTCAAAATTTTATGCCTACTACGAATTTCAAATTTTGACTTTTGGCCGCCTAATTACTCAATATCTACCTATGTGAGGCGTCGGTTTTTAAATGTAATCCCATATAATCCTGAAGGATTTTACAATTAAATGTTGTCCAAACTTCTTTGGCGTGATTATAGTCCTCCTGACTACAAGTTTCGTTGGCTAGTTTACGGTAAAGATCTTCTATAGCAATTGATTGATTGATTATTTATTTACGTTGTATAAAAAATGCTACCGCTTCGCTAGAGGGTAATGAACACACTCATTTTATTTTTAATTTTTCTTTCTTACTTGCTATCTTATAAACTATTTCTTAACATAAAATCCTGGAAATTCCTTACAAATATTAACATTATAATACCTAAGAGTAATAATTGTTGTGTCAACAGACACATTGTTGCCTTTTTTGATAAAAAAAAACTTTCATTTATATCTCTACTTTCTATATCTAAATACCTAACAAATCCTTCCAGTATCTTCTCTAGTATAAATCTTAAATCTATGTTACATTTTATAAAATGGTTTGTATCTATTTCTATTTTTTCATCTATTTATAATTTCTCGTAGTCCATCCAGAGTGACTTTCCTGAATCTCTGGCTCTTTATTTCCTAAATATGGCTTCTAATGATTGCCAATGTTGTCTGCCACAACCAGTCTTTGAATTTTCGATACATGATATGTGGTATATATATTGCATTTGGAGCTCTTCTCCACCCAACTTTATATACTCTACAAATACTTTGAAATTTATTTTTAGATTTGTGTGTACCGCAAGTGCATTTAGAAGTAATAGGTGGAAACTGTTCTTGCTTTCAGCAAATACCTCAATTAAGTCGATGGTATTCATGGCGGTCTGATATGCATAAATTCCTCCACGATTTTTAAATCCTGTCATCCTTTGCCTAAAATTGCTATTTATAATTACATCACTTTTTTGTATTTGATTTAAACTTTATTAAAAAAATACTATTATAAATAGCTGATGGCCTTAGCAGCCAATGCTTCTTCTATTTTTATCATACATTTACTGTATGAATAAAATAAACAATAAATAAATAAATTATTATTATATTACACAAGACTATGTCTTATGATATATAATAAAGGAAATGTGTTTACTCGAATGTTGAATGCAGTTACTTGTCGGTAGTTAGTAGTTGCTTCTTCTAAAGATTATTATTCTTAGTTAGGAGGACTAAACTAATTAATTAATATATTTAGTATAAACAATAATAACATACAATTTCGTTAATACGATAACCAGGTTTTCATGCTATATTCATTGAGTTGTTTTCATAAGTTGACATTTTGTTTATATAAAAAACGTACCTTCCTTATAGCAAAACTTACCACATTTAAAAATCCATCCAGTAGGTATATTAGTGGAATCATATTAATGGAAAAATTAAACATTTTTGAAAAATTTCCCGGAATATATTCAAAATAAGAAATATTATAAAATTAGACGTAACTTCCTCTTGCCTGTATACCATTGAACATTTAGGAATTTCTGTAACTTCCACAAAAAAGTGGCAAATATAGATCATCCTATTGTCCACTGATGATGTCGTTTATTTTAAATGTAAATCAAATATGCCGTTTAACTCATTTCAAACGAATAACAAAAATATAAAGTGTTTTTGTTTTCTCTACATCACAACATTCACTGCTTAGTTTCTAAAACGTTTCGAAATAAATGTAGTCTTATTAACAAACACCAACGGACACATTGGTGCTTTTTATGATAAAAACCTATCATTTATATCTCTACATTCTAAATCTAAATACCTAACTATTGATTTGTTGTATTCGATATAGAATATTCCGTTTCGGCTGCATCCAATGAATCAAAAATAGTAAATAGAACTTTATTTTCAAACCAAAAATTGCAAAATTATTCGAAATTCGAGGCAAGAAAACCCCTTTTTAATGAAATCATCCATTCAACTCCAAATATTTCTAAATTAATTCATCAAGACCAAGATTTTAAAATACAAGCGAAAACAAAATATATAATGTATCCAAAATAGACCTTAGGACGTCGCATTGCAGTACAAAATCATTCCCTTATAACAGTGAAACAAGTTTGGAGCCTAAGAGCGTTGAATATGCAGATAAAGAATCTATTATAGCGATAACAGAGGACAGTTCAATATTATCAGAATATGAAATTTTGAGACGTAGACACAAGATAGCATACCATCCAAACACAACTTTTAGAATTTTATCTAAACCTGCGCAAAATAAATGTTTAAAAAAAGGTGCGAAGGGAGTCTACAAGTAACTTTGAATCTGGCGACACGGACTTGGACATGGAATCATCGATTTGGAAAAGTTTTAAATCAAGACTCAATAATGTTTTGGGAGGATATTGTTCGGCAGACTTATTATGAACGAATAAATAATGTGTGCCCAATAAATTTCAGTAACCACCGAATGGCTGTAAGATCGTTGTTTTTCACATTATATGCACAATGTGCATATCAGAAAAAAGGTTGCCGAAGATATAAATTTATTTTGGATTTAAACAAAACACCTTTTGTTGGGTGCCTGGCCATAGGAACATACCGGGGAACTGCGAAGCAGATGAGCTAGCAAGGCTAGGAACTACCTTACATATTCCAGGGGAACTAAAATCTGTTGGTATGCCTCTGGCTACCTGGAAGCTCTTACTGCGTGAGAAGGCTGTCATGATGGCAAATGTTCGATGGGAGAATTGTAAGGGTTGTAACGACACCAAGCAAATATGGCCCCATTTAAACATAAACCGCACACTAGATATGCTAGTGTTCTCGAGACGCCAGATATCAATCCTGATATCTGCTATAACGGGTCGCTGTCTGATAGGCGATTTTGCAAAAACTATTGGTGCGAAGTATAATGACTATTGTATGAGCTGTCATGATGCAGAGGAAAAGGAATCAATAAAACACATCTTGTGTGAGTGTCCTGCATTTTGTGTAAGGCGTAAGCGAATTTTAGGGGCATATAGCTTCAGATTACTGGCGGACCTGGAAAACGTTAACGTAAGCAGTTCAACAGATGAAAATAATCGAGAAGGTTCAACGGTTAAAACTAGAAGTGCCCATATGTAATAGGTACTTTTAGTTAATGTGGTATCACAATGGACTGAATAGTCTAAGTGAGCCTGAATCTTAATCGGGCTGCCACTTTAACCTAACCTAACCTTTGTTGTAGCTGTATTTACGGACACAAAAATTATATGTCATCGAAAAAGCTGCAGGGCAATGCAACAATTTCGTGCAATACGTCGAAAAATTGCAAAACAACAGCTTAAAACACAACTAGCAACAAATTACAGAAATAAAAAAATTAATTGAACTACCCAAACCATTACATAAAGTTGGAAATATGTGTGACTTAGTAACCGAATCTGTTGCTCGAAAGATCAGATCTGAAGGACTTCGACGATTTGACCGCGATGAAGATCCCCTAATTGATGTCATCAAAATGCAAAAAGATGAAAAATATTCCTCATTTATAAGAAGAGTGTCTTCACCCATGGAAATATACTTATTTTCCATAGACCAATTAAAGCTTCTTGAGAGAGACAAAAAATATTGCTTAAAAAGAGCCATTGTTCTTTTTTCTTTGATTCGACTGGTGGAATAATTGCAAAGTTTGACAAATCGTCAAAAAGGGTTTTCACACGCACAGAAAAACCATGTTTGGACATGGTTGCCGCATCCATTTTATGCTTATCTAGAGCATGTAATTGCCGCGAAAACCATGTATTTTGTCTTTGTAAAAATAGTTTTCGAGCGGAGAAAAATGTATGGTGGCAATAAGCATTTAAATGGTTCTTAAATGCCGCAAACATGTTCTATTATTTAAATGATAGAATTTGAGACCATTACATGGTCGGGAAAATCATGTACCTGGCCATTCAATTTTTTTTATTTTTTGCAGGGAAAAAAGTATTTTTATAGGTTAAGTATAGACATGTCTAGAACCATTACATGACCATAAAGACCATTTACATTTTTTCGTGACCATTTAATTTTTTAACTTTTTTCCAGCGAAAAGAATTTTATAAAAACATTGAGCATGTACACACGATTTTCATTTTGCGCGTTAGTCGTGTGTTGATTGTTTCTTGGAATGGGCGGAGAATACGGATTTACTGTGTTTTGTGTTAATTTATTTATTCAGAAGTGGCACGTGGTTTTATGTGAACACAAAAAAGGAAAGTGTAATTGAAAAAATTTACCTGTTCTTTGTTCTGCATTTTGCTATATGGTATCAGTTATTTTAATATGCACTTACATGATGTCTGCGTTTGTACATTTGATGGGCACGATGTAAATATGGAATAATTACTTATTGTTGAAATTGAAATAAAATAGAGTGTGTAAAAATATATGATGTTTCCTTGAACGGCATTATAAATACAAATAAACAGTGAATTAGATTATAAATAAGAAAAACAAACAAATAAAAAGTTAAGTTTGTGTTTTCTTTTCTCAAGTGGCGTCCTTTTTCGACGATGAAAAAAGTTTTTTCATGAAGATCAAAACGTTTTAGGTTGTGACCATGTTCTTTTAACTAGGAGAAAAACATTTTTAATGAATACCATAACATTTTAAATCGTGACCATTGTCTTTTCATTCAAATAAAATTCTTTTTATCAATATAATAACATTTTAGATGAGGACAATTATATTTTTCTTAGAACCATGTTCACTGAGCCAACATGGTTGCAGGTTAAAATGTTACATGGTCGCCGCAAAAATAGCTGCTATCATATTATTTTGCTCTTCGAATATGATTGTGACAGTCATGTTTCTTCTCTGCGTGCACATACTCAATTGTTTAGCACGTTAGTGATGACAACAAAAAAGGAATAGTGGTACCTATTGCTGAAGCCCTTTTGTGTCGACACTATGAAAAAGACATCTCCCATTTCCTCTGGGAGCTTAACATATTTTGTGAGGAGAATAAAATTAGATGTCCATTAGCATCTAGAATAGTGACAGATTGGAGTTGGCTCTCATAAACGCTTGTGTATGTCGTTTTAATAAGGACATTAATATTTTTGCAGATTATCTCGACAAATGTCTGAGTAGCTGTAAATTCTTTAATTAATTTTTTTAATTTTTATTTATTTTTTATATATATATATATATATATATTTTTTATTTAGTTTTTAGTTTTTTTTTATTTAGTTTGTATTATGTTATATCATTTTTAATTTATTTTATTGAGTCTCTTTACTAGCTTTTTATATTAGTATTGCTGTCTTACTCACATATTCATGTTTTTTTTTACTTTTTTATTTTTTTTTTATTGTTCTTATTGTTTAATTTTTTAAATTGATAATTTAATTTTTTTTTCTTAATTTTGTTAATTGTTTTAATTATTGTGTATTTGTTTCAAATTCAGTTTAGTCACTTATTGATACTATTTTTGTTATTAATTTCTAGTTTTTAAGCGCATAATTTTTATAATTTGTTATTATTGCTATGTTTGTGTAGTTTTGGAATCCGTATATGGCTTTGCGGCTTGGATTCGCCAAGAGAAAATAAATAAAATAAAATAAAAATAAAAATGTTATAACCTACTTTTGAAAAGAAATAAAAGGTTGACATTTGTCATTGTGCAGTTGTGATATTGTCATTTTATAAAAATTGTTCGGAAAGACATAGAAAAGCATGCAGTGGATGAATTTCAAGAAACATTTTTAAAATCATTTACATAAAGGCTATCCATATTGGACAACTGACAGATATGTGGTCTTGGTTTAGAATGGCATGCACAATATTGTCACCAAATGAAACGCCATTGTGCATTTCCGCGAAAACCCATATACGAAATTTAAAATCACCGGAAATTGATTTTCCTGAACCATCTCCTATTACCAAGCATGAAAGCGACTTTAATGAAAGAGAACCAAATTTTAAAAAAAGTTTATTTTACAAAGAGGCATTCAAAAAAGTCCTGGAGTTACAAAAAGACATTTTGAGCTAAACAAAGAGTAAAATTAAGAATAAATTATTTAATGAAAAGTTTTTGATGTTTTCATTAAACAAATATATGTCGTACGTTCCATTGTGGTCCAATGTAATGGGAGTATATGTAGATAAAAAAAAGTCTACCATTTCAAATAGCCCTGTGGAAGGATATTTTTCTATTACGAAAAATAAAACCATGGAAGAAAAGAGATATGTCAGACCCAGTGAATATATTCGGCAATCCAAATTATACGTAAATGCAAAAATTAAAGATTTGGAAATAAAATATAACTTGTCAGAAAATTGTCACAAATCTCCAAAAAAGAGGAGCAACTTTTTAGAAGAGACTTGGAAACGTACACCAAAGAAACAAAAAAGAAAATTAAATGTTAAAATAACTCAACTTTTAAAAAGTCTCCTTTCACCAGAAAAAGAAGAAACATATAGCACAAAAAATATGCCAAAAGATGTAAAAAAGAAAAGATTTTTGATTGGAGGCTATTTACACATATTCGATGAGAGTTCAAACAACATAGATCCGATTCAAGTACATTATTTATATCTCCACGAATACGAGTCACTCAATAGAAATCAATGGATAAATGATAAATTTGGAAATTTACATACATATATTGATGCATGAAAATAACATTAAAAATTCAAAGGTATTTACATGCCAACAAGGAAAACTTATTTTTTACGGTTATAAAATAGACGACGTGATAAAATACCTCAAATGCAATGTAATTGTAATACCCGTTGTCCATAGAGGTCACTTCGTGTTTTCTCTAATTTTTGGCAATGATAAGTAAACAATATATAAATATTGTATACTAAGAAACTTACGGCTTATACCTGCAAAGGTAACACTGAAAAGAATGGTCGCATTGCTGTATGTTATAATGTAAGTTTCTTAGTATACAATAGTATACAATATATTGTTTACTTATCATTGCCAAAAAGATTTTCAAGAATCAAAAATATTTAATAACAAGGTATATGTTTAATATGTAACTATGATAGTTTTACTTTACCGCCTATATTTTCTTTTTTATAGTTTCAACCAAGCCATACTAAACAGGATTAGGATTAGGATTGAATCATGCAACATATTTGAGACCGAAATCTCTGCAAGTTACTAGACCCTGAAAACATTGATGTTTAGTAAACTTCCATTCCATTGATGTTTAGAAAAATTCCATGGTCAGTTTTATCATAATAATATTTTAAAATGTAAATTGCTATTTTTGTGTGAAATCATATATTAAAATAACGCGACTTGTACTAACTTACTACCAACTGTTATTACATAATCAATATTTGAAAGTTATGAAAACAGTACGCGATGGAACGTCATTACCAATTGCATTTCGAAGTTGGGATTGTCATTTTAACCCCACATTCTTTGGATCGATGAAGTGCAATTGGAATGTCAAGTTGTCGCTGAACAGGGAGAGACCACGCATCATTTTGTTTGCATTTGTACGAGAAGAAAAGTTTGCTCATTGTAATTTAACCAATATAAAAGTTAATTTATACTCGGAGAACTACCCATATGATGATTAAAATGTAAAATTTGATGAGAATCGATACGCCATACTCTACGAAATGTTTACGAAATTTCAAGAAAACTATTATCAACGGTAGTCACATCCAATTTTAAGTCTTGCAAAGTTCAAAGAATCGCCAATAATAGTCATTGATGTTAGCCATCAAAATGAAATGATAAAGCATGGACCAATAGATGTCAAACTCGAGATTGAAACGAGTGAATTAATCCCTCAAAATACTCATGCCTATTACATGATCGACTGATGGAATACACACCTTTGACTGCAGTTGTCCGAAAAATTATATAGGAAAATAATTATGTTTGTTTTTTTTTATTATTTTATTACTATTAATATTATTTATGTTTTTTTTTGTTGAATAGTTACATGATTATAATATAAAAAATATATAATTTACATAAGATTTGCTTAGTTAATAGAGTAAGAATTACATTAAATAATTTAAAAAAATAAATAATGATTGTTTTCCTTGATTTTCTTCGACCTTTTTTATGTTATAATAAATTAATGTGTAGATCTAAAAACTAACATGCTATCATTTAAATTCTTTTTGTTAAAAAGACAATCACGATACGTTTCAAACGTGTATTTTCTTAACACAGATTTTTTGACGCCCTTAGATTTTTTTATTTCCGTAAATCCTATACTTTCATGGAGTACATTTTCGGCCTCAACCCTAAGAACTCCGTCATTATTCTCCCCGAATTCTCATCTTTCATCATTCCTAGAACTTTTTATTTTCAATAGGGAAATTGAATCTATTATTTGGAGGTAGATCGGATGTATCAAATCTTGCTTTAATATCATCCGGAGTTATTTCTTCATAAAAGTCCCTACATATGAATTCGAGGACCATTAAATCGGTGTCAGTGTACGCTAAAGCACATCATTTCCGAACTTTTTTTCAAAAATCCATAGTAGAAATCATACATAAAATGCTTAGAAATTTCTAAAATGACAAACCCCATTTGTATAGGCTTGTCTAATACAATTTCTTCTTTATTCATTTGTATGGCGACCATATTTTCGCCAAAGTGAATTAGACTACAAGGGCGGTTCGGAAACTTCTTAGCCTATTAATGAAAGAGAATAGTTAGTTTTTCAGAAATATTTTTATTTTTCAATATAATCTCCTGAAACTTAAATACACTTAGTCCAACGCTTTTCTAGCAATTAAAGGGTGATTCTTTTGAGGTTAGGATTTTCATGCATTAGTATTTGACAGATCACGTGGGATTTCAGACATGGTGTCAAAGAGAAAGATGCTCAGTATGCTTTGACATTTCATCATGAATAGACTTACTAACGAGCCACAACGTCGAATTTTCAGTGAATGGGCCCTAGAAAAGTTGGCAGAAAATCCGCTTTTTTATCGACAAATTTTGTTCAGCGATGAGGCTCATTTCTGGTTGAATGGCTACGTAAATAAGCAAAATTGCCGCATTTGGAGTGAAGAGCAACCAGAAGCCGTTCAAGAACTGCCCATGCATCCCGAAAAATGCACTGTTTGGTGTGGTTTGTACGCTGGTGGAATCATTGGACCGTATTTTTTCAAAGATGCTGTTGGACGCAACGTTACGGTGAATGGCGATCGCTATCGTTCGATGCTAACAAACTTTTTGTTGCCAAAAATGGAAGAACTGAACTTGGTTGACATGTGGTTTCAACAAGATGGCGCTACATGCCACACAGCTCGCGATTCTATGGCCATTTTGAGGGAAAACTTCGGAGAACAATTCATCTCAAGAAATGGACCGGTAAGTTGGCCACCAAGATCATGCGATTTGACGCCTTTAGACTATTTTTTGTGGGGCTACGTCAAGTCTAAAGTCTACAGAAATAAGCCAGCAACTATTCCAGCTTTGGAAGACAACATTTCCGAAGAAATTCGGGCTATTCCGGCCGAAATGCTCGAAAAAGTTGCCCAAAATTTGACTTTCCGAATGGACCACCTAAGACGCAGCCGCGGTCAACATTTAAATGAAATTATCTTCAAAAAGTAAATGTCATGGACCAATCTAACGTTTCAAATAAAGAACCGATGAGATTTTGCAAATTTTATGCGTTTTTTTAAAAAAAAAGTTATCAAGCTCTTAACAAATCACCCTTTATATCCCTTGATTAAAATAGTTTTCTTCAAGGTCTTCAAAATAGTGGTTTACAACTGTAATTGCATCTTCATTGAGGTAAAACGATTGCCAGCAAGGATTTTTTTAGATTTGGGATCAAGTAAAAGTCACTGGGAGCTAAATCAGGAGAATAAGGTGGGTGGTCAAGCAACTCGTACTTTAATTCGTTGATTTTAGCCATTGTTAAAACACTCTTGTGCGCTGGTGCTTTGTCTTGATGAAAAATTATTTTTTTTTTTGTGTTGTAAGCCAGGACGTTTTTCTCGAATTTGTACATTTAATTGATCTAAAAGGTTGCAATAGTACTCTGAATTTATTGTTTTACCCTCTTGCAGATAGTCAATTAGTAAATTAGTAAAAATAGTCAAGAAATGTTCATTCGTATGCGTATTTGATCGACTGTTAACAAATGCGGCACCCATCTTGCAGAAAGCTTTTTCGTATGTAGTTCTTCATGCAATATTAAATGGACTCGATCATTTGAGATGCCCATGATATTAACAATTTCACGCACTTTTATTCGTCGATCATTTAATACCATATCATGCACTTTGGCTACAATTTCTGTTGTTGTTGCTGTTTTTGGACGTCCACTACGTGGTTCATCTTCAATGCTTGTACGACCACGTTTAAATTCAGCAACCCAATTTTTTACTGTTGCATATGAAGGATTACTTTCACCTAACACATTCACCATATCATTATGAATTTCTTGTCCAGATAAACCTTTTTTATGTAAATATTTAATGGCAGCACGCATTTCTAATTTTTCCATTGTAAAACAAGTATATAAGGCCGCAAGTTCGGCCAGGCCGAATCTTATGTACCCACCACCATGGATTGCGTAGAAACTTCTACGAAAGACTATCATCCACAATCGAATTACTTGGGATGTGGTATCTTAAAACTTCTTAACATCGTTTTCTAAATTGTGATTTAGTCCATACATGGTATATATTAGACAAAAAAGTTATGTATAGTTAAGTCTACAAATAATTACGAATCGATATGGACTTTTTGTACGTAGAGAGCCAGAATTGATATGAGGGTCGCTTATATGGGGGCTATATACAATTATGAACTTGATATGGACCATTTTTTGTGTGATTGGGGATCGATTTATCTGAGGGCCATATATAACTATAGACCGATAAGGACCTAGTTAGGCATGGTTGTTAACGACTATATACTAGCACAATGTACCAAATTTCAACTCACTCGGATTAAATTTGCTCCTCCAAGAGGTTCCAAAACCAAATCTCGGGATCGGTTTATATGGGGCTATGCACGATTATGGACTGATATGGACCATTTTTGGCATGGTTGTTAAATATCATATACTACCACCACGTACCAAATTTCAAGCAGATCGGATGAATTTTGCTTCTCCAAAAGGCACCGGAGGTCAAATCTGGGGATCGGTTTATATGGGAGCTATATATAATTATGGACTGATATGAACCAATTCCTGCATGGTTGTTGGATACCATATACCAACGTCACGTACCAAATTCCAACCGAATGGGAAGAATTTTGCCCTTCCAAGGGGTTCTGGGGGTCAAATCTGGGGATCGGTTTATATGGGGCCTATATATAATTATGGACCCATATCGACCAATTTTTGCATGGGAGTTTGAGGCCATATATTAACACCACGTACCAAATTTCAACTGAATCAGATGAATTTTGGTCTTCCAAGGGGTTCCGGAGGTCAAATCTGGTGATCGGTTTATATGGGGGCTATATATAATTATGGACCGATGTGGACCAATTTTTGCATGGTTGTTAGAGACCATATACTAACACCATGTACCAAATTTCAGCCGGATCGGATGAAATTTGCTTCTCTTAGGGGCCTCGGAAACCAAATCGGGGGATCGGTTTATATGGGGGCTATATATAATTATGGACCGATGTGGACAAATTTTTGCGTGGTTGTTAGAGACCATATACTAACACCATGTACCAAATTTCAGCCGGATCGGATGAAATTTGCTTCTCTTAGAAGCCTCGCAAGCCAAATCGGGGGATCGGTTTATATGGGGGCTATATATAATTATGGACCGATGGGGACCAATTTTTGCGTGGTTGTTAGAGACCATATACTAACACCATGTACCAAATTTCAGCCGGATCGGTTGAAATTTGTTTCTCTTAGAGGCTTTGTAAGCCAAATCGGGGGATCGGTTTATATGGGGTCTATATATAATTATGGACCGATGTGGACCAATTTTTGCATGGTTGTTAGAGACCATATACTAACACCATGTACCAAAATTCACCCGGATCGGATGAAATTTGCTTCTCTTAGAGGCCTCGCAAGCCAAATTTTGGGGTCCGTTTATATGGGGGCTATACGTAAAAGTGGACCGATATGGCCCATTTGCAATACCATCCGACCTACATCAATAACAACTACTTGTGCCAAGTTTCAAGTCGATAGCTTGTTTCGTTCGGAAGTTAGCGTGATTTCAACAGACGGACGGACGGACGGACATGCTCAAATCGACTCAGAATTTCACCACGACCCAGAATATATATACTTTATGGGGTCTTAGAGCAATATTTCGATGTGTTACAAACGGAATGACAAAGTTAATATACCCCCCATCCTATGGTGGTGGGTATAAAAATTGCGGATGCGTCGTTTTTGAACACCTGTTTCTATGTGAAGGAGCTGCCAGATCGAAACAAAATTTAACATGTGCTCATAGCAGAGATGGAAATTTCCAAACACTTAACTTTTTTCTGTTTATACCGCGCTTTTTGTGCTAGGCTAAGAAGTTTCTGAACTGCCCTCGTATTGAAATTTGGTCTAGAAATCAATTTCACCGCACTATTTCTTTGTCCTACTGTTTCCCATACCTTTACAATTCTCACATCTGCCAGTTTTTCCACATTTTCCATGGTCTTACCATATATCGCATTATTTAATAATTTGAAAAAAATCTTTTTCAAACGCAATGTTTGTTTTGGCTCTATGACTATTATTTATATCAATAAAGGGACGTACATAATCAGTTTGAACAAATAATAGTATCCTATGCACTTTTTCAAGTTTTAAACCCAAATCTAAATATTGCAGCAGATTTCTATAGTGGATTACATAGTTTTTCTTATCTTCAAAATCTGCAATCATTTTTTTAAATTTGTATCCGGGAGGATATTTGTTTTCAGGACATGGAGGAAAATCATTTAAATAGTCATGGATTTCTTTAGGATAGGAGAGATCTACCTCAAAGAAATAACCATGACTGGAATCGGCAGGTAATTTAGATATATTATCAAACAAGGATTTTATTAGAAATTCTGGACATCCCTTCACCCACTCGAAATCTTTCTGTGGGAGACATTGATACATGGATAGCCCATATAAATTGTTTGCGTCAATGTACATGAGGATACTCAAAATTAGATCCTCTCTATAATTTTTCATATATGTTATTTGTTATTGGCACGAACATATATTTTGCTACATTGAACTATTCCAACTCTAATCCCCTTCATATAGAAATTATGAATTTCTTTATCTAATAAGAGATGTAGTTCAGTTGTTCGTGTAACTAACTTCAACATTGCTTCCCAAGAAAGACCAGGGACCGTAAAATAAAGTCCATGAATGTCAATGCACATTGTGCGAAATTTTTCGAATATGTCAGCTAATAAAAGAACATCTGTAATTAAATACAGTTCCATATTGTCTTTTATTGTCTGACAACCCATTGTGCTCCACACATTTTGTGCATGTGTGTAGTTTTCCACAGTACATGGTGTGTCATTTTGAGTGTTGTAAAATTCTTCAATGGGCAAATGTCACCTTAAAAATATGACATGTTTTTGCTTTTAAAAATTCCCTAACCTCTAAGGGCGTCAATCTATCCATCGGTTTGATTACATTTAGATGATTGTAGATTAGTTTAGAGTCCGCAATAAATTTTTTAAGAACTCTTTGGATGCATCAGTACCCGTATACGTTCTTAAAATATTTTGTGAACTATCATAACTACATATGATTTTGTAGCCATATGCACATGGCACATGTTCCTTCAAAGATGTCGTCTTTGAAATGCTACCACTTTGTACACTACAAGCCTCTAAAATGCATTCAAAGTCCGCATACACTGTATGTGAAACTGTAATTTGTCGTTTGAAATTAGTAAATGTTAGTCTTTGTCGCTTTGATATATTTCGAGACAAAAACGTTCGATCGTTCTAGCCCCTTTTCCTTCTGAATTTCTTTGACGGAAACTGATCTAGACATTGTTTTTGGCACCGCAACATTCTTTCCTTTTACCAGCTCTTTACACGGCTCAGCTCTATCAGTCATCTTTTTGTCATTTGTCGACTTCCTTTGCCGACCTTGGTATGTTGCATCGACTTCTGGGATGCTTGCTTTGGCTTTATCTGTCTCTTTCTCAGCTATCCATTTGTTCGCCTTTTCAGATTTCGCCGCCGCATATAGTGATGTTCCTGCTTCAGTTGTTGTTTGCGACTTATCATGCTTGGCATCTATAACTTCCTTCTTTTTCAATGGTTTCTTCAATACTTTTACCGAATCAGGTTTTAACAAAACGTTAATATTTCCTTCACCATCACACAACACATCGCTTTGAACCTTTCTTTCTTTCGATGCTTTTATATCTATTGGGACTACTGTCTTTGTCTCTGACATGTCGTTATTATTCTCATCCAAACCATTAACAGTTTGGATGAACCTTCCCGACCTCCAGTCCGATGGCATAATTTTTTCTGTGCTCTTACAAGCATAGAATTTGTATCACATATTGGTCCCTCATATGTTCCTTCACAGTTCAATGGATGTTTTATTATAGGAAACCACATTCCATTTATTTTGAAATGGTCTTCACTAAAATCATCCACGATTGGGACTAATTTAGGAATTTCTATTCTTAATGGAAACCACATTCCACCGATTTCAACATAATCGTTTTTTATGTTTGATTTTTCTGGTGCTGATTTTATTGAGTTATCATTTCTGATAACATCAGCACAAATATCAAGAAAATATTATTTTTCCAAAAGATTCCTAAGTTCTTCATATATAAATCTATTTACTTTAACGGATACTTCCTTATTTCAGTGCCTGTTTTAATTTTAACAAGCCTGCCTAGAAAATAAAATTTTTTAAAAGAATACTCCACACCTAGAGTGAATATTTTATGTTCGTATGGAACTTCTCCCATACGACGGAGCTCCCCATCATTTTCTTTCTTCTTTAACTCATAGAAGGATTTTCCTAAGGCTACACACTCTCCTATTTCTACCTTTCCTTTCTCTGTATCTGGAGAATGAACAATTTTGTCCAATTCCACACAAAGCCATACAATATATTCGCCCAACACCCTTTGTTGTTTAATGAATTCTTCGAAATTCATTTTCACGAAATGTATGATTTTTAGTTTGTTAGAAATTTTCTTCGAAATTTAACTACACTTTTTGTCTAACACTCACAGCACTACCCACTCACTTGTTTAGCCCTGCGTATTTGTATATCATTGATAGATTAGACATTTTCAATATGCCTACCTATCACGTCGGGGTCACCAAAATGCACAATGACTCCTAGTTGTACATCGAAGATACAGGCGAAGGAATAAAAGAAAGCGATGTGCTCGCCTCGATGGTTTAGTGGAAACTCTATTTATTAATAATTTACAATGACTTATATACTAGAAAGTAAAATACTTCTTATTCTAATTATAGCTAAGTGTTTGCTGTTATCTGTTCATGTGGAAAATCCTTCACATGGATTTTATTACTATACGCTTGTGTAGCATACTCATCTGTGTGTTATCAGCCCTAATGGTTCTATTATATTTAGGTAGACCGCTGATAACACTTCTGCCTACAGACAATACACATGCGCATTTGTTCACATAGATAACAGCCAACAATGTTTGGGTACAACAAACTATGCTGGTGGCAATTATTGACAATATGGGAATCTATGAAATATAAAAGGCAACTGTACAGAACTTTACACCTTCAACAGCAGCTACCATGCACCACTTAAAACAGAAATCGTCTCTATTTTTTATGTTCAAGCATGCTAATTTCCTTTGCAATGCTAGTGGTGTGGGAAAGTACAATGAACCATCGACACAGTTCACTCGATTCACATTGATGTCTAGTTTAGCAATCTTACTCAATGTCCATCCTGAATCTCTTCGGACATTTTGTTGAGAATGCTATCGAACTGTGTCTCAAACAGTTTTTCAACATCATCTGATTTTGTGGCTAGACACATTTTTGTTATGTGGTTAAATATTTTTGGAGCACACACACCATCAACATTAGACTGTTGAGCTGCTTCATTAACCGGTTTTACATATTCACCGACTAGTTCAATATTGAACTTTACGGTGATGTACTCCTTGACTTTTTTTGTCAATAGGTTTACCAGTGACGATTTAGCCTCATTCAAAAATTCTTCAGGGAGGATTACATTGCTTGTATTGCAATATTCATAAATTGCGATACGTTTTTTGTTTCACGCAATTTCTCCCCTTCTTGCTGTTGCTGGCGTTGAGGTAGGCTAGAAGTTGATGGAGTGTCTATGTCATTGTCGGCCCTCACCGCACTCGTTTTCCATTGCTCGTTCACAATTTGGCTGATATTTCCGCCATGGTGAATGTCCATCCTGTTGCTGCATGTAGGTGTTTCCACATCTATTTTGCGCTTCTTGATGGGCATCTCTGGTGCAGTTTGCTGACTGATCCACCCTTGATCGTAATGTTGTTGTTGAAGGTCATTGTAATATTGATGATATGTCTGTTGATTGTTGATCCACCCTTGATCGTAATGTTGTTGTTGCTGTTGGAGGCCAATGACACATTGTTGATTTTGATCGTGTTCAACCATTGATATGTTGGTTGATTGTTGTTCCATATTTGATCGCAATGTTGTTGTGGTAGCCCCTGGGAATTTTGTATGAAAAAGTAGACAAACAAAGGAAAGATAAAACAAACAATTATTAGGGATTAGACATTTAAGCATCAACATCCAGCTCGAGGAAGCGAGCTGCCTCTACTGGATGTGTCCACAGTGAAGTTGGTGTCAGGTCTGTCGGCTTAGCAGGACACTCGAAGAGATGCCTCGTGATATGAGGCAAATGTCCACAATTCGGGCAAACATCCTGGATTGCTGGGTTCAGAAGGGAGAGGTAACTATTCAAGTACCTGGAGATCCCCGATCTTAGCTGTGATAGCACCGACCTGGTTTCTCTAGGAAGCCGTCTCTCATCGTCACTGACTGGTGGTGGTCTCCCCCCAGTACAACGCTGCACTGGTAGGAGTTAATTGCCTTCTGTACCGCTGCCGTGTGCACTGCCCTCAATGCCTTCCTTATTCCCTTATCACTGTCATCGCCGATCACATGTTCTATTGACTGGGTATCCTTTCTGAAATCGAACCGAATGGGCCTGCCTCTTTCGGTCGTTGCCCTCCTAGATGTGGCATGGTTTGGGTGGTTCACACTCCTGCACTTTATCAGATGTTGTTGGGTGAGGAGAGTGTAGTGTTGCCTCACCGATAGCCTTTTGGCCTCATGTTGCAGATGCTGCTCTGGAGTTTTAGAGTGACATCCTGTTGCAATCCGCAACGCAGTATTTTGCACTGTCTGAAGATTTCTCCATTGGGTATCGCTAATACTGGGTGTCCAAACGGGGGCTGCGTAGTCGATAAGGGGACGACCAATAGACTCGTAAGTCTTTTGTATCATCTCTTTATTTTTCCCCCAGGTGCTACCAGCCAATGCCTTCAGGATCTTGTTTCTGCTTCCAACCTTCTTAGCTATCATTTCCGCATGTGTATCAAAGAGGAACACCAAGAACCTTGGGGTTCTTGCATGTGGGGACACTGGCCACGAATGTGGATATCGAGTTCCAGGTTCACTTCCTTGGTACACGATGTGAAAATAGTCGCTGTCGATTTGGGGGCAGAAAGTTTCAGATTCCTGTTGACAAAGAAATCCCTAAGTGCAGGTAGGTAATCATTAATCCTCACCTTAAGCTCCCTTATGTCCCTACCTGTTGTCACTATGGAACAGTCGTCCGCATAGATTATCAGATGGACATCTGGTGGTGGTTGGGGAGCTCCAGCCACATAAAAATTGGTAAGGAGGGGGACAGTACACCGCCTTGAGGTACGCCCTGTTTGTTACAGCTGGGCGCTGATCTTTTTCCTCTGAATTCCACATAGGACTGTCTGCCAGCCATGTAGTTCGCCAACCATCTCTTAAGATTACTGGGAAGGGAGGTTCCCCTAATATCTCCCAAGAGCGTGGTGTGGTTCACTGTGTCGAACGCCTTAGACAAGTCCAATGCTACGAGAATCGAACGTTTATGCGGTCTCTTACTATTCAGTCCCTCTGCGATGTTGGCCGTTAATTCGCACAACGCAGTGGTTGTGCTCCTGCCCGAGCGGAAACCATGCTGATGTTCTGCCAACATTAGGTGTTCTGTGAAGTAGGGCAGTAGAATAGCTTCCAGAATCTTCGTTACGGGGGATAAAAGAGTAATTGGTCGATACGAGTCTCCAAGGTGTGCCTGTTTTCCCGGTTTCAGAACGGGAACAACCTTCCCTATTTTCCAGATGTCTGGTATTTCGAGAGTGCTGAGACAGACATTGAAGGTGTGGGTCAGATATCTAACGCCATTCTCTCCAATGTGTTTCAGCATCGTCATAGCCAGGCCATCTGGGCCAATTGCTGTGGAGCTCTTGGCGGCCTCTATCGCCCGGAGAACATTCTCCTGACCGATGACCATAGCGGGATTGTCCTGTTTGAGAGCACGGAAGACTCGCCTTTGCTTTCTGCTTGCACGATGAACTGTATTGGGGTGCTCGACAAATTGTCTGCAGAAAGCGTTCGCTACACGTGTGTCATCTTTCGGAGTTTGCCCCCCAAACGATATGGAGATGTTATCCCTGCGTTTGGGGTTCGAGAGGTTCCTGAATTTAGACCACAGCCGTTTGGATCCGAGATCAGACTCCTCTAAATGCTTGCGCCACTTCTCTCGCTTATGGGTGGCTACAAGCCGCTCGATCTCATTAGCGAGACTCGGGATCCTGGGGTCAGCTGGATCTACTTTCCGGATCTCGTCCCTCCTATCTGCCAACCTTGATGCCTCCATGGGGAAATTCGGACGGATCTCTCTCCAGCCGGCGCTGACGTTTGTAGGGGGGCAGTGGCAAACTCGTACTCGGTTAGCGAGGTAAAAAGCTCCCAATTAGCTCTACCAAAGTTCATAAATGTTCTCTTCTCTGGAATTACGGTGTCTGTCCCAAAGTCAATATTCACTGTCATCGAGAGGTGGTCGGAGTTCATGGCTTTGTCTACATGCCATGAGGTCTGAGTCACGAGGTCTGAGCTAACCATGGTGACGTCAGGGGAGCTTCGGCATGTGGCCGTTATGCGATTCGGGCGGTCTTCATTTAATACACAGAAATCTTTGTCATCCACCTGATCCTCAATCAATTCTCCTCTAGCGTCACATCCATGCTCTGAGTACCAACTGTCATGGTGCGCATTCAGGTCACCCAACAGGATAGTACGCTCAGTGTTGAGGTGGAGCCTCAGCATTGGCTTGTATCCTGTTTGGCAAGCAGAGTCGGGTGGAATATATACGTTTAGAATACATATATCTTCCTTCCCCACCGTGACAGTTTTCTCCTGTATCACCAAATGGGGATCAGTCCTGGTCAGTAGCATGGGTCTGTATCTCACAGAGTCATGGACAATGAAGGCTATTCCCCCTCCGGCATTCCTTTCTCTATCTTGTCTAATGACAGAGTAGCAGGATGATCTAGTGAGACCATTCCTACTGGAGAGCTTGGTCTCCTGGAGCGCAGATATGAGAATACCCCTCTTGTCCATGAAATCTGTGATTTCAGCGACCTTCCTTGTCAGTCCATTGCAGTTCCTCCGTAGGATCTTGAGACCACTCAACTGGTTCCTAGCAGTGGACGGGTCAGTCCGTATCATTGAATGCGCTGACAAGGAAGAATCGTCTGTCGAACTTGATGGCTATTGTGCGTGGTATGGTGTTGCTGAGTTTGTCGGATTTTCCGGCAGCAGGTACCAACAAAGTCAGGGGTATATTGGTCCGAATTTCTGAGGCCTGAGCATCTCAGACGTGTCGATGTCTTGCAGATGGAACACCTAACCGGTTTAGCTGCCTTGGTGAGTCTCTTTCTGCAAGCCTGACATGTCTCTGGACCAGATATACTGTTGTTTACGGACGGACTCGGATCTGTTTGATTCGAAAAAGTCGTCGTGTGGGTAGGTTAGGTTAGTTTAAAGTGGCAGCCCGATTAAGATTCAGGCTCACTTAGACTATTCAGTCCATTGTGATACAACATTAACTAAAAGAACCTATTACATATGGGCACTTCTAGTTTTAACCGCTGAACTTTCTTGATTAGTTTTCTTTGTTGAACCAACCAGATTGTTCCAAAAAACATTAGCAGACTGCTTAAGTTAACGTTTTCCGGACTCGCCAGTAATCTGAAGCTATATGCTCCTAAAAGTTGTTTGTCCTCCGCGTCATGACAGCTCATACAATAGTCATTATACTTCGCGCCAATAGTTTTTGCAAAATCGCCTATCAGGCAGCGACCCGTTATAGCAGATATCAGGAGTGATATCTGACGTCTCGAGAACATTAGCATATCTAGTGTGCGGTTTAAGTTGAAATGGGGCCATATTTGCTTGGTGTCGTTACAACCCTTGCAATTCTCCCATCGAACATTTGCCATCATAACAGCCTTCTCACGCAGCATGAGCTTGCAGGTAGCTAGGGGCATACCAACAAATTCTAGTTTCCCTGGAATATGTAAGGTAGTCCCTAGCCCTGCCAACTCATCCGCTTTGCAGTTCCCTGGTATGTTCCTATAGCCAGGCACCCATATTAGGTGAATATTGTACGGCTCAGCCATCTCATTGAGAGATTTGCGGCAGTCGATGGCCGTTTTCGAGTTGAGGAACATAGAGTCCAAAGATTTTATTGCAGGTTGACTGTGAGTATATATTAATGTCCACATTTTTTGGAACATTACTTCTCAGCCAATTCGCCACTTCTCTTATTGCTAATATTTCAGCCTGAAAAACACTACAGTGATTAGCTAATCTTTTCGCTATTCGAAGTTCCAGATCATTAGAATATACTCCGAAACCCAATTGTCCATCCAATTTGGAGCCATCAGTGTAGAAATCTATATATTATTTATTCCCCGGGGTCTGTGTGCACCACGCCTCACTGTTGGGGATTAGAGTCGCAAACTTTTTGTCGAAAAGTGGACTCGTAGGTGTAATCCACTAAGTTAGGCACATCTGGCATTATTTTGAGGACCGAACTGTGACCGTAACTTTTTTCCGACCACACCGATAGCTCGCGCAACCGCACAGACGTTGTTGCAGCTGACTGTTTGGCCAAAATGTCTAAAGGCAATAGATACAGCATGACATTAAGGGAATTTGTTCCTGTCTTGCTGAATGCGCCTGAGATACACAAACACGCCAGACGCTGAACTTTGTCTAAACTTGTTGGCTGGTGAAGTGCCGACCACCAGACTACAACACCATATAGCATTATAGGTCTAACCACTGCTGTGTATAGCCAATACACAATTTTTGGTTTTAGTCCCCATTTTTTTCCTATTGCCTTTTGACCGAGTACAAAGCTAGCGTTGCTTTTCTCGCCCTTCCTTCAATATAAAGCTTAAAGTTCAGCTTCCTGTCCAAAATAACGCCAAGGTATTTTGCACATTCACCAAAGGGAAATTCAATACCCCTACGGAAATGGGCCTAACCATGGGAGTTTTGCAATCTTTGCAGTACATGCATAATTCTGTCTTTGCAGGATTTACCCCAAGACCATTGTCTTTCGCCCATTTCTCAGTCATCCGGAGTACCCTCTGAATAATATCTCTGATTGTGGATGGGAATTTTCCCCTGACTGCTAGAGCCACATCATCTGCGTATGCCACCACTTTTATCCTTTCTTTTTCTAGGGAAACCAGAAGGTTGTTTATAGCAACATTCCAAAGAAGAGGTGATAGAACTCCTCCTTGGGGAGTGCCTCTGTTCACATACCTTTGTATGTTTTCTCGTCCTAGTGTGGCTGAAATACGTCTCTTCATTAGAAGTTCGTCTAACAGCCTGAGTATACATGGATCAACATTCAGAGTTGTCAGTCCATTTAATATCGAGCTCGGATGGACATTATTGAACGCCCCTTCGATGTCTAGAAACGACACGATTTTGTATTCTTTGACAGATAGTGAGCTTTCAATAAAGCTGACTAGTTCATGTAAGGCGGTCTCAGTAGACCTGTCCTTCGAGAATGCATGCAGTCGTTTCGAGAACAAACTTGAATTGATGCTAGTTCTAAGATAAATATCTATCATCCCCTCCAGAGTCTTAAGTAGGAATGAGGATAAGCTGATTGGTCGGAAATCCTTCGCCCTCGAGTGAGGGGCTTTTCCCGCTTTAGGTATGAAAACGACTTTTGTTTCCCTCCACTTTCCTGGGATATATGATAAGTTGATACATCCTTTATATATTGCCGACAACCAGGGGATAATTTTGTCAGTCACTGCTTGTAACTCCGCCGGAGTAATTCCATCACGTCCGGGGGATTTGAATGGTCCAAAGCTATTTAACGCCCATCTTATTCTAGATTCCGATACAATTTCCTCGACAGGAAACGACCGCTGAGCAACTGTGGCACCGCCAGAACATGGTTCAACCGTCTGATATCCAGGAAAATGTGTGTCCAATAGTACCTCCAGCGTCTCCTCACTGGATGTTGTCCAATTGCCCTCCGATGTTTTATTGAAACCTGGAGCGGAGTAGGTGGATGCTAGAACCTTCCGTAGTCTGGAAGCCTCGGACGTATTCTCAATACTGCTGCAGTAATCATTCCAAGAGTTATGCTGAGCCTTCCTCAGTTCTCGCTTGTATCCTCTCAGATTCTTCTTGTAAGCGTCCCAATCCTCAGGGGCTCTGGTGGACTTTGCCTTGTTAAAGAGCTTCCTGCAGGATTTCCTCATATTACTTAATTCCGTAATATGAAGAACTTCCCTCTGGGGCATGTAGCTTTCAGTGAGATGTTGAAGGCCTTAGTAATCCGCTCCACTGCGTGTTCGATATCTTGCACATTTCTCATATTTGTCTCTGTTATTTCCGGTATCATCGTATTGAATGATTCCCTATACTTATTCCACTCAGCTTTCCTAAAATTTGGCGGAAATATGGTCTTGGTGATATGAATATCAAATTTGAAACTGATGTAGCGATGATCTGAGAAGCTGTGTTCACTTAAAACATGCCACTCAGATATCATTTCATTCAGTTCATGCGAGGCCAAGGTGATGTCCAAAACCTCTTGCCTGTTTTTAGTGACAAAGGTTGGGGCATCTCCCTTGTTGCAATCTACCAGATTAGCACGCAAAATAAACTCTATTAGCAACTCTCCCCTTGTATTAGTATCACTACTTTCCCATATACTATGATGCGCATTCGCATCCCATAATGAGTTTCGTCCTTGTTTTCAGTGACTCCTCCACTAAGGTCTTAACGCACATGGAGGCCCTGTCATGTCCCATGTAGACCGAAGATAACCATTTGCATTTGGCTATTTCGAAATTGGCAACGACAGTGTCTGCATTGCACATTGAAGGAAGCAGAAACAAGTTAAACTCGTTTTTAGCAAATATTCAGGTTCGATTTACATCATTACCAGTATACTGCAATAGTTTGAACCCCGGAGTACCTAATTCACATATTTTGTTTCTATAAACATATGGTTCTTGAATAAGAACTATATCTAAGTCCCCTTTCATCAGGAGAACTTTTAAGGCAGCACATGCAGCCTTACAATCATGAAGATTTATCTGGAGGATCCGTAGGACCATCGAGATTTTCAACAACCGTTACATCAGCCGCTTCAATCGAGTCATCAAGAATGTCCTCTTCAGAGATCTCGGTGACTCTCGCAATAACCATAGGTTCAACTTTGGTGAGTTCTGAGGCAGTAGAAACCTCCTCTCGCATACGGTGTCTATCTATGTCTTCAACTTTGGTATCTCCCTCGATTTCGCAAGAGGATCCGCTTACTCCTGATTCAGACAGAGGCCAGAGTCCATTTCTGAATCGTTTAGCTAATCGTTTAGCAACTGAGACAAACGATCTTTGATCCCTGTCTTGCTGAATGCGCCTGAGATACACAAACACGCCAGACGCTGAACTTTGTCTAAACTTGTTGGCTGGTGAAGTGCCGACCACCAGACTACAACACCATATAGCATTATAGGTCTAACCACTGCTGTGTATAGCCAATACACAATTTTTGGTTTTAGTCCCCATTTTTTTCCTATTGCCTTTTGACCGAGTACAAAGCTAGCGTTGCTTTTCTCGCCCTTCCTTCAATATAAAGCTTAAAGTTCAGCTTCCTGTCCAAAATAACGCCAAGGTATTTTGCACATTCACCAAAGGGAAATTCAATACCCCTACGGAAATGGGCCTAACCATGGGAGTTTTGCAATCTTTGCAGTACATGCATAATTCTGTCTTTGCAGGATTTACCCCAAGACCATTGTCTTTCGCCCATTTCTCAGTCATCCGGAGTACCCTCTGAATAATATCTCTGATTGTGGATGGGAATTTTCCCCTGACTGCTAGAGCCACATCATCTGCGTATGCCACCACTTTTATCCTTTCTTTTTCTAGGGAAACCAGAAGGTTGTTTATAGCAACATTCCAAAGAAGAGGTGATAGAACTCCTCCTTGGGGAGTGCCTCTGTTCACATACCTTTGTATGTTTTCTCGTCCTAGTGTGGCTGAAATACGTCTCTTCATTAGAAGTTCGTCTAACAGCCTGAGTATACATGGATCAACATTCAGAGTTGTCAGTCCATTTAATATCGAGCTCGGATGGACATTATTGAACGCCCCTTCGATGTCTAGAAACGACACGATTTTGTATTCTTTGACAGATAGTGAGCTTTCAATAAAGCTGACTAGTTCATGTAAGGCGGTCTCAGTAGACCTGTCCTTCGAGAATGCATGCAGTCGTTTCGAGAACAAACTTGAATTGATGCTAGTTCTAAGATAAATATCTATCATCCCCTCCAGAGTCTTAAGTAGGAATGAGGATAAGCTGATTGGTCGGAAATCCTTCGCCCTCGAGTGAGGGGCTTTTCCCGCTTTAGGTATGAAAACGACTTTTGTTTCCCTCCACTTTCCTGGGATATATGATAAGTTGATACATCCTTTATATATTGCCGACAACCAGGGGATAATTTTGTCAGTCACTGCTTGTAACTCCGCCGGAGTAATTCCATCACGTCCGGGGGATTTGAATGGTCCAAAGCTATTTAACGCCCATCTTATTCTAGATTCCGATACAATTTCCTCGACAGGAAACGACCGCTGAGCAACTGTGGCACCGCCAGAACATGGTTCAACCGTCTGATATCCAGGAAAATGTGTGTCCAATAGTACCTCCAGCGTCTCCTCACTGGATGTTGTCCAATTGCCCTCCGATGTTTTATTGAAACCTGGAGCGGAGTAGGTGGATGCTAGAACCTTCCGTAGTCTGGAAGCCTCGGACGTATTCTCAATACTGCTGCAGTAATCATTCCAAGAGTTATGCTGAGCCTTCCTCAGTTCTCGCTTGTATCCTCTCAGATTCTTCTTGTAAGCGTCCCAATCCTCAGGGGCTCTGGTGGACTTTGCCTTGTTAAAGAGCTTCCTGCAGGATTTCCTCATATTACTTAATTCCGTAATATGAAGAACTTCCCTCTGGGGCATGTAGCTTTCAGTGAGATGTTGAAGGCCTTAGTAATCCGCTCCACTGCGTGTTCGATATCTTGCACATTTCTCATATTTGTCTCTGTTATTTCCGGTATCATCGTATTGAATGATTCCCTATACTTATTCCACTCAGCTTTCCTAAAATTTGGCGGAAATATGGTCTTGGTGATATGAATATCAAATTTGAAACTGATGTAGCGATGATCTGAGAAGCTGTGTTCACTTAAAACATGCCACTCAGATATCATTTCATTCAGTTCATGCGAGGCCAAGGTGATGTCCAAAACCTCTTGCCTGTTTTTAGTGACAAAGGTTGGGGCATCTCCCTTGTTGCAATCTACCAGATTAGCACGCAAAATAAACTCTATTAGCAACTCTCCCCTTGTATTAGTATCACTACTTTCCCATATACTATGATGCGCATTCGCATCCCATAATGAGTTTCGTCCTTGTTTTCAGTGACTCCTCCACTAAGGTCTTAACGCACATGGAGGCCCTGTCATGTCCCATGTAGACCGAAGATAACCATTTGCATTTGGCTATTTCGAAATTGGCAACGACAGTGTCTGCATTGCACATTGAAGGAAGCAGAAACAAGTTAAACTCGTTTTTAGCAAATATTCAGGTTCGATTTACATCATTACCAGTATACTGCAATAGTTTGAACCCCGGAGTACCTAATTCACATATTTTGTTTCTATAAACATATGGTTCTTGAATAAGAACTATATCTAAGTCCCCTTTCATCAGGAGAACTTTTAAGGCAGCACATGCAGCCTTACAATCATGAAGATTTATCTGGAGGATCCGTAGGACCATCGAGATTTTCAACAACCGTTACATCAGCCGCTTCAATCGAGTGATCAAGAATGTCCTCTTCAGAGATCTCGGTGACTCTCGCAATAACCATAGGTTCAACTTTGGTGAGTTCTGAGGCAGTAGAAACCTCCTCTCGCATACGGTGTCTATCTATGTCTTCAACTTTGGTATCTCCCTCGATTTCGCAAGAGGATCCGCTTACTCCTGATTCAGACAGAGGCCAGAGTCCATTTCTGAATCGTTTAGCTAATCGTTTAGCAACTGAGACAAACGATCTTTGATCCCTTTTGGAGGATGGCAGCTCATCCGGTGATCGTTCCCTTTTTCCAGCCTCAAGAATTCCTTGAGCCCATTTTAAGGAATCGCTTCGTTTAGCCGACAGCGTGCTTGGGTCGACCGATCCTAACTTCTTTAGGATAAACAAAGCATTTCTGCGTTCCTTGAATCTCTTTCGTGAGGGATTACCTCCTTTTGATGTCGTTACCTTAGAAAAAGTTCGACTTGTCAAAGTGTCGCCACCTGTCGACCCGTCTACAGGTAGACTAATTGGGTCTGACTCTTGGTCATTGCCCAAATTTATAACTCCAGTCGATACCCGTCCACTGGGCCCTGAAGTTATCAACCCAGTGGATGACTTTGAATTTCGCTGCATGGTGGCTTAATATCCCACCACACTTGAAATTCTTAGTAGGTACCTATTACGATAAGTTTATCCGCTATTAAAAAACACGTCCGTTCCGTTCGACGTTTGAATAATGTGGGGGGATGGGTCATGACCTGTGATGTGGGATCTGCAGTTACAACGTGAGCAGGGCAGGCGCACACAGGTGTGAAATTTAATGTAGGATTGTGTATTTATTTTCACAGAATTCACCACATATGCAGTGTCTGGAAACATGAGAATTGAAGTCTCTGTTACCAGCGAAGTTGATGGAGCACAAATTACAGAAGTATGATGCCATTTTCTTGTTGTCGTTTTTATTAGGATTTTCAACACACGTAGAAAAAAGTGTTTTTGTTTTTTTTTTTGTTTTTTGTATTGTACAATGAATAAAACCTGAACCCCCTCTCATTAAATTTTTTGGGATCCTTAAAAAAATCCCAATTAGTTTCCCCTTCCAATATAATAAAATCAGTTTCTGTTTTTTTTTTTCTATAATTATTTATTGATTTTTTATCTTTTTGTTCATATTACATAAATGAATAAATTGTTTTTGTGTTATTATTAAAAATATAAAGGCAATATAGTTTATTTAGAAATGCTTAACGTATTCATTTTCATTATTTATGTCCTCCATTGATTGACATATTTTCCCTTCTTCTCGTTTCCGAACCACAGTCCCAAATTTTTCCAATAGAATACGTAATCGTTCTTTGACCTCCACCGAAACGTTTTCTAAACGATGGTTGTAGTCAACCTCAACATTGCGTGGTTCTCTTCTGGTCGGTAATTATTTCAACAATTTTTGTTTTTCTCTTTCCCACTCCAAAAACGAGATCTCCTCTGGATCCACATCATTACGATATATCGGCTCTTCAATGACTGTATTCATTTCACCTGTTGACCATGCATTCATTATGATTTACTATTAAGCAAACTGTAAATGGGTTTGAATGGGGGAAAATTAAATAACCGATTGTATATGCTTCGTACATTCTTATTGGTATTTATACAATTCGGACAACTGAACAAAGTTTACATACATCAATAAATCAATCATCAACATCTCAAAAACATCTGAACCCACACGTGCACCACAAGAATTTTTAGAAATTTTTTAGAATAAAAGATTAGCAACACCCACATCTTGGAGAAAGTTATAAATAAAACTAGTGTCCCCCAATAATATTTTTGGGATCCTCAAAAATCGAGTTTACAAAACCATCGAAAAGCAACCAACTTTGATAACCTTATCAGGAGAAAGTTTTAAATAAAACGATTGTCCCCCCAATAAAATTGCTGGGGTCCTCAAAAATCGAGTTTACAAAACCATCGAAATGCAACCAACTTTGATAACCTTATCATCTTCTCCACCATCCGATCACCAACCAACGTATGCAACCCCTGTCAAACAATAAATCAATTTTGTAAGGCCCAATAAAATTTTGGGGATAATCAACCTTTTTTGTTTACTAGCACTTGACCTATATGCAAAACGCTCAACTTAACCGTACTAAATCTGATTAACGAATTTACTATAATACCAAATGAAATCTAAACCTGGATGGCTTGTCAAATATTTTTACGTTTTCGAATGTAGGATGCTAGATATGTATAATCATCGTTTTTTCGGAGATTTTTAATGAGATAAATAAAAATGTAATGGGGGAGGGATACAAGATGGTATACGTATTTGCTAGAATTGGGGCTGACTAGTATGTTAAAACGTTTGGCTTTTGATTTTCAACTTAGTTTGTGACAAGTCACGTTACGCACTACAACATTTCGGTACTATCTGAATATTTGGAAATAAAATAATTAAAAATTGTCTTCAAACTTAAAATATTAAAAAAATATAGAAAACTTAAAATGGCTCAATACGTCTGCAATATTTGTGCATCAGTGTTCAATGGCAAGCAAGCTTTTGATCGCCATTGTGTACAACACTGTACAACATGTGGAGTGTTATGTGAGAATAAATTTATTCTTAAATCGCATCAAACGGGATGTAATCAAAATAAGGTGAAAATTGATGTGCAACACCAGACCAAAAAGATGAAAATGACAAGCAGTATACCCGTTTCGCAGGTTTCAATTAAGTCCTTCAATTGCAGAGGACAGTCTGTAGTTGACAATTCAGTTTCACAACATAATTTAGTGACCCCCTCTACAACTATATAGGACAGCCCACAGTTGTAAACCCTAATGTTATGAAACCCTCAACAACTGGGTGGGGCAGAATATGCAGAATAGTGTTGATGCTGGCAACTTCAACGCGGATCAACCCTCAACTTCTTCGCAACATAATTTGATGAACCCCCTCAACAACTGGGTAGGACAGAAAACAGTTAGAAACGCCGTTTTGGCAATGTAGTTAATAGTCTTTAGTTCCGCTGATTATCGAATTAATCAAATTATCAAGTAAAATGTATCCCTTTGTATGATGCAAGAAAATATGCGCAGGAAACAAATAGGTACTAGCATTCTCTAGAAGTAGAATATATATATATATATATATATATATATATATATATATATATATATATATATATATATATATATATATATATATATATATATATATATATATATATATATATATATATATATATATATATATATATATATATATATACAGTCTACGAAGAAACGTCAAATTAATAATGAAATCATTCGAAGGTGATTTGAATCAATCTTTAGAAATTGTTGATTTGACTTACGACGGTACTATGAGCAATGGAGAAGTCTTCAACGAAGCTTTGTTTGATGACCCAAGATGTGGACGACCGGCTACCCTGGAATGGCTCTTTGGACGATACAGCAGACGGAGGATTAAAGGAGCAGGAAGAAGTAGAGAGACTGCTCTGAGATGTTGATGGAAGCATATCATAAAAAAGTTTTTCGTGTTAAGGATAAGATGTGTGAATCTACTAGTGCTCTCCATTTTAATCGAGAAAAAGATCGACTAAAATCTTTTGACACCTGGGCGAAAGAGTATCCTAATTATAAGGAGTTAGCCATGTATGGATTTTTTATACTGGTAAAGCTGATAATGTAAAGTGTTATATTCTGAGTGAACATTTACGTTAGTCCAGCAATTGTCCATTGTTAAGGCGTTGTGAAACAGATAATATCGCATTGAATCCAGATGCATTGGAACATTTACTCTCCCAGTTAGGTCGAGATACTTGTGGAATACATATGGATAAAGGACACGAAAAAATTTACAATTCATTCAAAGAAAAGTTTGATTATGTTTTCATATATATTTGTACCATATCTTTATTGTGTGGATTGTCATTTTTCGTATTAAAAGAACTAAATAAACCTACACCCAGAAAAAAGTTACCCCTTCTTTAAGTTAAAATGAACTAATTGTGAAGAAAATTGAACTTCGTATAGCTCCAAAGACATTTTTATTTTTTTGAACGATGTGATTCTCGTTGAAATTAGGTAGAATGCATTCCATATATTGGTTAACATTTTCTTATATTTATGTACCACTTTACTACAGAATGAAAAAATTTAAGTGAATTGAATTCCTATATGGAATGATTTTATTGAACATTTTTCATTCATTGGGACAAATCTTAGACATTTGTGGTACACCTTTTTACTTCAAACTTAGAACTGTTTACCTTCGTTTTTAAATACAATTTTATTTATTTATATAGGCAATTTTTTCTTCAATAAAATACACGTTTTATTAATATATTATATATATTTATTAAGAATCAACAGCATCGACTGGCCTTGGATTATTAGTGTATTATTCCATTATTTCCAATTTCCATGTAATGTCATCAACTGTAAAACGCATTTTTCCTTCTTCTTGTACCTTTCACTTTTAATAAGTTGATGCGTAACGAGTTTGTCCTCCTTTTACAATTTCAATATCTACAAATAAAACAAGTAAGGAAAGTCTAAAGTCGGGCGGGGCCGACTATATTATGCCCTGAACCACTTTGTAGATCTAAATTTTCGATACCATATCACATCCGTCAAATGTGTTGGGTGCTATATATAAAGGTTTGTCCCAAATACATACATTTAAATATCACTCGATTTGGACAGAATTTGATAAACTTTTACAAAATCAATAGACTCAATATGTAAGTTGCCTAATGCACTAGGGTGAAACACAATTTTAGTAAAAACCAGTAAGGAAAGTCTAAAGTCGGGCGGGGCCGACTATATTATACCCTGCACCACTTTGTAGATCTAAATTTTCGATACCATATCACATCCGTCAAATGTGTTGGGGGCTATATATAAAGGTTTGTCCCAAATACGTACATTTAAATATCACTCGATCTGGAAGAATTTGATAGACTTCTACAAAATCTATAGACTCAAAATTTAAGTCGGCTAATGCACCAGGGTGGAACACAATGTTAGTAAAAAAATATGGGAAACGTTTAAATCTGAAGCAATTTTAAGGAAACTTCGAAAAAGTTTATTTATGATTTTTCGCTCGATATATATGTATTAGAAGTTTAGGAAAATTAGAGTCATTTTTACAACTTTTCGACTAAGCAGTTGCGATTTTACAAGGAATATGTTGGTATTTTGACCATTTTTGTCGAAATCAGAAAAACATATATATGGGAGCTATATCTAAATCTGAACCGATTTCAAGCAAATTTGGCACGCATAGTTACAACGCTAATTCTACTCCCTATGCAAAATTTCAACTAAATCGGAGCAAAAAATTGGCCTCTGTGGGCAAATGAGTGTAAATCGGGCGAAAGCTATATATGGGAGCTATATCTAAATCTGAACCGATTTTGCTGATATTTTGCAAGTTTTTTGAGACTCATAAAATATTCGGATGTACGGAATTTGAGGAAGATCGGTTGATATACACGCCAATTATGACCAGATCGGTGAAAAATATATATGGCAGCTATATCTAAATCTGAACCGATTTTTTCCAAAATCAATAGGGATCGTCTTTGAGCCGAAACAGGACCCTATACCAAATTTTAGGACAATCGGACTAAAACTGCGAGCTCTACTTTGCACACAAAAATACATCAACAGACAGACAGACAGACAGACGGACAGACAGACAGACGGACATCGCTAAATCGACTCAGAATTTAATTCTAAGCCGATCCGTATACTAAAAGGTTGTTCTGTGATTACTCCTTCTTGGCGTTACATACAAATGCACAAACTTATTATACCCTGTACCACAGTAGTGGTGAAGGGTATAAATATGGGAAACGTTTAAATCTGAAGCAATTTTAAGGAAACTTCGAAAAAGTTTATTTATGATTAATCGCTCGATATATATGTATTAGAAGTTTAGGAAAGTTAGAGACATTTTTACAACTTTTCGACTAAGCAGTTGCGATTTTACAAGGAAAATGTTGGTATTTTGACCATTTTTGTCGAAATCAGAAAAACATATATATGGGAGCTATATCTAAATCTGAACCGATCTCAACCAAATTTGGCACGCATAGCTACAATGCTAATTCTACTCCCTGTGCAAAATTACAACTAAATCGGAGTTAAAAATTGGCCTCTGTGGTCATATGAGTGTAAATCGGGCGAAAGCTTTATATGGGAGATATATCCAAATCTGAACCGATTTCAAGCAAATTTGGCACGCATAGTTACAACGCTAATTCTACTCCCTATGCAAAATTTCAACTAAATCGGAGCAAAAAATTGGCCTCTGTGGGCAAATGAGTGTAAATCGGGCGAAAGCTATATATGGGAGCTATATCTAAATCTGAACCGATTTTGCTGATATTTTGCAAGTTTTTTGAGACTCATAAAATATTCGGATGTACGGAATTTGAGGAAGATCGGATGATATACACGCCAATTATGACCAGATCGGTGAAAAATATATAAGGCAGCTATATCTAAATCTGAACCGATTTTTTCCAAAATCAATAGGGATTGTCTTTGAGCCGATACAGGACCCTATACCAAATTTTAGGACAATCGGACTAAAACTGCGAGCTCTACTTTGCACACAAAAATACATCAACAGACAGACGGACATCGCTAAATCGACTCAGAATTTAATTCTAAGCCGATCCGTATACTAAAAGGTTGCTCTATGATTACTCCTTCTTGGCGTTACATACAAATGCACAAACTTATTATACCCAGTAGCGGTGAAGGGTATAAAAAATATGGGAAACATTTAAATCTGAAGCAATTTTAAGGAAACTTCGCAAAAGTTTATTTATGATTTATCGCTCGATATATATGTATTAGAAGTTTAGGAAAATTGGAGTCATTTTTACAACTTTTCGACTAAGCAGTGGCGATTTAACAAGGAAAATTTTGGTATTTTGACCATTTTTGTCGAAATCAGAAAAACATATATATGCGAGCTATATCTAAATCTGAACCGATTTCAATCAAATTTGGCACACATGACTATATTACTAATTGTACTCCTAGTGCAAAATTTCAACCAAATTGGGATAAAACTCTGGCTTCTGGGGCCATATAAGTCCATATCGGGCGAAAAGTATATATGGAAGCTATATCTAAATCTGAACCGATTTCAATCAAATTTGGCACACTTGACTATACTACTAATTGTACTCCTACAGCAAACTTTCGACCAAATTCGGCCAAAAATCTGGCTTCTGGGCCATATAAGTCCATATCGGGCGAAAGATGGGAGATATATCTAAATCTGAACCGATGTCAACCAAATTTGGCACGCATAGCTACAATGCTAATTTTACTCCCTATGCAAAATTTCAACTAAATCAGAGCAAAAAATTGGCCTCTGTAGGCAAATGAGTGTAAATCGGGCGAAAGCTATATATGGGAGCTATATCTAAATCTGAACCGATTTGGCTGATATTTTGCAAGTCTTTCGAGACTCATAAAATATTCGGATGTACGGAATATGAGGAAGATCGGTTGATATACACGCCAATTATGAAAAATATATATGGCAGCTATATCTAAATCTGAACCGATTTTTTCCAGAATCAATAGGGATCGTCTTTGAGCCGAAACAGCACCCTATACCAAATTTTAGGACAATCGGACTAAAACTGCGAGCTGTACTTTGCACACAAAAATACACCAATAGACAGACAGACGGACATCGCTAAATCGACTCAGAATTTAATTCTAAGCCGATCGGTATACTAAAATGTAGGATGACCACTATTTCTTGGTGTTACATACAAATGCACAAACTTATTATACCCTGTACCACAGTAGTGGTGAAGGGTATAAAAATCATAAACCAATTTTTTCACAAAAGGTTAGCGTCACTGAATGTTACCTGTTAATTGAAGATTTCAAAATGAAGACGAATGAAGGGGTTGTTATTCTGTTTTCTTTCTTTATACACCAGCATTTTTTCTAACTAAAGGGTATTAAGTTCGAGTTTAGCCGCTAAAAACATGATTTTTTCACGATTACTTTTCTTTAATAATCCATTTTAAGGAATACAAACTTTGTGAAAATTTTCTTTGTGCTTTTCCCCATCAAATTATAGTAAAATTTGCAACAAATATGTATAATTTCATGCATTTTACTTAGTGATTTGGTTTTCACTTTAGCGATTTTAGCAGCTAAACTCGAACTTAATACTCACCTTAATTTAAAATAACAAATATTTTATTTGTTATTTATTATATTATTTTACTATATTATTTTTTTACAATCCCTCCGTGTACCATAACAACGCGATTCCAACTAAAAAACAACCCACGCGCAAACATATCGATTACAGGTAGACAAAAGAAATATAGGAAAATTTCCTATATTCTGACAAGTATGTTTCCTTAAATTTTGAAAGGATTGAATACTTCTTAGTACGAATGAACTAAAATATTTTTCTATGCCAAATGTTATTCGTATGTATGATAAGCTTTCTATAATAAAGGAAGCCAGAATTATCATTTTGTAAGAAATTATATTAAATTTGAGGAATCTTGGTTGTCAGTGAATAAAATGTTCTTCTTCAGTAGTAAATTCTTATACCCAGCGAAGAAAACAGTATTAGTAAAATCCCATGCCTTATTCTAGTTAATGAACTATTCCTAACTGCTTTAAGTTTAGGATTTTTTTACTGAAGCAAGTAAATTTTATTATTTTAAACAACAATTTAACTTAAAGGAAATAAATTGGCTAAACTAAATTGATAAACATTTTTTCCTTTAGTTCCGAAGGCACTTTTTTCTTGGTGTAACAAATAAAAAATACATAAATTTAAGTTTTCATTGATTTATTTATTATTAATTTCATCATTAATGTAATCTTGGATATAGGAAAAATTTGATTCTACATACACAAACAATTTAAATAAATTATTTAGTGCACACTTAAATCTATGATCAACATGATCAACATAATGGGCAGACCCAAGGCAAAGTTAATTTCATAAAGGATTGGGCATTAGAATAATTGTTGCTCATTAATTAGCATATCTATGGTGGGGATATGAATGGATCGAATTTAATAGCTTTATGTATTTGTATTAATGTGTTTTCGACTAGTTTAACGGTACGTGTATGTGGTGGGGATACCTGTATCCCTCTCAAAGAGATCCCTAACCTTTTTTTTATGGGCTTTTTTATGGGCTGTTTTTAATGGGCTTTTGGTGATAGGTCATAAGGTCATCCAAAAAAATTTTCCCGGTGTATGCAAGAGTGTCATTGTGTTGAGTGCATTGGCTGGCTGTGTGGTGCATGTGCATGTATCGTGAAGATGTGATAGGGAGGGGGGGATGAGATAAGAGTTTGGCTGTTGGGAAAAGTGTGTGGAGTTTTCTGATCGCCTAGGATTGAACAATCGCTGAAACCTAGATTTGGTGTTTGTTTATGTGCCATAGAAGAAGGGGTAGGGCGAAGAGATAAGTGATTCGCTGTTGAGAATGCTATTGATTTGTTTAGCATTCTAAAATGAGAGACAGAGTGATCGTCTGAGATTCTGAAGAAATGCAATGCTAGTGATGGGTAAGGATGCGAGATAAGTGTTTGGCTATTGGGAAAATTTGTGTTATTCGATTTGATTTCTTGGTTGGCTGTGTAGAGTTTTCTGATCGCCTAGGATTGAACAATCGCTGAAACCTAGATTTGGAGGAAGAAGGTGTAGGGGAAGAGATAAGTGTTTCACTGTTGGGAAATCCTATTGATTTGTTTGGCATTGCACAGAGTGACCACCCAAGTACTCTATATGTGTTTAGTTTGAATACTTGTGAGCATGAGTGTCTGAATGTTGATAAGATTCTGATGAATCTTATGCCCATAAGGGCATGGTTGGAAATTCATATACATATGTGTATGGTCCTTATCAAGAGATGTAGGGTGTGGAATTACATGTGATTTGTCACGTGTGCGTTTTTTTTTCCTTAGGCATGGGTGTAAACATTGATGTCTAATTGCATACAAAAATATCTATGAAAATCAGGCAATGTGTCTTTTTGTTTCGATTTTATGTATTTGTTATTTTTGAGAAGAAATGTGTATTTATAAAGGGATAAATATTTCATTCCTCGAAGAAATATATAATATATTCATTTGAAATTTTAGTTCCTAATTGAATTCTAAACCCGGACTTAGCAATTCAAATGCACGGAGTTTTACGTTGTGAATACAACATTAAAAAAAAAACTGAAAATAATTTTTGGTGTTATACAAAAAACAAATCGAAGTTTTACGTTGTGAAAACAACATTTGTTAACAAACGAAAAAAAAAAGAAACGGACGTTGTGAATTTTTTGGTGTTATACAAAAAAATAATAAATAAATAAATCTAAACACGTAAAATACGTTGAGACTTTTTGTTGCAAAATAATAAATATAAACAAAAAAAGAAAACAATATTTGTTTAAACAAAAGAGAAAAAAGAATCGTACCTATTAAGAAATTGCGAATTGTTTCTTGTGCTGCAAAAATAATTAATAAATAAAAGGTTTATTTATAAATTTTAAAAAATATTTGAAAGAACTTTAAACAAAATGGAATCCCAAATGTTGACGTGCAAAGTATGCAAAAAAATGTTCAAAAGCCAAAATGCACTCCAAAAACATTTGCAGACACACAAAACGTGTAGTTTATGTGATTTGATGGTGCAAAATGTCTATGCATTAAAATTACATATGGAAATTCATCAAGCGACAATGCATAGACAAGGTTTTGGACAACAATTCCAGAAAAAGGAAGAAATCTAAATCTAACAAGAATTCATCTAACAATGAGATTGAAACAATTTCTCCGACACTAGTTAACGCCAATAATAATATTCAGGATTCAGAGACTGTTGTCATTCCTACTAACAACGCTGAAACTGCACCTTTACCTATTCCACCTATTATTATTACCCCGTCGCAATCGAATTCACTGAACACTGGAACAGTAGTGGCACCAGCTACTGTGTTAACTGATACTAATGCATTCTTTTCTCCTTTTAATACACCTACAAATCAATCGCCTGCTGGTTCAGCTCCAAAACCTTTAAGGGTCTTACCCCCCAATGAAAACCATTTTTGCAGCCCGTTTTGCTCCAGAAACAACTGAGGATGATATTCATTTCTACATAAAATCAAAACTGAATGCAAATGTAGACATTAAGGTATCTAAACTGCAATTTGTAGAGAGGAGGAACAAGTCGTCATTTAAAATTTTCGTACCTGAGGACATTTTTGACAGAGTGCTCAATCCGGAATTTTGGCCTTACAGAGCTGTGGTGCATGAATTTGTTTTTAGAGATAGAGTTGCCCGTTTACCTGCTCGTCCCGTTGAGCAATCAAAAAACTGAATAAAACCCTGTCTGATACAAATTTTACTTTAGTTTATCAGAATGTTAGGGGACTTAACACAAAATTATGCAACCTATATACGGATAGCTTTGGCTTTGATTATGATTTGATTATATTTACTGAAACCTGGCTTCAAAGTAATATCTTAAATACTGAAATCTTATGCGACAAGTACCAAATTTATAGATGTGACCGCACAAATTCTTCGAAATTTGCTTCATCAAAAATTGATATTCCAAATGAACTTCAAATTGAATATTTAGGAGTGAAAATAAGGTGCGGCCATAATTCATTGTTTGTGACTTGCTCCTATATTCTTCCTGGTTCTTGTAACGATGTTTATAATGCTCATTTGACTGCTATCCAATCGGTCCTATCTACTGCGAGATCCTCTGATTTGATTGTTTTGTCTGGTGATTTTAACATTCCATCTATTACATGGAAATATTGTGAGGAAATGAATTACTCCGTACCAATGCTAAGAAATGGATATCAATCTGAATTTGTTGAAAACTTGTTAAAAGATGGTCTTTTTCAAATTAGCAACATACAAATTTCGAAAAATAAATTACTTGATTTATTTTTTACAAATGAACTAAAAGATGTGTTTTTATCACGCGTCAATGCCGTTGTAAATCCTGAAGATGTTCATCATCCCACTGTCTGTATGAATATAAATATGTCTTTTTCGAGATCTATGCGAAAAAACTCGTATTGAAAACTGATAAAATATTCTCTTTTAATAGAACTGATTACGAAAAACTGAACTCATTACTATTAAATGTGGATTGGAATAAAATCTTACCAGCGAGAAATCTTGATGAATCAATAAATACATTTTATGAAACTTTGAATTCATTCATTGCCCAATCTGTTCCATTAATTCGAATAACTTCTCACACTGGTCCACCTTGGAATGACAGTAAATTACGTAACTTGAAGAATAGAAAGAATAAACTTTATAAAAAGTATAAAAAATCTGGATCTGTGACTGACTACGCAAACTACTCAATTGCTCGTTCAGAATACAACCTGTGGAATAAACAATCCTATAACAATTATTTATCGAAAATTAAAAATGAACTGAAGCTTAATCCAAAGTCATTTTACAGATTTGTTAATTCTAAACGTCAATCAAATGTGTATCCAAGAACCCTTCACTATGGTGCTGTTGAAGGGGATGATAATGAATCTATTTGTAATTTGTTTTCAAAGTTCTTTGCAACAACTTACTGTCATAAGGATTTCAAGCAATCTGATGCGTACCCATATAAGATACAGGAATATTCGACATTCACTACTCCATTTATTTCTCCTGATATTGTGATGAGTTATATGGAAAAGATAAAATGTTCATATCGCCCGGGCCCTGATGGGATTCCCAGTAACATCCTCAAATATTGTGCTCATTCTCTTTCGGCTGCTCTTTCATTTCTGTTTAATGAATCTTTGCGCACAGGTCACTTTCCTACGTTGTGGAAGAATTCATTTATCATTCCGCTATTTAAAAATGGAAGCAAGTCAGATATTACGAATTATAGAGGCATTGCTAAATTAAGTGCTATTCCAAAACTGTTGGAGAAAATTATTTCTGATAGTTTGAATCATCAAGTCTCCTCTCTTCTATCGCCTAAACAACACGGCTTCCGTAAATCTTGTTCGACCATAACAAATATCTTGGAATTGACTACAATGGTTAATGAAGGCTTTAGAGATCGTTTACAGACTGATGTCATTTATACTGATTTTAGTAAGGCGTTTGACAAAGTAAACCATTCACTTTTACTGTACAAACTGCATCGCATGGGCTTCAGTGAATTAATGGTATCCTGGTTTGAAAGTTATCTAAAGAATCGTACACAATTTGTAGTATTTGATAACATTATTTCAAAATCAATACATGTGCCTTCTGGTGTTCCACAAGGCAGTCATCTTGGCCCTCTATTGTTCTGCTTATTTATAAATGACCTTCCATCAGCCATTAAATATGGTTACACTCTCATGTATGCTGACGATGTTAAAATTATAAAGGTTATTCGGAATAGTGATGACCAATCCTTACTCCAATCTGATCTGAATAGCATGTACAGATGGTGCTCATCAAATATGATGGACTGAACATAAGGAAATGCAAGCATATCTCTTTTTATAGATTAAATTATATCGACACGAATTATAACTTGAATGGCACAACGCTTGAAACTGTTGAATCCTTTAAAGATCTTGGAATACTTTTGGATCGTAGGCTAAATTTTAGATCTCACATTTCTATGACTGTAAATAAGGCCTATGGATCATTTGGATTTGTCAAGCGCTGGAGTAAGGAATTTTCTGACCCATTTGTTACAAGAAACTTATATACTTCACTTGTGCGTCCTATCCTGGAATATGGATCTGTAATTTGGGACCCACAGTACCAAATTCATTGCAATCGTATTGAATCTGTTCAGAAACAATTTTTACTGTTTTGTTTACGTCGGAATAACTGGACACCTCAAACCTTGCCGTCTTACAAAGAAAGACTATCGCTCATCAAATTACCTACACTGAAAAGTAGACGTACCATGCTGAATATCTGTTTTATGGTTGATTTAATTAACGGAAGATTTAAATCTGACTTCCTTATTAACAGCATATCATTCAATGTACCCTTTAGACCTACCCGCAACTTTGAACTGCTCCACATTGAATACTTTCGAACGAACTTTGAAAACAACGATCCACTTCGCCGTCTTTGTAAAGAATTCAATAAATTTTATTATTATCTTGATTTGTCAGAAGAGAAATACAATGTAAAGAAAAAGATAACATTATTATTAAATACTTGATATATTAACAAACGATATGTATATAATGTAATATATTACTGTTAGTCTGTAAGGGTTTAATCCATAGATGAAAATAATAAAAAAAACAGCAACAACACATAAACATGTCCGTGGCAGATGGAATCTACCCCCAACAACAATATAATTGGGATCAGCAACCAGGGATTAATCCAGGGCCCCAACAGCAACAACATTTTAACTTGGTGCAGCATCCAGGACCTATCTTCCATCAACAATTGCTGCAACAAAACCAAAATGTGGAGCAACACTCAAACATATTTGAGCAACAACAGTTTAATTTGGACCAGCAACCAGGGCCTAGTCATCGTCAAAGGAATTTACATAATCAAAAAGCATGTGAAATATGCAATGTCTATGTAAATCCAATGAATTGGTTTAAACATCACAAGTCTCCGAATCACATACAAAAAGGTGATGTAATAATAAATAACCAATTTAGACAGACGATGACAGGATTTAAAAATCGTGTAGGAACTTATACGTACCTAACCGACATGAATACCATAGATATAAATGAGGTATTTGAAGAAAGTAACAAGAGTTTACACCTGGTAATTTTAAATTCACTTGCGATGCACAAAAGTCTGAAGATAAATTTCCAACTAATTGGGGAATACATAAAGTTGGGTGGTGAAGAGCTCCAAATGCAATACATGTACCATGTATCAAAAATGCAGAGACTGGTTATGTCAGACAACATTGAGGATTTTATTAAAAGGCATATTGATGAAATAAAGAGCCAAATTGCGGATTTCCAGGAAAGAGACTCTGGATGGACTTTGACTCGAATTGAAAAATTTGAAATCAACATCAATAAATGGTCTGGCTTTTGTGGTTCCCAATATGTACCAACGCCACCAAAATTATATTCCAAAAAATCATGTATCAATGTCAGAAATATGGATGAATACTGCTTCAAATGGAGTGTCATTTCGGCGTTAACTTCCCCAAAGCCGACCCACACAATGAGAACTTCTTCATATCGAATTGATATCAGTCAGCCAAATATTTTGTTGGAAAACAATATACATTTAAATTTTGATGGGCTAGAATTCCCTATGCCTGTGTAAGACATCCCAAAATTTGAAAAGCAGGATTAGTGTTAATGTATACGGGTATGACCGGAAAGATAACATTGTTATAGGACCATATCACATATCGCAGAATATTTTTCCCAATGGCGTCCACATTAAATTGTTGTTGTTGGAGAGTGGGGGTAAAGGACATTACATTTGGGTCAAAGACATGTCAATGTGAGAAAAAAATCCTTCATTTCATTTTTACTTGAATACATATTAGCAAAATATTTTTTATTTTATTTAATTATAGATTGGTATCATCGCAGTTATCCAAAAATTGTAAAAAAAAAACTATAAATTTGCGACAGATGCCTGCAGTATACATCGAACTCCGATAAGTGGTCGAACCATTTAAAGGAATGCTCCAACATTATAACCTCCGTACCGGAAAGAGTTGATAGTTTTATACGTTTTAAGAATATAAGTAAAACGATGGACGTCCAATTCGTTGTGTATGCCGATTTTGAGTGTATATTAGAAACAGATAGTTCGGGCTTGACAATAAATAAACACAAACCGTGTTCTTTTAGTTTTTATATAAAATGTAGTATTGATAGGTCATTAGATAATTTAATATTTATACTGGAGAGGATGCTGGAGAAAAAATTGTTAGATATTTAGATTTAGTATGTAGAGATATATATGAAAAGTATTTATCATTAAAAACACCAATGTGTTCGTTAACCCCTATTGAGGAATATAGTTTTCAGGCAACTCAATTCTCTCACATTTGTGATAAAAATTTAGATACGGATAGGGTTAGGGATGATTGCCATATTACTGGAAAATATAGGGGCCGGCCCATAATGATTGTAATTTAAATTACAAGATCCCAAAATGCATACCAATTTTTTCTATAACTTTTCGTCATTTGACTGCCATTTATTTATAAAAGATTTATTAAATGTTATTCCTGGATTCCAGCAGAATATTTTGTTGGAAAACGATATAAATTTAAATTTTGATGGGCTAGAATTCCCTATGCCTGTGCAAGACATCCCAAAATTTGAAAAGCAGAACTCAGGAATTAGCGTTAATGTATACGGGTATGACCGGAAAGATGACATTGTTATAGGACCATATCATATATCGCAGAATGTTGTTCCAAGTGGGGTACATATTAACTTGTTGTTGTTGGAGAGTGGAGGTAAAGGACATTACATTTGGATCAAAGACATGTCAAGGTAGGAAAAAAATCCTTCATTTCATTTTTACTTAAATATTAACAAAATATTTTTATTTTATTTGTTATAGATTATTACCTTCGCAGTTATCCAAAAATTGTAAAAAATTAAAAATTTGCGACAGATGCCTGCAGTTCACATCGAACTCCGATAAGTGGTCGAATCATTTAAAGGAATGCTCCAGCATTGTCACCTCCGTACCGGCTACAGGTAATAATTTTATACGTTTTAAGAACATAAGTAAAACGATGGACGTCCCTTTCGTTGTGTATGCCGATTTTGAGTGCATACTAGAAAAAGATAGTTCAGGATCGACAATAAATAAACACAAATCGTGTGCTTTTAGTTTTTATATAAAATGTAGTATTGATAGTTCATTACATAGATTTAAGATTTATACTGGAGAGGATGCTGGAGAAAAATTTGTTAGATATTTAGATTTAGAATGTAGAGATATATACGATAGGTATTTATCATTGAAAAACCCAATGTGTCCGTTATCACCTATTGAGGAATCTAGTTTTCAGGCAGCTCAATTGTGTCACATTTGTGACAAAAATTTAGATACTGATAGGGTAGGGATCATTGCCATATTACTGGAAAATATAGGGGGCCGGTCCATAATGAATGTAATTTAAATTACAAGATCCCAAAGTTCATACCAATCTTTTTCCACAACTTTTCGTCATATGACTGCCATTTATTTATTAAAGATTTATTAAACGTTATTCCTGGAAATACCTCGGTTATACCTCTAAATAAAGAATTATACATATCGGTATCTCATAAAATTAAATTTGATAATGGGGATCTTTTAGAATATAGGGTTTTAGATTCTTTAAGATTTATGCCTTCAAGCTTGGATAGCTTAGCCAAAAATCTATTAGATGACAAAATGACTACGGTTAGATCTAATTTCTCAAATGACCACGAATTTAAATTAATCAGGAGGAAGGGTGTATTTTGTTATGAATACTTGGATTCATTTCAAAAACTTAAAGATATAAACGTTCCCCTATAGAAGACTTCTACAGCAAATTAGCCAACAAAAGTTGTAGTCAGGAGGACTACAATCACGCTATAGAAGTTTGGACAACATTTAATTGTAGAACACTTCAGGATTATATGGAGTTATATTTAAAAACGGATGTCCTTCTACTCACAGATATATTCGAAAACTTTCGAATCTTATGCAAAAGCATACATAAGCTGGATCCTTGCCAATATTTTACGGCGCCTGGTCTATCTTATGATGCTATGCTAAAGCTGATAACATCGGCTGGTTTTAGCCTAGAGTTGTTGAAGGACGTAGATACATATAACTTTATAAAAAATTGCATTCGTGGAGGAATTACTCAATGTAGTAGAAGATATCACAAAGCCAATAATAAATATATGAAAAACTTTAATCCTGCAATTCCATATACATATTTATTATACCTTGATGTTAATAACTTATATGGATGGGTGATGCAGCAATTCTTACCCCATGGTAATTTTAAATGGATTGCAGAAGCTGACATTATTAGAGATCCTAACGAAATCAAAAATTTTAAATTCGATTCTCCTGAAGGGTATATTTATGAAGTTTCAATAAGTTGTCCACCCCATCTACATAATAAATTTAATGATTTACCTTTAGCGGCTGAAAATAAAAAAGTGGGATCAGCAACCAGGGCTTAATCCAGGGCCCCAACAGCAACAACATTTTAACTTGGTGCAGCATCCAGGACCTATCTTCCATCAACAATTGCTGCAACAAAACCAAAACGTGGGGCAACACTCAAACATATTTGAGCAACAACAGTTTAATTTGGACCAGCAACCAGGGCCTAGTCATCGTCAAAGGAATTTACATAATCAAAAAGCATGTGAAATATGCAATGTCTATGTAAATCCAATGAAATGGTTTAAACATCACAAGTCTCCGAATCACATACAAAAAAGTGATGTAATAATAAAAAACCAATTTAGACAGACGATGACAGGATTTAAAAATCGTGTAGGAACTTATACGTACCTAACCGACATGAATACCATAGATATAAATGAGGTATTTGAAGAAAGTAACAAGAGTTTACACCTGTTAATTTTAAATTCACTTGCGATGCACAAAAGTCTGAAGATAAATTTCCAACTAATTGGGGAATACATAAAGTTGGGTGGCGAAGAGCTCCAAATGCAATACATGTACCATGTATCAAAAATGCAGAGACTGGTTATGTCAGACAACATTGAGGATTTTATTAAAAGGCATATTGATGAAATAAAGAGCCAAATTGCGGATTTCCAGGAAAGAGACTCTGGATGGACTTTGACTCGAATTGAAAAATTTGAAATCAACATCAATAAATGGTCTGGCTTTTGTGGTTCCCAATATGTACAAACGCCACCAAAATTATATTCCAAAAACGCATGTATCAATGCCAGAAATATGGATGAATACTGCTTGAAATGGAGTGTCATTTCGGCGTTAACTTCCCCAAAGCCGACCCAAACAATGAGAACTTCTTCATATCGAGTTGATATCAGTCAGCCAAATATTTTGTTGGAAAACAATATACATTTAAATTTTGATGGGCTAGAATTCCCTATGCCTGTGTAAGACATCCCAAAATTAAAAAAGCAGGATTAGTGTTAATGTATACGGGTATGACCGTAAAGATAACATTGTTATAGGACCATATCACATATCGCAGAATATTTTTCCCAATGGCGTCCACATTAAATTGTTGTTGTTGGAGAGTGGGGGTAAAGGACATTACATTTGGGTCAAAGACATGTCAATGTGAGAAAAAAATCCTTCATTTCATTTTTACTTGAATATTAGCAAAATATTTTTTATTTTATTTAATTATAGATTGGTATCATCGCAGTTATCCAAAAATTGTAAAAAAAAAAAACTATAAATTTGCGACAGATGCCTGCAGTATACATCGAACTCCGATAAGTGGTCGAACCATTTAAAGGAATGCTCCAACATTATAACCTCCGTACCGAAAAGAGTTGATAGTTTTATACGTTTAAAGAATATAAGTAAAACGATGGACGTCCAATTCGTTGTGTATGCCGATTTTGAGTGTATATTAGAAACAGATAGTTCGGGCTTGACAATAAATAAACACAAACCGTGTTCTTTTAGTTTTTATATAAAATGTAGTATTGATAGGTCATTAGATAATTTAATATTTATACTGGAGAGGATGCTGGAGAAAAAATTGTTAGATATTTAGATTTAGTATGTAGAGATATATATGAAAAGTATTTATCATTAAAAACACCAATGTGTTCGTTAACCCCTATTGAGGAATATAGTTTTCAGGCAACTCAATTCTCTCACATTTGTGATAAAAATTTAGATACGGATAGGGTTAGGGATGATTGCCATATTACTGGAAAATATAGGGGCCGGCCCATAATGATTGTAATTTAAATTACAAGATCCCAAAATGCATACCAATTTTTTCTATAACTTTTCGTCATTTGACTGCCATTTATTTATAAAAGATTTATTAAATGTTATTCCTGGATTCCAGCAGAATATTTTGTTGGAAAACGATATAAATTTAAATTTTGATGGGCTAGAATTCCCTATGCCTGTGCAAGACATCCCAAAATTTGAAAAGCAGAACTCAGGAATTAGCGTTAATGTATACGGGTATGACCGGAAAGATGACATTGTTATAGGACCATATCATATATCGCAGAATGTTGTTCCAAGTGGGGTACATATTAACTTGTTGTTGTTGGAGAGTGGAGGTAAAGGACATTACATTTGGATCAAAGACATGTCAAGGTAGGAAAAAAATCCTTCATTTCATTTTTACTTAAATATTAACAAAATATTTTTATTTTATTTGTTATAGATTATTACCTTCGCAGTTATCCAAAAATTGTAAAAAATTAAAAATTTGCGACAGATGCCTGCAGTTCACATCGAACTCCGATAAGTGGTCGAATCATTTAAAGGAATGCTCCAGCATTGTCACCTCCGTACCGGCTACAGGTAATAATTTTATACGTTTTAAGAACATAAGTAAAACGATGGACGTCCCTTTCGTTGTGTATGCCGATTTTGAGTGCATACTAGAAAAAGATAGTTCAGGATCGACAATAAATAAACACAAATCGTGTGCTTTTAGTTTTTATATAAAATGTAGTATTGATAGTTCATTACATAGATTTAAGATTTATACTGGAGAGGATGCTGGAGAAAAATTTGTTAGATATTTAGATTTAGAATGTAGAGATATATACGATAGGTATTCATCGTTGAAAAAACCAATGTGTCCGTTATCACCTTTTGAGGAATCTAGTTTTCAGGCAGCTCAATTGTGTCACATTTGTGACAAAAATTTAGATACTGATAGGGTTAGGGATCATTGCCATATTACTGGAAAATATAGGGGGCCGGCCCATAATGAATGTAATTTAAATTACAAGATCCCAAAGTTCATACCAATCTTTTTCCACAACTTTTCGTCATATGACTGCCATTTATTTATTAAAGATTTATTAAACGTTATTCCTGGAAATACCTCGGATATACCTCTAAATAAAGAATTATACATATCGGTATCTCATAAAATTAAATTTGATAATGGGGATCTTTTAGAATATAGGGTTTTAGATTCTTTAAGATTTATGCCTTCAAGCTTGGATAGCTTAGCCAAAAATCTATTAGATGACAAAATGACTACGGTTAGATCTAATTTCTCAAATGACCACGAATTTAAATTAATGAGGAGGAAGGGTGTATTTTGTTATGAATACTTGGATTCATTTCAAAAACTTAAAGATATAAACCTTCCCCCTATAGAAGACTTCTACAGCAAATTAGCCAACAAAAGTTGTAGTCAGGAGGATTACAATCACGCTATAGAAGTTTGGACAACATTTAATTGTAGAAGACTTCAGGATTATATGGAGTTATATTTAAAAACGGATGTCCTTCTACTCACAGATATATTCGAAAACTTTCGAATCTTATGCAAAAGCATACATAAGCTGGATCCTTGCCAATATTTTATGGCGCCTGGTCTATCTTATGATGCTATGCTAAAGCTGATAACATCGGATGGTTTTAGCCTAGAGTTGTTGAAGGACGTAGATACATATAACTTTATAAAAAATTGCATTCGTGGAGGAATTACTCAATGTAGTAGAAGATATCACAAAGCTAATAATAAATATATGAAAAACTTTAATCCTGCAATTCCATATACATATTTATTATACCTTGATGTTAATAACTTATATGGATGGGTGATGCAGCAATTCTTACCCTATGGTAATTTTAAATGGATTGCAGAAGCTGACATTATTAGAGATCCTAACGAAATCAAAAATTTTAAATTCGATTCTCCTGAAGTGTATATTTATGAAGTTTCAATAAGTTGTCCACCCCATCTACATAATAAATTTAATGATTTACCTTTAGCGGCTGAAAATAAAAAAGTGGGAGGATCGAAACACAACAAACTTGTTACAGATCTTACACCAAAAGAAAGGTATACCATCCACTACATGACACTAAAACAATGTTTAGAACAGGGCTACGTTCTAAATGAAGTACATAGGGTGCTTACTTTTAGTCAAAGACCATTTCTAAAGGAATATATTGACAAAAACAATGATTGTAGGAAAAAAACAAAAATTGCTTTTGAAAAAAATTTCTTTAAACTATAGAACAATGCAGTATATGGCAAAACAATGGAAAATGTTGAAAAAAGAAAAGATGTGTCTATTGTAAAACAGTGGGCATATAGCGACAGGCGTAAGTTAGGTGCTGAAGCTCTAATTTCAAAACCAAACTTTCATAGTATATCCAAATTCACAGACAATTTTTGGACTGTTCAAATGAATAAAACAAGAATTGTTTATGATAAGCCAATATACTTAGGATTTTGCATTCTAGAATTATCTAAGTGGAAAATGTATGACTTCCACTACAACTATATGAAAGAAAAGTTTGGTGAAAGAATACAATTAAACTATATGGATACAGACTCTTTCATATACACCATCGAATCTGAAGATGTATATGAAGAAATTAGACCTCATCTTACTACACATTTTGATACATCTGAGTATTCCGAAGATAATCCTTTCAATTTTCCTCTTGTAAATAAAAAGGAAATTGGATTAATGAAGGATGAAAACTGTGGTAAGATTATGACAGAGTTTGTCGGTTTAGGTCCAAAAATGTATTCATATACTGTTGAGGATGGTTATGAAATTAAAAAGGCTAAAGGTGTAAAAAAAAGTGTAATGGGCTACTATAAAACAGATGACTATAGGAATTGTCTATTTACTAAAGAAAAATTTTGTGATACAATGCTCACTTTTAGGTGTAAGCTACACAACATCTATACGAATGCTTTGAAAAAAGTTGTATTAAGTCCATTGGATACAAAGCGTATGATTAAGGAAGATGGAATTAATACTTTCTCGTGGGGTCACTATGAAATTGAATCAAATATGGAAAATATGCTAGTTGATATAGATGGCAATGGTCTAGATTTAGATTTAGGTGCAATCGAAACTGATTCCTCTTTAGAAAATTTAGTTCAACAATGTACATCTGATTTTGATATGGATTTTAATGATCTAATGGATATAATTTTAATGTAAATATACTAAACTATTTACTATGTATTATATGTATTTAAAAATTTAACATTTAAGAATTGTTATTTATATAGAAAAAAATTTAATAAATAAAATGAAAAATTGATGTATACATTTTTGTTTTATTTTTTATTTTAAAATTGATTATGGATATAAAGGTATTGTATGTATGGTTCATTTGAAAAAAAAAATTAAATAATTTTTCGCACATTTCCCGTCAATGGTGTGTATTCAATATAGCGATCGTGAATTATTAAACAATATGCTATGGTGTTTGCAGGAATGGGTTTACTGGTTTCGAGTTCAATTCTGACATCTATGGGACCTTGTTTGACCATTTCATTTTGGTGGCTAACATCGATGACTGCCATGGGAGTGTTTTTAAATGCAGCGCTTGTTAGTAATGGTTGTGGTTCTTTCATATAAAAGCTGTGTTGAAATTTGGCGTACATGTCATATAGAATAGCATATCTATTATCATCAAATTTGAGATTAAGATCATCATATGGTTAAGTGTCGGAATTTAGATGAACTTTTAAATTTACTAGATTACAATGTATAAACTTGTTGTTTTTTTAAAATGCCACGATTACAAATCTAGGGCGCTCTCTATTTAATGAAAGCTTTACATTCCAATTACATTTTGTCGCATTTGGGAATGTAGGATTAAAGTGACAATCCCAACTCCGAAAAGCAAGGGGTAATGTGGTACCATCTTTAATCGATTTCATAATTTTCAACTTTGTTATATCGGAAGCTTGCACATGTGCACAGAAAAAAGTGTCTCGTAAATTTAAGAAGATTTTTACAATAATTTATTACAAGAATTTTCCAGAATTTTAGTTCATTTTTCGTATCTTCAACGAAAATTAACTACTCGAAAGGAAATTTTATAAATTCTAAATAGCAATCGTTTAGTTCATGGCCTACAAAATACGATGGAAATTTCCTTAAAAAATTTCTTAACTGGTAGTTAAAAATTCGTTTGTCATGCTATAAAACTACTTGTGAAATGTAAAGTATTTTCTAAATAATAAGTGCAATTTACCATAAGATTTTTTTGTATGAGAAAATATTTTTTTACGAAAAATTAACTTGAAAGTGGGTAGCAATTTCTTACTGACAATTCCTATAGTTAATAATTGTTGGTAAAAAATTACCCAATGAAATATTTTTAGTTCACATGTAATTAAATTTATAGACATTTTCGTCAAAAATGGGTAGATATCATTTCATGAAGTTTTTGCTAATTTTAAGTTAAACGTTTCATCGTTCTTATACTGATATGCATTTAAGAATATTGTTTTTAGAGTAAATTGTCAGCAGATGCGATGAACTAATGCATAGTACAGAGATCTTTCTCGTCAAAGTGGAATATGTTTAATGTAAAGATTATGTACTTGAAATTTTTTTTTTGAGAGTGAGAGCATGCAATGCAATAATGAGAAATGGTAGCTAGTGATGGGGATGTTGTGTATATCTGAGCGTGGGGTTGTTTTTGTTCTTTCAGTGGTTTGTGTGTGTGTTTATTATTCGCGAATGGTTTATTTGTCTGGATGAGGTGTTGTTTTCAATGAAGGCACATGTGTTTTTGTTGTTGTAGGAATGTTTTGGTTTTGCTTGGTTTTGTTTGGCATGCTTCGTTGTAAATTTGGCGTTGGCGTGGGCTGTTGCATCTTTTTAGCAAGTATGTAACAAGGGAATATAAAGGTATGGAATATTTTGGTTTTTTGAGACATATGTTTATTAAAACTTTGAAATGAAAGTTATTAATATTTTAGCGATGAGATGTACGATGGCAAAGTGATGATCGGTAGCTTAGAAAAAAGTTATTAAGAATGTTCAATATTTAGGAAAAAAATGGTGAAATAGAAAGTATATTGAAATTGTTTTATCTAATTTAATTTTTATTATTCAATGTAAAAAATAAATGTTCAATTTCAGAGTAACTCCAGATGAATTTGGAAAATTGTTTGTTACACCTCAGCGTATAGTTTAATGTTAAATAGGTAAGAGTTTTTTTTTTCAATGTGGTTTTCTTTTAAAAAATAATATTCTTTATGTATATTATTATTTGCTAATTATTATTTTTTAACCAGTTTCAAGTTTTTCTTTGTTGTAAAAAAATATTGAAGTTAAGAGCAATCCCAGATGGATTCGGGCAAATTTTTATATTTTTCCTCAGCGTATAATTTAAAAGAGTAGTGGTAAGTTTTCTTTTAAAAATTGGCTTTCTTTTCGCTAGAATATTTAAATTGTATGACTTTTTTATTATCAAAATTACAGGTTTTTAATACCTTATTTTAGTATTACATTAAGCAAATATTTTTGGAAAATTTTTGTTACACCTCAGCATATAGTTTAATCATAAATTGGTAAGTATTCTTTTTAAAATGTGGTTTTCTTTTAAAAAGGATATTTTTTATTTATATCATTATTTGCTCATTATTATTATTATTATTTTGAAACTAGTTTAATGTTTTTCTTTGTTGTAAAAAAATATGTAATTTCAGAGCAACCCCAAGATGGATTCAGACATATTTTTATATTTCTCCTCAGCGTATAATTTAATAGAGAAGTGGTAAGTTTTATTCTAAAAATTGGCTTTCTTTTCACTAGATTTATATTTAAATTTTTATGACCTTTTTATTATCAAAATTACAGGTTTTTAATACCTTATTTTTGTATTACATTAATCAAATATTTTTGGAAACCAATTAAATATTTTTATTGTAAAAACAAATATTTAATTTCAGAATAACAATTTGGAAACATTTGTATGAATTGGTAAGCTTTCTTTAACATTCTTTTAACCAGAATATTTAGTTTTTTTATGCATATTATTTCTTTATTTAGATTTTTTGGAAACCAATTTAATGTTTTCTATTTAATGTAAAAAATAAATATTTAATTTCAGAGTATCCCCAAATGAATTTCGATAACTTTTTAACCTAGCGTACAATTTAATAGAGAATTGGTAAGTTTTATGTTAAAACTTTGGCTTTCTTTTGACAAGAATATTTATTGTATTATGTCCTTCACATCGATAACAACACAGTTTTATGAGTTAATATATTACTTAATTCATTATTTCTCTAATTGTTTTAGGTACAAACTATATAAGGTACGTTTATCTAAGAAAAGTTGAATTCCTTACACCATTTAATAAAATGCCCCCAAATATGGTAAGTCACAAGCTAATTTAAAGAAATTAAAAATTATATTTTATTACATGTTAATTTTTAACAATTTTCATTATTCCTTCCATTTTTTTCAGCAAGATATGTGAATATACTAACGATGAATAAAAAACTAAGGAAAAGTCAAAATGTCCAAACAGCGAGTTAAAATAAACTACTTTCTTGTTCCACGTGGTCATAATGTTTATTCACAAAAACATTGTATTAAGAACTTTCATCATAAGTTTTTATAATAAAGTACTTGTGCTTAAAGAAAGTTGAATTTTAATGTATGAAAATTTTCATAGTAGTAAAACGGGTTGTTGTTCCTTTGATTGTTTAATTTCTCTATACTGTAGAATGATTGATTTAAAAATAGTTTAGTCGTCGACATTTTAAGGAGACTGTTAACCACTTTTTATTATCGGGTTTCCCAAAAAAATAAGCAGGTAAACCAAAATAATACTGACTTTTTAACGTGGTAGGGGTATATAAATCTTATGGTGTTGTAAAAACGAACTAAAATACAATGTTATAGATTAACTAAAATTTAAGAGAATTATAAACTAGACAAGTTGAAAAAAATCTTAAGGGCTAAATCATGGTCAATATTACTACAGTTTAGTTCATTTTGCAATGGAAAAGGGTTCACTGTTTTTTCAGTGTGGTATTCTCCATGTTATATTCTGTATCGTTAGTTTGACCATTTCTTCAGGCTTTGTGGAAAAGCAAACAATATGATCATTTGAACTGCGCAACAAAATTAAGTCATGTATACAGTTTAACACGATTTTATTTAAGTCCTCTGCGAAGCCCAACAATAATTTTAACGGAACATAAAAATTAAATGACGCGTTTTCCATGTCATTGTGTTTACTCCATCCTGCATTCAGCATCATATTCGAATCCAATTCATTGAGAGATATATAATTTTTTATAGTACTCGCCATTCCTAAATAACGTGTTCTATCAATTTCAACCCCATTGATTTCATAACGAATCTCATCAAACATATGTGCTACACAATTATTTCGCAGTCTAGCATTTGGTGTTGCTATACCATCCATCAGCGTTATGAAGCCTTCTATGTAGATATAACTTTCAGATGGTAAGACATAGAGATCTTGATTTTGGATTGTTATTCTAATTTCATCATTATTTTTATATGACTGTATATATGGCATATAACTATGATAATCCTTCTTAATAATGCTTTCATCAGAAAATGGTTTTTCTGCAACGCTTAATATTTCAGACATTTTTCTTAAGGTGTAGTTTTAAAGATTTTAGGAATAGTTTATTTTCTTTAGTTAATTTACGTTTTATAGATGGGGACAGTATATTTTGTGTAATTAGCTTGGCTGCTCGTTCCGGAATGGAATCATTACCTATTTTATTGTAATATTTATTATAGATAATCATTTCGCTTTCGGTTTTAGATGAAATCGTAAAGTAATCTCTTCACCCCGAAAATTTATTGTACGCCTTTCTTGATCCACAATCCAAACTTTTAGACAACTTATTTCCTTGACATTCACAGGTAAATAGATTAAATTCCTGGGTATCTCATCCATTTGATATCCTGGAGAGACATTCATAGCAAACTCATGTATTATATGCGACGGTGTGTTATTCATATATGACCCTGTGATTATATTACATTGGACTTGGATGGCATTCACTTTCATTATGTTCACTGATTGATGTGATTTATGTCGTGCATTAGGTAGCAAAACTCGATTGTTGAAGCCAAATAGCGCGCCAATAGAACGATCTTTATTAAAATCAACAATGTCGTGGGAGGAATATATTTCAATTTGAAGTGTATTATTATTAGCCTCAATCTCTAATATTTTGTTGATATTTTTCTTTACATATTCATGTTTTAAAAATTTAACAATATCCTCCAGTTCATAAGATCCCACCGGAATTTCAATGCAATCACCACCAATGTGGAAAAGATTATTATCATAGTCAATATTTGGAATCGAATTATTTGAATGAAAATCAACTAAAGCACATTCATATTCATCATTAAGTTGTATGGGTGGGAAATAATTGGTTATGAGCACCGACGATCTTCCGCTTAGGGCTAATATAATTGACATTATGAAAACTTGCTTTAGAATGAAAAACAAAATTAAGTTTCAATCTTCTTTATTTATTTTATATTACTAAATACACATCATAAAATTTCATTCTTATTAATCCACGAATTGTGGTCATTAGAAAACCCTAACCATTTAACATATGCTTGTTGACCTTTTGTTTTTAGAATTTTTTCAACGAGGTAAACATCAGGGTGTCGCGTTCGCAGAATTTCTTCTCTATAGAAACCTCCTTTTATTGGATTACCTTGATAATCTTCCAATAGATATGTGGTAGGATTAGTGTTTTGGATAGAACTTATTCGAAAAATTTCCGTACTGAAATTAGGTGCGTATCCTTTTTCAAATATATTTTTATATTTACTTATGCGAACATAGTCACCAACGTGGAAGTTTGAGGGTTTATATACTTTAAGATGATTGTAAGCAGTTTACAAAAAATAATCCTCATTATTTTTATTGACATCAATAGGAGCCATTTTTATTGTTCTGTGTATTTTCCGATTATATTGATTAACTAAATTTGATAAAATGTCAATCCACTTATAGGAACCGTTGTATGAGAACTCTTTAAACATACCATTTTTTAGTGTACGATTAAAGCGTTCTACGATGGATGCTTTCATCACACTAAATGTGGAGTAGTGGTTTATTGAGTACTTTTGCGTAAGACTTTTAAACTCTTTATTAAAAAATTCTTTACCATCGTCTGTTTGTAGATTTTTAGGTATTCGACCTTTATTCAGTATTTTTCTAAATGCTTTGGAAACATCATATGCATTCTTAGTTTTAGTTGGTTCTGCCCATGCGTATTATGAAAATGTATCGATGACGGTTAAAATATATTTATATCCTCCATTTAAAGATGAATAAGTTCTCATTTCAACCAAATCAGCCTGCCAAAAGTCATCAATTCCTTTCACTATATATCTCCGACGGGGAAATTTTTTCCGGTCTTGAGTGTGTATCTCTTGTACTATTCCTCTTTTGGTCATTGTAACTTTGTAATTAAAATTGATTAACGAACTTGAGATGTTATTCGCATATCCGACAGGACTGTAAATATATCCTTGATAATAGTTTTTAACTGCGATATTTCTTGATGTATTGTATTGACTTCAATATTTAAATCTTTTTTTTAGTAATTCACGTGAGATTTCGATTTGTTTTTGTAAGTAATTTTTGTTGACTGCGTCTGCACTTTCCACCGGTACCCCCACGTTTTTAATCTTTTTATTTTGGAAATCGATGTTATTATGCATACCAATTAGCAATACCAACTATTTTCGGAACATATCTTTTCAACTCACTAGAATTTGAAAAGTGACCAAACTTATCGACGCTCATATCTCAATTGAATGCAATTGACAATTATCAGAATATTATATTGGCTTCCCTTAATTCTTCAATTATAGATATTATTTCATTGTTATGATTTGAATGGCCAGCTTGTTGAGATGCAATAAGAAGTTTTAAGCGTTCAACTAATTCATTCGGATCATCCCAATATATATAGTTTGGTTTATTTAAATTTAGGCTCATTAAACCTTTACCAGTGTAAGTGTCACCAAAAAGTTTCTCGATAATCTTTTTATATTTATATCCTTTGTTCCCTCGTATTTGACCAACAGAATCATAGTTCATAAAAGAATTTTATTGTATATGTCCAATTCCAGTGAATCATACTTTTGTGGCTGTTTATGGGTAATTAATTCAAACAAGCCTGGCGTATTTGCCCACGATTGATTCCCAACAACAATCTTATCGTCGCTAATGTCAATAGGACTGTTTCCCAATTTCCACACTCCATTTTCGTCTTTATATGGTCCATATACAGTATCGAGGGTTTGATCATTAAAAAGTTTAGTTAAATTAATAGTATAGAAATTATCATCTTCCAATTGTGAAAAATAATTTTCTGAATTTTCTTTATTGTCGCTGTCTTCATCACTTTGAGACTTCAGTGTAGAATTTATAGTTTTTTGAGAGTGTTTATCATAATTTGATTTTGGAGGTTCGGTCTTTATTGGTGTGCTACTTTCAAACTTAAAAGTAGGAAGTTCTTTATTTCGCTGTTTCATTTTCTCATTTTTTAATTTCATTAAATTATTCAATGGATCTGTTAAAGGCTTGAATATATTTTCCAGTTTATGTGAAGCGTCGTCTTCTCCTAATTTTATGCTTTGAAATTTTTTTCTCAAAATTTTTCGAGATTTTATTAATTCTTTCAATATTTTTTCATTCATATTGTATCACCAATAGAAATCTTTTGAATTATTTTAAACCGATAATGCTAATGCTTCTTCCGAATCGCTTTCGTATGGCTTTCGAACTGCTTAGATAAGTACAGAACCGTCCTTAAAATAATTTCAAATCGGTTGCAGATGAGTAGGGGTGTAAGTAGACGTCTGCATACAGTGGAAAGACATATACTACTAAGGTGTAATAAATATGTCAAAACCTTTTCTATATCTTCCATCAGCGATTTCATCGTCTTTGCTTATAACCATAAAACCATACCTATCCCTCCAACATTCACGGCATATATCCACAAACATTTTATATGACATATCGCTACCCACATGGCCATTAAATATATGTTTCATATTCGTTTCATCTTGCTTAAAAACAACAATTATGTTTGCATTATCCCGTATCAAATATTTTGGTATGCGACTGTAAGTTTGACATAAGTAAAATGAGTCTACATTTTTGTGACGACCTATAGAGAAATAATCACGAATATTATTCTGTTTATCGCATGCGACATCATCAAATATCATTATAGAGTTTCGTTTTGCTTCATGTGGCGGTATAACATCGTCGTTGTTGTTATATATGAAGTATCCCATACCACTTATAGGCTCAATAAGTCTTCTCAGGTATTCATATTTGAGTTGATATAAGGATTTTGAATACAAATATATATTTTCAAATGTTAGCCCATTTTCACTTTCTATAAGGCTTATCATAACATTAGTTTTTCCGCAATTTGATGGGCCCACAATTAGACATCGAATGGAATCGGGTAACAATGAACCATGTTTCGATTTATTAGGTTTCGCTTGCGTAAAATCTAGATCACGAACAGAAATACTTGTATCCTGTTTAAGTAAACGCATATTGACGACTAATTTATTATTAAACTGACCAAATAAATTTATGTGTTTATTTTTTAGTTGAGAGCATATATATGTTTGTATTTCGGAAGAGACAAGTCAATCGCAAACGATCCATACAAGGAAGAGGATTCGTAAACAATTTAATCAACGCCTTACCCATTGAGCTACATTTACCCGGATATCAATTTTGTGGACCAGGAACAAAACTCGATAAAAGATTGAAAAGGGGTGATAAAGGGATAAATGCTGTGGATGCAGCCTGTAAAATTCATGATATAGATTATTCACGAAGCTCAGATATTGAAAAACGCCACAAAGCAGATAAGGAACTCTTAGAGAGGGCGTGGGAGAGAGTAAAAGCTAACGAAAGTACTTGGGGTGAAAAATTACATGCTTATTTAGTCTCCAACGCAATGAAAGCAAAACTAAAACTTGGTATGGGTATGAGGAAGAAAAAAGCATGCGGACGTACAATTTTCAATTCAACAATTAAAAAAGCCAACACACTACTAAAGAAGCAAAAACCTGTTGATATTAACTCTGCAATAAAAATCGCTCGGAAAGTTATTAATTCATCATTCAAAGGAAAAAAGTCACATGTCGTCATTCCAAGAGTTATTAATGTTCCTAAAATTGGCGGTTTTCTACCATTGGTTCCTATTATAACAGCACTAGGTGCCTTGGGTGCAATATCTTCGGGTGTATCATCGATAGCAAGAACAATTAACACTGCTAAAGATGCTAAAAAGCAACTAGAAGAGAGTATGCGTCACAACAAAAGTATGGAGTCAATTGCTATGGGTAAAGGACTTTATCTTAAACCATATAAAAGTGGTATGGGTATTACCCTAAATAATACGGATACAAAAAACTAATATCTAAGCTACCTAACAGACCGCTGACAGATATAGACATCCAAATATTTGGGAAAGAATTTATACCACATTTTCGAGGAGTCTTTATGCGAGATAATCTTCCGAAAAAATGTCAAACAAAAGAATGTGGTGTAGTAAACTTACACTCAAGTATAGGATCTGGAACTCATTGGTAGCATATTATAAAAACCACAAAGAAATTGAATACTTTGACAGAAATATTGGTTTATTTAGGTCCCAATATCAAATATAATTATCAACGAGTGCAAAGGTTTAATGCATTCAATTGCGGTCATTTATGTTTACAATTTTTACTCCAAATTGTACCACAAAAAAAACTAAATAATGTTTAATGTTCTCTGTTATGTGAATATAAATGCAAGATGAGACTTTCCTAGATTTAGTTGGCTACGAAATATTGTCCGTTATACTTCGAATCATGTATGTACCGGATTTTGTATTGGTGGACTTTCAATACTGTCATGGGAATGATGACAGCATATATATAAAAGAATTGGCGTACATGCGAGGCTATTCTGTCGTACCCACCTATTTCCTATTCAAACCCCCTTTCGATAACAGAGAACTAGTCAAGGAGGGTAAACGGAAAAACACATATTGTAAAAAATATGTTCACGGCTTAGATTGGAAAGATGGTGATATAAATTACACTGAAGTTGGCGATGCCTTAGAACCACTAAATAGTTATAAGTATGTGTTTGTGTTTGGACAAATAAAGAAAGAATTCCTTCAAAAATATTTAAATACAAATATTGTAAATCTAGAGTATAGAACGATTTTCCAAAATATGAGAAGCTACTATACACATTGCCCTATGCATAAAGATAGGAAATTCAAGTGTGCTGTAAATAATATATTTAAATTATTTATATATATAGAGAAATTTTATGAATCTATAGAGGAAATTATTTATGAAGAAATACAAAACTAAACAATGTTTCTAAACAAAAAATAAATAAATAAATGTAAATAAAATAAAATTTATCTGTGTTTCAATTCATAAATTTTACATGTATTCCAATATCGAATATAATTATCAATTAATCTAAAGTTCTGAACTGTAAACTTTATAGTTAACAGCCACATTTTCTAAATATAAAAGCAAGATGAGACTTTTTTATATTTAGTTGGCTTCGTAAAATTGTCGGTTGTACTTCTCATCATGGTCAATTTTCATAAACCAGATTTTGTATTGGTGGACTTTCAACATTGTTTTGGAAATAATGATTGCATATATATAATGGAATTGGCGTATATGCAAGGCGGTTCCGTTGTACCAAACTATTTTTTATTCAAACCTCCTTTCGATAGGAGGGAACTTGTCAAGGAGGCCAAACGGAAAAATGCATATTATAAGAAATTTATTACTGGCTTAGATTGGAAAGATGGCGAAGTAAATTACACTGAAGTCGGCGAGGTCTTAGCACCCTTAAATAGTTATAAGTATGTGTTTGTCTTTGGAAAAATTAAAAAAGAGTTCCTTGAAAAATATCTAAGTACAAATGTTGTAAATCTAGAATATAGAACTGTTTTCCCAAATATGAGAAATTATTATACCCATTGTCCTATACATGAAAATAGGAAATTTAATTGTGTTGTAAGTAACCTATTTAAACTATTAAGATATATAGAATGGCATGATTGTATAGATGACATGATTAGTAAGGCAATAAAAAATGAAAATTATTCACAACAGTAACCCATATGCTTTAGTATGTATACTGCGGTGGGATTATTTAGTTTTATAATTTTTTCTTGTTCTTGTCCACCCAAATTCAAACTAATTCCAAATAAATGAGAAGAAACATATATGATATTAAAATGTTATTTTATTTTATATTACTTTGTTTAAACTTAAATTATTTTTAAAATTTTTGCATCAGGATGTAAATAGAGTAAATCTTCCAACATTTCCCTATGACTTTCCGGGTCCATGTCATTATCTGCAATCCTCATTAAGTCATCCAATGATATTTCACTGAGGAAATGTTGGCCCTCCGGTATATTCTGTTCTTCCACTTGCCTGTTGTTTAGGATTCGATCATTCAGATTTACGTTTTCATCCTCATCATCGCTGAATATAATTTGGGATGGTGGTAAGGCCATTTTTTTCTCGTGATGTTGAGTTGATGAAGTTTGAATTGAAACTGTCCCTATGAGTTTCTTTTGGACACTCTTTGAAAAACTGAAAATTCATAAATTTTCGAATTCCATTGTAGTGAATGGAAATTTAATGTATTTTTTTCTAATCTACCCAAATTCGAACCAATTCCAAATAAATGAGAAGAAACAGATATGATATTTAAAATGTTTTTATTTATTTATTTTTTCTGATACTTAATAATTAATTTTTTTTTCTATTATAATATACATTTTCTAAATGAAGCATTTCTTCCTCCATTCTGATATGATTTACAGGGTGCATATCATATTTGAAATATGTTGCACCTATCCACAAGTCATCCTCCAAAGAAATGATAATATTAGCCGATAAGTCGTCTTCCATTGATGTCTCTGTGAGGAAATGCTGACCCTCCGGAATATTTACTTCTTCCACTTCATCTTCTATTGATGTGTCTGTGAGGAAGTCTTGACCCTCCGGAATATCTACCTCTACCTCTTCAACTTCCACTTCCACGCTAGTTAGGCTATCTAGATCAAATCGCTCATCCTCATCATCACTGATTATGATTTGCGATGGTGGTAAGGACATATTTTTGTTTTTTTCTTTTAATGTTGCCAAGACGAACGTCGAATTGAAACTGTCCCTATGAATTTCTTTTGGACACTCTTTGAAAATCTGAAAATTTTAGAATTCCATTGTAGTGAATGGAAATTCGATGCATTTGAGATAATTTTTTGTTTGGACACTTGTGGTTTTCAAAACACTCAAAATATTCTATAAGCAATACATTATGAAATGTGATTTCTATTGCATGTTTGTTGTTTCTCAAACCCTATGACAAATTCTAAAAATTGACAAGAAAAAAACACAATGGTTTTGTTTCGAATTTCATTCTTTATTTCAAATTTTCATTTTTTTCTTTTAATAATTAATATGGTGCGTAAAATGGATCGGAGGACAAACACTGTTTCAACTCCAATCTGCTAATTGGATTCTCCTTATCGTCTGAAATAGACACTTTTGAAACAGAAAATTCTCCAGAATCTATACGTTGAATTGCATCATCATCCAGGCTGTTAAATCTTTTAGGTAAATATAAGATTTGATCATCCACCAAACGCAGCACTATAGAATCCCCATACTCACTTTGTAGTTGTCCTATAGCATCCTTCAATAGAATAGTCCTTATGTGTAACCATATCCTTAATATGTAGGATACGTTTTAAATTTTTTTCATTGAAAATGGACACGACATCTATAGCACCGGACATATTTATTTATTTATTTATTTATTTATTTATTCTAATTCAATTACGTTTTCTGAACTGTGGTATAATTCCAGAGAGCATATGGCTTTTATAAGCGATTGTTCAATCCCAGGCGATCAGAAAACTCCACACAGCCAATCAAGAAATGAAAACGAATAACACAAATATTCGTTTTCATTTCTCAGTCCGAAGATTTTTTGAATGACCTTGCGACCTATCATAGAAAGCCCATTAAAAAAAAGGCCCATGAACAGACACTCTGCCTCTGATTTTAGAATGCTAAACAAATCAATAGCATTCTCAACAGTGAAACACTTATCTCTTCACCCTACCCCTTTTTCTATGACACATAAACAAACACCAAATCTAGGTTTCAGCGATTGTTCAATACTTGGCGATCAGAAAACTCCACACAGCCAACCAAGAAGTCAAATCGAATAACACAAATTTTCCCAACAGCCTAAATCTTATCTCTCCCCATCCCTATCTCATCTTCACGATACATGCACATGCATTTCTTCAGAATCTCAGACGGTCACTCTGTCTCCCATTTTAGAATGCTGAACAAATCAATACCATTCTCAACAGCGAATCACTTATCTCTTTTCCCTACCCATTCTTCTATGATACATAAACAAACACAAAATCTAGGTTTCAACGATTGTTCAATACTAGGCGATCAGAAAACTCCACACACTTTTCCCAACAGCCAAACTCTTATATCCTCTTCTATAAATATTAATAAGCCTTTACAAAGTTTATACAGTCGATTAGTTAATTTTCTACGAGTCAAACCCAGTACATTTAGTTCCGTCTTCAATAGAAAATCAAAATGAAAGTATGGCCGATATACATTTTATTTGAGCGGCTTAGATCAGCAGATGACATGATTCCAGCCATTGAAGAGTCAACAAATTTTGATCACATGTTTTCAGAGAAGGATTCTTTTGTGGAGTGGGGACAAGAAGTAGAACACCTGTTGCATATATTAGCGTTGAAAAGAAAGTCAAACAATGTGGAGGATCAATTCAACCGTTGTTTTGAAAACATTTTGAATGAGTATAATGAAGGGGTAGGTAAACGCTTACGTTTGTTGGAAAAATATGAGACTGTGATTCAGAAACGAGGGGAAGGAAATAGCTGTCAATCCCTGGAGGATATAATGAATGAGAAAAAAATTATAAAAAATAAGTTAAAAATTGCTAAAAATATATTTACTATTTAAATTATATATAATAAATTATTAATAAATAAAAATATTAAAACAATAAATTTGCTTTTCATTTCTGGGGGGATTTCTAGGATGATTGGTACAAAAATAGTATATCACATATAAATATTTTTGTTCAATAAGCTACAATTGTTAAAGGAAAAAAAAATCCATTGAGTTGTTGTTGTCGTGGAAGGAAAATTGAAGTAGCGGTTGTCAGTGAAGTGACCTTTTTGATGGTTATCAGCAAACCTCTGAAAACTGTTCTCGTCGTGCCTGTTGTAGTCGTGGATTAAAATTGAGAGTGTTTGTAAAATGGACTATGCACCTGCTTACCTTTTTATGTACAAATTGAGATATTTGAAATTTTTCATAACGGTTGCCGGCAATCTATCCTTTTTTGTGTTCGTGAGAATAGACAGAAAACAGTTAGAAACGCCGTTATGGCAATGTAGTTAATAGAGTCTTTAGTTCCGCTGATTATCGAATTTATCAAATTATCAAGTGAAATGTATCCCTTTGTATGATGAAAGAAAATATGCGCAGGAAACAAGTAGGTACTAGCATTCTCCAGAAATAGAATCGCATATATATAGCCACAATTTTTGTTGAAGAAACATAAAGTCCTTGGCAGTATACGAAGAAACGTCAAATTAAAAATGAAATCATTCGAAGGTGATTTGAATCAATCTATATAAATTGTTGATTTGACTAACGACTTACTATGAGCAATGGAGAAGTCTTCGACGAAGCTTTGTTTGATGTCCTGATGACCCAAGATGTGGACGACCGGCTACCCTGGAATGGCTCTTTGGACGATACAGCAGACGGAAGATTAGAGGAGCAGGAAGAAGTAGAGAGACTGCCCTGAGATGTTGATGGAAGCATATCATAAAAAAGTTTTTCGTGTTAAAGATAAGATGTGTGAATCAACGGGTGCTCCCCCTTTTTAGTCAAGAAGAAGATCGACTAAAATCTTTCGACACCTGGGCGAAAGAGTATCCTAATTATAAGGAGTTAGCTATGTATGGATTTTTTTTATTGTGGTAACGCTGATAATGTAAAGTGTTATTTCTGTAGTGTGGAAATATACGCCTGGAAATCCGATGTCAATATTCTGAGTGAACATTTACGTTGGTCCAGCAATTGTCCATTGTTAAGGCGTTGTGAAACAGATAATATCGCATTGAATCAAGATGCATTGGAACATTTACTCTCCCAGTTAGGACGAGATACTTGTGGAATACATATGGATAAAGAACATAATTTTTCTTATTAAAATCCAATCCATGAATAAAATTTCGACAATAGTTATTTTTTCTGCGTCCTACTATAGTTAATTCTCGAAAATCGATACACACTTTCCTGGAAATCAGACGCTTGAACCATGTTCTGTCGGTGTAACAGAGGCTCAGCGGTCATTTCCTATCGAGAAAATTGTGTCGGAATCTAGAATAAAATGGGCTTTAAATAGCTTTGGACCATTCAAATCCCCCGGACCTGATGGAATTACTCCAGCGAAATTCAAGCAGTGGCTAAAAGAATTATACCCTAGTTGACGGTGATATATAAACGATGTGAAAACTTAGCATATATTCCAGAAAAGTGGAGGGAAACAAAAGTCGTCTTCATACCTAAAGCAGGAAAAGCCTCTCACTCGAGTGCGAAGGATTTCCGACCAATCAGCTTATCCTCATTCCTACTTAAGACCCAGGAGAGGATGATAGACATGTATCTTAGAACTAGCGTGGATTCAAGTTTGCTCTCGAAACGACAGCATGCATACTCGAAGGGCAGGTCTACTGAGACCGCCTTACATGAACTAGTCAGCTTTATTGAAAGCTCACTATCTGTCAAAGAATACACAATCGTGGCGTTTCTAGACATCGAAGGGGCGTTCAATAATGTCCATCCGAGCTCGACATTAACTGGACTGACAACTCTGAATGTTGATCCAGGTATACTCAGGCTGTTAGACGAACTTCTAATAAAGAGACGTATTTCAGCCACACTAGGACAAGCAAACATACAAAGGTATGTGAACAGAGGCACTCCCCAAGGAGGAGTTCTATCACCTCTTCTTTGGAATGTTGCTATAAACAACCTTCTGGTTTCCCTAGAAAAAGAAAGGATAAAAGAGGTGGCATACGCAGATGATGTGGCGCTAGCAGTCAGGGGAAATTTTCCATCCACAATCAGAGATATTATACAGAGAGCTCTCCGGATGACTGAGAAATGGGCGAAAGATAATGGTCTTGGGGTAAATCCAGCAAAGACAGAACTAGTCATGTACTGCAAAGATCGCAAAACTCCCACGGTTAGGCCCACTTCCTTAGGGGGTACTGAAATTCCCTTTGGTGAGTGTGCAAAATACCTTGGCGTTATTTTGGACAGGAAGCTGGATTTTAGGCTTAATATTGAAGAGAGGGCGAGAAAAGCCACAGTAGCTTTGTACTCGTGCAAAAAGGCAATAGTGAAAAAGTGGGGACTAAAACCAAAAATTGTGCATTGGCTATACACGGAAGTAGTTAGACCTATGATGCTATATGGTGTTGTAGTCTGGTGGCCGGCACTTCAGAAAACGACTTGTTTAGATAAAGTTCAGCGTATGGCGAGCTTATGTATCTCAGGCGCATTTAGAACGACAGGAACAGACTCCCTTAATGTCATGCTACATCTATTGCCTTTAGACATTTTGGCATTTGGTTGCGCGTGCTATCGCTGTGGTCGGAAAAAATGTACGGTCATAGTTCGGTCCCCAAATTAATGCCAGATGTGGCTAACGTAGTGGATTACACCCTGGCAAAACCACTTTTCGACAAAAAGTTTGAAACTCTTATTCCCAACAGTGAGGCGTGGTATTCACAGACCCCGGGGAATAAAAGATATATAGATTTCTAAACTGATGGCTCCAAATTGAATGGACAAGTGGGGTTCGGAGTATATTCTAAAGATCTGAAAATTCGAATAGCGAAAAGATTACCTAATCACTTAGTGTTTTTCAGGCTGAAATATTGGCAATAAGAGAGGTGGTGAGTTGGCTGAGAGGTAATGTTCCAACAAATATTGGCATTAATATATACTCAGACAGTCAACCTGCACTAAAATCCTTGGACTCTGTGTTCCTTAACTCAAACACGGCCATAGACTGCCGCAAATTTCTCAACGAGATGGCTGAGCAGTACAATATTCACCTAATATTGGTGCCCGGCCATAGGAACATACCGGGGAACTGCGAAGCAGATGTGTTAGCAAGGCTGGGAACTACCTTACATATTCCAGGGGAACTAGAATCTTTTGGTATGCCTCTGGCCACCTGCAAGCTCTTACTGCGTGAGAAGGCTGTTATGATGGTCAATATTCGATGGGAGAATTGCAAGGGTTGTAACGACACCAAGCAAATATGGCCCCATTTAAACTTAAACCGCACACTAGATATGCTAGCGTTCTCAAGGCGTCAGATAGCACTCCTGATATCTGCTATAACGGGTCGCTGCCTGATAGGCGAATTTGCAAAAACTATAGGTGCGAAGTATAATGACTATTGTATAAGCTGTCATGATGTGGAGGAAAAGGAATCGATTAAACACCTCTTGTGTGAGTGTCCTGCTTTTTGTGTAAGGCGTAAGCGAATTTTAGGAGCATATAGCTTTAGATTACTGGCGGACCTGGAAAACGTTAACTTAAGCAGTTTGTTAATGTTTTTGGAGCAATCTGGTTGGTTCCACAAAAGTAAATAATAAGACTAGAAGTGTCCATATGTAATAGGTACTTTTAGTTAAATGTGGTATCACAATGGAAGTGAGCCTGAAATTTGATCGGGCTGCCACTTTAACCTAACCTAACCTAATTCTCGAAAATCAAATGAACGTTTGAAGAGAAAGTAATTGGGTACGACTGAAGAACCGCCCATATATGCTAACTCTTTCATGTAAATAGAGTTTTCATTTCCGTGGCAGTATTGAAAATCCAATAGCGCCAAATCACTTCTCTGTAGAATAGACATTTTCTCTCAATAATTTTGAATATACTGAAAAATTTATGACACGGGAAGGCTATATATACGTATTTTTCGTTGGGGTTCTCCGTCAGTGTTAAAAGTTTTTTTCTACTCTAATGACGTCCAATATTTTCAAAAGTGAATTGTTTAAGAACCATGATGTGGTTTTTGAATTCGAGTATTTCATTAATACTCGTTTAAAAGTTACATGTGGATTACAGGACAAAAAGAAGAATTTCATTGGATTTTCACGAGAGATGTGGCTTCATTTGATGACGTATAAGGAATATATTCAACTGAGGCTTGATCAGTTTGAATTTTTCGACTCTTTCAATCTGCTGAATGACATTAGCAATGAATATATCAGCTTTGATTTTCGACAGAAGGATGGTACCTGTTTCCTTGTTTTTCGTCAAAGCGATCATAAAATCAAAATCGATGGAGAAACATGGCGTTCCATTATTCAAATCAGCATTTTCCTAACGACATTTGTCTGCTGGAATGCAATTCTACAGAAACAAATTTCATTCTTTTATTATAATTTCTATATTACTACATGCACAGAAAAAAATATCACCAAAATATTTCCAATTAAAAAGTTAATTGAAGTTGAAAATGTTTTCAATTAATAAATTAATTGATACAATTAACATTTTAATCATGATAGAAACATTAAGTTAATTAAGCCAATGATTGAAAATTTTAAAATTTTTAATTAAAAAATTAATTGATACAATTAACTTTTTAATCAAATTCGGAAGACTAATTCAGTTAAAAAAGTGCTGATTTTTTTTAATTTTTAATTAAAAATGTATTTCAAACAATCATTTGTTAATCCAAATAAAAACTCTAAGCCAATTCAGAAAGTAATTAAAAATAGTTACCTTTTTCAATTAATAAATTAATTGAGTTTTGCAATCAACATCAATTAAATTTTTAATTGAATCAATTAAAAAATTAATTGAAATTTGCTGAAAAAATCAATTAATTCTTTAATCAAGAATTTTTTCTATGCCCAATTAAAACTGTGATTGATACTATCATTTTCGTGATTGAAGACATTTCAATTAAAAAATTAATTGGATCAATTAATTTGGTGATTGAATCAGAAAAATTTTTTTTTGTGTGTGTGCTAGATTAAAGAAAACTTACATTCAAATAAACGAAATTAGAGGAAAAAGAAGTTGTTGTTGATTTAACACGACTTTGTTTCGAATTTGGTAAAAAAAATGAAAAACATTATTAAAAAGATGTTGAAATTTATAACTCGTATGCTACAGTAGATAGCCAATAAATTACTTAAATAAAAACGACTAATAAACTGATGATATATGCATTTAACGACTAATAAACTCTAAATTTTTTGTTTTATTAAAATTGACTGAGGAATGAAAGACATAGATGTCCACAGTTGAAGGAATTAAACCTTTGTACTCGCTTATAATTATACTGTACTTTTTTCCTAAATATCTTAAAATCTCTAATGGTGGTTGCAAGTAACCAAAACTATCGAAATATTCAATTGAATCCTTGTTTTTATAATAGGCTACCCAATGTGTACCAGCACCTTTGTAGGTGTCAAGGTTTACTATACCACACTCAATTGTATGTGGTTTTTGTGGTAATTTATCTCTCATGTATACACCTCTAAAGTGTGGAATATATTTTAAAGCAAATTCATTCAATTCATTATCTGTTAACGCTCTATTATGTAGCTGACTTATAAGTTTTTTAACGCGTGCTGTTTATTGTTGACTATTAAACTCATACCATTTTTGTAGGGTTTCAGGTAAAGACCTTTTCCCACCACCACACTTTCCATGGCTCTATTATGTCGTGCGTTTCCCTCCAGTTGTTGCTTCGCTGTTTTGGCTGAGTTCACTGCTTTGGCTATGGATGCACCGCCTGATGCCAACGCTCCTACAGCACTTAGTGCTGTTAGAATTGGTATTAAGGGTAGGAAACCACCAATTTTCGGTACCCTACACAGAAAAAAATATCACCAAAATATTTCCAATTAAAAATTTAATTGAAGTTGAAAATGTTTTCAATTAATAAATTAATTGATACAATTAACTTTTTAATCATGATAGAAACATTAAGTTAATTAAGCCAGTGATTGAAAATTTTAAAATTTTTAATTAAAAAATTAATTGATACAATTAACTTTTTAATCAAATTCGGAAGACTTATTCAGTTAAAAAAAGTGCTGATTTTTTTTTAATTTTTAATTAAAAATGTATTTCAAACAATGATTTGTTAATCCAAATAAAAACTCTAAGTCAATTCAGAAAGTAATTAAAAATAGTTACCTTTTTTAATTAATAAATTAATTGAGTTTTGCAATCAACATCAATTAAATTTTTAATTGAATCAATTAAAAAATTAATTGAAATTTGCTGAAAAAATCAATAAATTCTTTAATCAAAAATTTTTTCTATGCCCAATTAAAACTGTGATTGATACTATCATTTTCGTGATTGAAGACATTTCAATTAAAAAATTAATTGGATCAATTAATTTGGTGATTGAATCAGAAAAATTTTTTTTTGTGTGTAATAACTCTTGGAATGACAACTTGTGATTTCTTTCCCTTGAAAGACTTACTAATTACATTTCGTGCCACTTTTATAGCAGCATTAATATCTGAAGGTTTTCTTTCTTTAGGATTGAAGTGGCCTTTTTAACCGCTGCACAGTGGTCGATTTGAAATATTTAGGCGGCCAAAAATATTTTTGGACGTTAATGGCTTCGAAAGACTGTATTTAAAAAAAAAACTACCTATTTATTTTAAAAAATAAATAAGAAAAACATATATTTTATAATAAAAAACACATTTTATTCTCATAAATCATAAATAAATAAAAATGAATTAAATTTTCTTATTGAAAGATGTTTCTATCTCGACTTCGTGCTCAATATTATATTGTGTGGGGCTCGGCAGGTTCTAATAGTTCTATAACTTCACTAGAAAAAATCTTGTGTGAAGTTTTCTTTAACGATCTTTCACTACTTACGAGTGGATCTGAAGTAAGGAGCAATCTTTGATAAATATCACGGTTGCATTCTTCCCTTGATCTGTATGACCGAAAATGTTTATTTCGTGCTTCTGCAGCCTCCTCCGACAATTGGCCGATGGGCAACAGTGCATTATCTATGATGGTCGCCCCATGTAATAGTAATTTATGCATTGTTGGAGTCATGGGATGCCAGTCGTATAATTCCACATACATTTGCGCGGTGTTGAAGGCATATTCTTTGAATTTTGTTGTATTTATTTTGTGTCCACTTGAAATCGCCTCTAATAAGATTTTAAATCTATATATTAATTCGTGGTTAATGCCTGTTATGTCCGCCGCTAATTCTGTGTTTTCAAAAAATCTCCTACTCGTATTTCCATCATTGGTATTACCAAAATTGGCTTTAGGCATGTCAACCAACAGGCCAGTTTCTAAGCGGATTCTTTCTTGGATTTCTTTTTTCCTTTCTTCTTCTAATGCTTTCTCTTCCTGGGTCCTTTTCTTTCCATATTTCTTCACGGGCAATTTATATGGCAAATGCAGAATGCTCTCAAAAATACGTATTTTTGCGTGTAATACCGAAATTCCAAACTTAAGAGCATCGGGACTTATTTCGTTCTGTTTGCTTAAATTATTGAAATCTTTGGAAGTGGCGCCACATATATAGCATCAGCTAGTTAAGGTCATGTTGGTTACAGCATTGCAAACTTTGCCATCAACCATGGTCATTTTCAAAATGTGATTATAATCAAATTCTTTTCCATCAATATGTACTTTCGTAGGAGTGAGGTTCTTAATTTCATTTTGCACATAACATATTTCCTCTTTTGTTACATCTGTAGTTTCTTTCACATACCGAAATCTGATAGGGCCGCAAAATCGTGGTGATGATGGTGTTGGGTTTTGCCATAACACTTTATTGTTTTCTTTACCACAAATAATTTGAAGCGGGACAAAAGAACTCAAAAATATACTAGCATCGGATTCGGCGTCTTCTGAGAATTTTTGTTTGTACCGCGCTTGTTGTGACCCGTCACAACCCCATTTATAAATGATCGTTAATGACTTTCTTTCAATTTCGTTAAGGGTTAATAACACTTCTTCCAGGTAGATTGATAACCGTTGAATAGTATGATCCATTAGGTATTGTAAATTAATTTCTGCGCAGGTAGCCGTTACTCGCAATGCCGTCTTTGGTGGGTAGCATTCTTGTTTTGCTTTCAACAAACGGTCGTAACAAGGGTAATTCTTTGGGTTAGTTGCCCTTATTATTTCATATTGTCGTCTTGTTAGATCAGCTTCTACGAACATTTTGAGTGCTTGGAACGGGGTCAAAGGAGCAATGGTTTAATTGGTCTTGGAATAGGCTTTTCTATATTGACTAGCCTTTGTTGGCGAATTTCCTATTTCTTTGAGCACTTTTGAGGCATTTCTCCGTCCCTTCGTTTGCAATATGACTTGTGCGGCATGTATAATCATTTCATCATCAACATTTGATCGAAGTTCCTCAGTTTTTCTTCTCTTGTTTCGTTCACTCGATTCCGAAAATGATTTGCTCGGACGACCTGGTTGATTAAGCGAATGCACTGGTATTTCAAAAGTGCCTTCCAGCCAATTCTGGTTGTTTTTCATAAAAACTTCTTCAACTTTATGAGCCTTTAGCCATCTCTGTTTAAACTCGTGTTTGATGTAGGAAAATTTATGTTTAAGGTCCTTTTTTCTTTCCACAGTGTCTCCGCAAGACAATAGCAAGTGGTTTTCTAAAAATTCCAATTTTTCATCCATATTTGGTAAATTTTGAATTTGCGTTTGCTCAAACAGACATTTACGAGTTACTATTTTCACCCCCGATGAACTAGGCATCTCCATAGCAATTTTTTTTTTTTTAATTTTTTTTTAACAAACTACTTTGAACTGCTGTCTGCTGGATTCTGCGAGATTCTGCGGGATTCTGCGGCTCTTGTTTTTTTTTTAAGAAAAGCTAAATGTGTAACGTATTCAATAAACAAAAAAATATGATCCGGACGAATCCTGATCCATAACAAAATTGCTTTTGAAATTAAAAAAATTATTTTTTTATGTGAAAAAGAGGATATGTTCAACTACCGAAAAATATAACGAAAGTTAAAAATAAAAGTTAAAACTACTATTTATCTAATAGAAGCTTACTTGAGCTATTGGAATCACTTTCACGTCACTACACAACTTAAAATAAGAATACATGCGTATTGCGAAATTTGATATAATCCGGGCACCCAAATCGAAATACGTATCACGTCAACGATCAAATTGCGTCTAATTGCACGGAAGGGGTAACGTATGGTTGTTAAAAAAAGGATGGGGGTTAATTCGGGGAAGTGTTTACTACAGGTAGACGTCAAAATTTTATGCCTACTACGAATTTCAAATTTTGATTTTTGGCCGCCTAATTACTCAATATCTACCTATGTGCGCTGTAGTAAAAATATCCCTCCAGAAGTAGTGTTCTCTTTCTTTTTTATTCCCATACCAAATTTTGTCTTGGCCTTCATGGTATTTGTTATCATATATGCATTTAATTTTTCACCCCAACTGCTATCTCTGGCTTTCACACGCTCCCATGCACGTTCAGCTAGTTCTCTGTCCGCTCTATGTCTATGTTGTAAATCTTCTCTTTCAGAGTATGCTATATCATGAACTTTGCACGCAGCATCTAGTGCATTTATTCCTTTGTCACCACGTTCTAATCTTTTTTGTAGTTTTGTACCAGGTCCACAATATTGATATCCAGGTAGATGTAATTCAAATGGGAGCGCATTAATTAATTTGTTAACTAGTCCTCTTCCTCGCACAGCTTTCATTCGATTATTTTTATTTTTTGCCTATACAATCATTTTATATATGTTTAATTGCTGACATAAAAGGAGAGAGAAAAACAATACATCCACAGTAATCAAAATGCGCTTAATAAAGCAGGATAAAAATATAAAAGTTCAAAACTATGATTTTCTAAATAATAGATCAATTAAAACGAGACATAGTACATTGCTACCCAATTCAATACGAGCTTTAATTGTCGGTCCCTCAAACTATGGTAAAACTAATACTATGATTAGTTTAATAGAAAGTCCAAACGGACTAAAATTTGAAAATATCTGTCTCTATTCAAAATCACTATACCAACCGAAGCATGAATATCTGAAAAAACTGTTAAAGCCTATAAAGGGGATGGGGTTGTACACCTTTTCAGATAACAGCGATGTGATAGCGCCGGATCAAGCAAAAACAAATTCAATAATAATTTTTGATGATGTTGCCTGCGAAAAACAAAATAACATTCGTGCATATTTTTGTATAGGACGACATAAAAATATAGACTGTTTTTATTTGTGTCAAACCTATACCCGAATTCCAAAACATTTAATTCGTGATAATGCAAATTTTATTATCATTTTCAAACAAGATGAAATGATGATAATGTCGGAAGTGATATGTCGTTTAAGGAATTTAAAGAAATATGTTGCGAATGTTCGAAAGATAAGTATCAGTTTCTTACAATAAGTAAGGATGATGAAATTAACGATGGACGATATAGAAAAGGCTTTGATTTGTACATACATGTTTAGTAATTAAAAACATTTCTTTTAAAACAGACGTAAGAATGGATGAAAATACATTAAAAAAAACCCGTAAAGACGAGAAAAATTCTAAGACGAAAATGTGAAGATATTAAGCATGGGGAAAATGTGATTACTTCACAACTTGAAAATACCTTCAAACCGTTTATAGTCCCCCTCAAAAAAATGTTAAAGATGAGTAAAGAAATTAGTATTTCAAATTTTGATGAGATATCACCAAAGAGAGAAATTAAGGTAGAAGAAAGTAAAACCTCAACGTCACCCAAAAGAAATGATTTCAGTAAAAAGGAATATGAAAACAAAGATTTCACAATCAGAAGAAGATGATGGTGGTGTCTCATATGATTTAAACACCTTAGAAAACAATAAAAAACTTGATACATCTTATGGTCTCCATAAAGATAGTGCAGGTGTTTGGAAGTTTGGAAATAGTGACCTGCACTTGACTGATGATAAAATTATAATAGGAAATCAAATATGGGGGCTATTCGAACAGCTTTTTTATAAGAATCCCCAAAATTATGATAGCTCTGAATTGGAAATTTATAAGAAAATCTTGATTAACACGAATGTTCATAAAAGAGATTATATGGTGGAAGGACAAATTAAAGGTAGCAAAGGTTTTAAATATACCAAAATAATAAAGAAACAATTTCGACCTACTCATAAAAGGATAATGAGAGTAAACATGAGAAAACCAAACTATATATATTGGGATAATCCCAATGAATTGGTTGAGCGTCTCAAACATTTGATTGCATCATCGAATGCCGGTCATAATAATCATAATAATGAAATAGTATCCATTATTGAAGAACTCCGAGATAATTTATTAGCATTTTGTTTAACGCTTTATTAACAAGATGAGTATCGACAAGTTCGGTCACTCTGCTATTCTAAGAAAAAATGCTGAAAAAATTTTGGGAATTACTTTTGACCGGTATTATAACCTCGATATACAACATAAAAAAATGAAAAATTTAAGCGAAGCGAAGGTTTAAGCGAAGAATTTTACAAAACACATGAAAAGATTTCACAATTGAAAGTCTCCCTAGCGACTATTTATGAAACAATGAGTAAATTTCCCCCTTCACAACATTAATATTTAATAAAATAGACGAATAATGGAGAAGAGGGGGATCGTAAATGAAATTCATTCTCAGGCGCGTAAACACTTTCTCGTCGCAGAGTGATCATGAAGGGAATCGATGACTTGTGGCAAGCAGATCTCGTTGAAATGGGGAATTACGCAAGAGTAAATAATGGGTACAAATACTTGTTAACAGTTATCGATACGTTCTCTAAATATGCTTGGGCTGAAGCAACTAAATCTAAAAATGCAAATAATGTTACAACAGCTTTCCACAAGACACTAAAAGACGAAAAAGTTTCGAAAAATTTACAAACTGATGATGGAAAAGAGTTTTCAATAAAAGTTTTGAAGACTTAATGAAAAAATATTCCATCAACCACTATTCTACGTATAGTGTAATGAAAGCATCAAATGTTGAACGATTCAACTGCACATTAAAATCTAAAATGTATCCTGAGTTTTCTATTAATGGAAACTACAAGTGGATTGGACTCAATATATCTCAAAATATTCGGTCCTCATAAGTACAAAGTGGGTGATTTCGTTCGAATAAGTAAATATAAGAATATATTTGAAAAGGGGTACATGCCGAATTTCAGTACAGAGATATTCCGTATTAAATTAATCAAAGTCACAAACCCAGTAACATACACATTGGAAGATTATCAGGGGAATCCCATTAAGGGATGTTTTTATGAGGAATCGAAGCGAACCAGTTACCCCAATTCGTTTCTTGTTGAAAAGGTTTTAAAAACTAAAGGAGATCGCGTTTATGTTAAATAGCTTGGATTCTCAAATCAACATAACTCATGGATAAATAAAACCGACTTAATATATTAAAAATAAATATAATAAAATATGATGTGTAATTATCTACCATTCAAGATATAGAACTCACTATGTCAATAACGCTTGCTCTGACCGGCAAATCATCAATCCTAACAGCAGAATATTTCCCTTCCCTACAGCTGTCTGGTGATTACGAAAGCGCATTAATAGATTTTCATTCATATAACTCCATACCAAACGTCGACAATGATTATAATCTATTTCACATCGGGGAGAAGGTAATTGAAATTCCAATAGGATCATACGAATTGGAAGACATAGTCGGTTACATTAATATGGCATATGGGCTAAACAATGGTTCAAAAACAATGGAAATTGCAGCTAACAACAACACCCTACAAATTGAAATATTTTCCTCACACAACGTAATCGATTTTAATCATGAACGCTCTATTGGTCGTCCATTGGATTTTAAAAAAGGAGTTTTGTTACCCAAAATAAAACATAAATCATCCCTCCCCGTTAATATTATGAGAGTAAATGCTATTCAAGTACAATGCAATATTATCGCTGGTGCTTTTATGAATGGTTTTAACCTGCCATAAATGTTTCTCCAGGATATAAATTAGATGAAATACCCAGAAATATAATTTATTTGCCTGTAACCGTCAAATAAATTAGTTCGCTTAAAGTGTGGATTGTTGATCATAACGAACGCTTAATAAACTTTCGCGGTGAGGAAATTACTCTGCGCCTTCATCTAAGACCAGCTGGACGATGATTATTTATGATAAATATATAAGCGGAAAGTCAAAAAGAAAATAGAAAAGTATTTACAATCTCTCAACCTTCGATTAAAACAAAAATGAGTGATATTCTCAATGTAACTGAAAAGCCGTTTTCAGATGAAAACATAATTAAAAAAGACTATCATAGTTATGTACCATATATACCCTCATTTGAAAACAATGATGAAATTAGAATAACTATTCAAAACCAAGACTTGTATGTATTACCAGCTGAAAGTTATATTTACATTGAGGGTACTATAACAGTTGGTAATGGGGAGAAGGCAACCAATGCTCGTTTGAGAAACAACTGTATAGCACACATGTTTGATGAAATCCGCTATGAGCTAATCGGTGTTGAAGTTGATCGATCGAGATATCTAGGAATATCGAGTACAATAAAAAATTTCTCGTCTCTAACAAGTTCTGAGAGTAATATGCTTCTGAACGCTGGGTGGAGTTGTTTAAAGGATATGTCTGTTAATACATTCAACTTTTATGTACCATTGAAAATGTTATTGGGGTTTGCCGATTATTTTAATAAAATTATATTATACAGCAAACACGAACTTATACTTTTACGCAGTTCTAGCAACAACCACGCATGTTATTCATCAGACTCCAAATAAAATTTAAACATTACAAATGTAGTGTGGTGGATCCCCCATGTATACCTCTCTGACGCAATGAAAATAAAAGTGATGAAAACCGTTCGTGATGGAACACCGCTACCAATTGCATTCCGAAGTTGGGATTGTCATTTTACTGGAATGTAAAATTATCTCTGAATAGGGAAAGGCCTCGTTTCATCTTGATTGCATTTGAACGGGAAGGAAAATTTACTCATTGTCACTTAACAAATATAAAAGTACATTTAAATTCAGAGACATATCCGTATGACGACTTAAATTTAAAGTTCGATGACAACAGATATGCAGTTCTATATGAAATGTACATAAAATGTCAAGAAAACTATTATCATCGAGAACCGCAAACAATTTTAAGTCATGAAACTTTCAAGACTACTCCACTCATAGTCATCAGAATGAGATGATTAAACATGGACCAATTGATGTTAAATTAGAAATTGAGACGAGTAAACCCATACCACAAAACACTTCAGCCCACTGCCTTTGACTGGAGTTGTCCGAAAAATTATTTAATAAAACATGAATAGTATTTTTATATTATTTATTTATTGTTCTTACTTAGACTTAAGTTCAAGGCAAGTGATCCCCGCATATAAAATGATTCGGCTTAAATTCAATGCCACAAATTTTACTCCACGTAATGCAACATCGAAAACTTTTAGTTACGCTAAAAAACGGCCCATTTTTGGTATTGTCCCACAAAGTTGACACTTCCGCATATTTTTTCTTTTTATTTCTTTCTTTAGCTACACCAAAAAGAAACTACATTTTTTTTTTATTAAATGTAAGAATTGAATTAAAGTGTTAAAATATATCTATAACTGTAATACAAATATTCAAAATATCAAGTAAGTCGGAATGGTTTACGAATTCGCAAAACGCAAACATTGTCTCAATCATTAATTTGGCACTGTAATATATAATACGATATTTTCAAAAACTGTATCAGGAATAGGAATTTAATTTCTAAAGGGGTATCGGTTGACGAGTTATTGGCAATTCGAAATTTTGCGAAATCGTAAAGAGAACGATGTTTGTTGAAATTACGCTACAGTCTTCAGTAATGGAGCTACCATGCGAAAACTTTGCACAGCCGTCTTTTGCCTTCTCGAGAAAATTTTAATATAGCCCCCATAAAGACCGATATTTGAGATCGTTAAGAGCTATACCAAATTTGTTATATATTGGGTCATATTTTAATATAGTAGCTTCCATATAGGCCAATCCCAAATTATCTTCTTGTCGAGATGGTAGCATCATTTTGTTTACAATTTCCTTAAGATATAAATAGAAAGAATTGCCGGTTAAAAAAATGTGTACTGACAATCCATTACGAGATATTTTCAAAGAAAATTATTTTATAACAAATCACTTGCCAAGCCACCTCTAGGTTTTTTACTTTTACAATACGTTCAACGAATTAGGCATCCAGTGTTATTTGCATGTTCACAGTTGCGCCTTTCAGTGTTTCCTTCACAACTTCAACCAGGCTTTGTTGTAGGCCAATAATCACAGTCCTCTCGAAACTTGCAGTTAGCGGCTCCTTGGGAAACACATTCACCGACAATATCTTTTTAAATTTTGATCGTTTGGACTTTGTTGTAAATTTGGATAATTATATTCAACAGTTTTCAAGAAAGCTCTTTTATTTTTCTCCCCAGTAAGATTCTTTACAAACACCGACATTCCGTCCGGAATAACTGATAGTCTGTAAAGCGTATAATGTAGCAGTATCAATTATGCCTATAATTATATTTAACAGATTTTCAAGAAAACTCTTTTATTTTTCTCCCCAGTTTCTAACACGTAGGCGAAAAGTTTCATAAAACTAACCCATACAAAGAACACAATGTAAATAAAAGCAATATTTATGTACACAAAGAATGTAAACAAACCTACTAAACGTAAACAAAGACTTTGACAAAATGAATGTCGATATTAGTCACCTGATTGCATGACTTTACCTTTAATTAATATGCCTTGACTTAAGTTTTTAATATTTAAATAAATAAATATGATTAAATAAATAGTTATGTTTTTTTTTTCGTTTTATATATATATATATATATATATATATATATATATATATATATATATATATATATATATATATATATATATATATATATATATATATATATATATATATATATATATATATATATATAGATATATATATATATATATATATATATATATATATATATATATATATATATATATATATATATATATATATATATATATATATTATATATATATATATATATATATATATATATATATATATATATATATATATATATATATATATATATATATATATATATATATAAATTGCTTATACTAAATAGTTATAAATAACATGAGTAACTTAGTTTTCCAGATTGAGTTCATGTAAATCGTCTACTGTTGCCATATCAATACTGTGAATGTTGAAATTCTCCTCAAATACTATGGGAGTTATATTTTCTAAATTATTGGCATTATTAACTTTAGCATGTACACTTGTAATTGCGTAGTGCCCCCACGCATAGATTCTAATACCATCATCTCTAACTTTTCTTTTGTCATCATCGCAACTCAAAGTTATTTTATTTATTCTATTTGTGTATAGAACCTGTTTTTTTGATCTAAATAGCAGCATATCATCACTTAGTTTTGATCTGTTAAACAGACAATCACGATATGTATCGATGGTATATTTTTTAAGTACAGATTTTTTGACACCCTTTAATTTGTTGAGTTCTTTTCCTCCTTCTACCTTCATAGAGTACATTTTCGGTCTAAGACCTACGAACTCAGTCATTATTTTCCCCGAATTCTCATCTTTCATCATACCTATAACTTTTTTGTTTTCAATGGGGAAATTAAATTTGTTATGAGGTAAATCGGAAGTATCAAATCTTGCCTTAATTTCTTCATTTGTTATTTCTTCATAGAAGTCCCTATGCAAGAATTCGAGAACCATTGAATCAGTGTCTGTATATAATAGAGACACATCATTTTCGCATTTCTTTTTCAAAAAGGCATAATAAAATTGATACATAAACCACTTCGAAATCTCCAGGGTCGCAAATCCCATTTGTATCGTTTTATCATAGAGAGTTTCTTGGCGATCCATCTGAATGACAACCATATTCTCGCTGAAATGAACTAAACTGTTAAAATTAGGTATCGTTATCAATTTTAACGCACCATTTCGATTTCCTACAGTTTCCCAGACCGTAACTATTTTTACATCAGTCTTCTTCTCAACATTCTTCATTGTCTTCCCATATATCGCATTGTTCAACAATTTAAAAAAAATCTTTTTCAAATGCGATGTTTGTTTTGGCTTTATGTTCATTGTTGATCTCAATGTATGGACGTAGCCAGTCGTTTTGTACAAATGACACAATTCTATGTAATTTCTCCAGTTTCAGCCCCAAATCTATACATTGTTGAAGACTTCTATAGTGTATGACATATTTTCTCTTATCTTCAAAATCTGCTATCAACTTTTTACATTTAGAACCTGGTGGAAATTTACTTTCTGGACACGCGGGAAAGTCGTTTAAGTAGTCATGCACATCTTTCGGACAAGACAGATCGACCTCAAGGAAATATCCCACATTCGAATTAGCAGGTAAATTTGAAATACTGTTTATGAAAAATTCCATTAACATTTTTTATCGCCTTTCGCCCATTCGAAATCTTTTTGGGGGAGATATTGTGACATAGCATATCCATAAAGTTATTCGCGTCAATATAAAGAAGAATGGACATTATTTCATCCATTATGTAATTCTCCATATACTTATTATTTGCACGAGCATACCTTTTACTACACTGCACAATGCCACCTCTTATCCCCCTCATACAGAACTTATGCATTTCTTCATCTAATAATAGATGGAGATCAACTTTATTTGCAATACATTTTAACATTGCCTCCCATGAAAGACCAGGTGCTGTAAAATAGTGACAGGGGTCGAGCTTGTATATATCCATACATAATTTTCGGAAGTTTTCAAATACATCCGTTAACAGCAAGACATCTGTTATTAGATATAACTCCATGTAATCTTTGAGTGTTTCACAACCCATAGTACTCCACACATTTTGAGCATGTGTGTAGTCGTCTTCGGAACATGGTGTGTCACACAAGGTGTTGAAAAAATCCTCAATCGGTGGGAGTTTGTCATCATCTAATTTACTGAAGCTCGACAAATAATCATAACAAAACACCCCTTTTCGTTTCATTAAAGCAAAATGATTTGGGAAATGTTCTTTAACATTCAGCAATGCATCATCCTCTAAATTACGCGCTAGAGTATCTAAACTAGCTGCCATAAATCGAAAACTATCTAAAAATCTCAACTCTAATAACCATTTCTCACCCATCGGGAGAGTGTGGGACATTGAAATGTATGTCTCTTTATTTTGAGCAATTACAGAAGTTGTTCCTTCATAATCAGCTAAGTTTTTAATGAATAGATGACTATCATACATGGAAAAGTTGTGAAAGAAAACTGGAATAAATTTAGCAATCTGACATTGTAGATTGCAATCATTGTGTACAGGACCCCTATATTTTCCGGTAAGATGACAATGGTCTCTAACCTTGTGATTGTTTTGACCGCTGATTTGCTTGTCACAAATATGACAAACTCTTGCTTTCAAATGCTGTTTAACCTCCAAGGGGGTCAGTCTATCCATCACCTTGACTACATTTAAATGGTTATAATAGATCCTTTTGAAATCTGCAATTAGATCCTCTAAGAACTTACTTGATGCATCTGCACCACTAAATTTTCTCAGTATATTTTTACTACTATCGTAGCTACATACTATTTTATAACCAAATGTACACGGTTTATGCTCCTAAATTCTTATTTTCCTCTTTTGGCATCATCCTTTTTACTTTACCACATTTTTCCTTATGTCTCTTCAAGGAATCCTCCGAGTAACAGTGTTGGATGCACGTATTACATATAAATATTCGTCCATTTCCGGAACGCTTCTGTCTGCTTAAAAGTCTATACGAAAAACCAATAATAATAACAAATGCTTACCAGAAGTAAAAATGACTAATTGCATTGATTTCTACCCTTCCTCACAATTATGTAATGTGATTGTTCACCTTCCGTGAGTAGCAGCAAGTTTACATGATCCTCCTTTTCCTCATTTGTTTTATAAAATCGACCAACAATTACACCGTTTTCGTAGCCAAGCACATTGACGCTTATGTTTTGCTCTTCAAACTTCTCGATATGATGTAGAGCCAACGGGAACTGCAATCCTTCACAATTTAAAATTTTTCCATTCGCCAAATGAATGTCATCCCTCGCTCTGTTGACTTTGTATGTCGATGTTTTGTTGGCATTGATTTTGGGGGTGCCTCCAACAGCAGCTACTAAACACCATTTGAAGCAGTATACATCACTATTCTTAATATTGATACATGCATTTTTAAGTCGCAAAGGAATGGGCGTACTTATGTATGATGCCCCTTTTGTTAAATTGACTCTGTTTACATTGATTTCTAACCCATAAATTTTGCTTAACGCCCAACCTGAATCTCTCTCCTGAAATTCATACATTTTATTTAATAAACTGTCGAAAAGCGTATCAATGATTTTATTGATATTGTCAGATTTTGTTACCAATCACATTTTGGTAATATGATTAAAATTCTTTGGCGCGCTGACCCCATCTCCATTTGCTACTGCGGCAGCCTCAATTGCAGGCTTTATCTACACACCTACAAGTTCTATATTGAACTTTATAGAGGTGTGTTCTTCAATTTTTCTCTCAATTAAATTGATAAGGGAATTTTTTGCTTCATACAGAAATTCCTCAGGAATTAGTACATCTTGTGTATTGGGATATTCGTATATAGCAACACGCTTCTTAAAAGAGCTTTTAATCTCCCTCAATTTGTCTGTCTGCGACTGTTGTTGAGTTACAGCAGATGTCGAGGGTTGATTTACTGTAAAATTAATAGTACACACATAGTTCATTGAATGTAGGTGCACTGTTGATCATGTTGAGGATGTTGCGTGTTGATTTGATGTTGATGGCAAATGCTGCTACTGGTAGAGGGTTTATCCATCAAATTATCTGATAAATCTAATTTCCTCTTCATAGAATTAATCTCGGTTGTCCTTTGTTCTGAGACGTAACGACAAATCTCTTGATGTGATCTTAAAATGTATTTGTTTTCACATAATTTGCCGCAAACGCAATGTTTAACCATATGTCGCTCAAACATGTTTTTGCTGGGCTAATTTGTGTAGCAAAAATTACAAATATATTTAAGAATATGTATTTTTTGGTCATTCATTATGTTAGATATTCCCTCCTCGTTGCTGTACTGCTGTTAGGTGTCAACCGTCCACCATGCAGGTTGAGGTTGGTTTTGTTGTTGATCGTTATATATCCACGGTTGTTGTTGGTGGTGGTGGACGTAATTCGTCTGCTGTCCTCTTTGAAAATAATTTTGTTGGTGATAGTCCACACTCCTGTTCTTTACGACTTGTTGTTGAACTGGTTGGGGGTGGGTTGATGTTTGATCCATCCTCCTTTTCTTAGCAGTCAATTCACCAATTCCTCCCCCTACAACTTGGGAGCACATCCTCTGATTAAATTGTAAAATGAATTTATTTTCACAAAATTCACCACATACACAATGTTTCGCGGTGTGACGTTCACACTCTTTTTTGGTAGCGAAAACAGCGATGCAAAAATTGCAATTATATTTAGCCATTTTTATACCCTCCATCATAGGATGGGGGTATATTAACTTTGTCATTCCGTTTGTAACACATCGAAATATTGCTCTAAGACCCCATAAAGTATATATATTCTGGGTCGTGGTGAAATTCTGAGTCGATCTAAGCATGTCCGTCCGTCCGTCCGTCCGTCCGTCCGTCCGTCCGTCCGTCCGTCCGTCCGTCCGTCCGTCTGTTGAAATCACGCTAACTTCCGAACGAAACAAGCTATCGACTTGAAACTTGGCACAAGTAGTTGTTATCGATGTAGGTCGGATGGTATTGAAAATGGGCCATATCGGTCCACTTTTACGTATAGCCCCCATATAAAGGGACCCTCAGATTTGGCTTGTGGAGCCTCTAACAGAAGCATATTTCATCCGATCCGGCTGAAATTTGGTATATGGTGTTGGTATATGGTCTCTAACAACCATACAAAAATTGGTCCACATCGGTCCATAATTATATATAGCCCCCATATAAACCGATCCCCAGATTTGGCTTGCGGAGCCTAAAAGAGAAGCAAATGTCATCCGATCCGGCTGAAATTTGGTACACGGTGTTAGTATATGGTCTCTAACAACCGTGCAAAAATTGGTTTACATCGGTCCATAATTATATATAGCCCCCATATAAACCGATCCCCAGATTTGGCTTGTGGAGCCTCTAAGAGAAGCATATTTCATCCGATCCGGCTGAAATTTTGTACATAGTGTTGGTATATGGTCTCTGACAATCATGCAAAAATTGGTCCACATCGGTCCATAATTATATATAGCCCCCATATAAACCGATCCCCAGATTTGGCTTGCGGAGCCTCAAAGAGAAGCAAATTTCATCCGATCAGGCTGAAATTTGGTACATAATGTTGGTATATGGTCTCTAACAACCGTGCAAAAATTGGTTTACATCGGTCCATAATTATGTATAGCCCCCATATAAACCGATCCCCAGATTTGGCTTGTGGAGCCTCTAAGAGAAACATATTTCATCCGATCCGGCTGAAATTTTGTACATAGTGTTGGTATATGGTCTCTAACAATCATGCAAAAATTGGTCCACATCGGTCCATAATTATATATAGCCCCCATATAAACCGATCCCCAGATTTGGCTTGCGGAGCCTCAAAGAGAAGCAAATTTCATCCGATCCGGCTGAAATTTGGTACATAATGTTGGTATATGGTCTCTAACAACCATGCAAAAATTGGTCCACATCGGTCCATAATTATATATAGACCCCATATAAACCGATCTCCAGATTTGGCTTGCGAAGCCTCAAAGAGAAGCAAATTGCATCCGATCCGGTTCAAATTAGGAACGTGGTGTTAGTATATGGTCGCTAACCACCATACCAAAATTGGTCCAATCACACAAAAATTGGTCCATATCGGTTCATAATCATGGTTGCCACTAGAGCCAAAAATAATCTACCAAAATTTTATTTCTATAGAAAATTTTGTTAAAATTTTATTCGGTTCATAATAAAATTTTCATCATTGTCAAAATTTTATTTCTATAGAAAATTTTGTCAAAATGTTATTTCTATAGAAAATTTTGTTAAAATTTTATTCGGTTCATAATCATGGTTGCCACTCGAGCCACAAATAATCTACCAAGATTTTATTTCTATAGAAAATTTTGTCAAAAATTTATTTCTATAGAAAATTTTGTTAAAATTTTATTTCTGTAGAAATTTTTGTCAAAATTTTCTTTCTATAGAATATTTTGTCAAAATTTTTATTTCTGTAGAAAATTTTGTGAAAATTTTATTTCTATAGAAAATTTTGTTAAAATTTTATTTCTGTAGAAAATTTTGTCAAAATTTTAAGTCTACTTTGTCAAACTGAATTATATACGTATTGGATCGATCTTTTTTGATTTAATATATACCACGTACAATTTAGAAGATGGTGTTAGGAGGTTTTAAGATACCTTGCCATCGGCAAGCGTTACCGCAACTTAAGTAATTCGGCAGTGTTTAGAAGAAGTTTCTACGCAATCCATGATGGAGGGTACATAAGCTTCGGCCTGGCCGAACTTACGGCCGTATATACTTGTTTTCTCTCACTTTCTTTTAAAGATTAGAAACGTTCTTAGTTTTTATTAATTTTTTACTATTCGTTCAAACGGGACTTTAAAACAATATTTACGCTTGTGTTGTTTTTCTAGTTTTAGTTTTTCAAAAAATAAAGGATTTTAAATTATATCGAAAATACACCTTACTCGAGGGGTTCGTGTTTTAATACAAACTGAAAACTGAACATTAGAAATCGATGTTTTAAGGTAATGTAACCTAGAACAGGAGTGTTCATAACAAGATACTTTTACTTTCCAATTTCTTACTCGGCAAAATGTCATTGATCTCTTATCGAAATGTCAATGATAACAAAATGTATTTCCTTTACTTTATCATAAAAAACTTTACTAATTTGTTACGCTCATAATTATCGTTGACAACGGTCACTTCAATTTTCCATCAACGTTGACAAGTGATGGAAGTGACCCTTTTCATTTTTCATCCCTTGTTTACTAGTTAGCTTCAAAGTGAGATTAGTCTTTAGCATTCCCTTTCCCTAGTTTCCTCTAACACCTGCAAGATCGCCAGCATAAGACAACATCATTAGGTCATAATCAATTGAAATTTATCGAAATCTAATTCTTATGAATGCAAAAAGTAATAAAATCCATCCGTTCGTCTATGTGGTTTAGTTTTTCCAACGACTTCTCTCAGTGGATCACCGATATCGCAGCAATATAATCTCATCATATAATCTAATCAATGAGCACAATTCATTGTAATTAATGGTCTCATAAGAATTAAATTAAATGCGTCTTGTCCCCCCATTCCCTGCCAACATTTTTTGAATTTGGGGGCGCTTCTGAGAATCCCCACTACGTCGAAAAAATCATATACGACATCAAAAACTCGTCGGAAAAGCGCCGCCACTATGGAGAAGTTGTACCACGCCAAGTTACTACGAAAAAGTTTCTCATCAGTGCAATTATTAGGTGCCTATTTAGATCAATTGCGAAGGACGCCAATACCCCTGCAAACTATCAGAAAAAGTGTATTTTAGGGTAATTGTAGAAGATTCATTATGGTCAAGTAAAACACGATTGCGTAGATGTTTATTGACTTGATTAAACATTTATAATTTCTTATAAATATAACATTTTTCGGTTTATCTCATCACATTTAACATAATTTTTTGCATTAATAAAAGAATGATGTTGAGTTTTAAGTAGCAAGTTACATATTGCAGCGTCTATCAGCCAGTTTGTTTATTTTCGATGGAGACAGCGTGCCTGGAAAATATTTAAAAAACGATCACTTTATTCTATTTGGAAAGTCGAAAATTGTTCACCATATACCTTTCACAATTTTAAGCGTAATATCTATGTTTTCAGAACTTTATTTTCGTTTTTATTTAAATAAAATATAACAAGCTGGTTGCGCTTGGCGTTTCACAAAAAATAAAATGGCTCTTCTAACAGTAGTGATGGCAAAATACTTTCATGTACATTTTGTACTTTTTGATATGCTTCCCCCATCACAGTTCGCGATGGTTGTGGTGACATTTACGAGTCTGTGGTAGCGATGAGGATGAAATGGAACTTTGAAATGCTGGCAGGGTTAATATGAATACATAAACCATTAAATGCGACGAAAATACATTAATACGAATACATAAAATCATTAAACTTGCCGAAAATTCATTAATACGTATGCATAAAGCTATACAATTTATAATTCTGCCATCTGGCATCCAGGCACAACTTACGGTTAGGGATCTCTTTGAGAGGGATACAGGTATACCCACCACATACACGTATAGTTAAACTAGTCGAAAACACATTAATACAAATACATTAAGCTATTAAATTCGATATTCCCGCCATAGATATGCTAACTAATGAGCACCAATTATTCTAATGCCCAATCCTTTATGCAATTAACTTTGCCTTGGGTCTGCCCATTATTACAAATACAAAAATTTATTGTTCACATAGCGAACATCACCTCATATTATAAAACTGTCCTCTCTGTCCGTCCATCATCTACATTTCCAACTGCTCTGGTTTACCTGTCTGTCCACCATCTGCATTTCCAAATGCCTGTTAACTGCTCCGGTCTACCTGTCTATCCTCATATCCGCATTTGGAACTCCCAGTTAACTGCTCCTGTTTATCTACCTGTTTACCATTTTCAAAATGGCAAATCAAGCAATACAACCCCTTAAAAGGTCTCTAGCACAGCCCACACAAATCTCCATCTTTACTCTCCTTCTAACAAACACCTGCAAAAACTCGTACACATCCCAACAACAAACACACTATTCACCATCTTCATAAACATTTCTCATGACGATCACCAACCCCTACAAATAGACCACACACTCTTATCGACCAATACAATCTTATTACCAGCATCCACATCCCTAATCAACCCTTGTCATCCTAATTTATGATCACTTGCCCCCTCCAATACAACAACCCATTAAATTTTTTTACCGACCCCTTTTTTATACATGTAAATTCCTATATCCAAAGCAATTAACCTGGATTTGTAATTCGAAGTTATTCTCTACTGACAGCCCACAGTTGTAAACCCGAATGTTATGAACCCCCTCAACAACTGGGTAGGGCAGAATATGCAGAATAGTGTTAGTGCTGGCAACTTCATCGCGGATCAACCCTCAACTTCTTCGCAACACAATTTAATGAACCCCCTCAACAACTGGGTAGGACAATCTACGGCTGTAAACCCCAATGTGATGAATCCCCTCAACAACTGGGTATGTCAGAGTGTGCAGAACAGTGTTGGTGCCGGCAACTTCATCGCGGATCAGCCCTCAACTTCAGCGCAAGCAAAACAGCAAGAGCAAAAACTACGGGAAAATAAAAGTGCGTTTATGAATCGTATTGCAATTTATGAATATACAAATACAAATAACATTCTCATCCCCGAGGAGTTTCTTGAAGAAGTCCGAACACCACTCATAAACTTAATAGAGCGAAAAGTGTCTGAACACTATACTGTAAAGTTTAATTTAGAACTTGTGGGAGAATATGTAAAGCTGGCTGAGGAGGCAAATAAAAATGAAAATCCCTCAAAACCATTTAATCATATCACAAAAATGAAATTGGTTACAAAATCAGATGATTTGATTAAATTACTCGATGCACAGTTTGATGCAATTTTAAATAAAATGTCTGAATTTCAAGAAAGAGACTTAGGTTGGGCATTGAATAAAATCCACAAGGTTGAGATTATTGTCAACTGAGCAGCTCTAACAAAGGGATGGCTCCCTTTTGTCCCTATTGTCCCACTCCAAGCAAATTGCGGACCAAAGCAGCTTGCATCAATATTAAAAATAATGATGAATTTTGTTTTAAATGGTGTTTGATAGCTTCTATTGGAGGAATACCCCGAAAAAATGTTTGCATACCGTCTTCCTATAAAGTCGAAATGAGGTAAAAAAATTTGAGGAAATAAACCCCACCATCAGCATCAATGTGTTCGGTTAAGAAAACGATGAAGTTGTCGGCCCTTATTATCAGACGGACAATCCCAAACTCAAAACACAAAATAAACTTTATTTATTTGTTTTTATTTATTTATAAACTAATTCATTGTTTATTTGTATTTATAATGCTGTTCAAGCAAACATCATATATTTTTACACACTCTAGTTTATTTCAATTTCAACAATAAGTAATTATTCCGTATTTACATCGTGCACATCAAATATACAAACGCAGACATCATGTAACTGCAAATAGAAATAAATGATACCATATAGCAAAATGCAGAACAAAAAATAGGTACATTTATTTTCAATTATACATTCCTTTTTGTCTTCACATAAAACCACGTGCCACTTCTGAATAAATAAATTAACACAAAACACAGTACATCCGTATTCTCCGTCCATTCCAAGAAACAATCAACACACGACTGACGCGCAAAATGAAAATCGTGTGTACCTGCTCAATGTTTTTATAAAATTATTTTCGCTGTTAAAAAATTAAATGGTCACGAAAAAATGTAAATAGTCTTTATGGCCATGTAATGGTTCTAGACATGTCTATACTTAACCTATAAAAATACTTTTTTCCCTGTAAAAAAGTAAAAAAAAAAATTGAATGGTCATTTAATGGTCTCAAATTCTCATTTAAATGATAGAACATGTTTGCGGTATTTGAGAACCATTCAAATACTTATTGCCACCATACATTTTTCTCCGATCGAAAACTATTTTTACAAAGACAAAATACATGGTTTTCGCGGCAATTACATGCTCTAAATAAGCATTAAATGGATGCGGCAACCATGTCCATGGTTTTTCTGTGCGTGTAGCTGTGTGCGACGATCAGTTGGATGCACAGGCAGTTTAGTTTGTAAGTGTATATAAGGAAGAATATTTTTAAACCCTCCATCATAGGATGGGGTATATTAACTTTGTCATTCCGTTTGTAACACATCGAAATATTGCTCTAAGACCCCATAAAGTATACATATTCTGGGTCGTGGTGAAATTCTGAGTCGATCTAAGCATGGCTGTCCTTCCGTCCGTCTGTTGAAATCACGCTAACTTCCGAACGAAACAAGCTATCGACTTGAAACTTGGCACAAGTAGTTGTTATCGATGTAGGTCGGATGGTATTGAAAATGGGCCATATCGGTGCACTTTTACGTATAGCCCCCATATAAAGGGACCCTCAGATTTGGCTTTTGGAGCCTCTAACAGAAGCATATTTCATGCGATACGGCTGAAATTTGGTACATGGTGTTGGTATATGTTCTCTACTGACCATGCAAAAATTGGTCCACATCGGCCCATAATTATATATAGCCCCCATATAAACCGATCCTCAGACTTGACTTCCGGAGACTCTTAGAGGAGCAAAAGTCATCCGATCCGATTGAAATTTGGTCAGTTGTGCTAGTATATTGTCTCTAACAACCATGCCATAATTGGTCCATATCGGTCCATAATTATATATAGCCCCCATATAAACCGATCCCCAGATTTGGCTTGCGGAGCCTAAAATGGAAGCAAATTTCATCTGATCCGTCTGAAATTTGGTACTTGGTGTTGGCATATGGTCTCTAACAACCATGCAAAAATTGGTCCACATCGGTCCATAATTATATATAGCCCCCATATAAACCGATCCCCAGATTTGGCTTGCGAAGCCTCAAAGAGAAGCAAATTGCATCCGATCCGGCTGAATTTTGGTACATGGTATTGGTATATGGTCTCAAACAAACGCGCAAAAATTGGTCCACATCGGTCCATAATTATATATAGCGCCCATATAAACCGATCCCCAGATTTGGGTTGCGGAGCCTCAAAGAGAAGCAAATTTCATCCGATCCGCCTGAAATTTGGTACATGATATTGGTATATGGTCTCTAACAACCATGCAAAACTTCGTCCACATCGGTTCATAATTATATATAGCCCCCATATAAACCGATCCCCAGATTTGGCTTGCGAAGTCTCCAAGAGAAGCAAATTTCATCCAATCCGGTTGTAATTTGGAACATGGTGTTAGTATATGATCTTTAACAACCGTGCCAGAATTGGTCCATAACGGTCCATAATTATATATAGGCCCCATATAAAACGTTCTCCAGATTTGACCTCCGGAGCCTCTTGGAGGAGCAAAATTCATCCGATCCGGTTCAAATTAGGAACGTGGTGTTAGTATATGGTCGCTAAGAACCATACCAAAATTTGTCCAATCACACAAAAATTGGTCCATATCGGTTCATAATCATGGTTGCCACTATAGCCAAAAATAATCTACAAAAATTTTATTTCTATAGAAAATTTTGTCAAAATTTTATTTCTACACGCACAGAAAAACCATGGTTGCCGCATCCATTTAATGCTTATCTAGAGCATGTAATTGCCGCGAAAACCATGTATTTTGTCTTTGTAAAAATAGTTTTCGAGCGGAGAAAAATATATGTTGACAATAAGCATTTAAATGGTTCTCAAATGCCGCAAACATGTTTTATCATTTAAATTATAGAATTTGAAACCATTAAATGGTCGGGAAAATCATGTTCCTGACCATTCCATTTTTTTACTTTTTTACAGGGAAAAAAGTATTTTTATAGGTTGAGTATAGACATGTCTAGAACCATTACATGGCCATAAAGACGGCTTGAACGGCATTATAAATACAAATAAACAATGAATTAGTTTATAAATAAAAAAAAAAAAAACAAACAAATAAAGTTAATTTTGTGTTTTCTTTTCTCAAGTGGCGTCCTTTTTTCGACGATGAAAAAAGTTTTTTCATAAAGATCAAAACATTTTAGGTTGTGACCATGTTCTTTTAACTTGGAGAAAAGCATTTTTAATGAATACCATAACATTTTAAATCGTGACCATTGTCTTTTCATTCAAACAAAATGCTTTTTATCAATATAATAACATTTTAGATGAGGATAATTACATTCTTCTTAGAACCATGTTCACTGAGCCAACATGGTTGCAGGTTAAAATGTTACATGGTCGCCGCAAAAATAGTTCCTATCATATTATTGTGCTCTTCGAATATGATTGTGACAATCATGTTTCTTCTCTGCGTGTATAGAAAATTTTGTCAAAATTTTATTTCTAGAGAAAATTTTGTTAAAATTTTATTCGGTTCATAATCATAGAAAATTTTGTCAAAATTTTTATTTCTATAGAAAATTTTGTGAAAATTTTATTTCTATAGAAAATTTTGTTAAAATTTTATTTCTGTAGAAAATTTTGTCAAAATTTTATGTCTACTTTGTCAAACTGAATTATATACGTATTGGATCGTTCTTTTTTGATTTAATATATACTTCGTATGGACTTACATACAATTTAGAAGATGGTGTTAGGAGGTTTTAAGATACCTTGCCATCGGCAAGCGTTACCGCAACTTAAGTAATTCGATTGTGGAATGCAGTGTTTAGAAGAAGTTTCTACGCAATCCATGATGGAGGGTACATAAGCTTCGGCCTGGCCGAACTTACGGCCGTATATACTTGTTGTAAATAAATTAGTTTCAAAAGTGTACTCGTCTTGTCTGGTAATTTATCCAACATTTGGTCTTTCGAGCCGGATAATTGGTTAAAAAAAATGGATTCAGCGACCCCTAATTACTAATAATTTGGTACAAATTTCAAATCAACACGAAAAAAGTTCAATTTTGTTCCCCTGTGTAATTTATTATATATACAATTTATTTACACTTATGACAATTATATTCATAAATCCTCTCAAACATATATTTGGTATTAAAATTCCCCCAGAAAAATGTGATTTGTAGTTTATTATTATAAATATTTTTATACCCTCCACCATAGGATGGGGGGTATATTAACTTTGTCATTCCGTTCGTAACACATTGAAATATTGCTCTAAGACCCCATAAAGTATATATATTCTGGGTCGTGGTGAAATTCTAAGTCGATCTGAGCATGTCCGTCCGTCCGTCTGTTGAAATCACGCTAACTTCCGAACGAAATAAGCTATCGACTTGAAACTTGGCACAAGTAGTTGTTATTAATGTAGGTCAGATGGTATTGCAAATGGGCCATATCGGTACACTTTTACGTATAGCCCCCATATAAACGGACCCCCATATTTGGCTTGCGAGGCTTCTAAGAGAAGCAAATTTCATCCGATCCGGCTGAAATTTGGTACATGGTTAGTATATGGTCTCTAATGACCATGCAAAAATTGGTCCACATCGGTCCATAATTATATATAGCCCCCATATAAACCGATCGCCAGATTTGACCTCCGGAGCCTCTTGGAAGACCAAAATTCATCTGATTCAGTTGAAATTTGGTACGTGATGTTAGTATATGGTATCCAACAACCATGCAGGAATTGGTTCATATCAGTCCATAATTATATATAGCACCCATATAAACCGATCCCCAGATTTGACCTCCGGTGCCTTTGGGAGAAGCAAAATTCATCCGATCTGGTTGAAATTTTGTACGTGGTGGTAGTATATGATATTTAACAACCATGCCAAAAGTGGTCCATATCAGTCCATAATCATATATAGCCCCCATATAAACCGATCCCGAGATTTGGTTTTGGAGCCTCTTTGAGGAGCAAATTTCATCCGAGTCAGTTGAAATTTGGTACATTGTGCTAGTATATGGCCGTTAACAACCATGCCTCCGTCCATAGGTCCATATCGGTCTATAGTTAATATAGCCCGCAGATAAATCGGTCCCCAATCACACAAAAATTGGTCCATATCAATAATTGTATATAGCCCCCATATAAGCAACCCCCATATTTCAATTCTGGCTCCCTACGTACCGTGCAAAAGTCCATATCGATTCGTAATTATTTGTAAACTTACCTACACATACTTGTTTTTGTCTAATGTATACCACGTATGGACTAACTCACAATTTATAAAACGATTTAAGATACCACAACCCAAGTAATTCGATTGTGGATGACAGTCTTTCGTAGAAGTTTCTACGCAATCCATGGTGGAGGGTACATAAGATTCGGCCTGGCCGAACTTACGGCCGTTTATACTTGTTTATTTATTTATTTTAAAATATTTATTTATTAATATAAAGGGTGATTCTTTTGAGGTTAGGATTTTCATGCATTAGTATTTGACAGATCACGTGGGATTTCAGACATGGTGTCAAAGAGAAAGATGCTCAGTATGCTTTGACATTTCATCATGAATAGACTTACTAACGAGCCACAACGTCGAATTTTCAGTGCCAGAAAAGTTGGCAGAAAATCCGCTTTTTATCGACAAATTTTGTTCAGCGATGAGGCTCATTTCTGGTTGAATGGCTACGTAAATAAGCAAAATTGCCGCATTTGGAGTGAAGAGCAACCAGAAGCCGTTCAAGAACTGCCCATGCATCCCGAAAAATGCACTGTTTGGTGTGGTTTGTACGCTGGTGGAATCATTGGACCGTATTTTTTCAAAGATGCTGTTGGACGCAACGTTACGGTGAATGGCGATCGCTATCGTTCGATGCTAACAAACTTTTTGTTGCCAAAAATGGAAGAACTGAACTTGGTTGACATGTGGTTTCAACAAGATGGCGCTACATGCCACACAGCTCGCGATTCTATGGCCATTTTGAGGGAAAACTTCGGAGAACAATTCATCTCAAGAAATGGACCGGTAAGTTGGCCACCAAGATCATGCGATTTGACGCCTTTAGACTATTTTTTGTGGGGCTACGTCAAGTCTAAGGTCTACAGAAATAAGCCAGCAACTATTCCAGCTTTGGAAGACAACATTTCCGAAGAAATTCGGGCTATTCCGGCCGAAATGCTCGAAAAAGTTGCCCAAAATTGGACTTTCCGAATGGACCACCTAAGACGCAGCCGCGGTCAACATTTAAATGAAATTATCTTCAAAAAGTAAATGTCATGGACCAATCTAACGTTTCAAATAAAGAACCGATGAGATTTTGCAAATTTTATGCGTTTTTTTTAAAAAAGTTATCAAGCTCTTAACAAATCACCCTTTATAATAATTATATTAATTAAGCCGTCTCCCCTTGCCTAATTGTGCAGCAAAATCGCTGTCTCTCCACAGGTTAGTAAGGTGAGCAACGGCTCTATACTGGTTCACTACATCTTCATGCTCAGCTAGGGTAACACCTCTACTTGTTACGTCGCCCGAGGGCCTATTCCAGGGTAGCCTGTCTTCTACATCTGAGTCATCAGGACATCAAATACGGACTCATCAGACTCATCCTCTCCATTATCCCATCATCGGTTAAATCGACAATTTCAATCGATTGATTCAAATCGGATACAAAGGCTTCATTTTTAAATTGAATGTTTCCTCTTGTGATGTAAAGGAATTTATGTCTCTTCAACAAAAATTGTGGCTATATATATGTTCAAAATAAATATCTTTTGAACATGAATGCGATAATGGCGACAATAAAAATATCTTAGAATTGGTCCCTATCATTAGATAAAGATTTGAGACGCATTTGTTTACTTAGGATCGCCATAAAATAATTGTACTAGTTGATAAGAGCGCATGTGGGTGGGATCTTAATGTAACAAAATAGATAAAAGATAGCTGTGTGCGACGATCAGTTGGTATGATGCACAGGCAATTTAGTTTGTAAGTGTATATAAGGAAGAATATTTTTGTAAATAAATTAGTACCAAAAGTGTACTCGTCTTGTTTGGTAATTTATCCAACATTTGGTCCTTCGAGCCGGATAATTGGTTAATATAAAACTGAGTTTTCCCCCACCAGAGGTAAGAAACTCAGTTAAACCAAAAATGCCTCTGATAAAAACTATATCAGAGAAGAAGCAAGGGGGGCAAAAATAAATAAAGGCCAGAAGGGCAAAAATAAAAAAATAAACGCCAAAGTGGCAAAAATATAAAATAAATGCCAAAAATGCAAAAATCAACTTACGTCAAAAAGGCATAAGTAACATTAAGCCAAAGGGGCTAAATCAAGTAAAGAAAAACCAGTGGACAAGCAGGGAACAAATGGCGGCGCTAACCGAAAGGATGATGCAAATGCTGCAGGAAAAAAAGAAAGAAGAACTTGTGGGAGAAAGGGAGCTCACAACGGTCAAAGGAGCGGTGATAGTTCCCACACAAGGAATTAATATGAAGAATGCGTTGCTGTATCAATTCCGAAAGAGGATAACAAAACTGTCCGATGACGTGGAGGTAGAGACCTTTGGAGTTTCTAAATACGCATTGGAAAATATGAAGGCTACGTGGGAGAAACAATTCGATGACATAAAGAAGCTGCATTTAAAACATAGCATAGAGTACGGGATGGAAGAAGTGGATGAATAATTGGACGATATAGAAGCCAAGATGAACGAAAAAATAAAAACCAGAGAGCTTCAATGAAAAAATAGTATCGGCTGTCTTCCCCCCGGAAGCTCATCATTTGGGAGCAATGTGTAAACCTGTGAGATCAACAGTGGGACAAGTGAATGATAAATGCCCATCCGATCTAATATCTAGGATCACCGAAGCGGAGGCATGTTTAGAACACAGTCCATCGGAATTTGAAAATTGCTTCAATGGACTGAAGAAGGAAAATCAAAATCGAAGAAATGAGACGAGCACCAAAGTATGGAGCCAAGCAGAAGAGGAATTGCAAAACAAGCTAAGGAACCAGCAGTAGCTCTTGATTGACCAATCAAGAAAAGAAGTTCTTCAAAATGAAGATCCAGATATGCTGATTGTTGATGTTAATTTGGAGCGAAAGCTACTGGTGTTGAAAGAAGAAAAGGCTGATCTTTTCCATGCCAAGGAATATGGTGAAAGCCTTGCACAGCCTCTTAACGAGGTATCAAATGTGAATTGGAAACAACAAGGAGAACAGAATTTAAAAGGAAGCTTGGAGAAGAAGGAAAATTTGTATCTGCAACGAGATATTAATTCAGAAGCGACTCTGGCACAAGACAAAAAGTTAATAGATTATCTTCCGTTGAAAGTGGAAGATCTGGCTCAAACAGAAAATATACACGAGAAGAATATCTCAACATTAAGAACTCCCTTAAAAGGAAAATCAGATGCAGTCAGATTTTAACGAATCTCCAAGCAGACATCCAACTAAATATCAACCAAATATAAAAGATAATGAATTGGACATTTCTAATTTGAACAAAAACAATTGGTTGGTGGAGACTAAAGAAGAAGAACAATCACTCGAAGTTGAACTAAAGCGCAGGCTCATCTCACTTGCCGCCAAAGTGATGGATATGAGGGAAGGACGACAAAACGCCATTCGCAAATAAGGAAGAAAATCACTCACTGCCGGATGCCGATGGCGCCGGAAAAAGAAGATCCCGAAGGAACCCGACCGTGACGGACGTCTATACTTTGGAGCTCGCAGCAGGATGACAGCGCAAATCCTATGCTCCAAACCTGTGAGCAGTGTTGGTTATTTAAGAAGAAAGCAGACATCAGTAGTTGGCTCTACGGTCAATCTACTAAAAATAACAACAGATTTTTTCATTTCACACTTTATGGAAGTAAAGTGTAGATTTGGAAACATTGTTACCACAAAAGATTATTTCTAAATTAGGTTGTTCCTAAATAATACGTTATTGATTATAAATTATATAACTCAAACATTAGAATGTACTTATATAATACAGTCCACTAACTTAAGAATATAGCCCGGCAGAATGTTGGAAGATCTGGGCACTTAGCATTATTTTTATTATCCAAGTATTAAAAATTCTCAAAATCTCATTTTATAACAATGCTCAAAAAGAGCCAATATTTGACATTATGTGTTCCGGCCGACAGAATGTTCAAAATAAATATCTTTTGAACATGAAAAGTGTATATAAGGAAGAATATTTTTGTAAATAAATTAGTATCAAAACTGTACTCGTCTTGTTTGGTAATTAATCCAACCATATATATGATTCCACTTCCAGAGAATACCAGTACATACTTGTTTCCTGCACGTCATTTTCATTCATCATATTAATTTTCGACATTCAACAAAAACAAAAATGCTTGACTAACTAAAGGGATAGATTTCACTTGATTATTTGCTAAATTCGATAATCAGGGGAACTAAAGTCTCTATTAACTAGATTGTCATATCGGCGTTTTTAACTCTTTCTGTCTATTCCAACCGTTGTGAAAAATTCCAAATATCTCAATTTGAGCATAAAAAGGTCAGTTCATTGACAAACGGTCATCCTTTTTTTATCATACACTAAAATCTTTCGCTAACATCCAGATTTCATACTTTAACTAAAATTAATATGCAGGTGCATCGTCCACTTTTACATTCTTACAACACTCTCAATTTCCAATCCACGACGACAATAGTTTCGACCACACAACGAGAATGTATTGATCTCTTTACGATACCCTTTACAATCACATTATGACCTTCGACAGTTTTCTTTCAGAGGTTTGCAATTGCCTCCCTCATCAAAAGGGTCACTTTACTGACAACCGCTCCTTCAATTTTCCTTCCACGACAAATATTTATATGTAATATAGTATTTTTGTATCAATCATCCTAAAATACTCCAAAAATGAAAAGATAATTTGTTTTTTTTTTTTTTTTGGTATTTTTGTTTATTAATAATTTATTATATATAAAATTTAAACAGTATACATTTTTTAGCAATGTTTAACTTATTGTTTATGTATTCTTTCTCATTCATGATATGCTCCAGAGATTTACAGCTGTTTCCTCCCCCTCGTTTCCGAATCAGCCGCCTATTTTTCCGTTCATCTAGCACTTGTGAGTTACTGAACAATATAGTTGTTTTTAACAAGAAAGGGACTTTTTGGCTAAATTACACCTAATGCCAATTCTATTTATGAGCGAGCTTAAAAAAATACTACATATATTCTATTTATTTTTATAAAAGAGCTATCTTATAATTTTCTTTTATGATGACCGATCCGAATCTCTTCCTCTTGAACAAGAACTCTCCCAAGACTGAGCATGGCCGAGAACCAGAAGATAGCCAAGTTCAAAGAGGTAGCAGACCGTAAGGGGGTTCGTCACATAAATTCAATCTTTGAAATTTTATTGGAAAAGAATTGAATTTCCTTAGTGAATGCTGGAAGTATAAACCGAAATAAAGAAAGAAAATACTCTTGCATTACCTAGAATTCGATATCCTTCGAATTATCAGTACCGCAAAAAAAAAAAACAGATATATTCAGGACTTTAGCAAAAATTCAAATTAAAGTCAAAAGAGAAAAATAGAGTAATCATACATTTATTATAATATGGTGTGGTAAGTTACAGAAAATTTGGACAAAACCGCGACTTATTATTAATCTTGTTATAGGTCTGGGACCCACGGGTATTCCACAGCCCACACCAGACGAACTTTATATAAAAGGCTCCCCCACTGAATAAAAAGGCCTCCGCTTTGCTCGAGATTGATGAACACACTCATTTTATTTTAAATATTTCTTTCTTACTTGCTATCGTACAAAATATTTCTTAGCCTATTCTTACAATACCTTATCTTCTAACCCCTAAGACACAAGCTATAAATACTTCAAACTCTAGATAAGACTATATATAGAAACATATAAACAGTGAATTGATAATAAAAAATGCATTAGATTACAATTGATTCTATTTACATAGGACAAGTGATGTGTGAGCTATCCAACCCACAATTCTGCCCTGCTGTGGCCACATTTGTTTTAAGTACAGATAGCACCATGTGTTCGCCTGCGATAAATGATGTTTGAGAAATTCAAACATTCTGCGCGGCCCCAAAGTGAATTGTTGCTATCCGTTTAGACATAAGACAATTCCTAATTGCACAAATCATAGCTACAATTCCGACTGCGATTATTACGATTAGAGATAAATGTCTAGACATATTATGGAAATTGAGGCCTTTGAGTTGGATTTGAGTAGCATCAATCGTTTTCAACTGACTTTCTAAATCCGATAATCTAGCGTAATTGTTAACCACCATAGAACCTAAAGACTTGATAGAAAAACTGGATACCATACTTGTATTGACAACGAAATGAACTCTATCCTGCTAATCGTTTGGATGCCAAGTTAAATGGCGTGGAAATTGTAGCTCCCTTTATTCTTAACGTACATACCGGTTTCAATGTAATGATGCCCTGCAGTGGTAACTGAAATAGTTGTGGTGACTCGCTCTGGCAGGACACATGCGCGGTGGTTTTTTAACACACCTTGAATAGCCAGCTATTGTCTGCATGAAGCTTTATCCATAACAACTCCATCTTCGATTCCGCGAATTGACATTTAGATCAAGGGCTTAAGGGAATACAACTCGCAGGAATGGTCATTTGCATCAATCAACGGCCAATTTCCTTCGCAAACATAGTCATCATCAGTAAACAGCTGACACATATTCAAATCCGCTTGAGTCATTATATGATATGTATCCATATTAAAATTTTAAATCAAATAGTGTCCTGTAGTCGGGGTTATAAACTTAGATTCCTGTAGCATCACAGGTAACGGAATTATCCGATGCAACTGAGAGTTGTACTGCGTAAACAACGGGATGCTAGTTGACACAATCAACTTATTTTCAATAAACACCGCATTTGCAGTAAGAAGTTTATACACTGCTCTAATCTGCTCGTATTTCTTCCCAGGGAATTTAAAATGATCGGGCATATGCTCTCTTATCCTTGTCATCTCCGCTTGAAGTTGCATTGGTGTAATCAAAGAAGGATTAAGCTTTCCATGATTAATATCGATCAGCAAATTAATCATACTTGATTAAAATCTTTCGTTCTCCCGGATTATTGCGTCCAAGTCTTTGGTTACCATAAAAAATCGCATTGACTCCCTGTAAACGAAATACGATTCCTCCATCATCGCCGTGATGTTATTCATCTGTTTCACTATGCTTTTAAAATTGTCATTCACGTCCTTCGTGGTAGTACGTAAAAGATTTACCGTAGATTCTACAACGGATGTCTGTTTTTGTATCATGAATTTGATATTGTGTTGATTTTCCAGTAAGTTGCTCATGTTTTCTTCCATCTGTTTCCGATCGTCCGCATCCATAGTTCCAAACAATAGATCCTATAAACTCGAAAGGCGCACGTTTCGACCTCTTCGTAGATTTCAAAAACAAATACCCATTAGTTTCTTGCAAGGAATTAACCTGCCTTCCCATTGATTTAACCCTCTGTATCATAGTGTAGACTGTAGGCAACATACCGTTCGAATGCCTCAAAATTAATAGAAATAACTTCTTTAGCTCATTCACGCACTGTATCCCGTGGTTTACATACTGAGCTAATAGACTTGTAAAAATAGAACAATTGGGTGGCACTACTTGCTGGAAATTGACATTTCTTTATTGACTATTGGTATTTACGAAAAAGTGCCGGTTTGCTGTGACTTCAAAAAATAATAACAAATTGTTGTGCTTGTTTTTTGTGTGTAATCTTGATAAATTGGAGAGGTAAGTGTTTGAGCTTTATTGTAGAATGTTCTTTTTGAACAATTTTTACGTTTTTTTTTTGTTTTTGGTGGCAAATAATGTTTGTTAATAATAATAAAAATAAATGAAAATTAAAAAATACGTGTATTTTATTTTTTTGTTATCATCTCCAATACAAAAAATCATACAAATCGGAGTTCATGAATGATAGAGGGTAAAGAATGTTGTCGCATTGCGATTCAAGTGTTTTGAGTTTATTGCATAGAGGCCGTTTTCAATACTTCCTCGCATTTGTCCAACGAAGCAAAAAACGGGAGCACATCAAAGACAATTATCATATTCCATTTTGACGCGACAACATTAACTGATCCTATGTGGTTTAAGTACATTGTTGTTGAAGCCTGCAGCTCCGTTATATTCGCTATGTTGTCTTGAGCCATTGATCTCACATGAGGTAAAGCTAGCAGCATAATCATCACATAGCTTACTAGGTTAACCCCGCGTCTTCCGTTAAGACGATCACTAGCCGGTAATTCCTCAGTTTTTACTCCTTCGAACGGGCACAATTTGCTTATTGTTCTCTTAATCAACCCGGCTTGAGTTTTTAACGTCGCAACTCTTACTAGCCCATCTGCACCCGGTTACTAGGTTAACCCCGCATCTTCCGCTAAGACGATCACTAGCCGGTAATTCCTCAGTTTTTACTCCTTCGAACGGGCACAATTTGCTTATTGTTCTCTTAATCAACCCGGCTTGAGTTTTTAACGTCGCAACTCTTACTAGCCCATCTGCACCCGGATGGACTTCTTCAACTCTTCCTAATGGCCATCGCCCGGGATGTGTCTCCTCATTCTTCACTATTACGACCTGATCCCGTTGTATATTTTCTGCTGGACTTTTCCATCTGTATCGTTTTTGTAACGTTTCTAGGTAGGCGGACTTCCACTGCTTCCAAATCCATTCTTCATTCTTCTCACTTGTTTCCAACGATCAAGTGCTGTCACTATTTCGTCGTTGCACCTCTCTGGACATCCTATCAATGGTCGTCCAATCAAAAAGTGATCTGGGGTCAATACTTCGATGTCATCAATACTTTATACAGTGGTCTCGAATTTAGTACCGCTTCGATCTGGTACAACAGGGTGGCCATTTCCTCAAATGTTAATTTACTTTCACCAATTGCTCTTCGAAGATGATATTTCATCGACTTCACCGCTGCCTCCCATATTCCTCCGAAATAAGGACTTGCCGGGGGAATGAAATGCCACTGCACTTCCTCTGTCGCTAGCATCGGAGCCAACGTACTATTCTCTTTTATGGCGGCTTGAAACTCTTTATCTAGATTCTTAACAGCTCTAACAAAATTTGTGCCATTATCTGAGTAAATATGGCTACTTTACCTCTTCTAGCAAACATGCGTTTTAAAGCAGCGAGAAAAGCTTCAGACGTCAGACTACTTACTACTTCCAAATGTACTGCTTTTGTTGTCATGCAAACGAACACTGCAATGTAACCTTTGTACGATTTTTGACCTCTTCCGTTTGAGCACTTCATCAGTATCGGTCCCGCATAGTCCTAACCACAATGTGTAAACGGTGCAGATACGTTAACCCTATAATCAGGTAAATTTCCCATCATCTGTGTTAGCGTGTCTTGTCTATATCGTATGCATTTGTTACAACACCGATTCACTCGTTTTATGCTATTTCTCATTCCAAAAATCCAATAATTCCTTTTCAGCATGTGCTCCACCACTCTGATACCGCCATGAAGAGAAGCTATATGTGCTTGTTTGATGATTAAGTCTGCTAAGTTTTGACTTGTTAAGTATTATTGGATGCTTTTGGTTGAACACCAGCGACGAAAATTTTCACAATGTTTGTATTCCATAAAATGGATTATTAAAGAAAAGTAATCTTGAAAAAATTACGATTTTAAGGTGAGTACTATGTTCGGGTTTTTCACCAAAACACTAAACTAAAAGTACAAAAAAGACGATTATATTTTGATCAAGTCTTACCAAATAATGGAAGGAAAAGATCCAAGGAATTGATTGCAAATAATTTTATATTTCTATATTAATTAATTAAAAAAGTAACCGTGAAAACAAGCTGGTTTTCAGCTTGAAAACTGAACATAGTACTCAGCTTTAGCGGCTAAACTCGAACTTAATACCCGCCTTAAACTCCAACTTAATACACCTTAAACTCTAGCTTAGTACTCACCTTTTAGTAAGACTTTGTACGCAACCCATTGTGGAGAGTACTCAATACGTGTTCAACATATTTGTAAAAGACGATTACTTCGTTCAACAACGACATCTATTGACTTTATATGCAATCCAAATATGACATCTTTTATATGCATCAACAAATACAGACAGCAAGAAAGAAAATCCATTGATGGTACAAAAATGAACGGTGAACGGGAAAACGAATGAAATGGCCAAAAACCCTTTCGTAACGGACATTGGAATAATCGAAATTTATAATTATTCTAATAACGATTAATGAATGGTATTGGAACTGGGCCATGTAGGGCCCATCTTCATATTTGACTTTTTGATATTTCTGGACTAATGTCTTTGTCATTAGTATTAAAATTTTTGAAGTTTCGACAGTTTATGCTTATTTTTCATTCATATGTTTCCGAAACTCATAGTTCTCCAACCATTTTACTAATGGATGTTGTTTTTACAACATCGATATTTTAAAAAAGGGCATTGTTTTATATGAGCTTGGGCTGAAAAACTACTCTATCATAATTTTGAAAAAAATATCTGCCCAATTTGGTGGGGGAATTTTAAATTGTAATTGAGTGCGAGTATAGAAATATTTTTCCTCGAAAAGGGATTGGACCAACGTTTAACAACGACATCTATTGGCATGCAATACAATACCACATCTTTTAGTAGTATTCAAATACCACATTGGCAACGCTGTTATGTCTATAAAAACCATTGCATACTTTGTGGCACCATAAAGTTATTATATCAAAACAGCGAACTCAAAGGCAAATACAGACAGCAAGAAAGAAAATACATTGATGGTACAAAAATGGACGGGGACGGGAAAACGAAAGAAATTGCCAACAAACCCTTCGTAAAGGACATTCGAATAATATTCTAATAACGATTAACGAATGGTATTGCATGTGGGTTATATTTCTTAACCACCATTCAAAAATCGCTCCAGATCGGTCCGTATTTATGTATAGCGTCCATCAGGGACGAACAGTAAATTGTGTTTCGAGAAAACCCTAGGCCAAAATTTTGACCTAAAATGAAAGATTAGAAATTTTAGGAAATGCAACTTACACAATACTAAGAACAAATTTAAAGTAAAATTGCCCTGAAAGCAAAAAAAAAACATTTTTAGTTTAAAGGCATAACATTTAAGTCAAATAAGCTATTGAATATTTGGATTGAAGATAACACAAAATCAACCATAGGCTTTTATGATTTGAAATTTTTGGTTTAGAATGAAAAATTTTGTTTAAACCGATCAATCCGCACATTATATTAGAGAGGCACGTAACATGGGTCACGAAAATAATCTGTTGATGAGTAACAAATTTGTAAACATCATAAGTTGCACTTATAGGTCTAACCACTGCCGTATACAGCCAATTTTTTGGCAGGTTCAAATGTAGTTCACTTTAGGTTTAGTAAATTACCCGAATTTATTGTGATAATTGGTTGATAGTTTTGCTGCAAGTAGAGGAATGTGGTAATTCCGAAGCAGCTGTCCATCCAACCGTATTGTAGCCTATGTGGCTTTGCGCAAATAAATTTTCTATAGAAATAAAATTTTGACAATTTCTTCCATAAATGGAGTATATGCAAAAAAATCTGTTTAACCGACTTTGAGCCGTAATGAAAGGACACTAACGCGTGAAGGTTTGGTTTCGAACTCAATTATTTTATTAGTAACAATTCCTTATATACTAGCTAGTCAAATAATTCTTAACCTACTTATACCTAAGTGTTGTATCTTATCTTCTGTGCACAAAATCCCTCACAAGGGTTTTATGACTCTGCGCATGTGCAGCGTATCCTTCTAAGTGGTATCAGCTCTAATGGTTTTATTTATAGTTAGGTAGACAGCTGATAACACTTAAACCTAAGGACTAGTCCCTAAGCACACCAGTTTATATAATAAGCAAACAATGTATATGAAAAGAAAAGTATGCTGGTGGTACTTAAGAAGTAGTTGTAAATATAGAAGGTAACAGAATCTATGAAATATTAAAGACAACTGTACAGGACTGTACATACTGCCGGCCTTAAAAGATCCTAATCTTTTAATTAATATTATTGTTTATTTTATTTTTAATAACAAATGTTTTCGTTACTAATACATAATTCATATTAATAGTATTAGAATTAAAATATACACAATTTTCTTACTGGTTAATTCCCTTTACTATACGAGGTAGTACAATGGATGCCGGAAGGAATCTTGATGACATCTGGCACATCTTCCTCATAATCACAACGAACGCAAGTACTATGGCAATGATGGTGATCCAAGTGGTGAAACTAAGGCCGTAGTGCGTCAAATGATGGAAATCCAAATTAGTTTTAAAGCCAAAGACTGATGTCGCCTTTGGTATATCTGGTATCTTGTAAATTTCGATTTCGTTGTCCAACTTGAGATGTGTCAATGTAGGTAAAGATTGTGACAGGTTTAAACTGGGAAACATGTACTCTGAATCACTGCTGTATTTACCATATACCCATAAATTCGTTTCTTCAGTCTCGAGATGGCAATCTGGTTTCATCTTGATCAGTCCTTGACCTTCAATTGTCTCGAAACGCCTTTTGACAGGTAGCCTCAGCCGTCATTTTGGTTGGAACTGAAAATATCCATGTGTTTGGATCTCGTATCTGCTTCCAAAAGTTTTCCTATGCCTTAATTTCTACTTTGCAATCTCCAGGCATCTTTCTGGACTTCAAGAACAGCAGCACCTCCCAACTCTGCGTGCTTCGGGTATTGTACACAGGGTGTAATTGGGGGCATATCATCATCTCATTGGTCTTTTGACACTTAGCGTAACTTTCTTCGTTCATGTAATAGAACATTGTCTTCCTTCCGTCGATTAACATATAACTGCTATAATCATTTGGATCTTCGGATAATGGTGTCAGCGGCCTTGAATTTAAAACGGACTCTATCTGAGCAACTAAAGTGCATAACTCTTCAAACGTCATTGTCCCTGTAGTTGCCCTATAAAAATGCTTTTTCACTGACTTATCACATGCCTCCCATAATCCTCCCACATGAGGCGACCTTGCGGGAAATATTGATCCGCTCAATATCCCGCTGTGAGCAAAATTCTCCTAAATTAGACAGTGGTTGAGCCTCCTTAAATAATTGGAAAACTTCTCTTAAACCGTTGGACGCTCCTATAAAATTTGTACCATTATCCGAATAGATTTTCGCAGGACACCCTCGCCTTGCTACAAATCTCTTTAACGCTCCAATGATGTTAACTATGATACCACTTCCAAATGAGCTGCTTTCGTGGCAAAACAAACAAAGCCGCATACATATGATTTGTCTATCCGTTTTCCTCTAATTTTGTGATGAATTTCCGATGGCCCAAGGAAATCTATTCCTACATTCAAGAATGATATTACCGCCAAATATGGAGCCGATATTGAATAAATTTTCCTGAATTTTCGGCCCCGTTTGCAATATGTCATTCAATGAGATGTTGGTGGTTGTTTTACAGGAAGCATCAAATACCACTCTTAATTTTGTTGTCGTGCTTTCCGGGCGTAACACGCAATGATGGGGCAAATAATACCCCTCATCTAACTTTGGGAAATTTTTCAACATCTTCATATGACCCATATCCAAATACATCTTCAAAAAATCGCTATACTGAAACCTCAATGTTTAATTTTTCTGCAATTTTCTCTCAAGATCAAAAAAACGGCGTTTTGCTATCAACTCTGAACTTCCAAGCGATGACCAATCCGTTTTAAATGGCAATTTCACTTGAAATTTTCCGTCTTTCCCTATGTTGACATTTTCATCAAATATATTTTCGCATTCCTTTTCAGCTACTGTCAATTTTGAAACTCGAGGGATTTCTTCCATTTTTTAAAAATTTTTGCAAGCCGTCCTCACAATTATTGATCGACGCAACAATTTCTGATCTGGGACTTGATCTATCTAACCGAGCCGGGTCACTAACTACCCATCCCAACTTTGTCTCCTGCATTCTGAGACCATTTTCTCATCTCGTATTTGGCCATTTGACAATACATCGAAGAATATCTCTGCTCCGACAAGCATGTCAATGCGACGTGGTATATTATATTTGGGGTCTGCTAGCAGAAATTGCCCCGATAGCTTTTTCGCTTTAACCATTGATTCTGGAATATTTGATAAGATGCTTTTTATAATTAGAGCATCTATATAAGTCTCATAATCAGACGTCCTTGAACGCATATTTACACCTATCTTCTCATCAATGATAGATTTCTGGCTGGACAATCCTTCTATCTCCCTTCTTGTAGTTGCACCCGATAATTGCAATTTATTTTTAAATCCTTTCGTCAAAAGACATACCTGGGATCCACTAATAACACGCAAGTTTCTTCTGACTCACCTGTATTACTTACCACTGCGCTTTTCTGAAATTCTTTTACCCTATGGAGTAAGGAATTATGCTCTGAACTGCAGCTTTTACATCTGAGACTGGTCGGACACGATTTTATGGCGTGACCATACTCTAAACACTTCGCACACGAGATTTTCCTAAAAATTGTTCGAAATGAATTCGCAAATTCTCGTCCAATTTTCTTTGCAAGACGAAACACAAGAAAGTCTGATACAACTCATATGCATCAAGTTTCAATGCGCTTAGGCCCTGCAAACTTTCATTTATAAGCTCCACAAATCTTTTAACAGTTTGTGAGCTATAAACTACATCAGGTGCATCTAAAACAGACTTAAAATATATTGATGTTGTTGCCCTACTATTTGAATAGTGATCCATCAATATCTTCCATGCTGTCTCGAAATTGTCCTCTCTTACAGGTAATTAAGATATCTTTCGCGCTGCATCTCCCCGTGCCTTCGATTTTAATACACACATTTTTTGTGTATTAGAAATCGGCTGACTTATGATGAGTTGTTCAAATAACTCCCTAAATGTCTCCCACTCAATAAACTTTCCTGTAAAAATGGGGAGTTCTATGGAGGGCAAGGAAAATGGCAATGTCACATTACTATTCTCTATTCCAGGAATGTCGGAAAATTGATCCTTTCAGCTAATCTGTACTTCTCCTTTACTACTTCCGTCGATACCCTTCGATTCCTCACCCCATTGATCTTAGATTCCAGATTGTCTAAAACGTACTGGAATTTTCGAACCAACCCAGTATTTTTAGTAGAAAGTGCACCACTAGCACCCTGTCCCATTCCTCCAACTGTACCTCTTCCAATCTCAATTCTTAACTTGGGAATCTGCATAAACTCTTCTGTATTGAATTTGTGATGTTGCTCCAATCTATTCGGAGTCTCTACTGGCGTTGTCATGTTGGAGATTTGATTTTCCACTCTTTCCACACCATGGTGGCCTTGAATTTCGGAGTCCTGCTGTGGAGCACTGGTGGTGACTTCCGACTGTCCTGATTTATCTTTTAGGGAACTTTTTAATTGATAAAATAAAACTTCCGCATGACTTATCGTAGCCCGCACTTTTTCTACAAAATTTCCCTTAAAATACGCATGACTTTGCATTGTGAAAGATGGTGGTCTAAGTTTTTTATCCGTTGCCTCATATTCGCCTATTAATTGTTTAAATGATGTTCTAATTCTGTCTAACTCTGTACAATTGATGTCTGACAAAGACGCTTTGCATAGCTCATTGTAAAAAGCACTAATTGAATTTCCCACTTTTTCCTGCCGACTAATTCTTTCTAATACACTCATTTTGTCGGAATTCATATAACAGACCGATAACGTTTAAATATTACAAAGATACAAGAACTTCAAAACGTGAATAAACAAAACACCACACAAGAGAACCAATCTTTCAAATCCGAAAAAAAAAAAACAAAACAAGAAACAATATGAAAATACCAAAATATATTTCTCCCTTAGAGAACAAAACACAAAATATTTCACAAACAAAAAGAAAAAATAGAGAAAAAAATATATATTTTAATTTGTCTTTTTTCTTTTTTCACCTGAAAAATATCTAAAATTTTTTTTCTTCTCCTTTTTTTATTACTAGGACACTCTTCTTCTATATCTTTTTGAATTTTTCTAAAAATGTTTCCTTTTTTCACTGGCTTCACTTTTGCGCTTTTTATACCCTCCATCATAGGATGGGGGTATATTAACTTTGTCATTCCGTTTGTAACACATCGAAATATTGCTCTAAGACGCCATAAAGTATATATATTCTGGGTCGTGGTGAAATTCTGAGTCGATCTAAGCATGTCCGTCCGTCCGTCCGTCCGTCCGTCCGTCCGTCTGTTGAAATCACGCTAACTTCCGAACGAAACAAACTATCGACTTGAAACTTGGCACAAGTAGTTGTTATCGATGTAGGTCGGATGGTATTGAAAATGGGCCATATCGGTCCACTTTTACGTATAGCCCCCATATAAAGGGACCCTCAGATTTGACTTGTGGAGCCTCTAACAGAAGCATATTTCATCCGATCCGGCTGAAATTTGGTGTATGGTGTTGGTGTATGGTCTCTAACAACCATGCAAAAATTGGTCCACATCGGTTCATAATTATATATAGCCCCCATATAAACTGATCCCCAGATTTGGCTTGTGGACCCAAAAAGAGAAGCAAATTTCATCCGATCCGGCTGAAATTTGGTACATAGTGTTGGTATATGGTCTCTAACAACCATGCAAAAATTGGTCTATATCGGTTCATAATTATATATAGCCCCCATATAAACCGATCCCCAGATTTGGCTTGTGGAGCCTCTAAGAGAAGCATATTTCATCCGATCCGGCTGAAATTTGGTACATGGTGTTGGTATATGGTCTCTAACAATCATGCAAAAGTTGGTCCACATCGGTCCATAATTATATATAGCCCCCATACAAACCGATCCCCAGATTTGGCTTGCGGAGCCTCAAAGAGAAGCAAATTTCATCCGATCCGGCTGAAATTTGGTACATGATGTTGGTATATGGTCTCTACCAACCGTGCAAAAATTGGTCCTCATCGGTCCATAATTATATATAGCGCCCATATAAACCGATCCCCAGATTTGGGTTGCGGAGCCTCAAAGAGAAGCAAATTTCATCCGATCCGCCTGAAATTTGGTACATGATATTGGTATATGGTCTCTAATAACCATGTACAAATTGGTCCACATCGGTTCATAATTATGTATAGGCCCCATATAAACCGATCCCCAGATTTGGCTTGCGAAGTCTCCAAGAGAAGCAAATTTCATCCAATCCGGTTGTAATTTGGAACATTGTGTTATTATATGATCTTTAACAGCCGTGGCAGAATTGGTCCATATCGGTCCATAATTATATATAGTCCACATATAAAACGTTCTCCAGATTTGACCTCCGGAGCCTCTTGGAGGAGCAAAATTCATCCGATCCGGTTCAAATAAGAACGTGATGTTAGTTTATGGTCGCTAACAACCATACCAAAATTGGTCCAATCACACAAAAATTGTTCCATATCGGTTCATAATCATGGTTGCCACTAGAGCCAAAAATAATCTACCAAAATTTTATTTCTATACAAAATTTTGTCAAAATTTTATTTCTAGAGAAAATTTTGTTAAAATTTTATTCGGTTCATAATACAATTTTCATCATTGTCAAAATTTTATTTCTATAGAAAATTTTGTTCAAATTTTATTCGGTTCATAATCATGGTTGCCATTCGAGCCAAAAATAATCTACCAAGATTTTATTTCTATAGAAAATTTTGTCAAAAGTTTATTTCTATAGAAAATTTTGTTAAAATTTTATTTCTGTAGAAATTTTTCTCAAAATTTTCTTTCTATAGAAAATTTTGTCAAAATTTTTATTTCTATAGAAAATTTTGTGAAAATTTTATTTCTATAGAAAATTTTGTTAAAATTTTATTTCTGTAGAAAATTTTGTCAAAATTTTATGTCTACTTTTCAAACTGAATTATATACGTATTGGATCGATCTTTTTTGATGTAATATATACCACGTATGGACTTGCATACAATTTAGAAGATGGTGTTAGGAGGTTTTAAGATACCTTGCCATCGGCAAGCGTTACCGCATCTTAAGTAATTCGATTCTGGATGGCAGTGTTTAGAAGAAGTTTCTACGCAATCCATGATGGAGGGTACATAAGCTTCGGCCTGGCCGAACTTACGGCCGTATATACTTGTTTTTTCATTAAATCTTTTATTACGCGACGCAGTATGTTCTTCTTTGTATATTTACCTTTTTTTAATATTGCTTTCTTATATTTCACTTTTTAATGTAGCACTTTTTGTAATTATTTAACATTACTTCTTAGATAAATATACATATAATTTTTTTACAACTAAACGCGGCACTTTTCGGGTGTTTTGAGTCCCTTACCGCTGGTGGGGGGAAACTCAAAATTCAAACAGTGTTCACTTTTTGTGCGATATTCACCACAATTGGGTGTTCTAAGTTCCTTACCACTGGTGGGGGAAACTTAAAATTCAAATTCTTAAAATTCTAAGTGTTAAACCTACAGACTAGTCCCTATGCACACCAGTTTATATAATAAGCAAACAATGTATATGAAAAGAAAACTATGCTGGTGGTACTTAAGAAGTAGTTTGAAATATAGAAGGTAACAGAATCTATGAAATATAAAAGACAACTGTACAGAACTGTACAAAATCGGTTTTTGATCAAAGCAGGGATTGAAGCCACAACCCTTGGTATGCACGGTGGCCAGCGAACAGTCTGTTTCTGTATGTCGAACGAGCTCTACCGATCGACTGAAATGCATAGAAACAGCTGATTTTTGGTTATAAATTCAGCTGTTTGTTCTCATTTTTGTCGATCGATAGAGCTCGTTCGACATACAGGAACAGGCAGTAAATGTATGTTTCTGTTAAATAAACTTTCTTTAATCAGCTCGTAGGCGCCGAAAATTATGCTATATAAATATAACTGTTTGCGTTGCTTGTGCATTGATGGCTATAGCGACAATTGTCTGTTGATGACAATAAGAGCTACGTAGCCTAGTGGATAGTGTTTTGGCTTACAAATTGTATGATCCGCGGTTCGATTCTCCGTCCAGGCGAAAAATAAAATTTATAAAATGGAATAATTTCTTCTACATTGTTTGTATTATAAAAAGAGCTGAAACCCCTAGTGGAAGTGAGAAAGATGTTAGAGAAGATGCAATTAGCAAAACAAAACTTTTTTTGAGTAAATCTTTATGAAATTGTTTTTACATCCTGTAAATTAATCAACATTTATCATATAAACTATAAAGTTTTCTTTTGAACAAACTTCCTTACAGCGAAAAGCAAATGGGAAAAGATTTTTGTTTGTCTAAAATTTCGTTTGGGAGGAAAGAATAATTTTTTTGCGTGTAGTATATGCCCTCAAACAACCATGCAAAAATTGGTCCATATCGGTTCATAAATATATAGCCCAAATATAAACCGGTCCCCGAACATAGTATTCATCTTAACATAGACTCAATATGGACTAACATACAATGACAAGAAGGTTTAATTTACCTTACCATCGGTATCTGTTACCACACCCTAAGTAATTCGATTGTTGATGACCGTTTTTAGTAGAACTTTGTACGCAATCCATGGTGGAGGATACATAAGATGGCCAAACTTTCGGCCGTATTTACTTGTATTTTTTTTTTTCAAGTGAATTTACTTAAGAACCCGTTAAAAGCACATTTTCATATCCAAAACCTTTGCACTCTTCTTTTCTATTCCGACTATCTAGAGAGAGAATCGCTAAATCTCATTGGCAAAGATAGACACCGAAGCCAAGCTCCAAAGCCAAGATCAACATCATCATCATTGATTCCTTACTATCGGGATAATGAACGAGAGCAAGATCGACTAAGGCGTCTCTATGGATCACACAAACCAAAGCCAACCGCAAGTGTTCCCAAACTTAAAAGAAATCAATTATCCCATTTACCTGGACGTAAAATGGATACCAGAAAAAATCGAGAACATCGAGCTTCACACTCTCAGAACAAAAATCCGAGAAATATTAACAACCGACAACATTGTTGCAATTGTCAGAGAAATATTGGGCCCTCAATTGTCTATGTTCCTGTGCCGAATTACAATTGGACCCCGTTTTATGTACCACCACCACCATTTCCAATGGTAATGCGTATGCCAGTGCCTCCAAACCCGATGGATGCACCAATTTACCAAATGAATTCCTTACGATGGCAAAAACCAAATATGAAATTTAACAGAGATTTTTCGCATTAAATGTTAACACGAAATTGTATTTAGATATGGAATGTTGGCTATAATAAAGAATTTTTTATACTACACACATTTTTTTTGTCCCAGAATCAATTAATTGTAGGCTTCAATCAATTAAAAAAGTGATTGGTTTTTATAAAACCAAAATTTCAATCAATGTTTTACTTTAATTTTAATTAATTTCGCGACAAAATTCAATCACCTATTTGATTGATTCAATTAAACAATTAATTGATATTGCCAATAAATTTCAATTATATATATTTTGGCCCCTCAATCTTACATAGTTTTATTTGAAATAGAAGAAAATATGCTTTTTTTACAAAAAAAAATCAATATTTTATTTTTGTGAATCAATATTTTATTTTTGTGAATTCTTGTTTTGTTCTAACATAACTTAAACATACAATTACGATCAATAACAACTAAATGGTGAAAAAATAAACTATATAAATCATTATCTTCCTTATCATAATAACCATGTCAGCATGTTAGTTTTTCTGAAAATAAATAGAATAATTAGAACTTATTTTTTTAATTAAACGTTAATTTTGTTGAAAATTACCTGCATAGAATATCAAGTTGAATTCTTAGTTCCAGGTTGCAAGGTTATAATCTTTTTTGAAGTTGTAGTCTTTTAGCATAAAAAGGCGTATTGGGGGGCTCGGCAAGTTTAGTTTTAATAGCAATTCCTTTTCTAAATTTCCACACTTATCATCTATTAAAATTTGAACCAATCAGAGACAAAAAATAATGGCAAAGCAATATAATATTTAGAATTATGTTGATATATTGCAAATTCTGGAAAAAAAATAAATGGAAAATGCATTTTTTCGTTATACACATTAACTGCGATTTTCAGATATTTTTCATATTTTGGGTTCAAACTGAAAAAGATACGTAAAAAAAAATAGAACTTCGTTTGCCAACCCTACTTCGCATGCATACTGCCATTGTTTTTAAGAATACTAGGCGTGAAAAAATGCTACAATTTTAAAACATCAATATGATAACCATCTTTTGATTGCAAAAATATTCTGTATACACTCAAAAAATGTTTACTTGGATCCAAAGATTTTGACCAATACCAAAATGTATTGATTCCGAGCCAAAGATGCTACTTATTTGAAATGAAGACATAGCGACCTATCTGGCTTTAAATCTAGGACCAATAAAATTAAAATTAGGATTCAGATCTCATTTATCAAATTTGCATTCTCTTTTCGTGGTTTATTAATAGAGGTACTCACGTACAAACAAATGCCAGTTTAAAAATCCACATTATAACGAATACTTCAAAGTAAAAAATGTTTTCTTAATTCCAAAAAAAAAAAAACTTTAAACCAAAGACGCTAAATCCTCAAAAAAAGTCTTAGCCTATATTTGAAGCGTTTTTATCTTAAATCTATAGTTTCAATATGTCAGTTAATTTAAGGACAATTTCTTTAAATCAAAAATGTGTTTCTTTACTTTAGGGAAGCAATTTTACAAAATTTGTGTCCTAAATTTAATAAAAAAATTTTTTGAAGCAAAGATTATTAACTTTATTTTAATTAAAATTTCATTATTTTAAAGAAATTTGTCCTTAATATTTTGTAAATTTCGTATCCTAAAATTTAGGTTGCGTAATCTTTAATATCACGTAAATATTTTTTTGTGTAGTAGATGATTTTTGATTAAAATGATGGAGTTCAATTGACCAATTTGACGAAATAACAAGTATATACGGCCGTAAGTTCGGCCAGGCCGAAGCTTATGTACCCTCCATCATGGATTGCGTAGAAACTTCTTCTAAACACTGCCATCCAGAATCGAATTACTTAAGATGCGGTAACGCTTGCCGATGGCAAGGTATCTTAAAACCTCCTAACACCATCTTCTAAATTGTATGCAAGTCCATACGTGGTATATATTACATCAAAAAAGATCGATCCAATACGTATATAATTCAGTTTGAAAAGTAGACATAAAATTTTGACAAAATTTTCTACAGAAATAAAATTTTAACAAAATTTTCTATAGAAATAAAATTTTCACAAAATTTTCTATAGAAATAAAAATTTTGACAAAATTTTCTATAGAAAGAAAATTTTGAGAAAAATTTCTACAGAAATAAAATTTTAACAAAATTTTCTATAGAAATAAACTTTTGACAAAATTTTCTATAGAAATAAAATCTTGGTAGATTATTTTTGGCTCGAATGGCAACCATGATTATGAACCGAATAAAATTTGAACAAAATTTTCTATAGAAATAAAATTTTGACAATGATGAAAATTGTATTATGAACCGAATAAAATTTTAACAAAATTTTCTCTAGAAATAAAATTTTGACAAAATTTTGTATAGAAATAAAATTTTGGTAGATTATTTTTGGCTCTAGTGGCAACCATGATTATGAACCGATATGGAACAATTTTTGTGTGATTGGACCAATTTTGGTATGGTTGTTAGCGACCATAAACTAACATCACGTTCTTATTTGAACCGGATCGGATGAATTTTGCTCCTCCAAGAGGCTCCGGAGGTCAAATCTGGAGAACGTTTTATATGTGGACTATATATAATTATGGACCGATATGGACCAATTCTGCCACGGCTGTTAAAGATCATATAATAACACAATGTTCCAAATTACAACCGGATTGGATGAAATTTGCTTCTCTTGGAGACTTCGCAAGCCAAATCTGGGGATCGGTTTATATGGGGCCTATACATAATTATGAACCGATGTGGACCAATTTGTACATGGTTATTAGAGACCATATACCAATATCATGTACCAAATTTCAGGCGGATCGGATGAAATTTGCTTCTCTTTGAGGCTCCGCAACCCAAATCTGGGGATCGGTTTATATGGGCGCTATATATAATTATGGACCGATGAGGACCAATTTTTGCACGGTTGGTAGAGACCATATACCAACATCATGTACCAAATTTCAGCCGGATCGGATGAAATTTGCTTCTCTTTGAGGCTCCGCAAGCCAAATCTGGGGATCGGTTTGTATGGGGGCTATATATAATTATGGACCGATGTGGACCAACTTTTGCATGATTGTTAGAGACCATATACCAACACCATGTACCAAATTTCAGCCGGATCGGATGAAATATGCTTCTCTTAGAGGCTCCACAAGCCAAATCTGGGGATCGGTTTATATGGGGGCTATATATAATTATGAACCGATATAGACCAATTTTTGCATGGTTGTTAGAGACCATATACCAACACTATGTACCAAATTTCAGCCGGATCGGATGAAATTTGCTTCTCTTTTTGGGTCCACAAGCCAAATCTGGGGATCAGTTTATATGGGGGCTATATATAATTATGAACCGATGTGGACCAATTTTTGCATGGTTGTTAGAGACCATACACCAACACCATACACCAAATTTCAGCCGGATCGGATGAAATATGCTTCTGTTAGAGGCTCCACAAGTCAAATCTGAGGGTCCCTTTATATGGGGGCTATACGTAAAAGTGGACCGATATGGCCCATTTTCAATACCATCCGACCTACATCGATAACAACTACTTGTGCCAAGTTTCAAGTCGATAGTTTGTTTCGTTCGGAAGTTAGCGTGATTTCAACAGACGGACGGACGGACGGACGGACGGACGGACGGACGGACGGACATGCTTAGATCGACTCAGAATTTCACCACGACCCAGAATATATATACTTTATGGCGTCTTAGAGCAATATTTCGATGTGTTACAAACGGAATGACAAAGTTAATATACCCCCATCCTATGATGGAGGGTATAAAAATGCACACTAAAAGAAATTATTTTATATTTGCATAAAAAATATATTATTTTAGTCCAGGCTTCAATGGAAAACTGTATTCACATTTCACAATGTAGATTGTGTTCCATTTTTAACTTACAATACCGCAAAACACAAACGCATGTAATTCCAAATGCATTCTGTCATATATTTTGTCAGTCCTTTATTTTTGTCAACCCTTTTGTATGACTTGTTATTGTATTCAAAATATTTATGCACACATTTCGAACGCAGAAAACAGATACATAAGCTTCGGCCAGGCCGAATTTAAATCCAATCATGTTTTTCAATTTAAGGCCGGTATGCACCTCTAGCGAAATTTTCGGTAGCAAAAATTTATTTAAGTCTACAACAAAAAAACAGGGCTGTGTACACAAAGTTTAAACCAGCTAATCGCTTTTAAAAATTGTTAATATATGTTCCAAATATTCCTCAAATAAATTGTTTATTATTTACAGACCTTTTAAATCTTTTACGCACACAATGATTGTAATAAATTAAATGTTTGCTGCCAAAATATGCTTTTGACAACCCTGTTATTTTCATTAGAGGTGCGTACCAGCTTACGAAATTGAACGCTACCGAAAATTTCGTTAGCATAAATAGCAATGCATTTCTTATGGGAATGAAATTTTTCGCTAGAGGTGCATACCGGCCTTTAAGCGAAAAACAAAAACCCAACCGTTCGTGACGAGTTACTTCCACAGACTGACGTCTCCATCACATTGTTGTTGAAAAAATACACATTCTCTTGTTCTCATTTCGCTCTTTCTCTCCATCGCTCAAAACTATTCAATTTCAATCACAAAGGTGATTGGATCAACCACATGTTTAATTGGGAACGAAACAATTTTCAATCACGTTTGTAATTGAAAATGATTGCCGAATTGATTCACAAATTAATTGAATCAAATAATATTTTAAACGGAAACGTTACAAATAGCAATCATTTATTAAATTGTTTTTTTTGTTGGATTTGATTAAATAATTAATTGAATCCGTTTCCAAACTCAATGAAGTGTTTAGTTGAAAATATTTCGATGACAATTTTTTGTGTGTATGGAAAAAAGAATTAATCATACTTCCTTCTAGTGTGGTAAAAAAATAACCAAATGCATGGGGAGTTTAGGTTTTATCGCTGATAATCAACCTGATTATTCCATAAATAGTAACAGTCTGTTTATGTTAACATTTTCCAGAATTAGCAGTTCTCTTAGGCTAAAGTGCACTTACACCCAGAGAAGGAATATGATCACCTCAAACATATTTTAAGAAGAAAATGCTATTTTGGACTGTGAACATGGAACATGTATGCCGCAACTATGTTATTTTATAGAAAATTACGTTTCTGATTTCGCTGACAAAAATGTTCCATTATCAACGTCAGTTTGCTCTTAAAACATATTTGGGGTGATCATAATCCTTCTCTGTATGTACCTATAATGTGCCTTACACACTCACATAAAAAATAGGGTCTGGTTTCAACTAGAGGTGTGCACGTGACACGAAATTGTCGTGACTCACGCGTGAGTCGTGAGTCCCGCTCATGTCAACGGCGTGAGTGTGCGTGAGCGTGATTAACAAACAAAATGTCGTGCGTGAGCGTTAGTCACGAAAACAATATCTTCGTGAGTGTGCGTGAGTAACGAATTACGCTCACGAAAATAATCCCGCTCTCCAACATAAAACGCTTAAAAGTTAAATTATTTTGCAATTTTAGTGACACCTAGGATGTTAAGAGTTTAATAACGCTCTCGATTTTAATCGTGCTCATGATTTCAGACACGTCCCTCAGATAAAATACTCATAAAATTATTCGTGAGTCATGATATATTTCGTGAGTCACGATATTTTTAGTGAGTTACGACATTTTCGTGCGTGAGTACAAGTTTTCTTTTCGTGAGAGTTCGTGAGACCTAGTAAACAATATCGTGTGTGAGTGTGCGTGAGTAAGATTTTTCCGTCGTGAGTGTGCGTGAGTAAAGTATTACTAACATACACACCTCTAGTTTCAACCGCAAAATTAATTGATACAAGTAATTTTTAATTGAAATGGCTTCAATCACTGTATTGATAATATCAATTACCGATACCAAAAACTTTTTTGGTTTCAGCATTTTGGTGATTGAATTTTGTTTTGATTTTTATACCCTAAACCACATAGTGGTCAGGGTATAATAACTTTGATCTGTCAAAAAATGTGCCTACCAGAAATATTGATTTTAGACCCCATAAAATATATACCGATCGACTCAGAATCACCTCCTGAGTCACCACCCAAAAATAACATTTTACTCTTAAAACATGTTTGAGGTGATCATATTCAGAGAATGAAGCCGCCGAGTCGCGCCGCCGATTTTAGCCGTCGCCGACTCGGTTTTAGCAGTCGACGCCGCCGCCGAATATGTCGACTCATCTCGACTCAAATTTAGCCGCCAATTAATCTAAAATATTGATTTATATCAGAAAAATTTAATAACATTTGTTATAGTTTTTGCCAAAATTTTGAACTTTCCACCTTCAATGAATTAGTATCATGTTGCTATAATAGTTTTACAAAAATTTAGCTCAAAAAATTTGAATGAAATGTAAATTTGATTGTATGATTGGTTGTACAACTAATCTTATTACAATTCGGAAAACTTCAAATTGATTTTATAATAGATAATTTTCGGCCGCCGAATAGATAATTTTTTATCGGCTTAGCCGTCAAGCCGCCGCCGCCGGAGGCAAATATTTAGTGTCAGCCGCCGCCGACAAAAATGGGTCGGCTTCATTCTCTGATCATATTCCTTCCCTGGGTGTAATGAGATTAGTTGTACAAACAATCTTACAATCAAATTTACATTTCATTCAAAATTGCTGATCTAAATTTTTGTAAAATTTTTATAGCACCTTGAAATTGATTGAATATGGGTGAAAGGTTCAAAATTTTGGGAAAAAATACGACAGTTATTAATACATTTTTCTGGTTTAAACCGATATTTTTGATTAATTGGCGGCAAAATTTGAGTCGAGGTGAGTCGACATATTCGGCGGCGGCGTCGACTGGCAAAACTTGGTCGGCGGCGAGGCTCGGCGACTTCATTCTCTATTCAGTAGGGGTGGTTTAGGTTATGATAAAAACGGCCTCGGCCGACTTTCTGCTTTACTTACTTGTTTAATCAATAATTAAATCATTTACATTTTTATTTAAGTTTGTTTTAAATTAAACTTAAAATTTAAAATATTTTTCACAGTTTTTCTGTGTTAAGGTGGGTACTATGTTTGTTGGCACGAAAAAAACTTCACTTAACCATTCTTTCGCGTTGAAAAATGAGAGTGTTGACAATAGATTTCGAACGAAGAAAACGGCTATTTTGGAACTATTCTGCGTTATTTCTCAGCAATTTAATTGACAACATCGCCAAACGTCATAGTTTTACGTATACATACGCAGCAGCTGATTGTTTACATACACGCATTCATAATAATTTTTTGGAAGTGTTTTTCTACCAGTTTTTGAATTGTTTTAACCAAATCTCACAAAGCACTGGACAATAATAATCCAAATGGATTCCGTCAATTTGTTATGCAAACGTTTACATCCGAAGCAATTGACAATCCGTTCAGCAACAAACTTAATTCAGCAACAAAACAATTGGTGAAAAACGCTACTCGTTCATTGGAATATGCCGAAAAGCAGACACATAAGGAACAAAATCATCATAGTTTGAATAAAGTCGAATATCTTAAAATCGTCGTTATCACACCACCATGGAAAGACAAATGCGTGTGAGAATTTTCAAGCAAAATTTAAAAATCATACAGAATTTGAATGCAAATGAGCGTGGTAGTGCCAAATATGGTATCACTGAATTTGCTGATTTGACCAGTACCGAATATAAACAACGTACCGGCATGTGGCAACGAGATGAGGGTAATGCTGCCTTAACCCCTAAAACTGAAATTATAGACATTGAATTGCCCAAAGAATTCGATTGGAGAGAAAAGTTCAATGTGGCTCTTGCTGGGCTTTTAGTGTTACCGGCAATGTCGAAGATTTGCATGATGTCAGGACTGATAAACTGGAACAATATTCCGAGCAGGAATTATTAGATTGTGATACAACAGATTCAGCTTGTAATGTTGGTTTGCCCGATAATGCTTATGATGCCATTGAGAAAATTGGAGGTTTAGGACTTGAACTTGAAATGAATTTCCCTATCATGCACGCAAAGAACAATGCCGCTTCAATACATCGAAAATCCATGTTAAAGTAAAAGACCTTGTTGATTTACCCAAAAACTCATACATGTGGTGGCTGTCTGTACAACTCTTTGAAAGGATTTTGTGCAGCCATCATGGAAATACAAACCATACCATTTCTCATACTTAATACCACCACTCCATACCCAATAAATTTTCATCTAGTTTTTTTCTCACATATATATTTTTTTCTTCGTCTTACGATATTGTTACTTCCTTATTATTTTTTGCTAAACGAAAGTATAGTGTATAATGTAAAGTTCATATTCAAATTCAATAAACTTAAGCCCATAACTCACGTTCAAGGGTAGTTCCTAAGCCAAAGTCACTGTTCCCGACTTATAATTCGTCACAAAGGGATGTTAGAGTTCTATACCAGAGACTATCTCAGTCACGTAATAAAATTGAATTGATAAAATGCAAGATATATGGACAATGAATGTCGCTGAGTGAAATTTAAAAGCAACAATTAAATTAAATCGCTTCATTCCAGCCTATCGCACTGATCAACATCAGTCCAAAATGATTGCAAGCATGAGTGCAATACACGAAAATTATTTTGCTATTTAAATAAAAACAAGTTAGAAAAGTCGAAAGTCGGGCGGGCCGACTATATATGCACCACTTTGTGATCTACATTTTCGATACCATCTGAAATCCTCCAAATTTGTTGCGTGATATATATAAAGGTTTATGTTCCCATATACATACTTTTAAATCTGAAACAACAATATATTTAAGACTTCTTAGAAATTTTTTGACTTAAAATTTAAGTCGGTTAAATCGGTTAACGCCCCATGGCGAAAGATATTTATTAGAAATAAAGTTCAATTTGAGTTATTTTTACAAGTTTTCGACTAACAGTGACGATTTTACAATGTATTTTGATCATTTTTCTCGAAATCAGAAAAAATATATATGGGAGCTATATCTAAATCTGAACCGATTTCAACCAAATTTGGCACGCATAGCAACAAAGCTAATTCTACCCCCTGTACAAAATTTCAACAAAATTCGAGTAAAAACTTGGCCTCTTTGGTCATATGAGTCTAAATCGGGCGAAAGATATATATGGGAGCTATATCTAAATCTGAACTAATTGTTCTCCTAGTGCAAAATTTTATGCAAATTGCGCTAAAACTATGGCTTCTGTGATCATATAAGCCCAAATCGGGACTTAAATCTGAATCGATTTCAATAAAATTTAGCACACTTGACTTTACTGCTAATTGTAATCCTAGTGCAAAATTTCAACCAAATCAGGATAAATCTCAGGCGTCTGGGCCCATATAAGTACATATCGGAAGAATGATATATATGGGAGCTATATCCAAATCTGAACCGATTTCAATAAAATTTGGCACACTAGACTATACTACTAATTGTTCTCCTAGTGCAATAGGGTTCTACACTGATCCAAAACACATAATTGTGTCAAATTTGAAGTCGATTGGGCTTAAATTGCGATCTAGACTTTGATTATAAAAATGTGTGTACAGACAGACGGACATGGCTATATCGACTCAGGATTGAGCATTTTTGCCAAAGACACCATGCACAGAAAAAAAAGTGTCTCGTAAATTTAAGAAGATTTTTACAATAATTTATTACAAGAATTTTCCAGAATTTTAGTTCATTTTTCGTATTTTCAACGAAAATTAACTACTCGAAAGGAAATTTTACAAATTCTAAGTAGCAATCGTTTAGTTCATGGCCTACAAAATACGATGGAAATTTCCTTAAAAAATTTCTTAACTGGTAGTTAAAAATTCGTTTGTTATGCTATAAAACTACTTGTGAAATGTAAAGTATTTTCTAAATAATAAGTGCAATTTACTATAAGATTTTTTTGTATGAGAAAATATTTTTTTACGAAAAATGAACTTGAAAGTGGATAGCAATTTCTTACTGACAATTCCTATGGTTAATAATTGTTGGTAAAAAATTTCCCAATGAAATATTTTTAGTTCACATGTAATTAAATTTATAGACATTTTCGTCAAAAATGGGTAGATATCATTTCATGAAGTTTTTGCTAATTTTAAGTTAAACGTTTCATCGTTCTTATACTGATATGTATTTAAGAGTATTGTTTTTAGAGTAAATTGTGGACAGATGCGATGAACTAATGCATAGTACAGAGATCTTTCTCGTCAAATTGGAATATGTTTAATGTAAAGATGATGTTACTTGATTTTTTTTGAGAGTGAGAGCATGCAATGCAATAATGAGAAATGGTAGCGAGTGATGGGGATGTTGTGTATATCTCAGCGTGGGGTTGTTTTTGTTCTTTCAGTGGTTTGTGTGTGTGTTTATTATTGGCGAATGGTTTATTTGTCTGGATGAGGTGTTGTTTTCAATGAAGGCACATGGGTTTTTGTTGTTGTAGGAATGTTTTGGTTTTGCTTGGTTTTGTTTGGCATGCTTCAGTTGTGTAGTTGGCGTTGGCGTGGGCTGTTGCATCTTTTTAGCAAGTATGTAACAAGGGAATATAAAGGTATGGAATATTTTGGTTTTTTGAGATTTTGAGATATTGGTGTTTGTTTATTAAAACTTTGAAATGAAAGCTATTAATATTTTAGCGATGAGATGTACGATGGCGAAGTGATGATCGGTAGCTTAGAAAAAAGTTATTAAGAATGTTCAATATTTAGGAAAAAATGCTGAAATGGAAAGTATATTGAAATTGTTTTATCTAATTTAATTTTTATTATTCAATGTAAAAAATAAATATTAAATTTCAGAGTAACTCCAGATGTATTTGGAAAATTGTTTGTTACACCTCAGCGTATAGTTTAATGATAAATAGGTAAGACTTCTTTTTCAATGTGGTTTTCTTTTAAAAAATAATAATCTTTATGTGTATTATTATTTGCTAATTATTATTATTATTTTTTTAACAAGTTTCAAGTTTTTCTTTGTTGTAAAAAAAATATCTAAGTTAAGAGCAACCCCAGATGGATTCGGGAAAATTTTTATATTTCTCCTCAGCGTATAACTTAATAGAGAAGTGGTAAGTTTGCTTTTAAAAATTGGCTTTCTTCTCACTGGAATATTTACGTTTTAATGACATTTTTATTGGTTTTTAATACCTTATTTTAGTATTACTTTAATCAAATATTTTTGGAAAATTTTTGTTACACCTCAGCATATAGTTTAATCATAAATTGGTAAGTATTCTTTTTAAAATGTGGTTTTCTTTTAAAAAGGATATTTTTTATTTATATAATTATTTGCTAATTTTTTTTTTTTTTTTTTGTTTTGAAACTAGTTTAATGGTTTTCTTTGTTGTAAAAAAAATATTTAATTTCAGAGCAACCCCAAGATGGATTCGGGCATATTTTTATATTACTCCTCAGCGTATAATTTAATAGAGAAGTGGTAAGTTTTCTTTTAAAATTTGGCTTTCTTTTCACTAGAATATTTAAATTTTTATGACCTTTTTATTATCAAAATTACATGTTTTTAATACCTTATTTTAGTATTACAATAATCAAATATTTTTGGAAACAAATTTAATATTTTTATTGTAAAAAACAAATATTTAATTTCAGAATAACAATTTGGAAACATTTTTATGAATTGGTAAGCTTTATTTAACATTCTTTTAACCAGAATATTTAGTTTTTTTTATGCATATTATTTCTTTAATTAGATTTTTTGGAAACCAATTTAATGTTTTCTATTTAATGTACAAAATAAATATTTAATTTCAGAGTATCCCCTAATGAATTTCGATAACTTTATAACCTCAGCGTACAATTTAATAGAGAATTGGTAAGTTTTATATTAAAACTTTGGCTTTCTTTTGACAAGAATATTTATTGTATTATGTCCTTCACATCGATAACAACACAGTTTTATGAGTTAATATATTACTTAATTCATTATTTCTCTAATTGTTTCAGGTACAAACTTTATGAGGTACGTTTATCTAAGAAAAGTTGAATTCCTTACACCATTTAATAAAATGCCCCCAAATATGGTAAGTTACAAGCTAATTTAAAGAGATTAAAAATTATATTTTATTACATGTTAATTTTTAACAATTTTCATTATTCCTTCCATTTTTTTCAGCAAGATATGTGAATATACTAACGATGAATAAAAAACTAAGGAAAAGTCAAAATGTCCAAATAGCGAGTTAAAATAAACTACTTTCTTGTTCCACGTGGTCATAATTTTTATTCACAAAAACATTGTATTAAGAACTCTCATCATAAGTTTTTATAACAAAGTGCTTTTGCTTACAGAAAGTTGAATTATAATGTATGAAAATTTTCATAATAGTAAAACGGGTTGTTGTTCCTTTAATTATTTAATTTCTCTGTGCTGTGGAATGATTGATTTAAAAATAGTTCAGTCGTCGACATTTTAAGGAGACTGTTAACCACTTTTTATTATCGGGTTTCCCAAAAAATAAGCAGGTAAACCAAAATAATACTGACTTTTTAACTTGGTAGGGGTATATAAATCTTATGGTGTTGTAAAAATGAACTAAAATACAATGTTATAGATTAACTAAAAGTTAAGAGAATTATAAACTAGACAAGTTGAAAAAAATCTTAAGGGCTAAATCATGGTCAATATTACTACAGTTTAGTTCATTTTGCAATGGAAAAGGGTTCACTGTTTTTTCAGTGTGTGTCTATCTCGTCTCCTTCTGGGTATTGCAAACATATGCACTAAATTATAAAACCCTGTATAGGGTATAACTTTTTATTTATGTGGCATAAACATTTACCATTTATTTTTGGTATAGCTTTGTTTAGAACAACTAATTTTATTTTTGGAACAAAGCAAATTATTCTTGTGATTCCATTCGTTGCAACCATAGTACTGCATCATCAATAGCACTGCCTCCTTTATATTTACCATGAAATGACAGCATAATTTGTGTTTATTATCCCGATGCCCAGTAAAAAGAATCGATTGTAAAATTAACTTCGCTAAATAGAGCTTTATTTGTTAACATTTTTCTATAAATTTCATGTTATATACATTATTTCTATTCAATCATGTAGTAGGGGGCGGCTAGATGGTGGTTGCTAGTTTATTACGAAAATACCACTCCATGTTATTTTTATTTCGTCAATCGATCGTATAACAATTTTAAATAACAACGCGAACCACTTTTGCATTATAATTTAACACAAATCATTTGAATAAATAAATTATATCTTAATTCACATTACAAATGGCGCCATGTTTTCAAACTAACTAATCTCAACATATGGAAGGATTTAACACGACCTAATTAGGGACTATGCGCTTTATGTCAGTTTTTCAACTCGAAAAAAACAAAGTACCACAAACGAAAAGATATTTCGGTAGTTTTTCGCATTTTTGGTTTTATATGGGATTTCGCTGCGGAAACCGAACATAGTACCTACCTTTACTTTATAAAAATAGTTTAATTTAAAGCAGATAATTTAACTCATTTTATTGGCACTTTCTTTCTCATTTAAATTTCTTCAAGGTTTAACAGGAATTTTGCTTATTTCAGAAAAAGTAATCGCGAAAATAAAGTGATTTTCAACTCGAAAACTGAACATAGTACTCACCTTAGGAAAGGCATCAACTCAATAATTGTATGAATCAAAGACAATAGAAGAGAAGAAGATGGGAGATTGGCTGCTGAGCACATCAAACCATTTACGGCGCTAGGTCGATACTTTTCGTTTATCGAACCAAGCGCAAGTATTGAAATAGCATTAAAATGCAAATAAAAAGAAATTAAGTGCAGGAAATAAATTTCCATAAACGGGAAAATGTAATTTTTTGTTGTTGCCTAAAATGTAACATTGTTTCATTAAGAAAATTAAGTTTTTCATTTAAAAATTCAAACGAAAAACAAATAAAATATTACTAATGGATGGAACTAGCACCGTCAATGCAACATTTGGTGTGACGTAGGCCACTTTCCTATTTTCTAAAGTCTATTATCTTTGGTGTGAATCATTTCCTGCGTTGTCCACATGAGTCATTCGTCATCACAATAGTGTTCACACGCACAGAAAAGATGCAGCCAAGTTTCTTAGGTTAGGTTAAACCAAAGATGTACATAGCAAGATGTCGCCCTTACATTATAGACAATACCCAATAGATGTCGTCGTTCCATATTGGTCCAATCTTTCAATCATTGGAAATGTTCATTTCTGAACTTGTACACAAAATAGCACAGACACATTTTTAAGTATTTTTGGATGATTTTTACTTCACATCTGTTTCAAAGGAACTTTTGGTATTCCTTATTACCGCATAATAATAAAGTTAAACTATGTCATAGATGCTTTGAGACCACACAAAACCACATTATCGAAAACAATCAAACATATTATCAAATTGGTTTCACCGTGTTTCCTGAGCCTTAATAAATAATCTGGTTTACGTGTACAGCCTGATAGTAAACTGGGGTACTTAATGAAACTATAATCGGATTATCCCACGGCTAAATAATAAACGGAGGATAGGACACTGGTCATTAGTGTGTGAATTTTTACTGAGAAACCGGTCATTAGTGTGTGCATTTTTACTGAGAAATACACCCACTATGCAACTTTAAGATGTTAACACTATATCACTCTTAGATGGTATCAACGCTGATTGATTGTAATAATATTATTACACTTTGTAGCATGGGTTCTGGCGCTTATTTTAACACTATTTGTAATGGAGTGTGTCTTCGATATGTGTACTTCTTAAGTGTTGTGTTTGTTTGTGATATTCGATTCAAACGGTCATTTGAAATTTCCTAAAAAGCCATAACTAAGGAATTTAATAATATATTTTTTATTAATTATTTGTCACACATTACAATTAACCTTTCGACGAAGACACCACCAAAATTTAGGCGACTATGAGTGTTCAATTTTAACATATTTGGCGCACAAATTAATTACGGTTTGAAAAATGTGTCTTTCATATTTTGTGAGCATTTCTTCGACTATAGCTTAGAATGCAACTCTAAGTTGCTTTTTTCCTCAACGGTCTCTTTTCGAATATTTTTAAAGTGCCAAGTTTTTTCGAAAATAGCATAGAATGCAACTCTAAAACTTCGTTTCACTCCACCAACTCTTCTGGAATAAAATGAACTTCGCGTTACAACAAAAAGTGACATCTATATGGCCAAAATTATCCCTACTGGCAAAATGAATTTGCCTACATCTTTGGTTAAAGTGGCAGCCCGATTAAGTTTCAAGCTCACTTAGACTATTCAGTCCATTGTTTCTACTATTAAAAGTTTCGTTACTATTAAAAATATAGTTGCAGTTGAAATCATAGTACTTACCTTAAAAGGGCGAATATACGAATGAATTTGTAAATCGGGAAGTTTCGATTTTCAAAATATCGGACAAAGGGAAGTTGCACGTAATTTTGAAAATTGAAACTTTCCCCATTTGCAGGGAAGCTACACGGATGAAAAAGACTGTTTTTCATATGTTTGGCTATAAACATTATATGTTTGGAACACAAATTTTTAAACACAATATTTTTGAGTGCAAGCATATAATGTTCATAAACTAGCATAACATGTTTGGGACATATATGTTAATATGTTAGAACATATTATGTTTGGGATATAAAATGTTTGTAAATATAATATGCTTGGATGCAAACATATATTAATTTAGAAATAGCCTATAAACATATATGTGTTTAGTAGCTTGGAGCGCTATTTAACAGGGAGCGATATTGAATTAAGTTGGTGGTTGTTGCTTGTTATTACAAAATTAACATTTTATTTTTCCTTGGGCAATTGATCAGCTACTTCTTTGATCCTTACAAACTGTGTGGTCCGCTGTTCGAATCCCCGTCCGGCAAAAGGTAAAATTAAAATAAAAATAAAAATAAATTAAAATAAAAAATCATACAATTGAATAATTTCTTCTACAATGTTTGTATTACAGAAAAAGGTGCTAAGAACTAAAAAATCTCGTGGAAGTGAGAAAGATGTGGGGGAATATACACTGAAAAAACAGTGAACCCTTTTCCATTGCAAAATGAACTAAACTGTAGTAATATTGACCATGATTTAGCCCTTAAGATTTTTTTCAACTTGTCTAGTTTATAATTTTCTTAAATTTTAGTTCATCTATAACATTGTAGTTTAGTTCATTTTTACAACACCATAAGATTTATATACACCTACCAAGTTAAAAAGTCAGTATTATTTTGGTTTACTTGCTTATTTTGTGGGAAACCCGATAATAAAAATTGGTTAACAGTCTCTTTAAAATGTCGACGACTAGACTATTTTTAAATCAATCATTCCACAGTATAGTGAAATTAAATAATTAAAGGAACAACAAACCGTTTTACTATTATGAGAATTTTCATACATTAAAATTAAACTATCTTTAAGCAAAAGTACTTTATTATAAAAACTTATGATGAAAGTTCTTAATACAATGTTTGTTGTGAATAAAAATTATGACCACGTGGAACAAGAAAGTAGTTCATTTGAACTCGCTGTTTGTACATTTTGACTTATCCGTTTTTTATTCATCGTAGGTAAATTTTTCACATATCTTGCTGGAAAAAATGGAAGCAATAATGAAAATTAACACCATGTAATGAAATATAATTTTTAATTCTTCATTTTAGCTTGTAACTTACCATATTTGGGGGCATTTTATCAAATGGTGTAAGGAATTCAACTTTTCTTTGGAAAACGTATCTCATAAAATTTGTACCGGAAACAATTGAATATATAAACTCATAAAACTGTGTTGTATCGATGTGAAGGATATAATAAAATGAATATTCTAGTTGAAAGAAAGTTTTAATATAAAACTTACCAATTCTCTATTAAATTGTACGCTGAGGGGAAATATAAAAAGTTGTCCAAATTTATTTGGGTTACTCTGAAATTAAATATTAAATAAAATTATTAAATAACTTTTCAAAAAATCTAATGAAAAAAATAATAATATGCATAAAAAACCAAATATTCTTGATATTCCTAGACAGTCATCAAAATGAAGACACGTAATTTCATTTTCGATTTAAAATGCATTTTAGTCTATTGGGAAATGGTAAATTTAAGTTATACTAATTCGACCGTTTTATGAATTTTTGTTTTATACTACTTAAAACCAAATTGAATAAGAAAATAAATTCAAGTTTGGTTCACTTTTTCGCTCACGATGAAAATTATATCGTCTTGAAATCAGCCGTAGTCAAAATGACGAAGGATGACGTTAATGTACAAAAAATAAGGATGACTGTCCAGGGTTAAAAGAAAGTTAAAGAAAACTTACCAATTCACTATTAAATTACAGGCAAAGGAGTACTAAAAATTTGTCCAAATTTTAAGGGGTTATTCTGAAATTAAATATTTATTTTTACATTAAAAATATTACATTAGTTTCCAAAAAAAATAATTAAAGAAATACTAAAATAAGGTATTAAAAACCTGTAATTTTGATGATAAAAATGTCATAAAAACGTAAATATTCTAGTTGAAAGAAAGCCAATTTTTAAAAGAAAACTTACCAATTCTCTACCTTTTTAAATTTGTTTTAATCCGTCTTGAGTTGCTCTGAAATTACATATCGTTTTACAACAAAGAAAAACATTAAACTGGTTTCCAAAAACAAAAATAATTAACAAATAATAATATACATAAAAAATATTCTTTTCAAAAGAAAGCCATATTAAAAAAATACTTACCAATTTATGACAAAACTGTACGCTGGGATATAACAAAAATTTTCCAAATTCATCTGGAATTGAATATTAATTTTTTACATTGAATAATGAAAATTTCAATACACTTTCAATTTCAACATATTTTACTAAATATTCTTAATAACTTTTTTCTAAACTACCGATAAAATATTAATAACTTTCATTTAAAAGGTTTAATAAACAAACACCAATATATGACTCAAAAATCCAAAATATTCCATGCCTTTATATTCCCTTGTTGCATACCTACTTAAAAGATGCAACAGCCCACGCCAACGCCAACTATACAACTGAAGCATGCCAAACAAAACCAAGCAAAGCCAAAACATTCCTACAACAACAAAAACACATGTGCCTTTATTGAAAACAACACCTCATCCAGCCAAAAACCATCAACGAATAACAAACACACACACACAAGCCACTAAATGAACAAAAATAAAAACAACCCCACGCTCATGTATACACAACAAAACTCAAGTAACATCATCTTTACATTAATCACATTCCACTATTCCGATAAAGATCTCTGTACTATGCATTAGTTCATCGCATCTGCTGACAATTTACTCTAAGAATAATATTCGTAAAGACACACCAGTTTATGAGCGATGAAACGTTTAACTTAAAATTTGCAAAATTTTCATGAAATGTTATCTACCATTTTTGACGAAAATGTCTATAAATTTAATTACATGTGAACTAAAAATATTTCATTGTGTAATTTTTTACCAACAATTATTAACTATAGGAATAGTCAGTAAGAAATTGCTATCCACTTTCAAGTTCATTTTTCGTAAAAAAATATTTTCTCATACAAAAAAATCTTATAGTAAATTGCACTTATTATTTAGAAAATACTTTACATTTCACAAGTAGTTTTATAGCATGACAAACGAATTTTTAACTACCAGTTAAGAAATTTTTTAAGGAAATTTCCATCGTATTTTGTAGGCCATGAACTAAACGATTGCTACTTAGAATTTGTAAAATTTCCTTTCGAGTAGTTAATTTTCGTTCAAGATACGAAAAATGAACTAAAATTCTGGAAAATTCTTGTAATAAATTATTGTAAAAATCTTCTTAATTTTACGAGACACTTTTTTTTCTGTGTACAATTAGGCAGAAACAACATTTTGAGCATTCAGAGTATATGTTACAGAAGCGATTTTTTGTGAGGGTGTAGATATGGCCGTAGTTGGGCCAGGCCGAAGCTTAACATATGTACCCTCCACCATGGATTGCGTAGAAACTTCTTCTAAACACTGCCATCCACTAACGAATTACTTGAGTTGCTGTAACGCTTGCCGATGACAATCTTAAAACCTCCAACACCGTCTTCTAACTTGTACGTAAGTCCATACGTGGTATATATTAAATCAAAAAAATCCGATTAAATACGTATATAATTCAGTTTGGCAAAATTTTCTATAGAAAAATAAAATTTGACAAAATTTTCTATAGAAACAAAATGTTCACAAGCTTTTCTATAGAAATAAAATTTTGACAAAATTTTATATAGAAATATAGTTTTGACAAAATTTTCTATAGAAATGAAATTTTAACAAAATTTTCTATAGAAATAAAGTTTTAACAAAATTTTCTATAGAAATAAAATTTTGACAAAATTTTCTGTAGAAATAAATGTTGGTAGATTATTTTTTGCTCGAGTGGCAACCATGATTATGAACCGATATGGACCAATTTTTGTGTGATTGGAGATCGGATATATATATAACTATAGACCGATATGGACCAATTTTGGTATGGTTGTTAGCGGCCATATACGTTCCAAATTTGAACCGGACCGGATGAATTTTGCTCATCCAAGAGGCTCCGGAGTCAAATCTCGAGAACGGTTTATATGGGGGCTATATATAATTATGGTCCGATATGGACCAATTCTGGCAAGGTTGTTATAGGCCATATACTAACACCATGTTCCAAATTTCAACCGGATCGGATGAAATTTGCTTCTCTTAGAGGCTCCGCAAGCCAAATCTGGGCATCGGTTTATATGGGGGCTATATATAATTGTGAACCGATGTGGACCAATTTTTGCATGGTTGTTAGAGACCATATCGGATGAATTTTGCTCCTCCAAGAGGCTCCGGAGGTCAAATCTGGAGAACAGTTTATATGGGGGCTATATATAGTTATGAACCGATATGGACCAATTCTGGCACGGTTGTTAGAGACCATATACTAACACCATGTTCCAAATTTCAACCGGATCGGATGAAATTTGCTTCTCTTAGAGCCTCCGCAAGCCACATCTGGGGATTGGTTTATATGGGGGCTATATATAATTATGAACCAATGTGTACCAATTTATGCATAGTTGTTAGAGACCATATACACTGAAAAAACAGTGAACCCTTTTCCATTGCAAAATGAAGTAAACTGTAGTAATATTGACCATGATTTAGCCCTTAAGATTTTTTTCAACTTGTCTAGTTTATAATTTTCTTAAATTTTAGTTCATCTAAAACATTGTAGTTTAGTTCATTTTTACAACACCATAAGATTTATATACCCCTACCATGTTAAAAAGTCAGTATTATTTGGGTTTACTTGCTTATTTTGTGGGAAACCCGATAATAAAAATTGGTTAATAGTCTCTTTAAAATGTCGACGACTAAACTATTTTTAAATAAATCATTCCACAGTACAGAGAAATTAAATAACTAAAGGAACAACAAACCGTTTTACTATTATGAAAATTTTCATACATTAAAATTAAATTTTCTTTAAGCAAAAGTACTTTATTATAAAAACTTATGGTGAATGTTCTTAATACAATGTTTTTGTGAATAAAAATTATGACCACGTGGAACAGAGAGTAGTTCATTTGAACCCGCTGTTTGGACATTTTGACTTATCCGTTTTTTATTAATCGTAGGTAAATTTTTCATATATCTTGCTGGAAAAAAATGGAAGCAATAATGGAAATTGTAAAAAATTAACAACATGTAATAAAATATAATTTTTTAATTCTTTATTTTAGCTTGTAACTTACCATATGTGGGGGCATTTTATCAAATGGTGTAAGGAATTCAACTTTTATTTGGAAATCGTATCTCATAAAATTTGTACCTGAAATAATTAGAGAAATAATGAAGTATTCTAAATAAACTCATAAAACTGTGTTGTTATCGATGTGAAGGATATAATAAAATAAATATTCTAGTTGAAAGAAAGCCAAAGTTTTAATATAAAACTTACCAATTCTCTAATAAATTGTACGCTGAGGGGAAATATAAAAAAGTTGTCCAAATTTATTTGGGCTACTCTGAAATTAAATATTTATTTTTTACATTAAATAAAATTATTAAATAGGTTTCCAAAAAATCTAATGAAAAAAATAATATTATGCATAAAAAACAAATATTCTGGTTAAAAGAAAGTTAAAGAATCCTTACCAATTCACTATTAAATTACAGGCAAAGGAGTACTAAAAATTTGTCCAAATTTGTAAGGGGTTATTCTGAAATGAAATATTTGTTTTTACATTAAAAATATTACATTGGTTTCTAAAAAAATTGATTAAAGAAATACTAAAACAAGGTATTAAAAACCTGTAATTTTGATGATAAAAAGGTCACAAAAACGTAAATATTCTAGTTGAAATAAAGCCAATTTTTAAAAGAAAACCTACCAATTCTCTATTTTTTAAATTTGTTCGAATCCATCTGGAGTTGCTCTGAAATTAAATATTGTTTTTACAACAAAGAAAAACATTAAACTGGTTTCCACAAATAAAAAATATTCTTTTTAAAATAAAGTCATATTAAAAAAATACTTACCAATTTATGAATAAACTATACGCTGAGATATAACAAAAATTTTCCAAATTCATCTGGAATTGAATATTATTTTTTACATAGAATAATAAAAATTTCAATAGTTGAAATAAAGCCAATTTTTAAAAGAAAACTTACCAATTCTATATTTTTTAAATTTGTTCGAATCCATCTGGAGTTGCTCTGAAATTAAATATTGTTTTTACAACAAAGAAAAACTTTAAACTGGTTTCCACAAATAAAAAATATTCTTTTTAAAAGAAAGTCATATTAAAAAAATACTTACCAATTTATAAATAAACTATACGCTGAGATATAACAAAAATTTTCCAAATTCATCTGGAATCGAATATTATTTTTTACATAGAATAATAAAAATTTCAATACACTTTCAATTTCAACATATTTTCCTAAATATTCTTAATAACTTTTTTCTAAACTACCGATAAAATATTAATAACTTTCATTTAAAAGGTTTAATAAACAAACACCAATATATGTCTCAAAAATCCAAAATATTCCATGCCTTTATATTCCCTTGTTGCATACCTACTTAAAAGATGCAACAGCCCACGCCAACGCCAACTATACAACTGAAGCATGCCAAACAAAACCAAGCAAAGCCAAAACATTCCTACAACAACAAAAACACATGTGACTTTATTGAAAACAACACCTCACCCAGCCAAATAAACCATCCGCGCATAACAAACACACACACACACAAACCACTAAATGAACAAAAATAAAAACAACCCCACGCCCATGTATACACAACAAAACTCAAGTAACATCATCTTTACATTAATCACACTCCACTATGCCGATAAAGATCTCTGTAATATTCATTAGTTCATCGCATCTGCTGACAATTTACTCTAAGAATAATATTCGTAAAGGCACACCAGTTTATGAACGATGAAAAGTTTAACTCAAAATTTGCAAAATTTTCATGAAATGTTATCTACCATTTTTGACGAAAATGTCTATAAATTTAATTACATGTGAACTAAAAATATTTCATTGGGTAATTTTTTACCAACAATTATTAACTATAGGAATTGTCAGTAAGAAATTGCTATCCACTTTCAAGTTCATTTTTCGTAAAAAATATTTTCTCATACAAAAAAAAATTGCACTTATTATTTAGAAAATACTTTACATTTCACAAGTAGTTTTATAGCATGACAAACGAATTTTTAACTACCAGTTAAGAAATTTTTTAAGGAAATTTCCATCGTATTTTGTAGGCCATGAACTAAACGATTGCTACTTAGAATTTGTAAAATTTCCATTCGAGTAGTGAATTTTCGTTGAAGATACGAAAAATGAACTAAAATTCTGGAAAATTCTTGTAATAAATTATTGTAAAAATCTTCTTAAATTTACGAGACACTTTTTTTTCTGTGTACCAACTCCATGTACCAAATTTCAGCCGGATCGGATGAAATTTGCTACTCTTAGAGGCTCGGAAGTTAGCGTGATTTCAACAGACGGACGGACGGACATGCTTAGATCGACTCAGAATTTCACCACGACCCACAATATATATACTTTTTGGGGTCTTAGAGCAATATTTCGATGTGTTACAAACGGAATGAAAAGTTAATATACCACCATCCTATGGTGGAGGGTATAATGACATATGAACTAAAAATATTAAATTGAGAAATATTCTACCAACTATTATTAACTATAGTAATTGCCAATAAGAAATTGCTCTCCGCTTTCAAGTTCATTTTTCGTTAAAAAATATTTTCTCATATAAAAAAATCTTATAGTAAATTCCACTTCTCGTTTAGAAAGTACTTTACATTTCACAAGTAGTTTTATAGTATGAGAAACGAATTTTTAACTAGCACATAAGAAAAATTTTAAGGAAATTTCCATTGTATTTTGTAGGCCATGAACTAAACGATTGCTACTTTAAATTTATAAAATTTCCTTTCGAGTAGTTAATTTTTGTTGAAGATACGAAAAATGAACTGAAACACTGGAAAATTCTTGTAATAAATTATTGTAAAAATTTTCTTAAATTTACGAGACACTTTTTTGTGTGTATGTACATAACAACGAAATTTTTGCTAAAACAGCAGTTTTGGTCTGCTGAAAAAGAGAACACAGTCAATGTAGTTGTTTGACAATCATCCGTTAATAGAAAAATCAAAATGTTTTCTCTGCTGAAATAGCAAACATATATTGCTAAATTAGTGAACTTTTTGAAAAACATCTCTGCTGAGATATCACACTGCATTACTCGTAGTTGAAATAGCTGAAATGTTTTCCTGGCAAGAACCTTTGTCATTTTAATCTGCTATATTGCTGTACACCAGCAATATAGCACATTATTTGCTGTTTCAACAAAAACACTGCTTTTATTTGTCTGCCGAAAACAGCAGTCAGTGTTTGCTATTAACAGTAGCCTTTTGTCAACGAGTGTAATTAATTGTTAGTGTGTAAATAGGCGAACTCTTGTTTACGTACATTTCTCAAGGAAAGCCCAAAATCTGTGACGGATAGCGGCGTGTCGCCACATTAAAATCTATTCATATTCCTGGGCGGAAAATGGTATAGAGTTGCCATCGATTATCAAAATTTTTAATTCACCACTAATTATTATTGTTGCCTGGCCACGTGGACATTAATTTATCTTCAAATAACAAGATGTTAAATGTTATTCAAATCCAATATTAATTATGCAATTATGTCCTGCAATATTTACATCAAAAACACTCGGAATGAAGGCAAATGGAAATTTTTGTCGCGAAGTTTATTATATTTGACGTCGCGGAAGAAATGTTTCGCCTACCTTATCGCTATGTTTATAGAGAGAATTAGTGAAGCGAGTCGGGTTCGGTCAGTTTTTAATAATAAAGGCAACCCACTTCATCTAAAGTTTTTAAAATGTATTATTTTCATTATAATGGGGTATGTTCCGATATTCGGAATCGCAAATCGCAACATTTTCGTTTGTCGATATTTTCTTAACCCTGATTCATACAAATTTAAATCTTTGATAAGAACGTCAAATAAAAATTGAATTTATGTCCGATAGTATCTCAATTTGCCATTCCGAATATCGGGACAGATGAAACAAAACGTTATTTAAAAAAATACTAATTAGGTTTCTTTTATATTAACATAAACCATCCATACCGTACTTATGATTCTACCCAGCAAAAAAAGAGCTTCCAAAGAAGTAGTTTGGATCCCCAACATTGTTTTTACATTGTTTTTTGTTACACTTTTATTTTCTGATTATCTAATTTTTACAAATTGAAAAACTTTTTCGCTTCCACCGGGGGTATAACCTGGGTTTGTTGGCACCATAACAGAACACCGTAGCACACTCAGCCACAAACGCCATTAAACACGATGCATCAAAACATCTATTCAAATGTTTGTGACATGAACCTAATATGACATCACGGCATGAAATTCTAAATACTTCCTGAGAACTCTGCTTAGGTTAGGTTAGGTTAAAGTGGCAGCCCGATTAAATTTCAGGCTCACTTAGACTATTCAGTCAGAGAACTCTGCTTCAAATCTTACCAACGGACATTTTTTTATTACATATCCTTCTAATTTTTTTATGTTATACATCGTTCTTATTTTTTTCTGCATATATTTTTGTATACATTTATTTTTTCCATTAAAAATCAACAAAAAATTAAAAATGATCGTAATTTGCAAAACCTTCTCAAAAGAACTTCCATAGAAATGAATTTTTTTTTTTTTTTGTATTATTTTATTTTTTTTTTTTACTTTTTTATTGATCTTCTAAAATGGCCTAATTCCGTACATTCTAAGGCTTGTCCAAAAGGATTACATCGAAAGTGAAAGAAAATCGATAGGCTATCCCGGGAAAGAAATGAAAGAAATGTTTGTGGACTTGTCCAAAAGGACTGCATCGAAAGTGGAAAAAAAACTTGATGGGGGATTCCAGGATGCGCTTTAAAATAAATGTTTGTGGACTTGTCCAAAATGACTGTATCGGAAGTGGAAAAACTTGGTGGGGGATCCCGGGATGCGCTTTAAAAGAAGTGTTTGTGGAACAACTTCCAAGTTTTTTGGGTAGGTATTTTGAAAACATATCGAGTACACGTAAGTTTACTTAAAAATTACACATCCCTAAAATATACTTTAGTTATTTAAGGAGTGGTAAAAATCGCTGTGACAATCAAACGTGGCAAAGCTCCATATTACAAAAATTAAATCTTGACTACAAAAATATATCACGTTTGGTTTTAAATTTGAATTTTAATTGGTAGAAAATTAAAATAGGTAGAATAGAATAGATTTCATTACTTCTTTAATATGGAATCAAATTAAATTTTAGAATCATCTTAGATTTACAATAATGAACGCCATCCTAAAAATTAAATATATTCCAACTTGCTGGAAAGTTGCAGATGTTGTCATGATACAAAAACCGGGGAAAACACCGCACGATCCCAATTCATACAGACCAATATCTCTGCTTCCAGTAATTGGTAAGCTATTCGAAAAACTCTTTTGCAGAAGACTGGTCTCGAAAAATATAATACCGCATCATCAATTTGGATTCCGGAAAAAGCACTTGACAATCGAACAAGTACATAGAGTCACCCATAATATTGAAAAAGCCTTCGAGAAAAAACAAGTTTGCTCTGCTGTATTCTTGGACATTTCCAAAGCCTTTGATGGAGTATGGCATGATGGTCTCCTTCTAAAGCTCAACAGATTACTTCCAAAGAATTATTGTGAGATTCTAAGCTCATATCTGAGTAATCTATTTTATAGATTATGCCATGATAATGAATTCACTAATCTATATCCAATATATGCGGGGGTTCCGCAGGACAGTATACGTGGACCACTGATGTATCTACTATACATTCACGATATGCCTGTTAACGAAGATTGTTTCATTGGAACATTTGCTGATGACACAGTTTTAATGTGCTCTGGAAAAAATACAAAGGTACACGAATGGACAAAAGACTGGAGTCTAAAGCTTAACAGTAGCAATTCTGTTCATGTTGACTTTGCGAAAATCGGCTTAAGTTACTAATCCTAAAAATAGGCAATGTCCTTTTTCGAACTCAGCAAAATATCTTGGTTTTCACTGGATTCAAAATTAAATTGGAAAATTCATATTGATAAAAAGTGTGAAGAACTAAATATAAAATACCGCTAACTAAGTTGGTTGATCGGAAAAAATTCAGTCCTCTCCACAGATAATAAACTCTTAATATATAAACAAGCCAATATGGATTTATGGTATTCAGCTATGGTGATGTGCGGCAAACAGTTCTATCGAAAAAATACAAGGTATGTCCGAAATAGTGACCTCCACCGAGACTTAAAAATGAACACAATCAAAGAGGAAATCTCTAGATTTGCAGAAAAACATCTTATCCGCCTCCTGAACCATACTAATCGCGAAGCCCGAAATTTACTCCAAACTTCCAATCAACATAAAAGATTGCGCCGTTTCAAACCACACGATTTATTAACCCGCTTTAATATATGAAAGCCTCAATACCAATGAAAAATTTACAATAATTGTCCTAGTTTGAGACTTAGGATATTTAAAATTCAATAAATCTTCTGATGTTAATAAATAAACTATTGGTTAGTCACTTCTTCATAATAGAGACTACGCAGCAAAAAACGGGTCGCAAAAAAAGTAACGAAAATATTCTTTTTGGATCCGGAAGAGGTGCAAAATTGTCATAGGACGGAAGTCCTCCATTTCAACAGCCGGTGCACTGAATTTGCATCACTTCTTTAGGTGTGATCCGAATTCAATGTTTTGGATGTAAATTAAAAAATTCTGTGATATTTTGTCAAATAAATAATTTTTATAATTTTTGATCATTTTTTATGGATTCTAACGCTTGTGACAACCGTTTGACATCAAATATTTTCAAAAATTCACAATTTTTATACCCTGCGCCACACTGTGGAACAGGGTATTATAAGTTAGTGCATATGTTTGCAACACTCAGAAGGAGACGAGATAGACACATGGTGTCTTTGGCAAAAATGCTCAGGGTGGGCTCCTGAGTCGATATAGCCATGTCCGTCTGTCCGTGAACACATTTTTGTAATCAAAGTCTAGGTCGCAGTTTTAGTCCAATCGACTTCAAATTTGGCGCAAGTATGCGTTTTGGCTCAGAATAGAACCCTATTGATTTTGGAAGAAATCGGTTCATATTTAGATATAGCTCCCATTTATATATTTCGCCCGATATGGACTTATATGGTCCCAGAAGCCAGAGTTTTACCATAATTTGCTTAAAATTTTGCACTAGGAGTACAATTAGTAGTGTAGTCAAGTGTGCCAAATTTAATTGAAATCGATTCAGATTTAGATATAGCTCCCATATATATCTTTCGCCCGATATGGACTAATACGGTCCCAGAAGCCAGAGTTTTACCCCAATTTGGTTGAAATTTTGCACTAGGAGTACAATTAGTAGTGTAGTTAAGTGTGCCAAATTTTATTGAAATCGGTTCAGATTTAGATATAGCTCCCATATATATCGTTCGCCCGATTTACACTCATATGACCACAGTGGCCAATCTTTTACTTCGATTTAATTGAAATTTTGCACAGGGCGTAGAATTAGCATTGTAGCTATGCGTGCCAAATTTGGTTGAAATCGGTTCAGATTTAGATATATCACCCATATATAGCTTTCGCCCGGTTTACACTCATATGACCACAGAGGCCAATTTTTAACTCCGATTTAGTTGAAATTTTGCACAGTGAGTTGAATTAGCATTGTAGCTATGCGTGCCAAATTTGGTTGAAATCGGTTCAGATTTAGATATATCACCCATATATAGCTTTCGCCCGGTTTACACTCATATGGCCACAGAGGCCAATTTTTAACTCCGATTTAGTTGAAATTTTGCACAGTGAGTTGAATTAGCATTGTAGCTATGCGTGCCAAATTTGGTTGACATCGGTTCAGATTTAGATATAGCTCCCATATATATGTTTTTCTGAATTCGACAAAAATGGTAAAAATACCAACAATTTCCTTGTAAAATCGCCACTGCTATGTCGAAAAGTTGTAAAAATTACTCTAATTTTCCTAAACTTCTAATACATATATATCGAGCGATAAATCATAAATAAACTTTTTGGAAGTTTCTTTAAAATTACTTCAGATTTAAACGTTTCCCATATTTTTTTTTACTAACATTGTGTTCTACCCTAGTGCATTAGCCGACTTAAATTTTGAGTCTATAGATTTTGTAGAAGTCTATCAAATTCTGTCCAGATCGAGTGATATTTAAATGTATGTATTTGGGACAAACCTTTATATATAGCCCCCAACACATTTGACGGATGTGATATGGTATCGAAAATTTAGATCTACAAAGTGGGGCAGGGTATAATATAGTCGGCCCCGCCCGACTTTAGACTTTCCTTACTTGTTTTAAATTGGATTTAACATTTTTTTCGATAAAATTTTAATAATTTGTACCATTTTATGAATTCTTAAACTGTTTTTAACCAATTTGAAACAAAAAAGTTAAAATTACCACTTAAAAATATGAAAAAAGCATGTTATAAAAAATTTGAATATAAGAACTTCCTGTGTAGTTAAAATAAAGAACATCGTTGGGAGTACATCTTCTGGAAGTGTTTTTAAAGTTGTGCCTTTGGAAGAACTTCCAAATTTTTTTGCTGGGTAGTTGTAGTATAAGTTAAGCATCAAATATGTATTTGCTTAAATAAATAAAAAAAATCTTAGATTTGTTTCGAATCAGCTCGATTTGACTACTTTTGGCACGAATTCTGGCCTTCAAACGGTCGATAAAGTCATCACTTTTTGGAAATAATTCTGGAACTTTTTAAAGAATATACACAGATTAATCGTTGTGTTGAAACCACCAAATTTAGCAACTTGACTATATTACTAATTGTACTCGTAGCGCATATCTTCGCCAGATATGTTTCTAACATATCTCTGTTCTATTCTATCCATTATTGAGGATTTGGCAGTTACAACAAAATTTCAACCAACAACCTTTTTTAAAAAGCTTTTATTTTTGTGGTTATCGAAATGTTTGTTGCTCACTCGTTCATTGCAATCCAGCAAAAAAATTGGAAGTACTTCTAAGGGCACAACTTTAAAAGCACTTCCAAAAAATTTCCTCCAAAGATGTTCTTTATTTTAACTACAAGGATTAATAAAATGGTACAAATTATTTTTGTCAAAAAAAAAATGCTAAAAATTTCGAATTTTTGGAAATATTTGAGGTCAAAAGTTTCGAACAAAGGTTAGAATGTATTAAAAATCATAAAAAAAATTGTAAAAAATTATTTATTATTTATCACAATTTCCAAAAACACTGAATTCGGATCACACCTCAAGAAGTGAAGCAAATTCAGTGCAACGGCTGTGTGTTTACCTTAATTTTCAGCTCTTTAAGCTCGGGATCAATAACAAAATCCTTAGTCTAAAGACAAAATCTTTCGAACCGGGTAATCTTTTTTTCAGTGTACATGTTGATGTTCTCGAATTACTAAACCAACAATAATAATAATAATAATTAGGTCGAAAACCTTTGTTGTTAGTACGTATCTCGTTTAATATCATAATTTATTATGGTTTTAAATTCTTTAATAAAATAATAATAATAATAGACAATTGGACGAGAGGGGATAACACAACAAAGCATTGCTTCCCAGCAAACAAAGCGTCGCCAAAAAAGTAGTGAAAATGTGCTTTTTGGATCCGGAAGTGGTGCAAAATTGGCGCTGAAGCGATGAATTTAACATGGGCTTGTCATCGGACGAATGTCCACCATTTCAACAGCCGTTGCACTGAATTTGCATCACTCCAAACTCTGTGATTCAAATTCAGTGTTTTGGATGTGAATTAAAAAATGTTGTCATATTTTGACAAATAAACAATTTTTATAATTTTTTATGATTTTTATTGCATTCTAAAGCTTGTCCAAACGTTTGAATTAAAATATTTTGAAAAATTCGCAATATTTCTTGAGTAGATTATGAATTTTTTTCGACTAAATTTCAATAATTTGTACCATTTCATCAAGGCTTACTTTTTGAAACAAACAAAAAATTATATTTACCCATTAAAAAAAAGAAACAAACCGAGTTATAAATAATTGAATTAAAAGAACTTCCTGTGTAGTTGAAATAAAGAACATCTTTTGGAGTACATCTTTTCGTGCTTTTAACGTTGTGCTTTTGGAAGAACTTCCAAATTTTTTTGTTGGGTAGTTTAAGGAGGTAAACATTTTACATTTTGAAGAAATTTTTGAAAATATTAAAATAAATTTGAAAATTTTTGTCAAAAAATTTTCGGAAATAAAACGTGGACTACTGTGGCTTTGCGAGTTTTGTCAAAATTCGTACTATCTTTGCTATAACCACATATAGACATATCTATCGGATACATCATAAAAAATCACCTGCTTTGGAAAACACGGGACTTTTTCTTGAGTTTCACAATATTTTATTTTTAAATAAAAATGTTACTGAATTAATAACAATATTTTAGAAAAATAGTGTTTTTTATACAAAAATTACGAAATATTTTGTTTTGTTTGTTTTATAAAATTTTATGTTAATCTTATTGTTATACAAAACTGACTTCGTTATGTTTTTTATGGAAACAGTGACGATTTTTCTTGAAATTTTATTGGTAGCCCTGCTACAGAGTAGTACAGAGATCTTTCTCGGCAAAGTGGAATGTGATTAATGTAATGTTTTGAATTTTGTTTGAGAGTGAGAGCATGTATTGAGAGCAATGCAATAATGAACAAGTACATACGGCCGTAAGTTCGGCCAGGCCGAAGCTTATGTACCCTCCATCATGGATTGCGTAGAAACTTCTTCTAAACACTGCCATCCACAATCGAATTACTTAAGTTGCGGTAACGCTTGCCGATGGCAAGGTATCTTAAAACCTCCTAACACCATCTTCTAAATTGTATGTAAGTCCATACGTGGTATACATTAAATCAAAAAAGATCGATCCAATACGTATATAATTCAGTTTGACAAAGTAGACATACAATTTTGACAACATTTTCTACACTCTTAGAAAAATATGTTTTTCATATGTTCCGATATAAACAAAATGTGTTTCGGTCACAATTTTAAAACACAATATATTTAAGTGCAAACATGCAATGTTCCTAAACTAACACTAAAAGTTTGGGACATCTATGTTAATATGTTAGAATATATTATGTTTGGGACATGAATGTTTCATAAAAATCATATGTGTGAATGCAAACATGTATAAATTTACAAATTTCGACTAAACATACATATGTTGTGATATTTTATTCAAAGCGACAGAGAGAGAGTATAGAGAAAGAAATAGAGATGGAAACCGGGAGAGTTGACAAAAGATATCAACATAACACAGCGAAAGAATCAAAAGAGAACAATTTCTATGAAACCGCTTGTATGTTGTTTCGGAAAACTGGTTTATGATAACGCCAAAAATTTGATATGCTTAAGTCTAAATATTATTTAATTTGAATAAAGAGAATAGACATTCGGAACCAAGAGAATAGACATTAAAAAAAAACAGCATGTGTTTTCGCCGTGAGAGCAGCATTTTATGTATGTGTGGACATGTGTTTTGTTTATCATTTTGGCATTATGGGCACAATTTTTTTCTTGGTTCGTTAAAAGAAATCAGGGGTCTTCATAAAAATAACGAAAGGGCACTATACTCTTTTTAGAGTTGGGACAGTAAAATGAAATAAGGAGGAAATAGTGAAAAATTACACAGTAAAATGTATAAAAACAAAGTTTAGTTCCTCTTTATTAATAAGTAGTCCACGAGGAGTTCACGGACACCTTCAAATATAAAAGCGGGCATTAAGTTCGAATTTTACAGCCAAAACAATTTAAAAAGATTATTTTCTTTAAAATGAATTATTAAAGAAAAATAAAAGGCATTTTAGAGCGATGGTGTTAAATGCCAGTAAAAAACTGCACCCAGAAAAAAGTGACCCCTTCTTTAAGTTAAAATGAACTCATTGTGAAGAAAGTTGAACTTCGTATAGCGCCAAAGACATTTTTATTTGTTTGAACGATGTGATTTTCGTAGAAATTAGGAATAATGCATTCCATATATTAGTTAACATTTTCCTATATTTATATACCACTATACTACAGAATGAAAAAATTTAACTAATTTGAATTCATATATGGAATGATTTTATTGAAATTTTTTCATTCATTTCGACAAATCTTACACATTTGTGGTAAAACTTTTACTTCATAATTAGAACTGCTTACCTTCGTTTTTAAATACAATTTTATTTATTTCTATAAGCAATTTTATCTTCAATAAAAGACATGTTTTATTAATATATTGAATATATTTATTAAGAATCAACAGCATCGAATCTCTTTGAAATATTAGTTTATTATTCCACTATTTCCAATTTCCGTGTGATATTATCAACTGTAAAACGCACTTTTTTATACCCACCACCATAGGATGGGGGGTATATTAACTTTGTCATTCCGTTTGTAACACATCGAAATATTGCTCTAAGACCCCATAAAGTATATATATTCTGGGTCGTGGTGAAATTCTGAGTCGATCTGAGCATGTCCGTCCGTCCGTCCGTCCGTCCGTCCGTCCGTCCGTCCGTCCGTCCGTCCGTCCGTCTGTTGAAATCACGCTAACTTCCGAACGAAACAAGCTATCGGCTTGAAACTTGGCACAAGTAGTTGTTATTGATGTAGGTCGGATGGTATTGCAAATGGGCCATATCGGTCCACTTTTACGTATAGCCCCCATATAAACGGACCCCAAAATTTGGCTTGCGAGGCCTCTAAGAGAAGCAAATTTCATCCGATCCGGCTGAAATTTGGTACATGGTGTTAGTATATAGTCTCTAACAACCATGCAAAAATTGGTCCACATCGGTCCATAATTATATATAGCCCCCATATAAACCGATCCCCCGATTTGGCTTGCAAGGCCCCTAAGAGAAGCAAATTTCATCCGATCCGGCTGAAATTTGGTACATGGTGTTAGTATATGGTCTCTAACAATCATGCAAAAATTGGTCCACATCGGTCCATAATTATATGTAGCCCCCATATAAACCGATCCCCCGATTTGGCTTGAGAGGCCTCTAAGAGAAGCAAATTTCATCCGATCCGGCTGAAATTTGGTACATGGTGTTAGTATATGGTCTCTAACAACCATGCAAAAATTGGTCCACATCGGTCCATAATTATATATAGCCCTTATATAAACCGATCCCCCGATTTGGCTTGCGAGGCCTCTAAGAGAAGCAAATTTCATCCGATCCGGCTGAAATTTGGTACGTGATGTTAGTATATGGTCTCTAACAACCATGCAAAAATTGGTCCACATCGGTTCATAATTATATATACCCCCCATATAAACCGATCACCAGATTTGACCTCCGGAACCTCTTGGAAGACCAAAATTCATCTGATTCAGTTGAAATTTGGTACGTGGTGTTAATATATGGCCTCAAACTCCCATGCAAAAATTGGTCGATATCGGTCCATAATTATATATAGGCCCCATATAAACCGATCCGCAGATTTGACCTCCAGAGTCCCTTGGAAGAGCAAAATTCTTCCCATTCGGTTGAAATTTGGTACGTGATGTTAGTATATGGTATCCAACAACCATGCAGGAATTGGTTCCTATCAGTCAATAATTATATATAGCTTCCATATAAACCGATCCCCAGATTTGACCTCCGGTGCCTTTTGGAGAAGCAAAATTCATCCGATCTGCTTGAAATTTGGTACGTGGTGGTAGGATATGATATTTAACAACCATGCCAAAAGTGGTCCATATCACTTCATAATCGTACATAGCCCCATATAAACCGATCCCGAGATTTGGTTTTGGAACCTTTTGGAGGAGCAAATTTCATCCGAGTGAGTTGAAATTTGGTACATTGTGCTAGTATATGGTCGTTAACAACCATGTCTAACTAGGTCCATATCGGTCTATAAATCAGATAAATCGATCCCCAATCACACAAAAATTGGTCCATATCAAGTTCATAATTGTATATAGCCCCCATATAAGCGACCCCCATATTTCAATTCTGGCTCTCTGCGTACAAAAAGTCCATATCGATTCGTAATTATTTGTAGACTTAACTATACATAACTTTTTTGTCTAATATATACCATGTATGGACTAAATTACAATTTAGAAAACGATGTTAAGAAGTTTTAAGATACCACAACCCAAGTAATTCGATTGTGGATGACAGTCTTTCGTAGAAGTTTCTACGCAATCCATGGTGGTGGGTACATAAGATTCGGCCTGGCCGAACTTGCGGCCGTATATACTTGTTTCTTCTTGTACTTTTCACTTTTAATAAGTTGCTGCCTAACGATTTTGTCCTCCTTTTACAATTTCAATACCTACAAATATAAAAAAATCATAAAACATTTTTGTTGCAAAAGGTTAGCGTCACTGAATATTACCTGATAATTGAAGATTCCAAAATGAAGACAAATGAAAGGGTTGTTATTCTGCTGGTGTTTTCTTTCTTTATACACTATCACGAACATTGATAGATTTATTTAAAAAAACGAAAATTTTTCTCACTAATTTAAGATAACAAATATTTTATATATTTTATTTGTTATTTATTATATTATTTTACCATATTATTTTTTAACAATCTCTCCGTATACCAAAACAACGCGATTCCAACTAAAAAAACAACCGACGCGCAAATATATCGATTACACCCACGCGCAAACACATCGATTACGATGACAGGTATCGATTACAGGTAGACAATAGAAATTTAGGAAAATTTCCTATATTCTAACAAGTGTGTTTCCTTAAGTTTTGAAAGGATTGCATACTTCTTAGTACGAATGAACTAAAATATTTTTCTATGCCAAGTGTTGTTCGTATGTATGAAAAACTTTCTATTATAAAGGAAGTCGCAATTATCATTTTATAAGAAATTTTACTAATTTTTAAGAAACTTGGTTTTAGTTCGGTTTTTGTTTATTTTTACGAATGCTTTGTTATCGGTGAATAAAATTTTCTTTTTCAGTAGTAAATTCTTATACCCAGCGAAGAAAATAGTATGAGTAAAATTCCATGCCTTATTCTAGTTAATGAACTATTCATAACTGCTTACAGTTTAGGATTTTTTTACTGAAACGAGTAAATTTTATTATTTTTCACAAAAATTTACCTTAATGGAAATGAAATGGATTAACTATATTGATGAAAATTTTTTCCTTTAGTTTCGAAGGCACTTTTTTCTGGGTGTGTTCACGCCTAAATAAATTTATGTTTATATTAATTATAAAATTATTTATGTATGTTTTTACTCGACTCCACGTTCTTCTTTTGTTAGAGTTTTTGAATTCCTTCCAAATTTTAAAGTTTTGTACCAAAAACAGGTTTTTGTTACAAAATTGTTATTTTGCAATAAAAAAATAATATGTTATCCAAAAATCAGTCAATTTCGTTTATATCAAGTACTGTTACTGACTATAAATCTTTAATAACCCACATTTCGAAGTTTCATTATAAAAATTTAATATAGTATAAATATAAATGCGTAAATTAAAAAAAAAAAACCAATGGTGTTCGGTCGGAGCAGGGATTGAACCCACGACCCTTTGCATGCTGGTGACTATAACAGCTACGTAGCCCAGTGGATAGTGTGTTGGCTTACAAACTGTATGGTCCTCGGTTCGATTCTCCGTGCAGGCGAAAGGTAAAATTTAAATAATTTATAAAAGTGAATAATTTCTTCAACATTATTTGTATTACAGAAAAAGGTGCCAAGAACTAAAATATTTCGTGGAAGTGAGAATTACGAGTATGTTAGGGAATGAGCACAATCGTCTTTGGGAAAATTCTTCCAAGCATATAATATTATTGGGCTCAAAATGCTTCCAAACATATAATATGTTCACATAAAACAAATATGTTAATGTTTCGGCAGTATCCAATAATATATGTTCTTCCTGCAAAATATGTTTGGAACATATGTTAAAGAGGCGATTTTTTTGAGGGTGTACAGAAATAAAATTTTGACAAAATTTTCTATAGAAATAAAATCTTGGTAGGTTATTTTTGGCTCGAGTAGCAACCATGATTATGAACCGAATAAAATTTGAACAAAATTTTCTATATAAATAAAATTTTGACAATGATGAAAAATTTATTATGAACCGAATAAAATTTTAACAAAATTTTCTCTAGAAATAAAATTTTGACTAAATTTTCTATAGAAATAAAATTTTGACAAAATTTTCTATAGAAATAAAATTGTGGTAGACTATTTTTGGCTCTAATGGCAACCATGATTATAAACCGATATGGACCAATTTTTGTGTGATTGGACCAGTTTAGGTATGGTTGTTAGCGACCATATACTAACACCACGTTCCTAATTTGAACCGGATCGGATGAATTTTGCTCCTCCAAGAGGCTCCGGAGGTCACATCTGGAGAACGTTTTATATGGGGGCTATATATAATTATGGACCGATATGGACCAATTCTGGCACGCTTGTTAAAGATCATATACTAACACCATGTTCCAAATTACAACCGGATTGGATGAAATTTGCTTCTCTTGGAGACTTCGCAAGCCAAATCTGGGGATCGGTTCATATGGGGGCTATATATAATTATGAACCGATGTGGACCAATTTTTGCATGGTTGTTAGAGACCATATACCAACACCATGTACTAAATTTCAGCCGGATCGGATGAAATTCAGAATTTCACCACGACCCAGAATATATATACTTTATGGGGTCTTAGAGCAATATTTCGATGTGTTACAAATGGAATGACAAAGTTAATATACCCCCATCCTACGATGGAGGGTATAAAAATGGTAGCGAGTGCTGGTGTGGTATGAGCGTGGAGTTGTTTTTATTTTTGTTCTTTCATTGGTTTGTGTGTGTGTCTGTTATTCGTGGATGGTTTATTTGCAGTGATGCCAACTCCCGATGGACAAAAAGTACCAAAACTTATAAATTCTAACATACCAGCTCCCGCCACAAAAACTACTCTAACAAGCAAAAATTCCATGTACTACTACTACAAAAAAATTCTAAAGATGTATTATAGAACTTTTGGTTATTGATTTAATTTTAAGCACTTTTATACCCTCCATCATAGGATGGGGGTATATTAACTTTGTCATTCCGTTTGTAATACATCGAAATATCGCTCTAAGACCCCATAAAGTATATATATTCTGGGTCGTGGTGAAATTCTGAGTCGATCTGAACATGTCCGTCCACCTGTTGAAATCACGCTAACTTTCGAACGAAACAAGCTATCGGCTTGAAACTTGGCACAAGTAGTTGTTATTGATGTAGGTCGGATGGTATTGCAAATGGGCCATATCGGTCCACTTTTACGTATAGCCCCCATATAAACGGACCCCCAAATTTGGCTTGCGATTGCTCTAAGAGAAGCAAATTTCATCCGATCCGGCTGAAATTTGGTACATGGTGTTAGTATATGGTCTCTAATAACCATGCAAAAATTGGTCCAAATCGGTCCATAATTATATATAGACCCCATATAAACCGATCCCCCGATTTGGCTTGCGGAGCCTCTAAGAGAAGCAAATTTCATCGGATGCAGTTGAAATTTGGTACATGGTGTAAGTATATGATCTCTAACAACCATGCAAAAATTGGTTCAAATCTGTCCATAATTATATATAGCCCCCATATAAACCGATCACCCGATTTGGCTTGCGGAGCCTCTAAGAGAAGCAAATTTCATCCGATCCGGCTGAGATTTGGTACATGGTGTTAGTATATGGTCTCTAATGACCATGCAAAAAATGGTCCACATCAGTTCATAATTATATATAGGCACCATATAAACCGATCCCCACATTTGACCTCCGGAGCCCCTTGGAAGAGCAAAATTCATCCGATTCGGTTTAAATTTGGTACGAGATGTTAGTATATGGTATCCAACAACCATGCAGGAATTGGTTCAAATCAGCCCATAATTATATATAGCCCCCATATAAACCGATCCCCAGATTTGACCTCCGGTGCCTTTTGGAGAGACAAAATTCATCCGATCCGGCTGAAATTTGGTACGTGGTGTTAGTATACTCGTATGATATTTAACAACCATGCCAAAAGTGGTCCATATCAGTCCATAATCATATATAGCCCCCATATAAACCAATCCCGAGATTTGGTTTTGGAGCCTCTTGGAGGAGCAAATTTCGTCGGAGTCAGTTGATATTTGGTACATCGTGCTAGTATATGGCTGTTAAAAACCATGCCTAACTAGGTCCATATCGGTCTATAGTTATATATAGCACTCAGATAAATCGATCCACAATCACACAAAAATTGGTCCATGTCAAGTCCACAATTCTATATAGCCCCGATATAAGCGACCCCCATATTTCAGTTCTGGCTCTCTACGTACCGTGCAAAAATCCATGTCGATTCGTACTTATTTGTAGACTTACCCATACATATTTTTTTTTTGTCTAATATATACCACGTATGGACTAACTCACAATTTAGAAAACGGTGTTAAGAAGTTTTAAGATACCACAATCCAAGTAATTCGATTGTAGATGACAGTCTTTCGTAGAAGTTTCTACGCAATCCATGGTGGAGGGTACATAAGATTCGGCCTGGCCGAACTTACGGCCGTATATACTTGTTACTCTTATGAAATTACGAACCTTTATCCAAGTGTACATCTTTATAATTTTTAATGCTTATGTTATTTTACACTCATTGATTTTTATCAGTAATGACTTCAAATTTTAAATATTTTTCAGAGGAGAAAAAAAAAATGTTTCGACGTTATATTAATATTTGCAGGGCGTCTATTTCTTATTTCAATTATGAGTGCTTTTGTGAATTTAATACTAACGTTTTAAATGACATCTTTATCAGGTTCAGAAATTCTGCATTCGTCGCTAAACTTTTAAAACGAATACCATAAATATCAATATTGGTTTAAAAAAAATCAATACCACCTTCATAACAATCAAACTCCATGGCAATATTGTTGAGTTTCTTAAGTTTGGTGCTTTTTGGAAATCAAAAAGCACTAAATTTGGTGCTAAAAGAACCAAATTAGCATCACTGTTCATTTGTCATGCTTCAGTTGTATAGTTGGCGTTGGCAGGTATGCAACAAGGGAATATAAAAGTATGGAATATTTTGGTGTTTTGAGATATATTAACGTTTGCTTATTAAACCTTTTAAGTGAGTTTTTACTACATTAGCGATGAGATGTACGATGGTGATCGGAAGCTTAGAAAAAAGTCATTAAGAATGTTCAATATTTAAGAAAAAAATGCTGAAATGGAAAGTATATTGAAATTGTTTTATAGAAATTTAATTTAATATTATTCCACGTAAAAAAATAAATTTTCAATTTCACAGTAATACGAGATGAATTTGGAAAGTTTTTTGTTACACCTCAGCTTATAGTTTAATGGTAAATTGGTAAGTATTCTTTTTAAAAATGTGGCTTTCATTTAAACACTCAAAAAAAAGTGAACTTTCTATTTCACTAAAGCCAATTTAACTTTATTTTAGTTCATGGAATTATTATGTTTGAAGAAAGTTTCCTTTACTCTAATAATTTTTTGTGTACGTTGGTTAAATTAACTAAAACCGAGGAAAAAATACACTCAAATGAAGCATAAAGATTAACTAAATTCGTGTCTTCAACAAAATAGCTCAGAATTTCTTTAAATTTGTAAATTTTACCAAAAATGCGTCCATCATGAACTTCGTATGTCACTAAAGACATTCTTGCAATTTTCCTTCAAACTACAAAATTTTCTTTAACAAGTGAAAAAACTTAGTTATGTCTAATAAATTTTCTTGAATTTGTCGAAAAATATTTACTTATTTTTATGACATCGGCCAACGTTTGTAATACTGTTTAGTTAAAATTTTCTACAAATATTCAAAATTTTCTAAAATTAACCGAAACTTTTCTTCCTGGCGGGTTCACTGTGTTTTTCAGTGAAGATATGTTTTTATTCATATTATTATTAGTTAATTAAATTTTTTGGAAACCACTTTAATGTTTTTCTTGTAAAAAATATTTAATTTCAGAGCAACCCCAAATGGATTCGGGCAAATTTTTATAGTTCAGCGTATAATTTAATAGAGAATTGGTGAGTTTTCTTTTAAAAATTTGGCTATCTTCAATTCTATCAATTTTTAATACCTTAGTTTATTATTTCTTTAATGAAATTTTTTGGAAACGAATTTATTGCTTTTAATGTAAAAAATAAATCTTTAATTTCAGAATAGCCCCAGAACAATTGGAATACTTTTATAGCCTCCACCATAGGATGGGGGGTATATTAACTTTGTCCTTCCGTTTATAACACATCGAAATATTGCTCTAAGACCCCATAAAGTATATATATTCTGGGTCTTGGTGAAATTCTGAGTCGATCTGAGCATGACCGTCTGTTGAAATCACGCTAACTTCCGAACGAAACAAGCTATCGACTTGAAACTTGGCACAAGTAGTTATTGATGTAGGTCGGATGGTATTGCAAATGGGCCATATCGGTCCACTTTTACGTATAGCCCCCATATAAACGGACTCCCAAATTTGGCTTGCGATTGCTCTAAGAGAAGCAAAATTCATCCGATTCGGCTGAAATTTGGTACATGGTGTTAGTATATGGTCTCTAACAACCATACAAAAATTGGTCCACATCGGTCCATAATTACATATAGCCCCCATATAAACCGATCGCCCGATTTGGCTTGCGGAGCCTCTAAGAGAAGCACATTTCATCCGATCCGGTTGAAATTTGGTACATGGTGTTAGTATATGATCTCTAACAACCATGCTAAAATTGGTCCACATCGGTCCATAATTATATATAGCCCCCATATAAGCCGATCCCCCGATTTGTCTTACGGACCCTCTAAGAGAAGCAAATTTCATCCTATCCGGCTGGAATTTGGTACATGGTGTTGGTATATGGTCTCTAACAACCATGCAAAAATTGGTCCACATCGGTCAATAATTATATATAGCCCCCAAATAAACCGATCCCCCGATTTGACTTGCCGAGCCTCTAAGAGAAGCAAATTTCATCCGATCTGGTCGAAATCGGTCCATAATTATATATAGCCCCCATATAAACCGATCCACAGATTTGATCTCCGGAGCCCCTTGGAAGAGCAAAATTCATCCAAATCGGTTGAAATTTGGTACGTGATGTTAGTACATGATATTTAACAACCATGCCAAAAGTGGTCCATATCAGTCCATAATCATATATAGCCCCCATATAAGCCGATCCCGAGATTTGGTTTTGGAGCCACTTGGAGGAGCAAATTTCATCCGAGGCAGTTGAAATTTGGTACGTGATGTTAGTATATGGTATTCAACAACCATGCAGGAATTGGTTCATATCAGTCCATAATTATATATAAACCCATATAAACCGATCCCCAGATTTGACCTCCGGTGCCTTTTGGAGAAGCAAGATTCATCCGATCTGGTTGAAATTTGGTACGTGGCCCATATCAGCCCCCACGTGGCCCCCATATAAACCGATCCCGAGATTTAGTTTTGGAACCTCTTGGAGGAGCAAATTTCATCCGAGTCAGGTGAAATTTGGTACATTGTGCTAGTATATGGCCGCTAACAACCATGTCTAACTAGGGCCATATCGGTCTATAGTTATATATAGCCCTCAGATAAATCGATACTCAATCACACAAAAATTGGTCCATAATAAGTTCATAATTGTATATAGCCCCCATATAAGCGACCCCCATATTTCAATTCTGGCTCTCTACCATTTATGGACTAAGTCGCAATTTAGAAAACGATGTTAAGAAGTTTTAAGATACCACATACGAAGTAATTTGATTTTGGATGACAATCTTTCGTAGAAGTTTCTACGCAATCCATGGTGGAGGGTACATAAGATTCGGCCTGACCGAACTTACGGCCGTATATACTTGTTTATTACTCCTCTGCTTATAATTTAATAGTGAATTGGTAAATTTTCTTTAACTTTCTTTTAACCAGAATATTTAGTTTTTTATTATATTATATACTTAATAAGATTTTTTTGGAAACCAATTTAAGGAAAAAAAATTATATTTAATTTCAGAGTAACCCTAAATGAATTTGGATAAATTTTTATATTTCCCTCAGCGTATAATTTAATAGAGAATTGGTAAGTTTTCTTTCTTTTAACTAGAATATTTAGTATTTCTGTGTCCTTCACATCAACAACACAGTTTTTTCAGTTAAAATAGCTTACTTCATTATTTCTCTAATTATTTCAGGTACAAATTTTATGAGATACGTTTACCAAAGAAACGTTGAATTCCTCATACAATTTTATAAAATGCTCCCAAATATGGTAAGTTAAAAGCTAATATGATTAATATTTTTTATTACATGGTGTACATTTTTACAATTTTCATTACTCTTTCCATTTTTTCCAGCAAGATGTGTGAAAAATATACTTACAATAAAAAACTAAGGATAAGTCAAAATTTTCAAACGGTGAGTTAAAACAAACTACTGTCTTGTTCCACGTGGCCATAATTTTTATTCAAAAAACGCCATTGTATTAAGAACTTTCTTCATAAGTTGTTATAATAAAGTACGTTTGCTTAAATAAAGTTTACTTTTAATGTATGAAGTTTTTCATAATAGTATAGCGCACGCAGAGAAGGAATATGATCACCCAAACATGTTTCAGGAGCAAAATATTATTTTTGAATGGTGACCATACAACATGTTTCTCGCAAAAATTTTGTTTTCTCGCCAAACATAACATGCTCGTCGAAAATAGATTAATAATTTCCGAGAAAATAACATGGTTGCGACAAACATGTTACATGGTCACCATCCAAAAATAACATTTTGCTCTTGAATCATGGTTGAGGTGATCATATTCCTTCTCTGGGTGCGGTTTGTTTTTCCTTTAATTATTTAATTTCTCTGTATTTTGGAAAGATGTATTTAAAAATAGTTTATTCGTCGACATTTTAAAGAGAATGTTAACGAAATTTTATTATCGGGTTTCCCAAAAAATAGTCAAGTGAACTCAAATAATACATGTTTTTAACTTGGTACACTGAAAAAAATATTATCGTGAGGTCAAAGATTTGATGTCTTTAAAATACGAATGCAAATTTTGCTTAGCATAGAAGACACATTTCTCTAATATAAAGTTTTTTTCCTTGTCCAAAAGTCGATAAACTATTCAATGAAGTCGTATTATCCTTATACTTAAGTGATTTGACTTAAAAATGGGTATCATAACATGAAAGAAAAAATTTTTGGGCTAAGGTCAAGTTGACTTTAATAATTCAGAAAAATTTTAAATTAATGAAATTGTTTTTAAATTTGTTGTCTTTTTGCATGTTAACTACAAAGCAAAAATTCGTTCAAATATAGGACATTTTTTTAAAACTCTTTATTCAAAAGCATAATTTCTACTGGAAGTCGAGTCTGAATTTGGAAAATAAAGTTGTTGTTAAGTCGTTTTTAAAGGTCTTTGATAGCATATGAAGAAAAAAAGATGAAAAAGCGAAAAATTAAAATTTGCTTCCTAGAATCAAGTACACAAAACATAAATTTAAAAGAGAATTGTGTCTTAAGTGTCCTTACTTGTATTCTCCGCTTCTTTGGCTCGGACTCAATATCAAAATTTTTTGAGTAAAGACAAAATGTTTGGAACCGGGCATATATATATATATATATATATATATATATATATATATATATATATATATATATATATATATATATATATATATATATATATATATATATATATATATATATATATATATATATATATATATATATATATATATATATATATATATATATATATATATATATATATATATATATATATATATATATATATATATATATATATATATATATATATATATATATATATATATATATATATATATATATATATATATATATATATATATATATATATATATATATATATATCTTATGGTGGTGTAAAATTGAACTAAAATACAATGCCATAGATGAACTAAAATTTAAGAGAATTTTAAACTAGACAAGTAGAAAAAATCTTAAGGGCTAAATCATTCATAGTTCATTTTGCAATGGAAAAGGGCTCACAATTTTTTCAGTGTAGAATAAACATTTATACAGGCCCTATCATCTAGAGGCTATCGGTCTATAATTTATTAATCTTTTAGCTTTGTAATGATTCAGGCAGCATACTAAAAACATCATTGCACAGTGGTCGGTGCTGTATGGAGTTAGCGGCCAAAAATACTTCCAGTATAGGTATCATCGTGAAACTTCGGCCACGGCTTTATAATTATGTCAGAACTTTTTAATGATAAAATGGAGTTGATTGATGACGTTTTGGTATAACCCCCTATATAGACCGATCTCCCGATATTACTTCTTGGGCTTCTAGAAACTGTACTTTCTATACGATTTGGCTGAAAATTTAAATCTGGGGATATTTTAGGACCAAAAATAGGTGTGTGTATCGGTCCATGTTATGGCATAGCCCCCATATAGACCGATCACCCGATTTTACTTTTTGGGCTTCTAGAAACCATAGTTTCTACCCGATTTGCCTTAAACTTGTAGGACCACAAAATGTGTTGCTATAATCCCCATGTAGACTGATCTTCCGATTTTATTTTTTGGGTTTCTAGAAAACGTACTCTCTACACGCAAAGAAAAAAAAAACGTTTGGAAAACGTGTACCGAAAACGTTTTTCTTTTGTTAGAGTTTTTTGAATTGCTTCGAAAATTGTAAACTTTTGTCTCCAAAAAAATTCGTTTGTTACAAAATTTTTATTTTTTCAATAAAAAAAGTTATTTTTGAAACAACAACACAGTCCACTTCGTTTATATCAAACACTGTTCTTTTCTGACTTTAGGTCTTTAATAAAACACATTTTACAGTTCAAAATGTAATATACTACAATGTAATGTTGAACATTTTTCGGAATCTTCCGAACATATGTGGAATATATGTAAAAAAAAACTTTGATCGAAGCAGGGATCGAACCCACGACCGTTGGCATGCAAGTCGGACGTAACAACCACTGCTCCACGGTGCCAAACTAAATGTTTGTTTCTGTTAAATAAACTTTGTTTATTCGGTTCGTGGGCGCCGCAAGCTATGCTATATAAATATAACTTATATGGATATTTATCTATTGATGACCATAACAGGTACATAGCTCAGTGGTTAGTGTGTTGGCTTACAAAGTGCATGGTCCGCGGTTCGATTCTCCGTCCAGGCGAAAGGTAAAAAAATTTAAAAAATTTATAAAATCGTATAATTTCTTCTACATTGTTGGTATTACAGGAAAAGGTGTTAAGAACTAAAACACCTCGTGGATGTGTGGAAGATGTGAGGGAAAATGCAATTAGCAAAAAACAATGTTTTTTTTGAGTTTGTCTTTATGAAATTGTTTTTACATCCTGGAAAAGAATAAACGTTTATCACAAAAAGTATATACTTTTCTTCTAAATACACTTCCTTACAGCGAAAAGCAAATGAGAAACGAACTTTGCTTGTCTAAAATTTCGTTTGGGAGGAAAGAATTATTTTTTTCCGTGTAGCCGATTTGCCTAAAATTTGAAATCTAGAAGTATTTTAATATCACAAATAACATAGGTGTAACGGAAATGAGGTGAATCAGCCCATGTGTTGGTATAGCCCACATATAGACCGATCGCCCGATTTTACTCCTAGGGCTTCTATAAACAGTAGTTTTTATCCTTTTTTGACTTCAGGGGGAACATAACTAATACGGTGAGACCCAAGCATGTTTTGGGGTTTGAAATGTTTTCCCTTTATAAGCACTTCAAAACGAGTCGTTTTCGCCATACTAAAAAACAAGTTCAAAACACAAGTTTTCCTTTCACGTCAATTTTAGAATGGAAAATGTTTTGGAAAAACGAATGAGGAAAACTAGTTAAAATTTACATACATATATGAACGAACACGTTACATTGAGACTGAAAAATATTAATTTTATAAAAAATTTAAAACAAGTTTATATAGTTAACACCATTTATTTCGATTCGATTTATTTCGATTTATTTCGATAGAAATTTTTCTTCTTCTGTTTTATTTATTTTAAGTTGCACTTAATTTTATACTTTTTAACTCTTTAGAAGCCGTTCTTAAAGATTACATATGGAATAAAACAAAAAAAACATAAATTTTAAAACCTCATTTGCATAAGAAACAGTGTTTTGTCACACTGTTTAACAAACTTCTAACTTTGAGTTTTTTGTACCCTGCGCCACACTGTGGAACAGGGTATTCCCAGCGGCGGAATCGAGAAGGACCTTACAAATTCAGCCATGTTAAATGCCTTAAATTGGAAGGAGTTGTGTTTATAAGACATGCATGTGTACTGATTTTACATTCATCGTAGGCATTCTAAAATCAGACCTGTAATTAAGCATTGCGTTTCATTTACTTTTTCATTTTATACACCCAGACATTCTCTTTGCCTTCTTTATAGAAGTTGTATAGCATGGGTGTTAAAATGATGTAGCAAGAGAGTTGTCTTGTGCTCTCGTTTTAAAGAGAGCTTTAAAATTGTTTACATCCCTATTCATTTATAATTAGAATGCATTTGTAATGCCTTTGGTTATTTCATATTATGACAGAAAATATTTATGTCAGAAAATATTTTCATTAATTGTCTTTGCATATGTTAATAAACGATAATAAAAGTGCATAATACTTTTGCGGACGCCAATTCACGGCATTCGTTCGTTCAGTTTTGATTTTGTGAAGTACAGACGCGTTCCTTGTTTTGTGTTTTTAAATTTGTGAAATTGTGAAAAGTTAAACTTACAGCATGGGTGTTAAAGTTATGCAGCAGGAGATTTGCCTTGGGCTCTCTTTTAAAATATAGTTTTAAAATTGTTTGCATTGCTATTTAATTATAATTACAATGCATTTTCAATGCCTTTCTAAGTCAATCGCTCGTTTTATAAAATCCCACTTACAAATATAAGTAGACAAGCATCTAACATAATTGGATTGCCTTCAATTTCTCAAAAAGGGCCATTATTTTTCTATAATTTCTTGAATTTAAATTCTTCCAGATCTCAACAACAAATGTGGTGAAAGAAGTCCTGACTTAAAAAATTGTATATTTTTTTTCTTTAATTTTATATTAATTATCTATTTATTTATCTATCTTTGAACTCGAAACTTCTTATTGTAACAATACATCTGAATTAAAACAATAACTATGCCTAGTAATGATAAAGTCATTCTTTTGAGAACGTATAGGGAAGACCGCCCTGTACTACAGAACACCTTCTTGACGTAGCGCTGCAACATGCCTGTAATAAGAAGGAGCGAAGGTGTGGTTTTATTTTCAGTAATTATGTAGGAATTCTTATATACCCCTGTAGAACTCCTTCTGTTTAGAGGGCTGGTGAACGCCCTTTTATGTAAGCTACAAAGAAGGCCTTGCCCTCCAATCTCACCCTATGTTAAATGGAAAGGAAGGTGTAATGTCCTAAGCAGGCCTCTGTAATGCCTAGACAGGCCTGGAAAAAGGCCTTCCAAGCACATGAACTACGCCGCTGGGTTATAAGTTAGTGCATATGTTTGTAACACCCAGAAGGAGACGAGATAGACACATGGTGTCTTTGGCAATAATGCTCAGGGTGAGTCCCTGAGTCGATATAACCATGTCCGTCTGTCCGTCCGTCCGTCCGTCTGTCCGTCTGTCTGTGAACACATTTTTGTGATCAAAGTCTAGGTCGCGATTTAAGTCCAATCGCCTTCAAATTTGGCACATGTTCCTAATTTGGGTCAGAATAGAACCCTATTGATTTTGGGAGAAATGGGTTCAGATTTAGATATAGCTCCCATGTAAATCTTTCGCCCGATATGCACTAATATGGACCCAGCAGCCAGAGTTTTATACCAATTTGCTTGATATTTTGTACAAACATAACACTTAGTCGTAAAGGGTGATTCGGTCAAAATTTGGTCAATATAAACTTGACGTATTTCTTTCAATTTTGCATTTAAAAAACCAGAACACCCCTCATTTTGAAGGTGTGTGTGTGTGTAGAATGTTGCTCCTATTTTGATTTTGGAATTCACTCTTCAGTTGTGAAAATGCCGTCCAAGCATGAAGAGCAGCGTATCAAAATTTTGCTCGCGCATCGCGAAAATCCGAGCTACTCGCACGCAAAGCTGGCAAAATCGCTAAAAGTTGCCAAATCAACCGTTACAAATGTAATTAAAGTGTTTGGGGAACGTTTGTCAACAGCCAGGAAGTCTGGATCGGGGGGAAATCGAAACGACAAAGAGAGTTGCCGGTAGTTTCAAGCGAAACCCTAACCTCTCTCTCCGAGATGCCGCAAATAAGCTGGGTGTATCGTCTACAACCGTGCATCGAGCCAAAAAACGAGCCGGACTATCGACTTACAAGAAGGTAGTGACTCCAAATCGCGATGATAAACAAAATACGACGGCCAAAGCGCGATCCCGGAGGCTGTACACGACGATGCTGACGAAGTTAGACTGCGTGGTAATGGACGACGAAACCTACGTCAAAGCCGACTACAAGCAGCTTCCGGGACAGGAGTTTTATACGGCAAAGGGAAGGGGAAAGGTAGCAGATATTTTCAAGCACATAAAACTGTCAAAGTTCGCAAAGAAATATCTGGTTTGGCAAGCCATCTGTACCTGTGGTTTGAAAAGCAGCATTTTCATAGCTTCCGGGACAGTCAACCAAGAAATTTACGTGAAAGAGTGTTTGAATAAACGTCTGCTGCCTTTCCTGAAGAAACACGGTTGTTCCGTACTGTTTTGGCCGGATTTGGCATCTTGCCATTACGGTAAAAAGGTCATGGAGTGGTACGCCGCCAACAATGTGCATGTGGTTCCCAAGGACAAGAACCCTCCCAACACGCCAGAGCTCCGCCCAATTGAGAAATCTGGGCTATTGTCAAGCGGAACCTAAAGAAGCAGCAGTTCAAGGCAAACTGGCTTTCTGCGGCGAAGAAGGTGGACAAGGTGGCTGTACAAAATCTAATGGCAGGTGTCATGCGGGAGGCCCGGCAATTCGGATTTGGAAAAGCGAAAGCTTAACTGAATAGTTTTCCTGAATTTTATACTAATTGAACTTGAAAAAGAAATTTAATTTGATTTTTTAAATAAACGATTTCACCGATTTACACGCGTTTTCCCTTGACCAAATTTTGACCGTATCACCCTTTATAGTCAAGTGTGCAAAATTTGATTGAAATCGGTTCAGATTTAGATATAGCTCCCATATATATCTTTCGCCCGATATGGACTTATATGGCCCCAAAAGCCAGATTTTTGGCCAAATTTGGTTGAAATTTTGCACTAGGAGTACAATTAGTAGTATAGTCAAGCGTGGAAAATTTGGCAGTTAAGTGTGCAAAATTTGATTGAAATCGGTTCAGATTTAGATATAGCTCCCATATATATCTTTCGCCCGATATGGACTAATATGGTTCTAATAGTCAGAGTTTTGGCCCAATTTGGTTGAAATTTTGCACAGGGAGTAGATTTAGCATTGTAGCTATGCGTGCCAAATTTGGTTGAAATCGGTTCAGATTTAGATATATCTCCCATATATAGCTTTCGTCCGATTTACACTCATATGACCACAGTGGCCAATCTTTTACTCCGATTTAGTTGAAATTTTGCACAGGGAGTAGAATTAGGATTGTAGCTATGCGTGCCAAATTTGGTTGAAATCGGTTCAGATTTAGATATATCTCCCATATATAGCTTTCGCCCGATTTACACTCATATGACCACAGAGGCCAATTTTTAACTCCGATTTAGTTGAAATTTTGCACAGTGAGTAGAATTAGCATTTTAGCTATGCGTGCCAAATTTTGTTGAAATCGGTTCAGATTTAGATATAGCTCCCATATATATATGTTTTTCTGATTTCGACTAAAATGGTCAAAATACCAACATTTTCTTTGTAAAATCGCCACTGCTTAGTCGAAAAGTTGTGAAAATGACTCTAATTTTCCTAAACTTCTAATACATATATATCGAGCGAAAATCATAAACTTTTGCGAAGTTTCCTTAAAATTGTTTCATATTTAAATGTTTCCAATATTTTTTTTTTACTAACATTGTGTTGTAGAAGTCTATACACTCAAAAAAAAGTGAACTCTCTATTTCTGTTTAGTTAAAATTTTCTAAAAATATTCAAAATTTTCTAAAATTAACCAAAATTTTTCTTCCTGGTGGGTTCACTGTTTTTTCAGTGTATAATTCTGTATAATTCAGTGTATAATTCAGTGTATAATTCGAGTGATATTTAAATGTATGTATTTGGGACAAACCTTTATATATAGCCCCCAACACATTTGACGGATGTGATATGGTATCGAAAATTTAGATCTACAAAGTGGTGCAGGGTATAATATAGTCGGCCCCGCCCGACTTTAGACTTTCCTTACTTGTTATTTTTGGGCAATGGCCACACCAATGTGAATTGAATTGGATTGTGAATTAGTACAACATATAAGCATAGACCAATTAAAATAGAGACATACCTTGACAATTCACCATGGTTTTGTTTATTTGCAGTGCGCAGTCATTCCACTCAATTGCGCAGTTAAGTGACTCAATTTATTTTTGGAAAACGAGAATTACCGTACCGTAATCAGTCAATTTCCATTACAAAAAAGTGTGGATGTATAGAATTTAATAAGCTCTTTCAATATTTGGTGTTCCATCAACAGAACAAAGGAAAGAAAACAAATTAAAGCCAAATTAAAAAATCACTCAATTGCAGACGAAAAAGAGCCATCTACGATGTGCAGGCAAACTACACTGAAAAAACAGTGAACCCACCAGGAAAGAAAATTTTAGTTAGTTTTAGAAAAAATATATTAATTTTAGAAAATTTTAACAAAACTGTATTAGAAATGCAGATGTCATGCCGATTTCACAAAACTAAGTAAATAATTTTCGATAAATTCAAGAAAATGTATTAGACATAATTCATTTTTTTTTCATTTGTTAAAGAAAATTTCGAAGTTTAAAGGAAAGAATTGGAGTTAAAAATGTCTTTAGTACCATACGAAGTTCATGATGGGCTCATTACTGGTAAAATTTACAAATTTTAAGAAATTCTGAACTATTTTGTGGGAGACCCGAATTTAGTTAATCTTTATACTTCATTTGTGTATAATTTTTTCCTTTATTTTAGTTATTTTAACTAACGTACGCAAGAAATTATTAACGTCATAGAAACTTTCTTAAAACGTAAAAATACCATGAACTTAAATTAAATTAAATCAGCTTTAGTGAAATATAGGGTTCACTTTTTTTGAGTGTACAGCGCTGTGAATTCATTTGAGACGTCTATACCTTCCTTGGTCTATGGCATTATCATAGACCACGGAAGGTATAGACAACGAAAGTGAATTCACAGCGCTGTAGTTTGTCTGCACACCGTAGATGGCTCTTTTTCGTCTGCAATTGAGTGATTTTTAAATTTGGCTTTAATTTGTTTTCTTTCCTTTGTTCTTTTGATGAAACACCAAATATTGGAAAAACATGTAAAATTCTATACATCCACACCTTTTTATACCCTGCTCCACACTGTGGAACAGGGTATTATAAGTTAGTGCATATGTTTGCAACACCGAGATAGACACGTGGTGTCTTTGGCAAAAATGCTCAGGGTGGGTTCCTGAGTCGATATAGCCATGTCCGTCTGTCCGTGAACACATTTTTGTAATCAAAGTCTAGGTCGCAGTTTTAGTCCAATCGACTCCAAATTTGGCACAAGTATGTGTTTTGGCTCAGAATAGATCGCTATTGATTTTGGAAGAAATCGGTTCAGATTTAGATATAGCTCCCATATATATATATTTCGCCCGATATGGACTTATATGGCCCCAGAAGCCAGAGTTTTACCCTAATTTGCTTAAAATTTTGCACAAGAAGAACAATTAGTACTATAGTCAAGTGTGCCAAATTATATTGAAATCGGTTCAGATTTAGATATAGCTTCCATATATATCTTTCGCCCGATATGGACTAATACAATCCCAGAAGCCAGAGTTTTACCTCAATTTGGTTGAAATTTTGCACAGGGAGTAGAATTAGCATTGTAGCTATGCGTGCCAAATTTGGTTGAAATCGGTTCAGATTTAGATATAGCTCCCATATATAGCTTTCGCCCGATTTACACTCATATGACCACAGAGGCCAATTTTTTGCTCCGATTTAGTTGAAATTTTGCACAGGGAGTAGAATTATGATTGTAGCTATGCTTGCCGAATTTGGTTGAAATCGGTTCAGATTTAGATATAGCTCCAATATATAGCTTTCGGCCAATTTACACTCATATGACCACAGAGGCCAATTTTTTGTTCCGATTTAGTTGAAATTTTGCACAGGGAGTAGAATTAGCATTGTTGCTATGCGTGCCAAATTTGGTTGAAATAGGTTCAGATTTAGATATAGCTCCCATATATAGCTTTCGCCCGATTTACCCTCATATGACCACAGAGGCCAATTTTTAACTCCGATTTAGTTGAAATTTTGCACAGGGAGTAGAATTAGCATTGTTGCTATGCGTGCAAAATTTGGTTGAAATCGGTTCAGATTTAGATATAGCTCCCATATATATGTGTTTCTGATTTCGACAAAAATGGTCAAAATACCAACATTTTCCTTGTAAAATCGCCACTGCTTAGTCGAAAAGTTGTAAAAATGACTCTAATTTTTCTAAACTTCTACTACATATATATCGAGCGATAAATCATAAATAAACTTTTTCGAAGTTTCGTTGAAATTGCTTCAGATTTAAACCTAGTGTATTAGCCGACTTAAATTTTGAGTCTATTGATTTTGTAAAAGTCTATCAAATTCTGTCCAAATCGAGTGATATTTAAATGTATGTATTTGGGACAAACCTTTATATATAGCACCCAACACATTTGACGGATGTGATATGGTATCGAAAATTTAGATCTACAAAGTGGTGCAGGGTATAATATAGTCGGCCCCGCCCGATGCTTGGATGCAAACATATATTAATTTAGAAATAGCCTATAAACATATATGTGTTTAGTAGCTTGGAGCGCTATTTAACAGGGAGCGATATTGAATTAAGTTGGTGGCTGTTGCTTGTTATTACAAAATTAACATTTTATTTTTCCTTGGGCAATTGATCAGCTACTTCTTTGATCCTTACAAACTGTGTGGTCCGCTGTTCGAATCCCCGTCCGGCAAAAGGTAAATTTAAAATAAAAAAAATCATAAAATTGAATAATTTCTTCTACAATGTTTGTATTGCAGAAAAAGGTGCTAAGAACTAAAAAATCTCGTGGAAGTGAGAAAGATGTGGGGGAATATACAATTAGGCAAAAACAAAATTTTGAGCATCAGGTCGAAAACCTATGTTGTTAGCACCTATATTACCTGTTTATTTTCATAATTCATTATGATTGTAAATATATAAATAAATAAATAAAACTTTGAGCACAATATTGTTTGGGAGATTTTTTTTAAGCATATAATATTTTTGGGTGCAAAATGCTTCCAAACATATTATATGTTCACATAATAACATATTGTTTTTTGGAAGACAACATTATTGAATTTGGATGCAAAAATACAAAATGTTTGGAACTTAGACTACCCAAACATATATTATTTAGACCAATATGCTTTCAAACATATTATATATTGGAAGAGATCAAACATATAAATGTTTGGGCAATACCCAAAAATGTATATGCTTGAAGCAAAATATGTTTGGGAGTATATGTTACAGAGGCGATTTTTTGTGAGGGTGTGCGCAATTGAGTGGAATGACTGCGCACTGCAAATAAACAACACCATGGTGAATTATCAAGGTATGTCTCTATTTTAATTGGTCTATGGCATTATCATAGACCAATTAAAATAGAGACATACCTTGATAATTCACCATGGTGTTGTTTATTTGCAGTGCGCAGTCATTCCACTCAATTGCGCAGTCAAGTGACTCAATTTCTTTTTGGAAATCGAGAATTACCGTACAAATCAGTCAATTTTCATTACAAAAAAGGTGTGGATGTATAGAATTTTACATGTTTTTCCAATATTTGGTGTTTCATCAAAAGAACAAAGGAAAGAAAACAAATTAAAGCCAAATTTAAAAATCACTCAATTGCAGACGAAAAAGAGCCATCTACGGTGTGCAGACAAACTACAGCGCTGTGAATTCACTTTCGTTGTCTATACCTTCCTTGGTCTATGGCATTATTAACAAGCCAGCTGTACGTATTTATATCATCATCAACGTATTTGGTAAACGAAAAGTCTCACTTCGACATAGGGAACCCTATGGTAAATCGATTTTAGAGTAATCACGATTTACATGTTAGTTTCGCGCATATAGCGCGTATTCTATCTTCTGCTTCTCGAAAAATGACTTACAAATCTTTGCTTTGTTATGCAAAAATATACTGAATACACCCAGAAAAAAGTGACCCCTTCTTTAAGTTAAAATGAACTCATTGTGAAGAAAGTTGAACTTCGTATAGCGCCAAAGACATTTTTATTTGTTTGAACGATGTGATTTTCGTAGAAATTAGGAATAGTGCATTCCATATACTAGTTAACATTTTTCTATATTTATATACCCTTATACTACAGAATGAAAAAATTTAACTAATTTGAATTCATATATGGAATGATTTTATTGAAATTTTTTCATTCATTTCGACAAATCTTACACATTTGTGGTAAAACTTTTACTTCATAATTAGAACTGCTTACCTTCGTTTTTAAATACAATTTTATTTATTTCTATAAGCAATTTTATCTTCAATAAAAGACATGTTTTATTAATATATTGAATATATTTATTAAGAATCAACAGCATCGAATCTCTTTGAAATATTAGTTTATTATTCCACTATTTCCAATTTCCGTGTGATATTATCAACTGTAAAACGCACTTTTTCTTCTTCTTGTACTTTTCACTTTTAATAAGTTGCTGCCTAACGATTTTGTCCTCCTTTTACAATTTCAATACCTACAAATATAAAAAAAAAAATCATAAAACATTTTTGTTGCAAAAGGTTAGCGTCACTGAATATTACCTGATAATTGAAGATTCCAAAATAAAGACAAATGAAAGGGTTGTTATTCTGCTGGTGTTTTCTTTCTTTATATACCATCACGAACATTGATAGATTTATTTTCAAAAAACGAAAATTTTTCTCACTAATTTAAAATAATAAATATTTTATATATTTTATTTGTTATTTATTATATTATTTTACCATATTATTTTTTAACAATCTCTCCGTATACCAAAACAACGCGATTCCAACTAAAAAAACAACCGACGCGCAAATATATCGATTACACCCACGCGCAAATACATCGATTACGATGACAGGTATCGATTACAGGTAGACAATAGAGATTTAGGAAAATTTCATATATTCTAACAAGTGTGTTTCCTTAAGTTTTGAAAGGATTGCATACTTCTTAGAACTAAAATATTTTTCTATGCCAAGTGTTGTTCGTATGTATGAAAAACTTTCTATTATAAAGGAAGTCGCAATTATCATTTTATAAGAAATTTTACTAATTTTGAGGAAACTTGGTTTTAGTTCGATTTTTGTTTATTTTTACGAATGCTTTGTTATCGGTGAATAAAATTTTCTTTTTCAGTAGTAAATTCTTATACCCAGCGAAGAAAATAGTATGAGTAAAATTCCATGCCTTATTCTAGTTAATGAACTATTCCTAACTGCTTACAGTTTAGGATTTTTTTACTGAAACGAGTAAATTTTATTATTTTTCACAAAACTTTACCTTAATGGAAATAAAATGGATAAACTATATTGATGAAAATTTGTTCCTTTAGTTTCGAAGGCACTTTTTTCTGGGTGTACGTATGGTAAATTATAAACATTTGTATTACCCTCCAAACTGAAACGTAAGAATTGCGTTTTCTCACTCATACAGGTGAATTGTACACTCTTTTAAAAAGTTAACATTTTGTTAACACTTTTCACATTTTTGTGCCGCCTTTTGCCACGTTGTACTACTTATTAATTAATTCTTTTTTAATAGTTTTGGCGCGGATTGATTCTGGATCCCTTTAAAATTACGAATGTGAATTGAACTAATGCGTCTAATTAAATTCCAGTGACTATTCATTTTATTGTTCATTTTGCAGAAGGACTCAGGTCGCGTAAAAAACAAGTTTCCTCGCTTCACTTCTACAACACTATGATCGCTAAAATCGACAATCCGTTGGATTTTTGGAGAAGGTACTAAAAAATACCAATGTGGCGATCATCTCCAGACAGTGTTTCGCCGGGAATGGGCTAAAAGACCGCAGAGCCACTTTGGTGCAGCGTGTAATTGCTTTGTGGCCCATTTAGTGGTCATAATCCGTGCCAAAGGTAGCCAATTCGAACTAATCTATACTGAAAATTTTTTAGAAAAATTTGTTGTTATTTCCAACTTTACTATGTTGCATTACATATCAGCCACCCCATATAATTTTAGCACTTGTGTTATCAATCGCACAATTGTGATGCTTGAAAATATACAATGAAAATGTTCCGTAGTAAGTAAAGCGGGGTCTTCCATGAATTGTTAACATAAAGAATTGATGAGATCTTATTTGGAAAAATATTTACACAGAATAAAATATCGCCATATAAAAATTTTATTGAAGATGAAAACGTAATCAATGATTTTGAGTCGATCGGTATATATATTATGGGATCTAAAATCAATGTTTCTGCTAGGAATATTTTTCATTCAAAGTTATAATAACCTAACCACTACACTAATAGAAAAAATTGCTTTCCACAATCGTGAACGGACGGTGTCAAAATGAAACGGAAACGTTCACAAAAATCAAAACGGAATATTCAAGATTTCGTCCACGGGCGTTCACGATTTCATGAACGACATTCGTTTTTCTATGGCCATGAAAAGACTTCAAATAATCGTTAGACGTTGTTATGACAACGACTGTTAACGCTTATAGGTGAGTACTATGTTCGAGTTTTTCACAAAAACACTAAATTTAAAGTGCAAAAATATATATGAAGACGATAACATTTTTATCAAGTCTCTTCAAATTATGGATGGAAAAGATCCAATGTATTGATTGCGAACCATTTAATATTTCGAAATTAATTGATTAAAAAAAGTAACCGTGAAAATAAGCTGGTTTTCAGCTTGAAAACTGAACATAGTACTCAGCTTATGGTGCAGAGGTTCGAGTCACAGTAGCGGAAAACTTGTTTTTTTTAATTTTGTTTATAAATTCGGAACCATTTCGTTTTCAGATCATAAATGCTGGTTGTTGTTTTGATAACGCATGGTGTCATTTTTACGTTCTCAGTTTAACCCCCGTCAGTTCTCAATTTGATCGTTTTGAAATGACAAAGTCCTTCATGATTTTTTTCTGTGGATGTATGTGGTTTAGAGTATAATTAATCCTTAAATGAACAACAACACTGATTCCCCCGAAATAAATATATATTACGCAAAATGATAAAAAAGGACATCAACATAGCACATTTTTTGTGTTAAAAAATGATTTTAGTAGAGAATAAAGATATTTTTACACTACACAGATTTTTCACCAACATTACTTTTAGGGAGCCACCGTGGGTTCAATCCCACTTTTGACCGAACACCAAAAAGTTTTTCAGCGGTGGATTATACCCTCTTCGTCCGCTACCATGACTCGAACCTGTGTTGTCTGAACCATACGCGTTAACAGTCGCCTTAGCACATTGCACGATTATTTTAAACTTTTCATGGCCAAAAAAAAACGAAGCCGTTCATGAAATCGTGTGTTATGATGTTTTAAATGGAACAAACTTGATTTCGAAGAATTCGGCCAAAAATTTAAAACATAAGAATTTTTTTCTGGTTGATACGGAGATGCAGAGCACATTTAAGGGTTAACTGATGTTATCTTTTTAATTAAATTTAAAAATAAAGCCATGAAGAAAATTATTGTTAATATTTGTTTTTTTTTAATTAAAATATTAATTATCTCGATAAAAATTACAACTAAATTAAAAAATATTTCCCAATGAAAACTCATGGTTTCTATATGCATTAATCATTAAGTTTTAACTCAAAACTTTCTTCCTCTAAAGGTATAATAATTATTAATAAATAAATAATTGATAATTTCATTAAAAAATATAAATTGAGTTTTGTGGCAAAACTCTATTAAATTATTAATTTTAATTGAATTAAAAATTGAAAAATCGTGGTGGAAGCAATTTCAATTAAAAATTAATTGGATCAATTAATTTCGAGATTGAAACTGATTTTTTTTTTTTGTATATAAAATTTGTATTTGTCTTTTTTCTACGTTTCTTCTTTTTGTAAGCCTTATAGTAGTCCATATATTTTAATATAATAATAAGTATAAATGTCAAAAATATTGTTGGGTATTTTTTTCTTTTCGAAGGCGTCCTGATTCGGAGCAAAAGCTAATAACAAGTATATACGGCCGTAAGTTCGGCCGAAGCTTATGTACGCTCCACGATGGATTGCGTAGAAACGTGTACTGAAGACTGTCATCCACAATCGAATTACTTGGGTTGCGGTAACACTTGCCGATGGCAAGGTATCTTAAAACTTCCTAACACCGTCTTGTAAATTGCAAGGTAGTCCATACGTGGTATATATTAAACTAAAAAAGGCCGATTAAATACGTATATAATTAAGTTTGACAAATTTTTTACAGAAATAAAATTTTGACAAAATAAAATGTTGACAACATCTTCTATAGAAGTAAAATTTGGACAAAATTTTCTATAGAAATAAAATTTGGACAAAATTTTCTATAGAAATAAAATTTTGACAAAATTTTCTATAGAAATAAAATTTTGACAAAATTTTCTATAGAAATAAAATTTTGACAAAATTTTCTATAGAAATAAAATTTTGACAAAATTTTTTATAGAAATAAAATTTTGACAAAATTTTTTATAGAAATAAGATTTTGACAAAATTTTTTATAGATATAAAATTTTGACAAAATTTTTTATAGAAATAAGATTTTGACAAAATTTTTTATAGAAATAAGATTTTGACAAAATTTTTTATAGATATAAAATTTTGACAAAATTTTCTATAGAAATAAAATGTAAAATAAAATTTTCTATAGATATAAAATGTTGGTAGATTGTTTTTGGCTCGAGTGGCAACCATGATTATGAACCGATATGGACCAATTTTTGTGTGATTGGGGATCGGCTATATATAACTATAGACCGATATGGACCAAGGCCATATACTAACACCACGTGTGAAAGGCCATATACTAACACCACGTTCCAAATTTCAACCGGATCGGATGAATTTTGCTTCTCCAAGAGGTCCCGGAGATCAAATCTGGAGAAATATATAATTATGGACCGATATGGACCAATTTTTGCATGGTTGTTAGAGACAATATAATAACACCACGTACCAAATTTCAACTGGATCGGATGAATTTTGCTCCTCCAAAAGGCACCGGAGGTCAAATCTGGGGATCGGTTTATATGGGGGCTATATAAAATTATGGACCGATTTCGACCAATTTGTACATGGTTGTTAGAGACCATATACTTACACCATGTACCAAATTTCAGCCAGATCAAATGAAATTTGCTATATATAAGGCTATATATAATTATGGACCGATGTGGACAAATTTTTGTACAGTTGTTAGAGACCATATATTTACACCATGTACCAAATTTCAGACGGATCGGATGAAATTTGCTTCTCTTAGAGGCTCCGCAAGCCAAATCGGGGGATCGGTTTATATGGAGGCTATATATAATTATGGACCGATGTGGACAAATTTTTGCACAGTTGTTAGAGACCATATATTTACACCATGTACCAAATTTCAGCCGGATCGGATAAAATTTGCTTCTCTTAGAGGCTCCGCAAGCCAAATCTGCGGATCCGTTTATATGGGGGCTAACGTAAAAGTGATCCGATATGGCCCATTTTCAATACCATCTGACCTACATCAATAGCAACTACTTGTGCATAGTTTCATATATATATATATATATATATATATATATATATATATATATATATATATATATATATATATATATATATATATATATATATATATATATATATATATATATATATATATATATATATATATATATATATATATATATATATATATATATATATATATATATATATATATATATATATATATATATATATATATATATATATATATATATATATATATATATATATATATATATATATACTTTATGGGGTCTTAGAGCAATATTTCGATGTGTTACGAACGGAATGACAAAGTTAATATACCTCCCATCCTACACTCAGAGAAGTGTGAACCCATTAGCGAGTTATTTGTAACTAACCAGTGTTAATATTGAACTTCATATCGCGACCTTAGAATGACAAGGTTCTAAGTGAATAGGGATTTAGTGTACACTTAGAACCTTGTCATTCTAAGGTCGCGATATGTCGCTAAACAAGCATATACCCATAGTAAGTTCAACGCTTTCCTATAGGATAGTAATTTGTTTTAACTTTTGTCAAGTTCAAATTTAACTGTTCAGAAGTAAAAAAATTAACTAAATAATACATTTTTTGAAAACGAAAAAATTAATGTTCCGGATTTCCTAGACCACCTGGTGAATTGGAGCAAGGAGACCTCAAGGGGAGGATCCCCATGTCTACATGTCATATTATATTTAGTAGAGGTCTGCATCGAATAACTTTTCACTACATGTAAGCAATTCGCTGTCGAATATAGTACATACACTGTTTTTCTCTCAGAGCGCAAGTAGTGAAGTGAAGAGAACACTTGCTTGTCAAATACCACCAAGTACTTATCCGAAACAATATGTGTTCCGAAAAAAAGGAACAATACAAATGTAAGTACTTGAGAAAAAGTACAACATGGATTCTCTTCACTTCACGTGGTACCACAAGTATTTCTCAGTTATGTGCGAAGCAAAACTTTTCATTATTATTAATCATAGATATGTATGTATTTCACATATTTCATATATTTATGTATGTCACACACCTACCTTAACGTTTGCCGTTCTTTAGACAAATCAAAAACATATATTATGGAGAGTAACTTTTTTTTTTGTATTTCTGAAACTGCACATGGTACATGGAGTACTCTATGAAGTTTTGTTCTCGCAACATACTCGACGTGATCACTCTGTGTACACTCCAATAAGAGAGAAAGAGGAATATGTGCTTGTTGGTAGTGAAGACATCAGAGTAGCAACAAGAAGTTACTCGTGGCTTTTGGTGTTCATCAAAATGTGTACCAATTATTTTGCGACTCTCTCAAATAGATGTACTCATGTAGCAAGTACACATGTACTCTGCATTTACAAATGGAATTGTGCAGACCTCTAATATTTAGTACAAACCACTTACTCTTCTGTAGGACAAATCCTTTAGAATCAGTTATTAGATTTTATTTTTATCATTTTATAAAATTTTACCTTTTGTCCGGACGGAGGATCGAACCGCGCACCATCAGTTTTCTAACTAAACACACTATCCACTGGGCCACTTAGCTCTTATACTCATCAACAACCAAATGTGACTTTGTTTATTCTTTTCTTGCTTGGCTGCATGTATTCATTAACACATACAGTCAAGGGTGTCTACATGGTCACCACCCAAAAATAACATTTTGCTCTTAAAACATGTTTGAGGTGATCATATTCCTTCTCTGGGTGTGTCATTGAGCTTAACATGGAATCAGCAGCACTCAGTGATAAGAGAGAAGTTCACCAATGTGGTACCACAATGGACTGAATAATCTAAGTGAGCCTGATATATCGGACTGCCACCTAACCTAAAACATTTATAATTCAGTCTTTTCATAAACATAAACATAAATAAATTAAATTAAAAAAAAAACTAGAATATATTTTCAATTCAATCTTTTCTTAAAAAATATATTTACATAAAGCGGCAAAATATCGCACATATTAAACAAAAGGGTAGTAACTCTGATTTTTTTATTTTTCAGTAGACAAAAAACTGTAGTAAAAAAGTATTAACTCTGAAGACAAGAAAAGAGACACAACGACGTTTTTTAATGAAAGAATATTAAAAATGGGAGAATTTTGCAGTGTGCATCGTTTTTCAATGAAAAGTGAAAATTTTGAGTTACTACGCTTTCTCTCTCTGGGTGTAATTGAATGCTGGTTAAAAGTAATTAACACTCAAAAATCACATTATTGATAATGAAAACGATAAATAACTAAACGTATAGTCTTTTCTATTGAAATATTTTTTCAAAAGTATATTTAGCTGGAAAAATTATTGAATAGCTTGTAACTGGACATGACATAGAAAATCTGGAAATTCCAGCCCATTCCAGTCCATATGGCAACCCTAGCTTGTAACACGTCGAAATATCGCTTTCCGATTATATAAAGTATATATTCTCGATCAGAGAGCAATTCTAAGACGTTATAGCGATGTCCGTCTGTCTGGATGTCTGTTGTAATCACACTACAGCCTTCAATAATAAAGCTATCTTGCTTAATTTTTGTACAAACTCGTTTATTTCCAAGCAACCCGAGATGGACTATATCGGTCCAGGTTTGGTATAGTCCCAATATAAACCGGACTCCCGATTTGGGGTCTTGGGGTTATAGTAACCCTAGTTTTTATCCAATTTGCCTGAAATTGAAAATCTAGAGGTATTTTAGGACCACAAAAAGATGTGCTGAAAATGGCGAGTACCGGTCTATTTTTTGATATAGCCCCAATATATACCGATCTCCTGATTTTACTTTTTGGGCTTCTAGAATCCGTAGTGCTTTGTCCAATTTGCCTGAAATTGGAAATCTAGAGGTATTGTATAACCACAAATACGTGTGCCGAAAATGGTGTGTGTAGGTACATGTTTTGGTATATCCCCCATATGGACCGATCTCTTCTTGGGCTTGTAGAAGCCGTAATTTTTATCCAATTTGCCTGAAATCAGATCTCTAGAGTTATTTTAGGGCCATAAAGAGGTGCGTTGAAAATGGTGAGTATCGATCCATGTATTAGTATAGCCCCCATGTCAACCGATCTCCCGATTTAACTACTCGGGTTTCTAGCAATTACAGTTTTAATCCGACTTGCCTGAAATTGTAAATATACTGGTATTTTAGAACCACGGATTTATAGACCGATTTCTTCTTGAGGGTATAGAAGGCACACTGAACATGAAAATTGCTAGAAACTGAATGTAAAATTTACAGATTTTACTTCTCGTACTCATTTAATAATACCCCCACTATTCTACAGATATTAGACTTCAAATAAAAGCGCTGTTGCATCATTATCTAGCACACTTACAAGACATTTTTATGATTCCTGTAAAACTTAAACAAAAACAGTTCCTATAAATCCAGAATCTGATCTAGTCATAGGTAAAATCCGATCTGCTTGGGAGAATATCTGCCATCAAACCCTCTTGAAAATTTGAAAGGAAACTATAATATTTGATTCATGATGGTGGGTATTTAAGATTCGGCCAGGCCGAACTTACTGCTGTATATACTTGTTTATGATTACAATACTTTGCTAAAACACGACTATTATCAACCTGTGAGAACCAGTGCGTGAATTAGTGAATTGCATACATAAAAATAGGTTACCCAATGAACTACAGAAGATGTAAGGACGACGACGGTTATGAAAACGATACGAAAACGACTGCAATCGCTGTCACAATAAAACACTGACCGAAGGGGACTCAACACTCATCAAACTCTGCCTCGTTGTTGGGAAGGGACATTTCAAATATGTGGCAATTGTTGGTCTGTTTCTCATTTGCCTTGCCATTCTGCTTGGTTTTGGTACCCTTAGTGAGAATGTTGATTGTACTGTTATCCATACACTTGCAAAATCCAACCAAACAAAGTACACTAAATAATAAAAAACAAAAACATCTACTAATACAACGAATATGGCAGATGGAATAAAATTTGCAAAGTGGAACCAACACAACAGCGTCGTCATTAAACGAAGTAACAGCGCTGCCAGCGACACTGGTACGAATGCAGCAATGTAGCTAAGAAAGACGTCATAACAGGTCTGTTATTTGTTATCCGTTGTGCTCCCACACAGTGTTGCCACTATTTTCCGAGCTCTTGTCCCCAAAATGGAACGCTTTCATCCCCAAAAATCCCCAATTTAATTTAAAATTCCCCACAAAAATCCCCAATACATTTTTAGCAAGTTTTTTGAAAAAAAGTAAAGGAATAGACTCTGCTGTAGAAAATCCGCAAAAATTGAAAACTGGAAAAATACGCAATGTTCGTTATACCAGTTTGCGAGTTACAAAAAAATAAAGATTTCAAAACACAAAACCAGGAGACGGGTGCTCAAAATATCAACCGATACAAGTCCTCATCAGGAGCTAATTATTGGTATAAAGAGTCATCGAATTTTTTCTCATTCAAATCATCGAGAAACAAAAATGGGAGTACGGTCAACATGTGTATTTATGAATCAAAACTTAGTTCTAATTAGTCAAGAAATAAAATTGGGTGATTGATCAAAAGGCGTTGTTGTCGCGATATGAACTCTTTCTATATGTATGGGATATATTTTCCAAATCACTGATGTCCGCAGATGAATCCTAACGAAATAATTTCACAATAGTAAAAAATTTCTTAGGAAACAGAGTAAAATGTAAAGTAACTCTTGGAAGCCCATATAAATGCAGTGGAATAAAGAGGAGGATATTTTTAATATTTTGGAGATTCTTTGTACTTTGTAAAGAATTTCATATAAACCATCATTCTGAATCTTAATTATTATACTGAACAGATCCCCAAAATTTGTGGATATTCCCCATTAAATCCCCAAGTCCCCAACTCAAAAATTTTGTCCCTATCCACGCAAAAATGTCCCCGATTTGGGGAAAAATCCCCAATACTGGCAACACTGCTCCCATAGATCTTCTTCATCGGCAGCAGCAATATTTTGTGTGTTTTATTGAAGGACAATATTCGGATTCATTGTAGAGCGTGAGGAAGAGAGTGAGAGAGAAATGGAGACGCAACTGCAGTTTCAATCAAACAAATAAAAACAAAAATTATCACTAAACCAATAAAGAAACGAACTTACAAACTCTATGGATGCAACATACAACGTTCGATGCAGTTGAAACTTTTTGCAACTACTAGTGGGGATAGCCACTCTGTCTATGTTGTTGTCTGTTAAATTATGTCCTCTGAAAATGTATTGGCTTTTCACATTTGCTTCAAGTCGATGAAGTCAAAGATAATAAAAGAGGAAGATGGGAGATTGGCTTGCGTCATACCAAATGTTGCATTTACCAGATTAGTTTAATACATGCTTGTAACCTTTTAGTTGTTTTTAGTTTTTATTTTTTAAATGAAAAATTTAATTTTCTTAATGAAACAATGATAAATTTTAGGCAACAACAAAAAAAAATTACATTTTCCCCTTTATGGAAATTTATTTCGTGCTCTTAGTTTCTTTTTATGTGGATTTTAATGCTATGTCAATACCTGCCGTATACGCGTTTGGTTCGAGTATTAAACTAATGTGGTAAATGGTTTGATGTGCTCAGTAGCCAATCTCCCATCTTCCTCTTTTATTATCTTTGGATGAAGTGTCATAATTGATATGCAACAAACATTGCAACTTCCTGGCTAATATTTGCAAGGATGTTCGCTGTTCTTTGCCTTTTAGTATTTGCATTGACGGACTTTGCAGCGGAACAAACATGATTTGGGACATGCATTACGTCGCAGTTTATTGGTTCAAACTAACTACATGTTCGATAATACGAGAGTGATGTACAGTGGACCAAAGAGCAAGAAAGTGGTTATAGTATCATTATGATAAGTTTTAAATTAACATCTCAGCATTTCAAAAACATTCAGGAATTTATATGGGCGACTGTATAAAGCGTTTATGTTGGCTTATAATTTTAGAAAACGTTTCGTAATACTAACGATATTTTTCATTAAAATTGAGCCAACACAATAATTTCATAAGTACAACGAAACATTTCGTTAATGTATATTTTTTTTTTAATTAAACAGTTCATATTATTGATGAATATGTTATTTTTTTATCGGGTAAGGGTAGGAAAATGCTCTATGCATCTGACAGTGTGTCCACTCGTGTACCAGACACCCTCTTAATTGATTACCGACTAAAAACCCATCCCTCTATCCACGGGGTATGATTACCACGTCGGAACCGCTTTCGCATTGCTTCGTGGTGGGCCCCACGTGATCCGTGGCCATCTCCTTCTAGTCTGCATCCACATTCAATCTTAAATTACTCATGTCGTATTGTCAATGTCAACCTTTTTCCAGCGGAGAACTTGTTCTACAAATTGCAATGGTAGCCCAGTTCTTCTCACTCTGTATCATCCTCTGTATTATATTTCTCGGAGAGATATGTCCAATTTCATCTTCTAACGCTGTCCGTCGTCCTGCCCACCAGCTACATCTAAAGGATGTATGTTCGGCATCATCCGCGACCTTTTCCTCTTTATAAATACAGTTCTCTGAGCTGCATTTCCCCATACAATACTGATACTTTCGAAAATATCCGTGACCAGAGAGCACCTGAGTCATGTAATACGTCACTTGTCATTTAAGAATCAGGTATATACAGCCGGGCCGGGCCGAATCTTAAATACCCACCACCATGAATCAAATATAATATATTCCTTTGAAAGTTCTTCGACGTAGCGGGTTACTTGATAATATTCTCCCAAGCAGATCAGTTCCACCAGTACGCTTCCCGAAGATACATTTAAAAAAATTCTACCAATGAGGACTAGATCAGATTCTGCATTTATAAACCATTTTTGTTTGAGTTTTAGAGGAATCATAAACATCTCTTGTAAGTGTGCAAGAAATTGGTGAAATAACGCCTTAATTTGCATTTTAAAATCTGAAGATTTGAATAAGACAAACCAAAATGTCGTGCGTGAGCGTGAGTCACGAAACTATTATCTTCGTGAGTGTGCGTGAGTAAAGATTTACGCTCACGAAAATATGTTAATCCCGCTCACCCACATAAAACGCTTAAGAGTTAAATTCACTTACAATTTTAGTGACATCTGGGATGTTAAGAGTGTAATAACGCTCTCGATTTTAATAATGCTCATGTTTTCAGACTAGAGGTGTGCACGTGACACGAAATTATCGTGAATCGGGAGTCACGCTGATGGCAATGGCGTGAATAACAAACCAAATGTCGTGCGTGAGTCACGGAAATAATTTCTTCGTGAGTGTGCCTGAGTAACGAATTTCGGAAAATACACTCACGAAAATAATCCCGCCCATGGACATAAAAAGCTTACGAGTTGAATTCATTTACAATTTTAGTGACACCTGGGATGTTAAGAGTTTAATAACGCTCTAGATTTTCATCATGCTCATGTTTTCAGACAGGTCGCTAATTTAAATTACTCATAAAATTAATCGCGAGTCACGACATTTTTCGTGAGTCAGTCACGATATTTTTCGTGAGTCACGAAATTTTCGTGCGTGAGTACAAATTTTCTTTTCGTGAGTGTGCGTGAGTCCTACCAAACAATATCGTGCGTGAGTAAGATTTTTACGTCGTGAGTGTGCGTGAGTACGTTTACTGCACCATCTAGTAGGATATAGTAATTTTGGCGTAAAGTATTCTTCTGAAATAAGTCTCCTACTTTTTTTAAATCCGTTTATAATTTAATGAACATTCCTGCGAACTGAAACTTCTTTGAAACTCCATCTTGGATATCATCGAATTCGCTGCCCGGCCAACGCGACTGAAGTACATATTTTGAATTTGAGACGTTTGTTACCTTTTTCTACATTTACGACGCTGATGTTTACGACGTTTACAACTTTGCGACAGTCGCAAACCTGATAGTGACCATCTCTGTATCAGAAAATAGAATTTGTCCGATCGAAAAGGGTTAAGAAGTTAATACTTGTAGTACATCGGGGCCTAATTTTCGAATGGCAATTCTTTATATATGTTACACAGTAGCAAATGTTTAAATATCACTGTTTTTTTTTTTAATTTTTAACTACACCAGTTTCATGAGTCTTGTTGTAGTTATAAACAACACCCAAAAATCTTCTTGACATATACCAAGTTTTTCAAATTAATTTAAACAAACTAAAGTTTAGCAAGTTTATTAAAAACAACCAGACGCCCTGGTTTAACGAATCTATAAAGGCACAGATTGCGAGAAGGGACCAACTATATAGACGATGGAAACGGTTTAAAACTTCTGCTTTGTGGAACGAGTTTAAAAGTCTACGACGCGAGGTTGGCAGGTTGGTAAAGGAGGCGAAAACAATTCTGATTCTCCCTATTTTTCAAACAATTTCTCCTTTGCATGCGTTTCCGAATCTGACACACTGAAATCTTTAATGAGCGTGAAATCATCTGCAGCTGGAATGGATGGGGTAGATCCAAGATTTTTAAAACTACTACTGCCTCCCATACTTCCATACATAATTCACATCTTCAACCACATCCTGACAACGTCCGTTTTTCCTAGTAGGTGGAAGATACCTGAATCCAATGGTGAGTATAGGCCAATAAGTTTATTGCCTTTTCTGTCGAAAGCTTTTGAGGACATAATGCATCGTCAGATTATTGATTTCATTACCATCAACAGACTTATTACAGACCGGCAATCTGGTATATGTCGCTGAAGAAATCAGGACAACTTTTGACCAAAATCATATTAGCTTTCTGTTACTATTATACCACTCCAAAGCTTTTGACTCTGTGAGTCATTCAATTTTGATAAATAAGCTACCTCGCTACTTTGGATTTGAACAGACCGCTAAATCTCTAATTCGATCATATCTTAGTGAAAGATTGCAGACAGTAAAGGGTGATACGGTCAAAATTTGGTCAATATAAAGTTGGAGTATTTCTTTCAATTTTGCATTTAAAAAACCTGAACACCCCTCATTTTAAAGGTGTGTGTGTGTAGAATGTTGCTCCTATTTTGATTTTCGAATTCACTCTTCAGTTGTCAAAATGCCGTCCAAGCAAGAAGAGCAGCGTATCAAAATTTTGCTCGCGCATCGCGAAAATCCGAGCTACTCGCACGCAAAGCTGGCAAAATCGCTAAAAGTTGCCAAATCAACCGTTACAAATGTAATTAAAGTGTTTGGGGAACGTTTGTCGACAGCCAGGAAGTCTGGATCGGGGGGAAATCGAAAACCGGAAGCCGCTGAGACGACAAAGAGAGTTGCCGGTAGTTTCAAACGAAACCCTAACCTCTCTCTCCGAGATACCGCAAATAAGCTGGGTCTATCGTCTACAACCGTGCATCGACCCAAAAAACGAGCCGGACTATCGACTTATAAGAAGGTAGTGACTCCAAATCGCGATGATAAACAAAATACGACGGCCAAAGCGCGATCCCGGAGGCTGTACACGACGATGCTGACGAAGTTTGACTGCGTGGTAATTGACGACGAAACCTACGTCAAAGCCAACTACAAGCAGCTTCCGGGACAGGAGTTTTATACGGCAAAAGGAAGGGGAAAGGTAGCAGATATTTTCCAGCACATAAAACTGTCAAAGTTCGCAAAAAAATATCTGGTTTGGCAAGCCATCTGTACCTGTGGCTTGAAAAGCAGCATTTTCATAGCTTCCGGGACTGTCAACCAAGAAATTTACGTGAAAGAGTGTTTGAATAAACGTCTGCTGCCTTTCCTGAAGAAACACGGTTGTCCCGTACTGTTTTGGCCGGATTTGGCATCTTGCCATTACGGTAAAAAGGCCATGGAGTGGCCAACAACGTGCAGGTGGTTCCCAAGGACAAGAACACTCCCAACAGAGCTCCGCCCAATTGAGAAATACTGGGCTATTGTCAAGCGGAACCTAAAGAGGACCAAAAAAACTGCTAAGGACGAGCAGCAGTTCAAGGCAAACTGGCTTTCTGAGGCGAAGAAGGTGGACAAGGTGGCTGTACAAAATCTGATGGCAGGTGTCAAGCGTGAGGCCCGGCAATTCGGATTTGGAAAAGCGAAAGCCTAACTGAATATTTTTCATGAATTTTATACTAATTGAACTTGAAAAAGAAATTTAATTTGATTTTTTAAATAAACGATTTCACCGATTTACACGCGTTTTCCCTTGACCAAATTTTGACCGTATCACCCTTTATATGTGAAGTGGAATTACTCCCACTTTTTGAGTCTAAAGAGGGCGGGGGTGCCACAGGGGTCTGTCATGGGGCCCTTACTCTTCTGTTTATACATAAATGATGTAGTAAATGTTGTCCGGGATTGCAATATCCACATCAACGCCGATGATATACAGCTGATATTTACTTGTGATTCCAGAGGAACTGACATATGTATAAACGCCATAAATGACAATTTACAAGAGATTGACTCATAGGTTTCACGCAATGGGCTACTGCTAAATCCCTCCAAAACAAAATGTATGGTAATTTCCATGCGCCAAATGGACTTACGTGATTTACCCAGCCTATTCATCAATGGGAGTACTATCGAATATACAATTAATGCAAGGAATTTAGGAGTTGTATTTGATAGCGGACTATCGTGGAACAGACACATCGATACGACTATAGCAACCGTACCCGGCATGTTGCGTTCTTTGTGGAAGTTGCAGCCTTTTATTCAAACGGATATAAGACTGTTGATTGCAAAATCATACTTAGTATCAAGGATTATTTATTGCTGTGAGCTTTACCCGAATTGTGATTCTATTCATGCTAGGAGATTGACGGTTCTTTCTAATGACATTGCTAAGTTTGTGTGTGGTATCGATCGGTTTAGTAGCATTTCTGAGTACGCCAAGGAGTTGTATGTTATGGTATGACTTTCAGTAATTTTCTCGATTTTCGTTCCCTACTGTTCTTACATACGGACGAATAGTTGACATTTACGCATTCAGCCCGTTTTAACAGTATCATACCTGTCAGAACACGATATTTGGTGTCCGAGCGACCATTTTCCATTCATAGCATTCGTATGTGGAGTAATTTACCATCTAATATGAGAAATATATCAACTTGCACAATCTTTAAAAATGCTTTGCAATCATACTTTGCTTTGTTAGACTAAACAGTTCTTTAATTTTTTTTTTGTTTTTGCTCAATATTCTTAAGTTTAATTTTTAATATATATTATTATTATTATTTTTATACCCACCACCATAGAATGGTAATGGGGTATAAAGTTTGTTTGTTTGCCGTTTGTAACACATCGAAATATTGATTTCCGACTATATAAAGTATATATATTCTTGATCAGGGAGAAATTCTAAGACGATATAACGATGTCCGTCTGTCTGTTGTAATCACGCTACAGTCTTCAATAATGAAGCAATCGTGCTGAAATTTTGCACAAACTCTTTTTGTCTGCAGGCAGGTCAAGTTCGAAGATGGGCTATATCGGTCCAGGCTTTGATATAGTCCCCATATAAACCGACCTCCCGATTCGGGGTCTTGGGCTTATAGAAATCGTAGTTTTTATCCAATTTGCCTGAAATTTGAAATGTAGAGGTATTTTATGACCTTAAAGAGGTGTGCCAAAAATGGTGAGTATCGGTCCATGTTTATTATAGCCCCCATATAGACCGATCTCCCGATTTTACTTCTTGGGCTTATAGAAACCGCAGTTTTTATTCAATTTACCTGAAATTGGAAATCTAGAGGTGGTATGGTATGGTCCCCATATAAAACGACCTCCCGATTTGGGGTCTTGGGCTTATACAAACCGTAGTTTTTATCCAATTTGTCTGAATTTGGAAATCTAGAGGTATTTTAGGACAATAAAGAGGTGTGCCACAAATGGTGAGTATCGGTGCATGTTTTGGTATAGCCCCCATATAGACCGATTTCCCGATTTTACTTATTGGGCTTCTAGAATCCGAAGTTTTTATCCTACTTGCCTGAAATTGGAAATCTAGAGGTATTTTCGGGCCATAAAGAGGTGTGTCGAAAACGGTGAGTATCGGTCCATATTTTAGTATAGCCCCCATAAGAACGATCTTCCGATTTAACTCCTTGGGCTTCTAGAAACCGTAGTTTTTATCTGATTTGCCTGAAATTGTAAATATTCAGGTATTTTAGGCTCACAAAAACGTGTATCGGATTAAGTTCTTATCTGTCCATTTGGTAATGCCTCCATATAGACCGACTTCACTTCTTGAGGGTGTAGAAGGCGCACTGATCATGAAAATTGCTTGAAACTCAATGTAAAATTTCCAGATTTTACTTCTACAGATTTAAGATTTCAAATCAAGACGTTATTTTATAATTTTCTTGCACACTTACAAGAGATGTTAATGATTCCTCTAAAACTCAAACAAAAATGGTTCTTATAAATCCAGAATCTGATATAGTCCTCATATGTGAAATCTTTAAATTTATCTTCGGGAAGTGTCCTCAAGTCCTCAAGCCCTCCTGAAATTTCAAAGGAAACCCTAATATTTGGTTCATGGTGGTGGGTATTTAAGATTCGGCCCGGCCGAACTTAGTGCTGTATATACACTGAAAAAACAGTGAACCCACCAGGGAGAAAACTTTCTGTTAATTTTAGAAAATTTTGAATATATGTAGAAAATTTTAACTAAACAGTATTACAAACGTTGGCATCACGCCGATGTCGTAAAAATAAGTAAATATTTTTCGACAAATTCAAGAAAATTTATTAGACATAACTAAGTTTTTTCACTTGTTAAAGAAAATTTTGTAGTTTGAAGGAAAAACTTGGAGTTCAAAATTGCAAGAATGTCTTTAGTGCACGCAAAGAAAAAAAAAAACGTGTACCGAAAACGTTTTTCTTTTGTTAGAGTTTTTTGAATTGCTTCGAAAAGTATACACTTTTATCACCAAAAAAGTTCGTTTTTATTATTTCAATAAAAAAAGTTATTATTGAACCAACAACACAGTCCATTTCGTTTATATCAAACACTGTTCTTTTCTGACTTTAGGTCTTTAATAAGACTCATTTTACAGTTCATAGTAAAAATTTAATATAGTAGAATGTAATGTTGAACATTTTTTTCGGGATCCTTCGACCATATCTGGAATATATGTAAAAAAAACGGTGCCAAACTAAATGTTTGTTTCTGTTAAATAAACTTTGTTTATTCGGTTCGTGGGCGCCGCGAGCTATGCTATATAAATATAACTTATATGGATATTTATCTATTGATGACCATAACAGGTACATAGCTCAGTGGTTAGTGTGTTGGCTTACAAAGTGCATGGTCCGTGGTTCGATTCTCCGTCCAGGCGAAAGGTAAAAAAATGTTAAAAATTTATAAAATCGTATAATTTCTTCTACATTTTTGGTATTACAGGAAAAGGTGTTAAGAACTAAAAAAAACCTCGTGGATGTGAGAAAGATGTGAGGGAAACTGCAATTAGCAAGAAAACAATGTTTTTTTTAGTTTGTCTTTATGAAATTGTTTTTACATCCTGGAAAAGAATAAACGCTTATCACAAAAAGTATATACTTTTCTTCCAAATACACTTCCTTACAGCGAAAAGCAAATGAGAAACGAACTTTGTTTGTCTAAAATTTCGTTTGGGAGGAAAGAATTATTTTTTTGCGTGTAACGTACACAAAAAATTATTAGAATAAAGGAAACTTTCTCCAAACATAACAATTCCATGAACTAAAATAAAGTTAAATTGGCTTTAGTGAAATAGAGAGTTCACTTTTTTTTAGTGTACTTGTTTTATTTTATTTTATTATATATTTCCTCTTTTTTCTCTTTTTCTTATATTGTTTATTTATTATTTTGTTTTTTTTTTATATTTCTAAAAATTATCCCTTAATGATGTTTCCTGCTTCGACCGAACACCAAAAAAGTTATTCAGCGGTGGATTATCCCACCTCAGTAATGCTGGTGACATTTCTGAGAGTTTCAAAGCTTCTCTAAGTGGTTTCACTGTAATGTGGAACGCCGTTCGGACTCGGCTATAAAAAGGAGGTCCCTTGTCATTGAGCTTAACATGGAATCGGGCAGCACTCAGTGATAAGAGAGAAATTCACCAATGTGGTATCACAATGGACTGAATAGTCCAAGTGAGCCTGATACATCGGGCTGCCACCTAACCTAACCTAATGATGTTTTCTACAATGCACCATTATTGTTACCCACTTTTTTGGTTCGAGTATTAAACTAATCAGGTAAATGGTTCGATCTCCTCTATAATCTTTGATTCGGACTACGATACACAAGCGGAGTTCTCTAATTTTAAGCTAAATATATGTACTCATTGATCCACCCTAACAAATCGCTTCTGTTATATATACACAGTGGCTGTTATGTACTGCAACCAACTTCATTTCTAAACAGTGAGAGCTTATTTTATTGTTTACAAGCTTATAAAAGCAGTTTGATCTATTACATTCAGAAATATAGTGTTATTGCTTTATACATGGCTGGAAACCCATAAGGGGCTATTATTAGAGCCCTACAGAATTTAAATGTGAATATATATTTTGTTTCTCATACCATTGCTCTTTACCGAGATACTAACAGCTATGCATTGCGGAAATGTTTACCAACTAATAAACAAAGTTTTTCCAAACCCATTCTTGAATGCCATCAAATTGCATAGCTAAATCTAATTTAGAGTGCCTTTCGTCTTTTACATTAAGAGTCGATTTTGCCAATGTGAATAACATTTAAAAAGTGAATCAAGTTGTGGATACAATCAAAAGTCTATAAGTCGACTGTAAAAGCTTTTTGAATTTTTGTTTAGTATATGAGCTGAAAAATAGCTTTTTGGCATTTAATCTCCCCAGATTTGAGTTTCATTTGTTTGATAAATTAGAGTCCCCATATGACATCCCTACATGACTGAAGTGGTCATACTAAAACGCCCATGTGTACAGCGGTGCCAACTCTGACGATTTTTCGTCAATTTGACGATTTTTGATGGTAAATTTTGCCTTTGACGATTTGACGACGATTTTAAATAACGTAGTTATGAGTTGACGATTTTTCAAAATGCTCGACACAACTGTTTCTTTTTAAAGTTTTTTATGAGGATTTGACGATTTTTCAAAGTGATGTAGTTATAAGTTGACGTATTTCATAAGGTGTAATGTAAACAAGCTTTTTTAATCTCAAAATATAAAATTTATATGTAGCTTGCTCCCAACCGTCTCCAATGTAGAAAGAAATTTCAAAGCAATCAATATAAATAAACCTAAATTGCGGAATTCCTTTGAAACTTAAACATTTCAAGGTATTCTTTTGTCTTGGTTTAGTTAAATTCACTTTATTCATTGCCGGTAATAGAAATAATAAAAATTATACACGAGCCAGTAATAAGGATTTAAATTCGCTTGGAGAATAGGACATTTTTCTGTCAAGAAAATTTTGTTAAACAATGTAGTACATGTAGTCACAATCAGAAATATTACTTTTAATTAATTAAAAATTTAATTTAATTAATCTTCGTTTAAAAAACTGGAAACTAGATGACTTAATTAGAGGGTTAAACGGAATTATTAATGTTTTTTTAATAAAACTTTTAATTTGTTCCTTTTTCAGTTATTTTATGGGTGACGATTTTTTGACGAATTTTTTGGGACAAATTGACGATTTTGACGAAAAATATTTTAAAAATTGACGATTTTCAGCCCAAAACAGTTGGCACCACTGCATGTGTATGCCTGATGTCGTACAATACATGTTTTGCCGTTGTCATCGAACATTCCATAGCTTGGTTCATCCACGCAACCATATTTCCATGCGAATGCATCATGTTGGCTAATGGTTCGACATGCAGTTGTTCCAATACAACGCATATCAGACCATGCCCAACTCACACACGCACCGGAAGCATCATACCAATCAAAGAAATGAGAACAAAACAAAAGAGCACACAATCAACTCAACACACATTCGCAACTCAACTCATGGAAGTTCGCGTACGGTATTGTCCCAATACAACAACAACCACTTATCGCAACATGCTGTTGTTGGTTGAGCAACAACAATGGAAGCAACGGCATGAGTGGCATTGAAACGGGGGTTGGTTTTCGTTAGCTTATCCACGGCGCGAACAGTTGTTGTGTATCCTTCGAGGGTGAAAAGTTTCGTTTTGTTTGTATGGAACTTTTGCACCGCAGCATTTGTATTTGCCAGCGGCCGAACGTTTTATTTTCAAAATTCACATTCAATCAACATTCACAATTAAAAACAAAATTCTCAATTGATTTCTTCCTGCTCCATAGAGAGCAAGTGACCACGAGTGTACATGTGTGTGTGTGTAATTCCATTCTATTGAAGCCCAAGAAACACAAAAAACAACCGCCGTGTTTCAGTTACCCTCGCTAGTATTGTGTCTCACCCTGCTATTACCCACACACGGTATTAATTACATTGCACATTTGTTTACATTCTCCCAGTTGGGATAGCATCAAAATAAACAAACAAACCCCGAATGAAAGAAAGCGCGAGTGTTGCTCTTCAAAAATTGCAAAAACAAAAACGAAAAGAAGGGAAAGAAGCTAATAAGAAAATAAAAACAAATAAAAATAATTAACACAATTACAATTGTTAATCGATAAAACAAAGCAATAAACGGAGTTTTCTAAGAAGTGTGCGCGTGTATGTGTGTGAGTGTGTGCGCGAAGTTATGAGTGCAGCAAAGACTGCAAAAATAGAAGTGCATTGTGAGACAATGGCAAATCCATAAAAAGGAATGGGCAAACACAAGCCAATAAGAAAAATTCGCCAATGATGGAGTGAAAGAAGATTTTAATGAGAAAATTTCCAAGTAAATACACAAAAGAAAAAATATTTTACCTAAATGTATATATGTCTTCACTAAACAAAAGTGCTTCTCAAGCTTACGAGCTTCTTTGCGATTAGTTTTCAAAATTTCTACGTCGTTCCGAGGTCATCTCAATGTGACCTCTGGTTTTGGATATTTTCATAAATTTCAATTTTTTTTTTTGCAAAACAACGTTGGCTCTTCAACATTGGATTAAACAACCAAATGTACAACGGTAAGTAGAGTTAATTTCGATTTCTAAGACAATTTTATATAATGTTAGTACACAGAAAAAAAACAGTCCACCATTTTGGTTATGCTAAAATGAATTGGTTTTTATTGTGAATATTTTATTTATGTTCCAACAAAGAAAATTGGAAGATCTTCCTATGTCATAACCTTTAATGTACATCCAAAACTGCTTTTCCAGAGATGGACATAATTTTCACTTCACAAGAAACTCTTTTGAGGTGATTTGTAAAAATCCACTGATTTTCGCAATAAATTTGGATTTTCCCAATTTTAATGTGTATAAAACACTCTAAGGAATAGTAATTTCGTAGTAGTAAAACAATTGGATGAGGGACTTAGCCAAAAGCGTAGGAAGGCCTCTGGGGAGGGGGCTCAGACCCCCCAGAAAAATGTCAGCACCCCACAGCATTTGAAAACTTATTTACGATTTTCCATTTTTAAAAAAATTTAAACAAGTATATACAACCGCACAAATTTCCGCTAAAACATTCATGCACAATCGCATTACTTGGGTTGTGGTAGCAGTTGCCGATGACAATGTTTGAAGTCTGATATTTATGAAATAAAGCTGTGGTTGAACTTATGATTTAGTTTAATAACTAACGCTCCTTTTTATTTTGTTTAGTCTGGTTTAGTCAATTTAATTAAAAACAAGTATATACAGCCGTAAGTTCGGTCAGGCCGAATCTTATGTACCCTCCACCATGGATTGCGTAGAAACTTCTACGAAAGACTGTCATCGACAATCGAATTACTTGGGTTGTGGTATCTGAAAACTTCTTAACATACACTGGTAGAAAAAGTTTCGTTATATTAATGAAATGTGTCATTAAAATTGAGCCAATGAAACAAATTCATTGATATAACGAATTTTCTGTTAGTCAACGAAACGTTTCGTACTATTAACGAAAATTTTCATTGTCTTAATGAAAATGTTTCGTTATATCAATGAAAAATTTTCGTTAGCTCAATTTTAATGAAATTTTCTTTGTGTGTAGTTTTCTAAATTGTGAGTTAGTCCATACGTGGTATGTAAAGGGTGATTCTTTTGAGGTTAGGATTTTCATGCATTAGTATTTGACAGATCACGTGGGATTTCAGACATGGTGTCAAAGAGAAAGATGCTCAGTATGCTTTGACATTACATCATGAATAGACTTACTAACGAGCCACAACGTCGAATTTTCAGTGAATGGGCCCTAGAAAAGTTGGCAGAAAATCCGCTTTTTTATCGACAAATTTTGTTCAGCGATGAGGCTCATTTCTGGTTGAATGGCTACGTAAATAAGCAAAATTGCCGCATTTGGAGTGAAGAGCAACCAGAAGCCGTTCAAGAACTGCCCATGCATCCCGAAAAATGCACTGTTTGGTGTGGTTTGTACGCTGGTGGAATCATTGGACCGTATTTTTTCAAAGATGCTGTTGGACGCAACGTTACGGTGAATGGCGATCGCTATCGTTCGATGCTAACAAACTTTTTGTTGCCAAAAATGGAAGAACTGAACTTGGTTGACATGTGGTTTCAACAAGATGGCGCTACATGCCACACAGCTCGCGATTCTATGGCCATTTTGAGGGAAAACTTCGGAGAACAATTCATCTCAAGAAATGGACCGGTAAGTTGGCCACCAAGATCATGCGATTTGACGCCTTTAGACTATTTTTTGTGGGGCTACGTCAAGTCTAAAGTCTACAGAAATAAGCCAGCAACTATTCCAGCTTTGGAAGACAACATTTCCGAAGAAATTCGGGCTATTCCGGCCGAAATGCTCGAAAAAGTTGCCCAAAATTGGACTTTCCGAATGGACCACCTAAGACGCAGCCGCGGTCAACATTTAAATGAAATTATCTTCAAAAAGTAAATGTCATGGACCAATCTAACGTTTCAAATAAAGAACCGATGAGATTTTGCAAATTTTATGCGTTTTTTTAAAAAAAAAAGTTATCAAGCTCTTAACAAATCACCCTTTATTAGACAATACGTGGAGAGTCAGTATTGAAATATGGGGGTCGCTTATATGGGGGCTATATACAATTATGAACTTGATATGGACCAATTTTTGTGTGATTGGGGATCGATTTATCTGATGACTATATATAACTATAGACCGATATGGACCTAGTTAGGCATGGTTGTTAACGGCCAATCTACCAAATTTCAACTGACTCGTATGAAATTTGCTCCTCCAAGAGGCTCCAAAACCAAATCTCGGGATCGGTTTATATAGGGGCTATATATGATTATGGACTGATATGGACCACTTTTGGCATAGTTGTTAAATATCATATACTACCACCACGTACCAAATTTCAACCAGATCGGATGAATTTTGCTTCTCCAAAAGGCACCGGAGGTCAAATCTGGGGATCGGTTTATATGGCGGCTATATATAATTATGGACTGTTATGAACCAATTCCTGCATTGTTGTTGGATACCATATAATAACTTCAGGTACCAAATTTCAACCGAATCGGATGAATTTTGCTCTTCCAAGAGGCTCCGGAGGTCAAATCTGGGGATTGGTTTATATGGGGCCTTTATATAATTATGGACCGATTTCGACCAAATTTTGCATGGGTGTTTGAGGACATATATTAACACCACGTACTAAATTTCAACTGAATCAGATGAATTTTGGTCTTCCACGAGGCTCCGGAGGTCAAATCTGGTGATCGGTTTATATGGGGGCTATATATAATTACGGATCGATGTGGACCAATTTTTGCATGGTCATTAGAGACCATATATTAACACCGTGTACCAAATTTCAGCCGGATAGGATGAAATTTGCTTCTCTTAGAGGTGCGCAAGCCAAATCGGGGGATCGGTTTATATGGGGGCTATATATAATTATGGACCGATGTGGACCAATTTGTGCATGGTTGTTAGAGACCATATACTAACACCATGTACCAAATTTCAGCCGGATAGGAATAAATTTTCTTCTCTTAGAGGATTCGCAAGCCAAATTTGGGGGTCCGTTTATATGGGGGCTATACGTAAAAGTGGACCGATGTGGACCAATTTTTGCATGGTTGCTAGAGACCATATACTAACACCATGTACCAAATTTCAACCGGATCGGATGAAATTTGCTTCTCTTAGAGGATTCGCAAGCCAAATTTGAGGGTCCGTTTATATGGGGGCTATACGTAAAAGTGGACCGATATGGCCCATTTGCAATACCATCCGACCTACATCAATAACAACTACTTGTGCCAAGTTTCAAGTCGATAGCTTGTTTCGTTCGGAAGTTAGCGTGACTTCAACAGACGGACGGACGGACATGCTCAGATCGACTCAGAATTTCACCACGACCCAGAATATATATACTTTATGGGGTCTTAGAGCAATATTTCGATGTGTTACAAACGGAATGACAAAGTTAATATACATTCTACATTCTATGGTGGAGGGTATAAAAATAGTAATTGTTCTTAAAACTATTCTTTTATAAAGTAATATCTTAATAATGCAGCAAAAAACGTCGCCAAAAAGGAAGGGAATTTGTTCTTTTTGGGCCCGGAACTGGTGCAAAATTGGCGGAGAAACGATGAATGTAATATGAACTTGTCATAGGACGTATGTCCACCGTTTCAACAGCCGTTGCAATGTATTTGCATCACTTCTTAAAGTGTGATCCGAATTCAGTGTTTTGATTGTGAATTAAAAAATTTTGTGATATTTTCCCAAATAAATATTTTTTTTATAATTTTTAATGCAATGTAACGCTTGTTTGAAACGTTTTCTTTCGAATGTTTTCAAAACTTATCGATTTTTCTATAATGGATTTGGTGGCAACGTTTGAATAGTTTGTACCATTTTCTTTAGTCTTTTTTAAACTATTTGAAAAGAAAACAAAAAATTACCCATTAAAATACGAAAAAAATGAAGTAAAAAAACTTCCTGTGTAGGTAAAATAATTAACTTCTTTGTGAGGACTTTTTAAGTTGTGCATTTAGAACAACTCCCAATTTTTTTTGCTGGGAAAAGTGTGGAACTACTTTTAGTTGCTTTATTAGAAATTAATTGTCGAGTTATTTTGATGTCTAATTTTTTATCAATTTTTATGAAATAAAACATTAATTGAACCTTTATAAAAAAATGTATAGACTGAACTTATAGTCTATAAATTTTTATCTAGGGGGGCTATAGACCCCCCCTAGAAAAATTGTCTACCTACGCTAATGGACTTACCCCACTTTTTGTACCCCATATTAACTGTTCATTCTTCTTTAATATTCTTTGAAAGTTTCAAGTAAGTCAAAGAATCTTAGTTTTCTTCACTATGCTGTTTATTTTAAAGCAAAGGGAAAATATTTTAGAACAAGTATGTTACTGCAGTAAGTTCGGCCGAGCCGAATCTTAAATACCCACCACCATGAATCAAATATTAGGGTTTCCTTTGAAATTTCAGTGGGGTTTGAGGACAGATCAAGCAGAGTAGTTCAACCACACCCTCAAAAAAAATCGCTTTTCTAACATATATTCCAAACATATTTTGCAGGAAGCACATATATTATTGGATATTGCCGAAACATTATTATGTTTGTTTTATGTGAACATATTATATGTTTGGAAGCATTTTGAGCCCAAAAATATTATATGCTTGGAAGAATTTTCTCCCCAAGAAGATTGTGCTCATTCCCTCACATAATTTTCACTTCCACGAAATTTTTAGATCTTGGCACCTTTTTCTGTAATACAAATAATGTTGAAGAAATTATTTAATTTTATAATTTTTTTTAAATTTTACCTTTCGCCTGAACGGAGAATCGAACCGGGAACCATGCAATTTGTAAGCCAACACACTACCACTGGGCTACGTAGCTGTTATAGTCACCAATAGACAATTATCCTTATAAGTTACATTTATATAGCATAGTTTGCAGCGCCCACGAGCCCATGCAAACATAACATTATTTAACAGAAACATACATTTGTTGGCCAAGAAAAAAATTGTGCCATAATGCCAAAATGATAAACAAAACACATGTCCACAAATACATAAAATGCTGCTCTCAAGACGAAAACACGTTGTTTTTTTCTTCAAATGTCTATTCTCTTGGTTCCGAATGTCTATTCCCTTTACTCCGAATACTCATTCTAATATTCAAATTAAATAATATTTAGACTTAAGCATATCAAATTTGTGGCCTTATCATAAAACAGTTTTCCGAAACAACATACAAGTGGTTTCACAGAAATTGCTCTCTTTTCATTCTCTCGCTATGTTATGTTGATATCTTTCGTCAACTCTCCCAGTTTCCATTTCTATTTCTTTCTCTATACTCTCTCTCTCTCTGTCGCTCTCTGAATAAAATATCACAACATATATATGTTTATTCCAAATTTGTTAATTTATATATGTTTACATTCACACATATTATTTTTATAAAACATTCATGCCCCAAACATTATATATTATAACATATTAACATATTTGTCCCAAACATTTAGTATTAGTTTAGGAACATTACATGTTTGCACTTAAATATATTGTGTTTAAAAATTGTGCCCAAAACATATTTTGTTTATATCGGAACATATGAAAAACATATTTTTCTAACAGTGCAGTACACTTCCCGAAGAAAAATTTAAAGATTTTACCTATGAAGACTATATCAGATTCTGGATTTATAAGAACCATTTTTGTTTGAGTTTTAGAGGAACCATTAACATCTCTTGTATGTGTGCAAGAAAATTGTAAAATAACGTCTTTATTTGAAATCTTAAATCTGTAGATTTTCACCCCAGAAGTAAAATCTGGAAATTTTACATTGAGTTTCAAGCAATTTTCATGATCAGTGCGTCTTCTATACCCTCAAGAAGTGAAATCGGTCTATATGGAGGCATTACCAAATGGACCGATAAAAAATTAGTCCGACACACCTTTTTGTGAGCCTAAAATACCAGAATATTTACAATTTCCGGCAAATAACAATTTCCGGATAAAAACTGCGGTTTCTATAAGCCAAGAAATAAAATCGGGAGATCGGTCTATATGGGGGCTATACAAAAACCTGGACCGATACTCACCATTTTCGGCACACCTCTTTATGGTCATAAAATACCTCTAGATTTCAAATTTCAGACAAATTTGGATAAAAACTACGATTTCTATAAACCCAAGATCCCAAATCGGGAGGTCAGTTTATATGGGGACTATATCAAAACCTGGACCGATATAGCCCATCTTCGAACTAGACCTGCCTGCAGACAAAAGACGAGTTTGTGCAAACTTTCAGCACGATTCATTCATTATTGAAGACTGCAGCGTGATTACAACAGACAGACAGCCAGACAGACAGACGGACATCGTTATATCGTCTTAGAATTTCTCCCTGATCAAGAATATATATGTGTTACAAACGGAATGACAAACTTATTATACCCCCGTCACCATTCTATGGTGGTGGGTATAAAAAAATCGAGCAAATGTAAAAAACGAGGTACCCTATTTTCACCAAAAGATCACTCCCCACAATTAAAAAATGTTTACTTGGAACCAAATATTTTGACCCTCTCTAAGGATTCCGAGCCAAAGATGTCTCTTCTTTACAATAAAGACATTTTTAGCTACCTCTCCGGCTTTAAATCTAGGATCAATAAAATTAAAATTAAGATACAGATCTCATTTAGCGGTGTATGAATAAGGCTATTCACGTACAAGTGAATGCCAGTTTAAAAATCCAAATAATAACGGATACTTCAAAGTAAAAAATGGTTTCCAAAAAAAAAACTATAAAATTTTTATCTTAAATATTAAGGTTCACGTTCTCAGTTTCCTTAAAGTAAAGAAACAAATATGTGTTTCTTTACTTTAAGGAAAATTTGCCTTAGTTCTAAAACACAAGACTTTAACGGTGGGAAGCAAATTTCCAAAATTTGTGTCCTAAAAAAATAAATAAAATATCCTAAAATTTAGGTAGCTTATTATTTACTATCACGTAAATATTTTTTTTTCAGCGTGTTTTCTAAAAAGTGCAAGTAAATGGGTTCCGCCGTTTCCACAAAGAAAATACATTGTAATTTCGTTTGTCTAAAATTTCATTCCGGAGGAAAGTATTTTTTCTTTGCGCGTACATCTTTTTAAAGAAAACTTTGCTTTTGTCTGAAATTTTGTTCCATAGGAAAGGAAACTAGTTTTTGAGTGTAGTTATGTTTGTATATTGATGGGACAGAAAAATTAATCTAAAATTTCAAAAATTATGTTGAATTTTGTTAAAATATCAATTGACTTCCCACAAAGATACACATTCACTCGCAAATGTTTAGCCATGCCTTTACGTGAATTCATACAATCAATTTTGTAGTGCTTCTTTTGCCACGCATTAGCAGATATAGTAGAAATCAATAATAAACATTAGAATACGAAATATGTCGTTCATAAATAAAGTTATACATAATTAAAGTTAAAATGCATTACTCAAATTAAAATTCTCCGATTTACTTTAAACTTGATAATTTCATGGAAAGTTAAAGGAGATATATACACAAAAATGGAAGATTATGTAACTTAAATTTTAGGATTCGAAATTTACGCAATGTTAAGGACAAAATTCTTTAATAATGACATTTTAATTAAAAGAATGTTTATAATACTTGCTTCAAACATTTTTTCCTTAAATTTAGGACACACATCTTGAAATTGTGCGTCTCTCTGCTGAAGTTGTAGATCTTTGAAGTAAGGCAAATTATCCTTAAAATAACATATATAAAATTTTTAACTGCAAATTAGGTGTATCAATTTGATTTAGATAAAGGATGATTTTACGTTTTAGTGAATATCTATTATCAGTGAGATCTATTAGATGATACAAATTATTAAAATCTAAGCGAATGCGTCTCAGTGGGTCATTATTAGCGCAATTTCTTTGATAAAAGTGTAAATTTAACAGATTAAAATGTCTCATTGTCCTTGCAGGTACATTAAAGTTAAGACATTCTCCTGCGGCTTTTAAGTGTTGGAAAGTTCGGCCAGGCCGAAACTTATGTACCCTCCACCATGGATTGCGTAGAAACTTCTACTGAAGCCGATGGCAAGGTATCTTAAAACTTCCTAACACCGTAATATATACCACATAGTCCATACGTGGTATATATTAAACTAAAAAAGACCGATTAAATACGTACATATTTAAGTTTCTATAGAAATAAAATTTTGACAACATTTTCTACACGCAGAGAAGAAACATGATTGCCACAATCATATTCGAAGAGCAAAATACTATGATAGCAGCTATTTTTGCGGCGACCATGTAACATTTTAACCTGCAACCATGTTGGCTCAGTGAACATGGTTCTAAGAAAAATACAATTGTCCTCATCTAAAATGTTATTATATTGATAAAAAGAATTTTGTTTCCATTAAAAGACAATGGTCACGATCTAAAATGTTATGTTATTCGTCAAAAATGTTTTTCTTCTAGTTAAAAGAACATGGTCACAACCTAAAATGTTTTGATTTTTATGAAAAAACTTTTTTCGTCGTCGAAAAAAGGATGCCACTTGAGAAAAGAAAACACAAAATCAACTTTATTTATTTGTTTTTATTTATTTATAAACTAATTCATTGTTTATTTGTATTTATAATGTCGTGCAAGCAAACTTCACATATTTTTACACACTCTAGTTTGATTCAATTTCAACAATAAGTAATCATTCCATATTTACTTCGTGCCCATCAAATGTACAAACGCAGACATCATGTAACTGCAAATAAAAATAAATTATACCATATATCAAAATGCAGAACCAGGTACATTTTTTTCAATTACACTTTCCTTTTTTGTATTCACATAAAACCACGTGCCATTTCTGAATAAATAAATTAACACAAAACACAGTAAATCCGTATTCTCCGTCCATTCCAAGAAACAATCAACACACGACTGACGCGCAAAATGAAAATCGTGTGTACCTGCTCAATGTTTTTATAAAATTCTTGTCGCTGCAAAAAATTAAAAAATTAAATGGTCACGAAAACAATGTACATGGTCTTTATGGCCATGTAATGGTTGTAGACATGTCTATACGTAAACTATAAAAATACTTTTTTCTCTGCAAAAAAGTAAAAAAATTGAATGGTCAGATACTTGATTTTCCTGACCATATAATGGTCTCAAATTCTATCATTTAAATAATAGAACATGTTTGCGGCATTTGAGAACCATTTAAATGCTTATTGCCAACATATATTTTTCTCCGCTCGAAAATTATTTTTACAAAGACAAAATACATGGTTTTCGCGACAATTACATACTCTAAATAAGCATTAAATGGATGCGGCAACCATGTCCAAACATGTTTTTTCTGTGCGTGTATAGAAGTAAAATTTTGACAACATTTTCTATAGAAGTAAAATTTTGACAACATTTTCTATAGAAATAAAATTTGGAAAAAATTTTCTATAGAAATAAAATTTTGACAAAATTTGCTATAGAAATAAAATTTTGACAACATTTTCTATAGAAATAACATTTTGACAATATTTTCTATAAAAATAAAATTTTGGTAGATTATTTTTGGCTCGAGTGGCAACCATGATTATGAACCGATATGGACCAATTTTTGTGTGATTGGGGATCGGCTATATATAACTATAGACCAATATGGACCAATTTTGGCATGGTTATTAGCGGCCTTATACTAACACCACGTTGCAAATGTCAACCGGATCGGATGAATTTTGCTCCTTCAAGAGGGTCCGGAGATCAAATCTGGGGAACGGTTTATATGGGGGCTATATATAATTATGGACCGATATGGACCAATTCTTGCGTGTTTGTTAGAGACCACATTCTAACACCATGTTCCAAATTTCAGCCGGATCGGATGAATTTTGCTCCTCCAAGAGGCTCCGGAGGACAAATCTGGGGATCGATTTATATGGGGGCTATATATAATTATGGACCGATATGGACCAATTCTTGCATGGCTGTTAGAGACCATATACTAACACCACGTACCAAATTTCAACCGGATCGGATGAATTTTGCTCCTCTAGGAGTATCAGGAGGTCAAATCTGGGGATGGGTTTATATGGGGGCTATATATAATTATGGACCGATATGGACCAATTTTCGCATGGTTGTTAGAGACCATATACTAACACCATTTACCAAATTTCAGCCGGATCGGATGAAATTTCCTTCTCTTAGAGCAATCGCAAGCCAAATTTGGGGGTCCGTTTATATGGGGGCTATACGTAAAAGTGGACCGATATGGACCAATTTTTGCATGGTTGTTAGAGACCATATACTAACACCATGTACCAAATTTCAGCCGGATCAGATGAAATTTGCTTCTCTTAGAGCAATCGCAAGCCAAATTTGGGGGTCCGTTTATATGGGGGCTATACGTAAAAGTGGACCGATATGGACCAATTTTTGCACGGTTGTTAGATACCATATACCAACACCATGTACCAAATTTCAGCCTGATCGAATGAAATTTGCTTCTTTTAAAGGCTCCGCAAGCCAAATTTGGGGGTCCGTTTGTATGGGGGCTATACGTAAAAGTGGACCGATATGGACCACTTTTTGCATGGTTGTTGCATGGTTTTTATAGACCATATACCAACACCATGTACCACATTTCAGCCTGATCGGATGAAATTTGCTTCTTTTAGAGCAATCGCAAGCGAAATTTGGGGGTCCTTTTATATGGGGGCTATACGTCAAAGTGGACCGATATGGACCAATTTTTGCATGGTTGTTAGAGACCACATACTAACACGATGTGCCAAATTTCAATCGGATCGGATGAAATTTGCTTCTCTTAGAGCAATCACAAGTCAAATTTGGGGGTCCGTTTATATGGGGACTATACGTAAAAGTGGACCGATATGGCCCATTTGCAATACCATCCGACCTACATCAATAACAACTACCTGTGCCAAGTTTCAAGTCGATAGCTTGTTTCGTTCGCAAGTTAGCGTGATTTCAACAGACGGACGGACGGACGGACATGCTCAGATCGACTCAGAATTTCACCAAGACCCAGAATATATATACTTTATGGGGTTTTAGAGCAATATTTCGATGTGTTACAAACGGAATGTTAAAGTTAATATACCCCCATCCTATGGTGGAGGGTATAAAAACGGGAAAAATTATACGCAAATGAAGCATAATGATTTTAAAATAATTTATTATTTCATTAAATTTGTAAATTTTACTACAAGTAAGCCCATCTTCAACTTCGTATAGCACTAAAGACATTCTTGCAATTTTAAACTCCAATTTTTTCCTTCAAGCTACAAAATTTTCTTTAACAAGTGAAAAAAAATTAATTATGTCTAATAATTTTTCTTGAATTTATCGAAAAATATTTACATATTTTTGTGATATCGGCGTGATGTCAACGTTTGTAATACTGTTTGGTTAAAATTTTATAAAGTTTAATATAAATTGTTTAAAATTACCAAATTTTTTCTACCTGGTAAGTTAACTGTTTTTTCAGTGTAGGGTACCTGATTTTTGGATATTTAGCGCAGAGGGGACGAATGCGAATTTTTCATAGCTTTTTTTGGCGTTTGGCGAGGTTTTTCCTGGTCCAAGAGTTTATAAACTTTCAGCCATTTTGTCTTTAGATTTAAAGGTGATCTAAGGTCAACTTGACTTTAACCCTTTGATGTCCACATACACTCAAAAAAAGTTTACTTGAATCCAAAGATTTTGACCTTCCCATAAGGATTTTGGTATTGATTCCGAGCCAAAGATGGGGCGTTTTTAATATAAAGATATTTTTAGCAACATATCTGGCCTTAAATCTAGGGTCAATAAATTAAAATTAGGATACAGATCTCATTTATCGAATTTTGTTTCTCTTTTCAAAATAAGTCTTAGCCTATATTTGAAGTGTTTTTATCTTAAATCGAAAGATTCAATATTTCAGCTAATTTAAGGATAACTTCTTTAAAACAAAAATGTGTTTCTTTACTTTAAAGAAAATTTGCCTTAGTTCAAAGACATGCGACCTTAGAGGAGGGAAGCAAATTTACAAAATTTGTGTCCTAAATTTAATGAAAAAACAAGTAAGGAAAGTCTAAAGTCGGGCGGGACCGACTATATTATACCCTGCACCACTTTGTAGATCTAAATTTTCGATACCATATCACATCCGTCAAATGTGTTGGGTGCTATATATAAAGGTTTGTCCCAAATACATACATTTAAATATCACTCGATTTGGACAGAATTTGATAGACTTTTACAAAATCTATAGACTCAAAATTTAAGTTGGCTAATGCACTAGGGTGGAACACAATGTTAGGGCGTTTTCGATTCGCAAAAAATATGTTGCCTTGGTGTTACACTACTTTTTCCCTAATTGACATTTCGGTCAAATGATAGTGTAATTCTAAAGTTATTATTAATTTATAATATTGTGAGGTATAAAGTATCCAAAATCTATGACAGTGTCCTTGATATCTTGCAATCAATTTCGAGAATGTTGCACCTTTTTTCCCAATCGAAATCGCCATTAGTAAAAAAAAAATATGGGAAACATTTAAATCTGAAGCAATTTAAGGAAACTTCGCAAAAGTTAATTTATGATTTATCGCTCGATATATATGTATTAGAAGTTTAGGAAAATTAGAGTCATTTTTACAACTTTTCGACTAAGCAGTGGCGATTTAACAAGGACCATTTTTGTCGAAATCAGAAAAACATATATATGGGAGCTATATCTAACTCTGAACCGATTTCAATCAAATTTGGCACGCATAGTTACAATGCTAATTCTACTCCATGTGCAAAATTTCAACTAAATCGGAGTAAAAAATTGGCCTCTGTGGTCATATGAGTGTAAATCGGGCGAAAGCTATATATGGGAGCTATATATAAATATGAACCGATTCTAATCAAATTTGGCACGTATAGCTATAATGCTAAATCTACTCCCTGTGCAAAATTTCAACAAAATTGGGCCAAAACTCTGGCTTCTAGGACCATATTAGTCCATATCAGGCGAAAGATATATATGGGAGCTATATCTAAATCTGCATCGATTGCAACCAAATTTGGCACGCATGGCTACAATGCTAAATCTACTCCCTGTGCAAAATTTCAACCAAATTGGACCAAAACTCTGGCTTCTAGGACCATATTAGCCCATATCGGGCGAAAGATATATATGGGAGCTATATCTAAATATGAACCGATTTCAGTCAAATTTTGCACACTTGACTATACTACTACTTGTACTCCTAGTGCAAAATTTCAACCAAATTCGGCAAAAAATCTGGCTTCTGGGGCCATATAAGTCCATATCGGGCGAAAGATATATATGGGAGCTATATCTAAATCTGCATCGATTGCAACCAAATTTGGCACGCATGGCTACAATGCTAAATCTACTCCCTGTGCAAAATTTCAACCAAATTGGACCAAAACTCTGGCTTCTAGGACCATATTAGCCCATATCGGGCGAAAGATATATATGGGAGCTATATCTAAATCTGAACCGATTTCAACCAAATTTTGCACACTTGACTGTACGACTAATTGTTATGTTTGTACAAAATTTCAAGCACATCGGTATAAAACTCTGGCTGCTGGGTCCATATTAGTGCATATTGGGCGAAAGATATATATGGGAGCTATATCTAAATCTGAACCGATTTCTTCCAAAATCAATAGGGTTCTATTCGGACCCAAATTAGGAACATGTGCCAAATTTGAAGGCGATTGGACTTAAATTGCGACCTAGACTTTGATCACAAAAATGTGTTCACAGACAGACGGACGGACGGACGGACGGACGGACGGACAGACGGACATGGTTATATCGACTCAGGGACCCACCCTGAGCATTATTGCCAAAGACACCATGTGTCTATCTCGTCTCCTTCTGGGTGTTACAAACATATGCACTAACTTATAATACCCTGTTCCACAGTGTGGCGCAGGGTATAAAAATGAAGTATATATTCTGAACTTTATTTTAAGAAATTTATCCTTAATATTTTGTAAATTGCGCATCCTAAAATTGAGGTTGCGTAATCTTTAATATCACGTACATATTTTTCAGTATTGGATGACATTCGAAAACGACACAAAACACTATTTCCCCACATAGTTTCGATTTCTTTCTCGCAGATGCAGAAGTGATGAATTTAACATGGGCAAATGGAGGACGGAAGTCCTCCATTTCAACAGCCGTTGCACTGATTTGCATCACTTCTTTAGGTGTGATCCGAATTCAATGTTTTGGATGTAAATTAAAAAATTCTGTGATATTTTGTCAAATAAATAATTTTTATATTTTTTTATAATTTTTAATGGATTTTAACGCTTGTCTGAAACGTTTGACCTCAAATATTTTCAAAAATTGACAATTTTTTTCAAATTGGATTTAGCAGTTTTTCGACAAAATTTAAATAATTTGTACCATTTTATGAATTCTTACTCTGTTTTTAACCTATTTGAAAGAAAAAATTAAAATTACCCATTAAAATATGGAAAAACCAAGTTATAAAAAATTGAATTAAAATAACTTCCTGGTTAGTTTAAATAAAGAACATCATTGGGAGTGCATCTTCTGGAAGTGCTTTTAAAGTTGTGCCTTTGTAAGAACTTCCAAAGCTTTTTGCTGGGTTGTTCATGAAATTATTATTGTTTTTGAGAAAGTATTCTTGACATTATTATATTTTTTTTGTGTACGCTCGTTAAATGAAAAAGAACCAAATTCTACACGAATTATACACTTACAGATTTACTAAATTTTTGCCTCCCACAAAATAGTTCAGAATTTCTTAAAATTTTAAATGGACTTCGTGTGAAATTTTGAACTTACATTTTTCCCTCGAAATTTTCTTTAAAGGTGGGTATTAAGTTCGAGTTTAGCCGCTAAGATGAAAAAAAATCAGTAAAAAACGTATGAAGTTATACCTTTTTGATGCCAATAATATTATAACTTGATGGAGAATAGCCCAAAGTAACTTTTCGTGAAGTTTATATTCTTTAAAGTTAATTATTAAAGAAAAGTAATCGTGCAAAATGGCTATTTTAGCGGCTTCGAATAATATTTACTTATTTTTGTGAAATTCGCATGACATCTGCATTTGTAAAACTATCCTAAATTTTCTAAAATTATTCAAAATTTTCCTTCCTGGTGGTGGGTACTCTGTTTTTTTAGTGCTGCGGGCAAGATTTTTTTCAGTGCTCGGTCGCGTTCTAAGATCCCTTCAATGCCTTCTAACACCACAAATATTGATAGAACAACATCTATTACATACGCTCATATATCGCTATATACAAACACTTAAATAAATATATTTTTTTTAAATTGAAGTTTGGCTATTTAATGTTAATCAGAAGTCCAAAGCAAAGGCACTCTTGGGAATTTGACAACAACAAAAATAAATAAATATAATAAAAAAAATTCACAAAAATTCACAAAATTTCTGGGAAATAAAGATACAAATTGTCAATGAAATGAGAGCCACTGATGGAGGGAGGAATAGCAGAAGTTTAGCGCCCAACGTGGAAAAAAGCCATCGGGAATGCTTCATCTATTCGCGCTTTATTTGTTTAAATGAGAAATGGACAGGGGCCCTGCAAACAACATGCTGTTCGCCAAACAACCAAAACACATTGTCGCAGACCTCATTCATGTCTTATGACATATTTCAGGGGCAGATAATATGTCTTGGTCCGTTGCTAGTACTGTTGTTCGGCCATGGCAATGTACATACAAAGTACAAAGAAGTAGGCTAAAGTCAAATCAACGCTGAAGTAGAATTTTATTGAAAAATAAATTTATACAAAAAAAAAAGTTGGACAACAATAATAGCAGCAGCAACAACAAACAGTGCAAAATATACATATTTCTAAAATGAAAGGTAAATTTACATAAATAAAAAGAGAAATGTATATCAAAGAGAAATAAACAACAAATTTCCTATAACAACAAAAATATGTCTTTTTGTTGATTGATATGAATAAAAAATTCGAACTCGTGTCCTAAACGAAGGCTGATTTAATACCTCAACGACATTGACCATCTAACCGCCAACACTGTGGTATCACAACGGTCTGATTAGTCTAAGTGATCCTGAACTATCGGGCACCAAACCAAAAACTTCTTTGAAAACTGCTTTTGTATTGAACATAAATGTTTGAGGTAATCATTATATTTTTATGTGAAACAAAAAGCGACAACTGAAAATTTTAGACACTTTCGTGGTTTTCCATGAAATTCAATGGCTATGAGAAGTTCGCAAGAAAACGTGTATAGAACGTGTCTGTCATACGCGATTGTTATTGCTGCTACTGTTGTTGGAGCAAATAACAGTACCGTGTGTATAACGTGCGTCATGGGGAGCTCCATGTCTCTTAGCAATACAAATCATTCTCTAATCGATCGATCCAACCATCCATACTAGGGCATTTGGTGCACACTATATCACATAATCATGCATGACAACAATGGCAAATTTCAGTTTTACACATCCATGCCCACACACATACATCTAGGAAGAGAATATAAAAAACGAGAGTGTTTTTTTTTTTGTTTTTTTTGTCGTATGCTGGTTGTTTGTAGTGGGAGACAAATATTCACATATTGGATGCCATTCAGAGTTGCCATGTTCAGAGATCTCTTTCATGGATGGAAACTAGTTGGGATTTGATAAGAGATCTTCGCGAAATTTGCGATTTTCGTAATCTTTTGAGTGTACACTGAAAAAAAGCATGTTCAGTTCCAAAGATTTTGTATTTACACTAATGAAGTTGGTATAGATTCCGAGCCAAAGAAGCGGAGAATTTAAGTACGAATACATCTAAGACACAATTCTGTTTTAAATTTGAGTTTTGCGTACTTGATTCTAATTTATTGGTTTGATTTTAATTTATTGTTTTTTTTTCTTCGTGTGCTATCAAAGTCTATTAAAAGCGTATTAATGATAACCAAAACTTCCAAATTCAGATTCGACTACAAGTAAAATTTAGGCTATATTTCAAGTAAAAAATAAAGTGTTGAAAAATATGTCCTATTTTTGAAACCTTTTTAGCTTTGTATATACCCAATTTTAAGTCGAATCACTTAACTATAAGGACAACACATTTATCGACCTTTGGCCAAGGAAAAAAACTTTATATCCGAGATATGCGTCTTCTATGCCTAGCTAAATCAGTATTCGTATTTTAAGTACATGAACTCTTTTTGACTCACGACAATATTTTTTTGCAATGTTTTATCAAAATCTGATATTGGGGGTATAAAATCTTCTTAAAAATCTGTTTATGATATAATGATGTATTCCTGCAGTCTATTGAAGTCATTCTTTTACTTTCTTACTACTACTGCAGGTCAGTTAGTATTTCGAACAATTCCCATTTTTCTATTATTGTGAAAAAAATTAACGGGGTTGCGCCTCTTCGGGTTACTACCTCCTCTGCATACATCCCTGATTTGGACTTAGAGTGTTAAAAACAGATGTTTAAAACGAAACTATTTAAGTTCCATTGGCCTGCCGCAACTTCAAACTATTGTAGGTTTGCGTGGTCCATAATGTCCACACAGAAAAAAATTTCCGTAGTTAAACTAACGCTAAATTTAACTTATTTTTATTGGAAAAAAATATTTGTTTGTAGTTAAATTTCATTATTATTATCGAAATTTTCCACAGCTTAACGAAATCTTACTTTTTTAAGTATGTCTCAATCAGTGATGCCAGGAAGTTTTTTGACAATTCCCTACGTGGCTCCTAAAAATTCCCTTTTTTTCCCTACGGTACTAAATTCAAACAAATTTGGAAGAAAATAACAAATATTTTATATTGAATTCAATTTCTTTAAAATTAATAGTCAGTGATTATATCCTTCAATAGAGGGACCACATGTTCAATAATATGACATTTTTATTCGGATTTCGAACATTGCAACATCATTGCTAATTTTTAACACTACCAACATTTTTCTTGTGGACTTTAATGGCCGCGTGTTTCTTCAGGTCAGATTTGTACAATTTACGAACTTTCCACAAGCGTTGGTATTTAAAATCGTCATTTTCGACCGCCTCTAGCCAACCCTTTAAGTCAACAGTGTGCCAATTTGGTCAAAAAGGCTATTTTCTAAATTTTGTTGGAATGGTTTTATGTTGTTTTCTTCACTAGACGACATTTTTCTAAAACATTAAAAACTGTTGTGAATGTAACAGTTGTAAAGCAGTTTTTTGAAGATATTCCGGAATAAAAATCCTACATTTACTAATTTCCTTAATCTTCTTGTCCAATAGGCTCGAATAAGTATTGTAATAATATGTAATCCTACATTTATATACACGAATCCGCGTATGCGCTGCAAGTGATCTTTGTATTAGAAAATATTGAGAGGCAACAAGTTGAGGAAGCCATCACCTGTTTATGAACCTTAATGGAAGCGTTTATTCCTGTAAATGAAATCTATTTACGCATTTGTAATTAAATACCAATGCAAAAACATCTTTTGAACTTTTCTAAATAAAATCATTACAATAACATCGTTAACGGGGAATCGCGTATTCCATTAGTTGAAGCTTTGACTACCATATATTTTGGATCTTCAAATATCTGGAATATTAAGGAAAAGTACTCTTCTTGTTGCAAAATTTAGTAAACTATGGAAATTGGAAAAATTCCCTACATTTGTAGAAAAAATGAAAAATCTGTCCTTTTTCCCTACCGATGTAATTTTAGGAAAAAATCCCTACAAAAAAGGATTTTTCCCTACGCATGGCATCATTGGTCTCAATAATTTTATGAACTAAACGTGAGTATGAACTAAATGACCGTACATATAAGTTCAATATGAACTAAAATAAATGATAATTTTCGTACGATTCCCAAAAATAGTAAGAATGAACTACTGTATGGTTAAAATGGTCATGATTTGGCGACAATGATTTTCTTCTTTAGTTTTAGTTAATTTTGATGATGTAATTTCGTGAACTGCAGTTAAAAAGTACAACAGGGCATTAAAATTTCCTAGTTTTAACAACGCTTTGTGGAAATCGCAAAATGTGGAGTAAAATTTAGTTCAATTTTCGTAGTTCATTCTTCCTATAAAACAGTTCACTTTTTTCGGTGCATCCAAGTTTCTGTTACATCTGCAAATAACTAACTGGAGGTTTTGATAATTTTAATTAGTATGGAAATTAGCTCTAATAAGTAAAAAAGCATGCAAAACTTAAGTAGTGGTTTTCCGAATATTCCTGATAATCGAAGCTTCTTCGCACATATTAACACCTGAAGTATTTTGAGTTTGCTACGTTTGTTACTTTTTCTACGTTTACGATGCGTACGCCAAAAAAAAACTTAACCCACCATAAAAGAAAATGTAGTTTTTTTAGAAATTTTAACTAAAATAGTTTTTTAATTGCAACATGTTAGAAATAAGTTAATAGTTTTTGTCAAATTTAAGAAAATTTATTAAAAATATTTTTTTTTGTTCAAGAAAATTTTATATGTTGAAGAAAAAATTGGTTTTAAAAATTGTTAAAATGTATTCATTTGAGAGACTTATGAACTCGATTTAAGCAAACTTCTCCCATTTTAGGAATATATGAACTATTTATTTTTTTAGTAAAATTGTACAATACATTTGTATACTTTGGTTCTTATTTTTGGTTCACGTCATTAAAGTTAGCAAAAAAATATTCAAATAAGGAACAATTTGCTCACATTGGACAAAATTTAACAACAATCAACTAATCTTCATGAACTAAAATAAATATCAGTTGGCATTAGCGCCCCCTTTTTTGAGTGTATATGACGTTTACAACTTTATGATAGTCGCAAACCTCAAAAAGTTTGAAACATACCATCTCTGGTCTTCATCAATGCATACAAGCATTTCATTTTCCTCTTTTTCAAATTTAAGAAACATTTGCTGTACTTTGAAGTTTTCTCTTATACCTCATTCACATTACACTTCAGAAATCCACTTTAACTAGATTTCAACTGTCATTTCCCTTATAAAAAAAGAGATTTCAAATCCACTTTTAGAAGATTTCGAGCCTAATGTGAATGAGGTATTATAGTTTGGAATTTTAAACTAATATTTGACGACCAAATTTTCCAAAATAACTTCATAGAATGTGGAAAAATGGATAGATAGATCCCTGAATGTGTTAAATTGTATGCTACGTAACTTTTTGCTCCGTTATTCATGCCGTAGTCAAACTTTTCGTTTACAACACACGAGTGTAATGGCAACTCTGTACTTCGACAATCATGAGAAAGACGCCATTCGCGCGCCAAAGCCACTCAACTTAAGAAGCAAACAACACTAAAAAGAAATTAAAAGTTATTTGCAAAGAAGCAATGAGAAAAAAGTCCTACAAATATGCGAGAAGTAATCCAAAAGGAGAACTACACTTTGTGGAAGGCCCCCAATGAACAACGCCACCAAAAAAAAAACACACACACAAACACACACTCACACAGAACTCTAAAGGAAAATATCCCAAAGAAAATATGCGGCTATGAAGATCCAAAGAAAAAACTTTTTTTCAGACACAAACAACCCATGGCCACAAAGAAATAAATATGAGAAGGAATCTAGCTCTCCACCCTTGCTCTTCACAAAAGCGCGCCAAGTCTTAAGATAGGCCGACAAACACACATAAATACATAATTGTAAGAGGCCCAGTTTTCTCTTTTTGTATTTGTAGCTTCCGCGGTAGATTCATTGCGCCAATGGTTTGGCATTGCATGTTGATGTTGAGTGTCTGTCTTACAGCCGGCGACTGAGTGAATGATAGTGAGGATGATAGTGAGGAGGTGGCTGGTTGACTCGATGTGTGTATGTGGTTTACACAATATACAGTAATTCTTTGAGTCACTTGTACAAAACAAAAAACATTAAGAAGAAGAAAAAAATCGGCCGACCCACCAAAGGGCCAAGCAAACAAATTTAACGACTAGAACAAGTTCAAGTTCACCATTTAGTGTAGTCTCTTACGATTCAAACGACTATGTGAATGATAATGACGATGATGATGATGATGACGATAATGACGGTGATTGCGAAAACTCCACGAATGATGACAAATTTACTATTGAATATTTTTAGAGCTCTAAGCTCATGTCATGACAGCTACATAATTCAAATGATGAAGGCGGCTAGAGAAGGACAAGAATCATAGATATTTGTATCTTCGGTGTACAGAGTTCACTTCAAACCCAAATGTTCAAAAGCTATGCCAGCACACAAATTTTTTTTTCTGATTCAATCACGAAATTAATTGATCCAATTAATTTTTTAATTGAAATGTCTTCAATCACGAAAATGATTGTATCGATCACAAAAAAAATCTTGATTAAAAAATTAATTGATTTCATTAGCAAATTTCAATTAATATTTTAATTGATTCAATAAAAAATTTTATTGCTATTGATTGCAAATCTCAATTAATTTTAATTAAAAAGGTGACTATTTTCAATTACTTTCTAAATGTTTGATTAACAATTGATTGTTTGAAATAAATTTTTAATTAAAAAAAATGTTCATCACTTTTGTTAACTGACTTAGTCTTCCGAATTCGATTAAAAAGTTAATTGTATCAATTAATTAATCGATTAAAAAGTTAATTGTATCAATTAATTAATCGATTAAAAAGTTAATTCTATCAATTAATTTTTTAATTAAAAATTTTAAAATTTAATTAACTTAATCTTTCTATCTTGATGAAAAAGTTAATTTTATCAATTAATTTATTAATTGAACAAATTTTCAACTTCAATTAACTTTTTAATTGGAAATATTTTGGTGATATTTTTTTCTGTGAGGAGACCATAAATATTTTTGGGCGAAATTAATTTCATGATTACTTGGACTTCAAGGAGCATTCGATCAACTGTAATGGACATAAATAACTAACTAATAGATGACCCATCGGTGTCAAACGCAGTCTGACAGTCCCAAAAATGAGGAATAAACAAAAAAAATAGGGGGAATTACAAATTCTCTCGGAGATTCGATTTTACATTTTTCCTATTATATCCACAATTTGAACATTTTTGATATACCAGATGATTTATAAACAAATTAAATATTCAAAAGTTTATAGTTGAACAAAAAATTACGACTAAAACCGCGAAACTACAATATTTAATTTTGAGCAAATTTTTCCTTTACGAAAAACACAAAACGAAATGTCAGAAAACTCATTTGGGCTTCTTCAACTTTTTCTGGTCGGAGAGCGACAGGTCATCTAACATATTAACAGGTTGGCTGATAAGTCCCCGGTCTAACAAATAAAAACACATTTTTTTGTCAAAATTCGTTTTTATTATTCAACATAGTTCCCTTCAAGAGCGATACAACGATTATAACGACCTTCCAATTTTTTCATACCATTTTGGTAGTACTCCTTCGGTTTTGCCTCAACATAGGCCTCAGTTTCGGCGATTCATTGCAGCCAAATTTTTTCCCTGCGAGCATCCTTTTGAGGACTGAGAACAAGAAAAAGTCGCTGGGGGACAGATCTGGAGAATACGGTGGGTGGGGAAGCAATTCGAAGCCCAATTCATGAATTTTTGCCATCGTTCTCAATGACTTGTGGTACGGTGCGTTGTCTTGGTGGAACAACACTTTTTATACCCTCCATCATAGGATGGGGTATATTAACTTTGTCATTCCGTTTGTAACACATCGAAATATTGCTCTAAGACCCCATAAAGTATATATATTCTGGGTCGTGGTGAAATTCTGAGTCGATCTGGGCATGTCCGTCCGTCCGTCCGTCCGTCTGTTGAAATCACGCTAACTTCCGAACGAAACAAGCTATCGACTTGAAACTTGGCACAAGTAGTTGTTATCGATGTAGGTCGGATGGTATTGAAAATGGGCCATATCGGTCCACTTTTACGTATAGCCCCCATATAAAGGGACCCTCAGATTTGGCTTGTGGAGCCTCTAACAGAAGCATATTTCATCCGATCCGGCTGAAATTTGGTATATGGTGTTGGTATATGGTCTCTAACAACCATGTAAAAATTGGTCCACATCGGTCCATAATTATATATAGCCCCCATATAAACCGATCCCCAGATTTGGCTTGAGGAGCCTCAAAGAGAAGCAAATTTCATCCGATCCGGCTGAAATTTGGTACATGATGTTGGTATATGGTCTCTAACAACCATGCAAAAATTGGTCCACATCGGTCCATAAATATATATAGACCCCATATAAACCGATCTCCAGATTTGGTTTGCGAAGCCTCAAAGAGGAGCAAATTGCATCCGATCCGGCTGAAATTTGGTACATGGTATTGGTATATGGTCTCTAACAACCGTGCAAAATTTGATCCACATCGGTCCATAATTATATATAGCGCCCATATAAACCGATACCCAGATTTTGGTTGCGGAGCCTCAAAGAGAAGCAAATTTCATCCGATCCGCCTGAAATTTGGTACATGATATTGGTATATGGTCTCTAACAACCATGCAAAAATTGGTCCACATCGGTTCATAATTATATAGCCCCATATAAACCGATCCCCAGATTTGGCTTGCGAAGTCTCCAAGAGAAGCAAATTTCATCCAATCCGGTTGTAATTTGGAACATGGTGTTAGTATATGATCTTCAACAACCGTGCCAGAATTGGTCCATATCGGTCCATAATTATATATAGCCCCCATATAAAACATTCTCCAGATTTGACCTCCGGAGCCTCTTGGAGGAGCAAAATTCATCCGATCCGGTTCAAATTAGGAACGTGGTGTTAGTATATGGTCGCTAACACCATACCAAAATTGGTCCAATCACACAAAAATTGGTCCATATCGGTTCATAATCATGGTTGCCACTAGAGCCAAAAATAATCTACGAACATTTTATTTCTATAGAAATTTTATTTCTATAGAAAATTTTGTCAAAATTTTATTTCTATAGAAAATTTTGTCAAAATTTTATTTCTAGAGAAAATTTTGTTAAAATTTTATTCGGTTCATAATAAAATTTTCATCATTGTCAAAATTTTATTTCTATAGAAAATTTTGTCAAAATTTTATTTCTATAGAAAATTTTGTTCAAATTTTATTCGGTTCATAATCATGGTTGCCACTCGAGCCAAAAGTAATCTACCAAGATTTTATTTCTATAGAAAATTTTGTCAAAAGTTTATTTCTATAGAAAATTTTATTTCTGTAGAAATTTTTGTCAAAATTTTCTTTCTATAGAAAATTTTGTCAAAATTTTTATTTCTACAGAAAATTGTGTGAAAATTTTATTTCTATAGAAAGTTTTGTTAAAATTTTATTTCTGTAGAAAATTTTGTCAACATTTTATGTCTACTTTGTCAAACTGAACTATATACGTATTTGATCGATCTCTTTTGATTTAATATATACCACGTATGGACTTACATACAATTTAGAAGATGGTGTTAGGAGGTTTTAAGATACCTTGCCATCGGCAAGCGTTACCGCAACTTAATTAATTCGATTGTGGATGGCAGTGTTTAGATGAAGTTTCTACGCAATCCATGATGGAGGGTACATAAGCTTCGGCCTGGCCGAACTTACGGCCGTATATACTTGTTTCTTCTTCATATGGGACCGTTTTGCCACGATTTCGACCTTCAAACGCTCCAATAACGCCATATAATAGTCACTGTTGATGGTTTTTCCCTTCTCAAGATAATCAATAAAAATTATTCCATGCGCATCCCAAAAAACAGGGGCCATTACTTTGCCAGCGGACTTTTGAGTCTTTCCACGCTTCGGAGACGGTTCACCGGTCGCTGTCCACTCAGCCGACTGTCGATTGGACTCAGGAGCGTAGTGATGGAGCCATATTTCATCCATTATCACATATCGACGGAAAAAACACAGGTGTATTACGAGTTAACAACTGCAAACACCGCTCAGAATCATCAACACGTTTTTGTTTTTGGTCAAATGTGAGCTCGCGCGGCACCCATTTTGCACAGAGCTTCTGCATACCCAAATATTGATGAATGATATGACCAACACGTTCCTTTGATATTAAGACCTCTGCTATCTCGATCAACTTAATTTGACGGTCATTCAAAATCATTTTGTGGATTTTTTTGATGTTTTCGTCGGTAACCACCTCTTTCGGGCGTCCACTGCGTTCACCGTCCTCCGAGCTCATTTCACCACGCTTGAATTTTTCATACCAATCAATTATTGTTGATTTCCCTGGGGTAGAGTCCGGAAACTCATTATCAAGCCAAGTTTTTGCTTCCACCGTATTTTTCCCCTTCAGAAAACAGTATTTTATCAAAACACGAAATTCCTTTTTTTCCATTTTTTTTTTTCACAATAACAAAAGTTGCTTCACAAAAGACGCTCTATCTCACAAACTAATTGACTTACAGACGTCAAATTTTGACACGAATCACTTGAAGGTTGGTACTATATAAAAATAATATGCATTTAATACTAGCGACGCCATCTATGTGTCAGACCGGGGACTTATCAGCCAACCTGTTAGTTGGTTATCTAAGGTAATGAAGACTATTTGTCGATTTCAATCGCGAAATTAATTGAGCTAATTATCTTTGCAATAATTTAATAATTTAATGGATTCAATTAGGAATTTAATTGACTATATTTACCCTTCATCACTTTATAGACCGAAATTGTTTCAAATCCTTTCAATTTTTGGGAGCTATTCCGATATACATATATTTAATTTTGAACAGATTTGGAAAAAAAAAATTCACATTTCCAAAAAATCTAGAGAAATCTTAACCGTTCCGTGACAGACAGAGAGGCAGACATCATTAAAATGTGTAGGATTTCACTAAAATATGATGAAATCATCACAGAAATGTGTAAAATTGTGGGTATATGGGGCATTATATAAATTTTAACCGATTTGTATCAAATTCGCCATAATTATATAAAATTTAAAATCTATTCTCTGTCTAAAATATCAAGACAATTCGAGTTAAATTCCGTTGAAAATGGGTGTAAAATATGACGTGTTCTACCATATTTCCCAACATCTGGTGTACATATATATGGCACATATATCTAAATCTTAATCGATTTCAACCAAATTGCTAAAATGTTAATACTACTCTCAGTGCGAAATTCAAATTCCAATCGGAATGAAACCGTGGCCTCCGTTGGACATATGGATCTAACTCGGGCATAAGATATATATGGGAGCTATATCTACATCTGAACCGATTTCAATCAAACTTGACACATTTGACGATGCCATCAGATATACTATTTGTACAAAATTTGAAGCAACTGAAGGTGAAACTCTGGCCTCTGAGGCCATATAAGTGCATATCGGGCGAAATATATACATGGGAGCTATATCTAAATCGTGCATAGTTAGAATATTAAATCTACTATCTCTGTAAAATTTCACATAAATCATACAAATGTATAAACATATTATACTCTGTACCACAGTAGTGTTGAAGGGTATAAAAATGTATGATATACTTCTTCAGCAGGCTATCGTATCCCAGCGAAAACTGTATACCATCGGCAGCGCTTGAGTTCCTTGGCTTCTCATCGGAGAAATCCACATTCGTTAACTGGTCGTGAAATTTCCAGGATCTTTACAAATATAAAGCAATCACACTATCGCGTTTGAATTCCATCACGAATAACTTTATTTCTGAATGCAATATATCAAATGGTTTTGTAGGTTTTTAAACAATAAAATTAACTAGCATTGGAATACGAGTACGTCTGTCAGGTGGCAGACGAGCCACCTGAAAAGGCAGCCCGATATTTCAGGCGCACTTAGACTATTCAGTTCATTGTTGCACCACAGTGGTGAACTTCTCTCTTATCACTGAGTGCTACCCGATACTATGTTAAGGTATCCTTTTTAGGCGAGTCCGAACGGCGTACCCTATTTCGGTGAAAACACTTAGAGAATCTTTGATACATTCAGAAAAAAAAACTTTTTGATGTTTCGTCTTTGTATGCAAGGCGGGAATGCTAATGCCATGTGGCTCTCCTTATAGACCTTCCGATTATCACATTTTCCGGTCGATGAGGCATGGCTTGGCTGATGAGCATTTTCATTCTTAAGGCGACTACTATGATCGGTTTTTATTTTGATCAAAATTTGCCAAATAATGGATGGAAAAGATCCAAGGAATTATTTGCAATCAATTTTTTTTAAAAACATGCTGGTTTTAAGCTTGAAAACTGAACATAGTACTCAGCTTTATGAGGAAGCGAAAAAATGGCTCGATTCGTGCACTGAAAAAAATATTGTCGTGAGGTCAAAGATTTCATGTCTTTAAAATACGAATGCAAATTTTGCTTTGCATAAAAGACGCATTTCTCTAATATAATGTTTTTTCCTTGTCCAAAAGTCGATAAGCTTTTCAATAAAGTCGTATTGTCCTTATAATTAAGTGATTTCACTTAAAATGGGTATCATAACATTAAAGAAAAAATGTTTGGGCTAAGGTAAACTTGACTTTAACAATTCAGAAAATTTCTTTAAATTTAACGGAATTGTCTTTAAATTTGTTGTCTTTTTTGCATCTTGGCTACAAAGCAAAAAATCGTTCAAATATAGGACATGTTTTTCAACACTTTATTTTAAAAACGTTTTTACTTGAAACATAGAATAATTTCTACTGGAAGTCGAGTCTTAAATTGGGAAAATAAAGTTGTCGTTAACTCGTTTCTAAAGGAATTTAATAGCAAATAAACAAAAGAAAAGCTGAAAAAGCGAAACATTTAAATGTGCTTCCTAGAAGCAAGTACACAAAACCCAAATTTAAAAGAGAATTGTGTCTTAAAAGTATGCTTACTTGTATTCTCCGCTTCTTTGGCTCGAAATCAATACCAAAATTTTTAAAGTAAAGACGAAATCTTTGGAACCGGGCATGCTTTTGTTCAGTGTGTGTTGAGTTAGAAGTAGAGTCGTTTCTTCGTCGCGGTATACGTAGCCATGGACAATTCTTTGATTGTTTTTTGTTTTCAAAATAAATTCTCAACAGACACAGAAAAAAATTATTTCTAATTCAATCACGATCGAATTGATCACTATAATTTATCCAAATAATTTTTTTAATTGAAATTTCTTCAATCAAGAATATGATATGATATCAATCACAGAATTAATTACATATAAAATATATACTTGGTCGAACAAAAATACTAAATAATTTTTTTAATTGATGCAATCAATTTTTTTATTGTATTTATAATTATTTTCCTTTTAGATGAAATAATTTCCTTGTAATTCTTAGCTTATTTATAGTTGAACCAATAGACAGCATGAAACTAATCATTTCCTGATAAAATTTATTGTTTTTGTAATTGGACATTTTTTATTTAAATAATTGAGATTATTAACATTTTTATTAAATATACAAAAAAAAAAAAACAAGTACGGAAAGTTTAAAGTCGGGCGGTGCCGACTATTTATACCCTGCACCACTTTGTAGATCTAAATTTTCGATACCATATCACATCCGTCAAATGTGTTGGGGGCTATATATAAAGGTTTGTCCCAAATACATACATTTAAATATCACTCTATCTGGACAGAATTTGATAGACTTGTACACAATCTATAGACTCACAATTTAAGATGGCTAATGCACTAGGGTGAAACACAATGTTAGTAAAAAAAATTAGGTCATTTTTACAACTTTTCGACTAAGCAGAGGCGATTTTACAAAGAAAATGTTGGTATTTTGACCATTTTTGTCGAAATCAGAAAAACATATATATGGGAGCTATATCTAAATCTGAACCGATTTCAACCAAATTTAGCACGCATAGCTACAATGCTAATTCTACTCCCTGTCCAAAATTTCAACTAAATCGGAGCAAAAAATTGGCCTCTGTGGTCATATTAGTGTAAATCGGGCGAAAGCTATTTATGGGAGCTATATCTAAATCTGCACCGATTTCAACCAAACTTGACACGCATAGCTACAATGCTAATTCTACTCCCTGTCCAAAATTTCAACTAAATCGGAGTTAAAAATTGGCCTCTGTGGCCATATGAGTGTAAATCGGGCGAAAGCTATATATGGGGGATATATCTAAATCTGAACCGGTTTCAACCAAATTTCGCACGCATAGCCACAATGCTAGTTCTACTCCCTGTGCAAAATTTCAATTAAATCGGAGTAAAAGATTGGCCACTGTGGTCATATGAGTGTAAATCGGGCGAACGATATATGGGAGCTATATCTAAATCTGAACCGATTTCAATAAAATTTAGAACACTTGACGACACTACTTATTGTACTCCTAGTGCAAAATTTCAACCAAATTGGGGTAAAACTCTGGCTTCTGGGACCGTATTAGTCCAAATCGGGCGAAAGATATATATGGGAGCTATATCTAAATCTGAACCCATTTCAATAAAATTTGGCTCACTTAACTATAGTACTAATTGTTCTTATTGTGCAAAATTTCAACCAAATTAGGGTAAAAATCTGGCTTCTGGGCCATATAAATCCATATCGGGCGAAATATATATATGGAAGCTATATCTAAATCTGAACCGATTTCTTCCAAAATAGGGTTCTATTCTGAGTCGAGGCACATACTTGTGCCAAATTTGAAGTCGATTGGACTAAAACTGCGACCTAGACTTTGATTACAGAAATGTGTTCACGGACAGACGGACACGGCTATATCGACTCAGGAGCCCACCCTGAGCATTTTTGCCAAAGACACCATGTGTCTATCTCGTCTCCTTCTGGGTGTTGCAAACATATGCACTAACTTATAATACCCTGTTCCACAGTGTGGCGCAGGGTATAAAAATTCAAGCATTTCTTTAATTGACATTAGTTTTTAATTTGAGTATATCAGTTAATTTTTTAATTGACGCAATTAATTTTTAATTGAAATTTCTGCAATCACAGAAATGATTGTATCAATTAAAAAATGAATTGATTGTATCAATTAAAAAATGAATTTCGACTTAAAAATTTGTTGAACCAATTAAATATTTAATTTTTTTTTTGAATTTATTTAAAATTTTAATTGGAAAATTTTGGCAATAGCTTTTAGTGTGAAGAACTAAAATCAGCGTCCTTCTCTTCTTTTCATGCACATACTTGAGTAGTTGATTTATATATAACGTGATATTGGCAACACTATGGCAAAGTGAAGAAAGAAATAAAAATTGGACACTAAAAATTTCTGCACTTGCATTTTTTATAGATTTTCTCCCTCGATGGGATGGTGTAATGTGCATATACCCATGTTTAACATCATCTTATTGTCGTTAAGGCCGATGTCGACAACATCAACGGCAACAATGATGATGATGATGATTACGATTCTGGCGAGGATGGCGATGACGATGCACATACTATTCGATTCATTGGGGGTATGAAGGTTAAAAATAGCCAAGTTTTATTTTCTTTCTTGTTGGGCCTATGACATGCTTAACGCCAAGTGCGGCCTGCATACTTCCATTTTCCCCATTTCCTCCGTTTTATGTGACTGCATTTGCAAACTGCAGTACCAAGATTTAACTATGGGCGCACATGCCAAGCAATGTCAGCTAAAATATATTCCAACATACAAAAAAAAAAACCAATACAATGAAACAAAAACGGAAAAACATAAAAAACACTATGAACAATAATAAACAAACCACAGGGTGATTCAGAGTAATATTGGCACTAACACCAATTCCATTGCAATGCATCCGTGTCACACACACTCACTGCCATTTTACAAGTGAGAGTAAACTGCAGTTGCTAAGTGCATTGAAGGAACTCCAACACCTACATTGTGTTGCCATAGATTGTATAGACGGTTGCCAAAATGGTAGATTTTTTACTGTTTGGTAGATTCGTTGAATTCTGGATGTTTTGGTAGATTTTGCAAAATATTCCTCTCCAATTAATAGAGATATATCAATTTTCTATAAAAATAAAATTTTGTAAAAATTTTCTATAGAAATAATATTTTTCACAAATTTTCTATAGAAATAAAATTTTGCAATACTTTTCTACAGAAATAAAGTTTTGACAAAATTTTATATAAACATACGCCCCTTAGACTTCATCCAACCAGCCAAACGTCAAGCCAAAAATTCTGGATTTCATTACATTAGTCTTTTAAATATAGGTTCCAGAATCTATATTGTTTTTCTTAAAAGCTTTTTTGTAATAAATAAATTTTTAATAAAACCAAAGAAGATATCAAAATAATTTGTAATTCAATTTTTTTAACATTTGATTTAACAATTTATTGAAATATCATTAAAACCGAATTATTTCATGTCTTAAGATATAAAATGTACCCAATTGGTTATAAATTATATATTTTATTTTTTATTTCATGTTTGTCTGCACTACATGACAAGACAAAGCCTTATAGTTAAAGTACAATATAATTAATTCAGATAAATTAATAAATAACCACAAATTTATGTTTTTTAAGTTCATGAACATAAATCAAGTACACTTTTGTAAGAGTTCATAAAGCTCCACACAATGGTTGCAAATCGTTTTTGTGGAAATAATTATGCAACTTTTGAACAGATAATCATAATTTGTGTAAAAACTGAGGCGTTTACCTCCAAGTTTGCAAGTTTGTGGGTCCCTAGTGGGCTACAGTCTGATCTGTATGCGTTGAAAGTTGGTCACCTCGGGGGTATGACATTTTGTGTGAGCTGTCAAATCTGCAATTATTAACCTATTTTGATGATTTTTTCTTTGCTGGAGAGAAATTGTAAAAGGTTGTTTGCGTGCTCGAATATATTTTATAGTTTGCGCGATATGGGCCTCACAATGTATTTTTTGCAAAATTTTAATGACAACCCAGCAAAAAAATTTGGAAGTACTTCCAAAGGCATAACTTTAAAAGCACTTCCAGAAGATGCACTCCCAATGATGTTCTTTATTTTAACAACCCCGGGAGGTTCTTTTGATTCAATTTTTTATAACTTGGTTCTTTTTCATACTTTTAATGGATAATTTTAACTTTTTTTTGTTTCAAATAGGTTAGAAACAGAGTAAGAATTCATAAAATGATACAACAAATCATTTAAATTTTTGTCGACAAAAATGTTAAATCCAATCTGAAAAAATTGTGAATCTTTGAAAATATTTGAGTTCAAACGTTTCCGACAAGCGTAAGAATCCATTAAAAATTATAAAAAATTATAAAAGTTATTTATTAGACAAAATATCACAGAATTTTTTAATTTGCATCCAAAACATTGAATTCGGATCACACCTAAAGAAGTGAGGCAAATTCAGTGCAACGGCTTCCGTCCTATGAAAAGCCCATGTCAAATTCATCGCTTCTGCGTCTTCCGGATCCAAAGAGAACATTTTCATTACTTTTTTGGCGACGCTGGGAAGGTCCGTTTTTTTGGACAGATCCTTGTTTTTTTGTTTCTTAACTGCATTCACAACAAAATTCTACCAATTAAAGAAGAAAAAATTGTGTACATATGGGCTTTAGACTAAAAATTGTAGACTTCATAATTTGAAATTTCAAAAAATATCGAATTTTGAGCAATTTTTCGGAAAAGGCACATACATTTTTTCTGTCGTGATATTTTTTCTAGACTTCTTCCATTTTCTTTTGTTAGAACACCAAATAGGGTATAAGTATACATTTTTATCAGGCATTTTGGTCAAGTAGGGTATGAGTTCTTCTCATCCCAAAATCGGCAGTTTTTAAAAATGCTTTTTTAAAAAATTCTGATTTGGCAAAGCACTGATTGTTAAGCCGACCTCTTTTCCAAAAAGCCTCTTCTGTTCAGCCTCATCCCCACTTTGGAGTTTTTTTTATACGAATTTTGGGAATGGTACACGCAAAAAAATAATTCTTTCCTCCCAAACGAAATTTTAGACAAACAAAGTTCGTTTCTCATTTGCTTTTCGTTGAAAGGAAGTGCATTTGGAAGAAAAGTATATACTTTTTGTGATAAACGTTTATTCTTTTCCAGGATGTAAAAACAATTTCATAAAGACTAACTCAAAAAAATTTTTTTCTGGCTAATTGCATTTTCCCTCACATCTTTCTCACTTCCACGAAGTTTTTTAGTTCTTAGCACCTTTTTCTGTAATACCAACAATATAGAAGAAATTATACGATTTTATAAATTTTTAAAAATGTTTTACCTTTCGCCTGGACGGAGAATCGAACCGCGGACCATGCACTTTGTAAGCCAACACACTAACCACTGAGCTATGTACCTGTTATGGTCATCAAAAGATAAATATCCATATAAGCTATATTTATATAGCATAGCTTGCGGCGCCCACGAACCGAATAAACAAAGTTTATTTAACAGAAACAAACATTTAGTTGGGCACCGTGGAGCAGTGGTTGCTACGTCCGACTTGCATGCCAAGGGTCGTGGGTTCGATCCCCGCTTCGACCAAAGTTTTTTTTTTTTACATATATTCCAGATATGTTCGGAAGATTCCGAAAAAATGTTCAACATTACATTGTAGTATATTAAATTTTGAACTGTAAACTGTGTCTTATTAAAGACCTAAAGTCGGAAAAGAACAGTGTTTGATATAAACGAAATGGACTGTGTTGTTGTTTCAAAAATAACTTTTTTTATTGAAAAAATAAAAATTTTGTAACAAACGAATTTTTTTGGTGATAAAAGTTTAAAATTTTCGAAGCAATTCAAAAAACTCTAACAAAAGAAAAACGTTTTCGGTACACGTTTTCCAAACGTTTTTTTTTCTTTGCGTGTATATACAGCAATATTTCTTATAATAATTTTCCCTGCAGTCTCAATAAAAATCATAATGATACCATAATCAGTTCAAACGTTATAAAGATTTCAATTCATATTTTTAATTCCCAAAAATATTTGAATTTTTAACATAAATTGTTCATTGCTCTAACAAAATTAAATTTTCATAATTTTTGTTTTTCTCGATTACATAAAAAAGGTTGTCGAAAATACCTTTCCAGTGATATCTTATATTTAGACAGAGAAGGGATATGATCACCTCAAACATGTTTCAAGAGCAAAATGTTATTTTTGCACGGTGACCATGTTACATGTTTATAGCCAAAAATGTTGTTTTTTCGCCAACCATAACATGTTTTCCGAAAACAAATACATAATTTCCGAGAAAATAACTTGGTTGCGATAAAAATGTTACATGGTCACCATCCAAAAATAACATTTTGCTCTTGAAACATGTTTGAGGTGATCATATTCCTTCTCTGGGTGTTAGTAAAATGCGCCAAAAATTTGCACTTAACCTCACTAACTATGGTTAGGTTAGGTTAGGTTAGGTGGCAGCCCGAAGTATCAGACTCACTTAGACTATTCAGTCCATTGTGATACCACATTGGTGTACTTCTCTATTATCACTGAGTGCTGTCCGATTCGATGTTAAGCTCAATGACAAGGGACCTCCTTTTTATAGCCGAGTCCGAACGGCGTTCCACATAGAGAACCACTTAGAGAAGCTTTGAAACCCTCAGAAATGTCACAAGCATTACTGAGGTGGGATAATCCACCGCTGAAAAACGTTTTGGTGTTCGGTCGAAGCAGGAATCGAACCCACAACCTTGTGTATGCAAGGCGGGCATGCTGACCATTGCACCACGGTGGCTAACTACACGCAGAGAAGAAACATGATTGTCACAATCATATTCGAAGAGCAAAATAATATGATAGGAGCTATTTTTGCGGCGACCATGTAACATTTTAACCTGCAACCATGTTGGCTCAGTGAACATGGTTCTAAGAAAAATATAATTTTCCTCATCTAAAATGTTATTATATTGATAAAAAGAATTTTGTTTGAATGAAAAGACAATGGTCACAATTTAAAATGTTATGGTATTCATTAAAAATGTTTTTCTCCTAGTTAAAATAACATGGTCACAACCTAAAATGTTTTGATCTTTATGAAAAAACTTTTTTCATCGTCGAAAAAAGGACGCCACTTGAGAAAAGAAAACACAAAACTAATTTTTTTTTGTTTGTTTTTATTTATTTATAAACTAATTCATTGTTTATTTGTATTTATAATGCCGTTCAAGCAAACATCATATATTTTTACACACTCTATTTTATTTCAATTTCAACAATTAGTAATTATTCCATATTTACATCGTGCCCATCAAATGTACAAACGCAAACATCATGTAACTGCAAATAAAAATAAATGATACCATATAGCAAAATGCAGAACAAAAAACAGGTACATTTTTTCAATTACACTTTCCTTTTTTGTGGTCACATAAAACCACGTGCCACTTAAATAAATTAACACAAAACACAAAAAATCCGTATTCTTCGTCCATTCCAATAAACAATCAACACACAACTGACGCGCAAAATGAAAATCGTGTGTACCTGGCCAATGTTTTTATAAAATTCTTTTCGCTGCAAAAAAGTTAAAAAATTAAATGGTCACGAAAAAAATGTAAATGGTCTTTATGGCCATGTAATGGTTCTAGACATGTCTATACTCAACCTATAAAAATACTTTTTTCCCTGTAAAAAAGTAAAAAAATGGAATGGTCAGGAACATGATTTTCCCGACCATTTAATGGTTTCAAATTCTATCATTTAAATGATAAAACATTTTTGCGGTATTTGAGAACCATTCAAATGCTTATTGCCACCATACATTTTTCTCCGCTCGAAAACTATTTTTACAAGGACAAAATACATGGTTTTCGCGGCAATTACATGCTCTAGATAAGCATTAAATGGATGCGGCAACCACGTCCAAACATGGTTTTTCCGTGCGTGTATGGTTGGATCCAAGTAAACTTGTTTTGAGTGTAATTACCTTAATTTATCTAACGACGATGTCCACTTAAGCTACCTTCAAGTCCAGTTTTCGTTGTTTTTGTAGCGCATTTTAACTTGATTTCTGAACTATTGATATGCATTAAAATTTTTCTTCTGCGTTAATTTTTTCCCCCTTTTTGGTATGTAAAGCCTCTCTCAAAATTAAAGAAATCTCAATGAAAGCATTTCGACATTGCTACACTTTAAAGGAATATATTTTGCTAAAAATTGCAATGGATGTTCCACATACAGAGATGATGTTACGATTTGTGGGTTTTCGTTTTTATATTAAAGAAAACGGGTATTTAAAACAATCTCCCTTCGCAAAAAAAAACTCAACACAGAAAAAACGTGATACAATTCTATGAGGATAACGATGATGGTGGTGATAAAAATACCATACAACTGCAACTTCCCTTAATAATCTCGCCTCCAGTCCTCCCTCGCTGCCACAAGTTTACTTTTGTTGTAAGCCACATTTCGTTTCGTTGTTGCTGTTGTTATTGTTGGTTGGTGTAATATTTCTCTAAAACAAAATAGAATGAGAACTGGGCTAAATATCTCTCAAACACACACACACACCATTATGTATAAATTCATGCTGCAGGATATTTAGCACATCATCATTCTATAAATGCAAGTGTTAGGTGTGTGAGTGAGTGTGTGTGTGCGTTTGGGGTCGTGTGCGTGAATCTATGGTCATGTGTTTGCACATGGCATACAATGGCGAGCATAAGGATGAGACGATGAAGTGCATTAAAACAAAACTGTAATAAATGGAAACTGCATCAGGACTACAGGCATGCATGCATGCTGCCTGCATACCTCCATGCATGCATGCATTCAAAAAAAAAAAAAAAAAACATTTCAGTAAAAGGGGCTTGTATGGTTGGTTGCTTGGTTGCAAGGTCTGTTGAATGGTTTGCTCACAATATCCATCTTGTTAATGTTATCGTTGTTGTTGTTGCTGGCATTGCATTAAATGAATCCTTATGACAGTTGCACACTGACACGATGCACCACTCTGGCATATTTTCCACATTTCTACTGCCTTAGTAAGAGGAACCTACTACACACAATGTTCGTAAAGTGCATAGCACTCTCGGATTTTACCGTACGCTGTCATACCATCATAACCAGCAAATATAAACCCATTAACGTATAAAGCAGCAATGCCGAGTGAGTGAATCGTTAACCATAATATAGACTTACGAAACAGGACAGAACAGGCATGCCTGAAGTATTGGGGTGTTTCATAAGGGGTCAGTAATATTTTTTTTTAAAGGGACCGGAAATACTACCTTTTTCTTACATCGAGGTCATTTTTAATGAAAATTAATTTTTAGGATTTTTGTATAATTATTAAAATTGTTCCTGAGAAATGAAATGTGATTCCCATTTGTTATAAAGAACTTTAGTTAGTAGCCAATAAATAAATACGAATTTGTGACAAATGATACAACAATTGTTTATTCGTTTAAAAAAAATATTTCTCGGAAAAGAGAGCTCTTCTCACATGAATAAAGATTTGCATTTATTTGTGGAATTGGTCACGTTTTTTTATTGCTGGATCACCCTCAATAAACATTTTAAATTTCCTGACTGTGACAGTAAACGATCTGCAGAATTATTAGCATGGAACGTTTGTCAAGTTATCCTGGGGATGTCGCCTTACTGGCACAACTGCAAAAAAACACTATGTTTTCTTGTCAAATAAATGAAAGCAAGTAAACATATTTGCATGATATTAACGTATACACATCCTAATTTTTGGATGCGCTATTTACAAAATATTAAGAACAATTTTTTTTAAATAATAAAATTTTAATTAAAATAAAGTTTATAATCTTTGCTTTAAAAAAAAATATTTTATTTTTTTTTAAATTTAGGACACAAATTATGGAAATCAGAATCCCTCCGCTAACGATGTACATCTTTTAAAGAAGAAAAAATTTCCTTACAGTAAAGGAACATAACTTTGATTTAAAGAGATTGTCGTTAAGTTAACTTAAATATTGTATCTATAGATTTAAGATTAAAACGACTCAAACTTAGGCTAAGACTTATTTGGAGGATTTAGCATCTTTAGTTTAAAGTTTTTGTTTTGAAATTAAGAAAACATTTTATAATTTGAAGTATGGATTTTTAAACTGGCATTTCTTTGTTCGTAAAATGGAATGAAAATTCGACAAATGAGATCGGTATCCTAATTTTAATTTTATTGATCCTAGATTTAAAGCCAGATAGGTCGCTAAAAAAATTTCTTTATTTTAAAGAATTCGCATCTTTGGCTCGGAATCCCAAAATCCTTAAGGGAAGTTCAAATCTTTGGATAAATGGACATTTTTGACAGTAACAACAGTTTTTAAAATGTTGGGCATGGGAAAGATGCCTTTCCAAACATATACCAGAAAATGAAACACGTTCTATTTTGTCTGTCAATAAATTAAATTTAAGTTTTTTACACTAAAAAAAAGCATGACCGGTTCCAACGATTTTGTCGTTACTTTAAAAATTTTGGTATTGATTCTGAGCCAAAGAAGCGGAGAATATAAGTAAGGATACTTTTAAGACACAATTCTCTTTTAAATTTGGGTTTTGTGTACTTGCTTCTAGGAAGCAAATTTTAATTTTTCGCTTTTTCAGCTTTTTTCCTTCATATGCTATCAAAGTCCTTTAAAAACGAACTAACGACAACTTTATTTTCTAAATTAAGACTCGACTTCCAGTAGAAATTATGCTATGTTTCAAGTAAAAAACGTCTTTAAAATAAAGTGTTGAAAAACTTGTCCTGTATTTGAATGATTTTTTGCTTTGTAGTCAAGATGCAAAAATACAACAAATTTAAAGACAATTTCATTAAATTTAAAGAATTTTTCTGAATTATTAAAGTCAAGTTGACCTTAGCCGAAACATTTTTTCTTTCATGTTATGATACCAATTTTTAAGTGAAACCACTTAATTATAAGGACAATATGACTTCATTGAAAAGTTTATCGACTTTTGGACAAGGAAAAAGCTTATATATTAAAGAAATGCGTCTTCTATGCTAATCATAATTTGCATTCGTATTTTAAAGACATGAAATCTTTGACCTCACGACAATATTTTTTTCAGTGTACATAAAAAATTTTGGCAAGAAGGAGCTTGTCCTCCTGTGCAAATATCAAAATATTAAGTATTTAAAAAATTGAAAATCTACCACTTTTCAAAAAACAAATCGGCCCCTCTATCTATCGTTCCCAGTAAATTTTACTTGCAATTTCAAGAAAATCTAAAAACTTTCAATTTTCAGAAAAGCAGGCAAGGTAGAGGTGTTACTCGTCGAACAAAAATGGAAAAGTCAGGCACCCTGTATTCCTTTATTCGCCTTCTCCCATGTTCCCTGTAAATTTCAAGTAAAAAGGGACATCCCCTTTCCTGATCAAATATCGAAAAACAAATGAAAATTTCAAACAAATTGGCGAACTTTGGTCCAAATTTTTTGTTAATTTCCAGTAAATAGGAGAACGAACTTAACTGTACAAAGTAGAGGTTCCCCTTCCCGACCAAATATCAATCTTCCCTGAAAAATATCAAGCACATTGGAGAATTTTGGTCAAATTTTCAAAAAAAAAAAAAACGGGCAGATACCGAAAAATTAGCCAAACTGCCAAGCAGATCTATGTGTGATGCACATACACGTTCATTTAAGGAAACTTCCTAGCATAATATTGGGAAATTTTTGACTCCACAAGAAAAGAGTTTGAAGTGATCACCAAAATATTTGCAATTAAAAAGTTGATTGAAGTTGACAATTTTTTAAATTAATAAATTAATGGATACAATGAACTTTTTAATCAAGATAAAAACATTAAGTTAATTAAATTAATGATTAAAATTGTTATTATTTTTAATTAAACAATTACTTGATACAATCAATTAATTAATCAAACTCGGACGACTACGTCAATTAAGAGGAAATGATAGATTGTTTTTAATTTTTAACTAAACACTTATTTGGAACAACCAAACCCAGAAAACTAAGTCAGTTTAGAAAGTAATTGAAAATATTTACTTTTTTAAAGAAAAAATTGATCAATTAAATAGTTAATTGAAATTTGCTAATGAAATCAATTAATTTTTTAGTCAAGTATTTTTTTAATGGACAATTAAAACTGTGATTTATACTATGTGATTGTAGACACTTCAATTAAAAAAATTAATTGGATCAATTAATTTCGTGATTGAATCAGATTTTTTTTTTTGTGTATAGAAATAAGCAGGTTTTGCTTACGAAATAATTCCTCTGAATTTTATCAGATCTTATGATAAAATTTTCTATTCTTCACATTTCGCTTCACATTTTCTGGCAAGCTCCGAATATAAAGAAACTTGGTGTTTGCTTTTCGATCAACCCCAATATAATACGTTCTTCTACATATACATCCTTGCATCGTTATACACATGTGTTAGTATTACGATGGTGGAATTGTAAGCTGATGCGTTTCTCTACTTTGTCAAGTGTTATGTACCGTACGCGTAGTATATGCAAAATGGAAAGCAAAATCCAATGTTGAAAAAAAAAAAACGAAAAGGGTTAATATACGGTCGAGTGGTTGTATTATTATGTCGCCGCATTTTATATTTGTTCTCGCTCTTTTTCTCTTGCATACACTCTCACAATCGCATGAACCACATGCATATATCAAAATGGAAAATATTTTATCCTTGCGTATTGCAGCTATAGCTACCTTTCCTCATATCATTTGCATCTGCATGGATTAGGATTCATAGTTGATTGGAAGATAATACATAGCTATTGCCGAAATAAGCTATTCTTCTATATAGATAAGTGAAATTAAATTTAACGTAATTTATTATAGAGTTCTCCAACAAGAGCATCGTATAGATGAATGTCCTGGTTCTGTACATCGAACGATAGCTTTCTTTCGTATTTCAAATAAAATAAAATTGATTTGGGTTCCTCTATTGCAAACGGCAAATCACTTCATATTTGTTTGTCGAGTAAAAAACGAACATATAAAATATGTATCAAGAAATAAGTAAAAACATTGATAAATTTCGAATGAATTCTTAGGCCAAAAATTTGAAAATAATCTTAATTTTTGATAAATCAATGTACTCTCATACAAACGAAATGAACTTTCAAAAATATAGAGAAACTCAAATTGATTCGTATTCGTGTGACTGGTTTTCTTACGAATTGGTTTTCGGTTGATACGCAGTAACAGGTTGTTAGTCTAAGTCAAAAACAATAGAAAAGGAAGATTGGAAAATGGGCGACGTCATACCAAAAGTTGCATTTACGGTGTTCGAATTTGCAATATTTTTTGTTAAAAACTCACAAATGTTGGCCAAACTTATCAGAAACTGCGATCGTTATGGGCTACGCAATCCTTTACCCCTTTGGATATTCGGTCTCTTCTTGTCAAATCATATATTATCCCGGGGCTGCTTTATGGATGTGAACTGTTCTCGAATTGCGATGCTAATAGTAAGTCTAAATTGAATAGGCTTTTTAATAACATCACACGATATGTTTATGGTTTGCGACGCTATGACTCGGTTTCTGAATATAGGGATGCATTGTTTGGGGTATCGTTGGAGAAACTAATGTCTATTAGAACTCTGATATTTTTACACAAGATTATACACTCAGGACATCCTTCATATTTGAGTCAAAGGCTAGTGTTTGCAAGATCAAACAGAGGAAGGAAGATTATACCTTTTAGACATACGAGCTTAGTCTCAGAATGGCATTTTTTCATAAATAGTGTCCGTCTCTGGAATTCACTACCAAATAGTTTACAACTCACCAGCAGCGCAGTAAATTTCAAATCTTCGTTATTCGACATCTTTAGTGTTCCACGTTAATGAATAGCCAAAGTTATTTATTCTTTATTATTATTATTTTTATTTATTATTATTATTATTATTTTTCTTTTTTTTAATGTAAATTACGATCAATTGTTTTCTTTTTAATTTTTATTTTCCAATTGTTCTTATTGTTTATAATGTTACAGTGTTTTATTTTTAATTTTCCTATGCAATATTTGTTTAAGTTCTAACTTTGTATTATTGAAATTTAAAATCTTTGTTAAAATGTTTATGTTAGTTATAATGTTAATATTGTTATATTTTTCCGTTTTCTCACTTTGTAATACTTCATTATGGATACGTTTCCTGCACTCTAATTATAAGATATTGTTCTTGTTGTGTAGGACATAACAATAATAAATAAATAATTAATTAAAAAAAAAAAAATGATGTTAAATTTTGTATAAATAATAATGAGAAACTTTTGACCGATTGTTCTACGTCATTCCCTGATATAAATTTCTTTTTATTCTTAGTTTAATTTGTGGAACAAAAAATCATAAACGACACGTTTGCATCGAACGCCGTCAATGGTTTGATACCCTCTGCTGTCATTTTCCCATCTTCATCTTCCATTGTTTTTGGTCTAAGTTATGCTAAACTATAAATAAATACACAAGGTCTGAGACCAATATTTCCATATGTTACAAAAAAAAAATGACAACGATAGTATACTCCCATCCTAGGATAACAGGTTAGCTGATAAGTCCCCGGTCTGACACATAGATGGCGTCGCTAGTATTAAATACATATTATTTTTATATAGTACCAACCTTCAAATGATTCGTATCAAAATTTGACGTCTGTAAGTCAATTAGTTTATGAGATAGAGCGTCTTTTGTGAAGCAACTTTTGTTATTGTTAAAAAATGAAAAAAAAGGAATTTCGTGTTTTAATAAAATACTGTTTTCTGAAGGGAAAAAATACGGTGGAAACAAAAACTTGGCTTGATAATGAGTTTCCGGACTCTGTCCCAGGGAAATCAACAATAATTGATTGGTATGCAAAGTTCAAGCGTGGTGAAATGAGCACGGAGGACGGTGAACGCAGTGGACGCTCGAAAGAGGTGGTTACCGACGAAAACATCAAGAAAATCCACAAAATGATTTTGAATGACCGTAAAATGAAGTTGATCGAGACAGTAGAGGCCTTAAAGATACCAAAGACACGTGTTGGTCATATCATTCATCAATATTTGGATATGCGGAAGCTCTGTGCAAAATGGGTGCCGCGCGAGCTCACATTTGAGCAAAAACAACAACGTGTTGATGATTCTGAGCGGTGTTTGCAGCTGTTAACTCGTAATACACCCGAGTTTTTCCGTCGATATATGACAATGGATGAAACATGGCTCCATCACTACACTCCTGAGTCCAATCGACAGTCGGCTGAGTGGACAGCGACCGGTGAACCGTCTCCGAAGCGTGGAAAGACTCAAAAGTCCGCTGGCAAAGTAATAGCCTCTGTTTTTTGGGATGCTCATGGAATTATTTTTATCGATTATCTTGAGAAGGGAAAAACCATCAACAGTGACTATTATATGGCGTTATTGCAGCGTTTTAAGGTCGAAATCGCTGCAAAACGGACCCATATGAAGAAGAAAAAAGTGTTGTTCCACCAAGACAACGCACCGTGCCACAAGTCATTGAGAACGATGGCAAAAATTCAGGAATAGGGCTTCGAATTGCTTCCCCACCCACCGTATTCTCCAGATGTGGTCCCCAGTGACTTTTTCTTGTTCTCAGACCTCAAAAGGATGATCGCAGGGAAAAAATTTGACTGCAATGAAGAGGTGATCGCCGAAACTGAGACCTATTTTGAGGCAAACCCGAAGGAGTACTACCAAATTGGAAGGTCGTTATAATCATTGTATCGCTCTTGAAGGGAACTATGTTGAATAATAAAAATGAGTTTTGACAAAAAAAATGTGTTTTTCTTTGTTAGACCGGGGACCAGGGATGGAAAATACAATTTTTAAGAAAGTACAAAAAAGGTATTTTTTGAGCGGAAAGGTACTTTTTACTAAATTTCAACAAAAATTTCACTGGAAAATTATTGTCAAGAGACTAAATTTTAAAGAAAATAAAATTTTGACAAAATTTTCTATATAAATAAAATTTTGACAAAATTTTCTATTGAAATAAAATTTTGCAAAAAAAAAATCCGTAGAAAAAAAATGTTGCTTAATTTTTTCTATAGAAATAAAATTTTGCAAAAATTTCCTATAGAAATAAAATTTGTACAAAATTTTCAATTGAAATAAAATTTTGACAAAATTTTCTATAAAAATAAAATTTTGCAAAAAATCGATATAGAAATAAAATTTTGACAAAAAATCGATAATAAAGAATCGCATTCTTTTTTCGACTAAAACATTCTTGAAGTTCAATAAAATCCTGTTTTTGACTATGTCTTTTACAAAATCGAGATTTTCTTCCCACATGAACATGTTTGTTTTGCCATATTTGTAAAAGACTATTAGCAAATAAGGTTGATAAAGACTTTCTCGAAATATTAAAATATTTTGTCAAAGCTATTGTACCATAAATCTGATATCGACTCAAAAATGTCTACACAAAAGGTACTAAATCATTCGCGGGGGTACTACGGTAGTGACCGGGGTGAAAAAGTATTGAAAAAAGTACTATAGTACTGCATTTTCCATCCCTGCCGGGGACTGATCAGCCAATGTGAAGTAAGTTCAGATAAAGACGAAATCGAGTGCGGTTTGACAATCAAGAGATTTATTTTTATTTTCGATCACCCCAATAATGTTTTAAGAGCATGGTTAGGTTAGGTTAGGTTAAAGTGGCAGCCCGATTAAATTTCAGGCTCACTTAGACTATTCAGTCCATTGTGATACCACATTTAACTAAAAGTACCTATTACATATGGGCACTTCTAGTCTTAACCACTGAACCTTATGAGCATAGTGTATTTGATTTCGGCATGCATATTTCGTTTTGCAAGGATGCAATATTAGTGTAACAAAAATGTCCCAGTATATCAGTGAAAAAGAAACATTTTGCTCTTGAGCGAAGATCAATATGTACAATGAAAGAAGAGTTTTCTTTTCTGGGGAACGAAATTTCACACAACCGAAGTTTTGTTATGGCATAAAAATATTTTCGTTAAAAGGAAGTGAAGAAGTTTAGAGACAACCGTAGCAACATTTGTCATAACTACTGGTTTATTAACTCCTACACATATTACTCAATCACGAAATTAATTGATCCAAGTAATTGTTATACCCTCCACCATAGGATGGGGGAATATTAATGTTGTCATTCCGTTTTTAACACATCGAAATATTGATCTGAGACCCCATAAAGTATATATATTCTGAGCCGTGGTGTCATTCTGTGCCGATCTAACCACGTCCATCCGTCCGTCCTTCCGTTGAAATCACGCTAACTTCCGAACGAAATAAGCTATCGACTTGAAACTTGTCACAAGTAGTTGTTATTGATGTAGGTCGGATAGTATTGCAAATGGGATATAGGACAACTATTACGTATAGCCCCCATATAAACCGATAAGCAAAATTCACCCGATCCGGCTGAAATTTGGTACGTTGTGTTAGTATAAGTTCGCTAACAATTATGTCAAATGTTGTCCATATCGGTCCATAGTTATATGTCATATAGTCCTCATTTAAACCGATCCCCAGATTTGACCTTCGGATCCTCTTGGATGAGAAAATTTGATCCGATCCGGTTGAAATTTTGTACGTGGTGTAAGTATATGGTCTCTAACAACAATGCAAAAATTGGTCCATATAGGTCCATAATTATATATAGCCCCCATATAAACCGAACCCCAGATTTGACTTTCGTAGCCTATTGGAGGAGCAAATTTGACCCGATTCAGTTTACATTTTGTATATTGTGTAAGTATATGACCACTAACAACCATGCAAAAATTTATCCATTTCGGTCGATACATGTATATAGCCCCCATATAAGCCGATCCCAGATTTGACCTTGGGATCCTCTTGGAGGAGAAAATTTCGTCCGATTCAGTTAAAAGTTTGTACGTTATATTAGCATATGGTCCCTAACAACCATGCAAAAATTGGTCTATACCGATCTATAATTATATATTATCCCCATATAAACCAAACCCCAGATTTGACCTCTGGAGCCTCTTGGAAGAGCAAATTTCTTTGAGGGGCAAATTTCATCCTATGCGGCTGAAATTTGGTACGTTGTGTTAGTGTAAGTTCGCTAACAATCATGCCAAATGTTGTCCATATCGGTCCATAGTTATATATATAGTCACCAGATAAACCGATCCTCAGATTTTACTTCTCCCTGGATAAGGAAATTTCATTTGATCTTGCTAATCATTCAAAACTTGGACAATATAGGTCCATAATTGCATATAGGCCCCATATAAACCGACTCCCATATTTCACTTCGGTCTCTCTTTTACCGCGCAAAAAATCCTACCGGCCAAGAACTGAGTAATATAGATTTTTAATCTGCCTTTTTTGCCTAATATATATCCCGTATGGACAAACTTCCAATTTAGAAGACGATGTTAAGGAGTTTTAAGATACCTTGCCGCGAATATTACCACAACCCAAGTATTTCCATTGTGGATGACAGTCTTTAGTAGAAGTTTCTACACAATCCATGGTGAAGGGTACATAAGATTCGGCCTGGCCGAACTTACGGCCGTATATACTTGTTTATTTTTAAGTAAAGGTGAGTGCTATGTTCGGTTTCCTTAAATAATCAAAATTATAAATGAAAACAAACATATTCCTTAAAGACTTGCTGAAATCTTGAGGAACAAGAAACTGCGCAATTGGGTTAATTTATCTGCATAGTACTGACCTTAATGTAGAATTTCATGTAAACCATTATGTAAGCCAGATTTATTCAAAAGGAACCGATTAAAAACAATGCCCAAATTTATGGAAATTCCCCCAACAAACCCTAACCTAAAATTTCGTCCCCACCCACGAAAAAATAGCTCAAATTTTGATGGGAAATCCCCAATACTGGTCGTTACTAAAACTTATATTCAAATGAATAAATTCTCTTAATGCGTAGACTATCAGTAACCTGAATTGCATATTTCTTCATCAGCATCAGTTCCTGCAAAATATTTAGTAGATATTCTTCCGGAATATCTCGCACCGCATTTATGGGTTCATTGCATTCAATTTGCCTGAAATTCTATTGCAGGAGTTTGTTAGAAACACGTGCCTTCCACACAATTCTTGGACGAAATGTTTACGTTCGAACACTCCCGAAACGTGTGTATGAGTTTCACATTAATTGGGCCGGTTTGTCATCCTTTGTGTGCACTTTAATGTATAACCAATAATTTTAACTCTCTTAAGACCTGAGTCTCCAAATCTCTTTTATGTCGTCACCAGAGAATGAAGCCGACCCATTTTTGTCGGCGGCGGCGGACACTAAATTTTTAGCTCCGGCGGCGGCGGCTTGACGGCTGAGCCGATATAAATTTGTTCACTCGGCGGCGGACAATTATCCATTATAAAATCAATTTGAAGTTTATCGAATGGTAATGAGATTAGTTGTACAACCTATCTTACAAACAAATTTACTTTTCGTTCAAATTTTCTGAGCTAAATTTTTGCTAAATAATTATAGCAGATTAAACATGATTGGTTGTGTTCAAAATTTTGGAAAAAATACGACAATTTAATAAAAAATTTTCTGATTTAAATCGATATTTTTTATTACTTGGCGGCTAAATTTGAGTCGAGATGAGTCGACATATTCGGCGGCGGCGTCGACTGGCAAGAAATGGTCGGCGGCGACTGAAATCGGCGGCGCGACTCGGCGGCTTCATTCTCTGGTCGTCACGTTCATATTGAGTATGCAAGCAGACAGTTATGACACTCATGAAATACGACAAATATGCTATACTCGTTTTTGTTGTTGCTGTTAGCTCTATATTTTGCTAAAATCCAAAACAATAGCTCCGAATTGCAAAACCAAGCCAAGAGACACGCACCAAACATGTCTGTGGCTCTTTCATCCGAAAAAACGCATGGACGCACCACAGCAAACTGTGAATTTCTTCGTAAGGCCGGCCGGCCCTTTCGGGTGTTGGTTGTGTGGGACAACCATTAATGGCTGTAGCTATTGTTGTCATGTTCATAAAATTTACCTTCACCTTCTAACACACATTCAATATTTGCTTAGTTTTGTTGCTTTGTGCAAGCGTAATTGTGGTATGTGTTTGCTGGGGGGAGGTGGAGGTGGGGGTGCAGGCAATATGGGTTTAGCACACAAATTTTATGAATGAATTCACTTCTGGTGTTCAAACAATTGCATGCCATTTTAGCTCCCACCCAAACCCCTTTCAGGTAAGGTCGGCCCATATTGTCGAGATTGAAATGTCTGTCAGGATGTGAGTACATGTGAGTGCTGACTTAATTTACACCATATGTCACAGCGACTTAATTCAAAAATTATGTCAAGAGATGAATTGAGGGAAGATTTTGAAATTCAATAAATTTGATTTTTTTTTCTTCTTTTCGAAGACTAGAAGGGGCTTAAAGTTTGACCTCGTCAGACTACTGCTGTGGGCAAACAGTAAAGGGAATGTGTTTGTAAATGAAATATATACAGTAATCCCTCGATTTACGTCGTGATTGGTTCCGGAATTTGACGACGTTAATCGAAACGACGTAAACCGAAATAGAAATTGCTCATACTTACTCCTAAGTGCTTTTAATTATGTATGTATGTGCGTGTACCTAATAAAAAAAAACTTCAAAATAAAGGTAATTCAGTCTGCTATTCATGCATATTCATATTCAGAATTTGAAGAATTTCAGAAATAAATGTTTCGATGTCATTATCGTTGGTACTTATTTCACTTACGGAATGCGTTTCTGATAAAGTTGGCAAAAAAATCGACGACGTAAATCGAAGTTGGATGGAACAAAAAATTTGACGACGTTAATCGAGGGATTGCTGTACAGTGAAACCTCTCAAACATGACACTCCGAAACCGGACATATAAAAAATCACGATTCCAAGATATTTAACATGGTTCTTTTGCGTGCATCCAGAGAAGGAATATGATCACCTCAACCATATTTCAAGAGCAAAATTTTATTTTTGAATGGTGACCATGTAACATGTTTGTCGCAACCATGTTATTTTCTCGGATATTATGTGTCTGATTTCGGCAAGCATATTATTTTTGGCGAGAAAAGAACATTTTTGCCATAAACATGTTACATGGTCAGTATCCAAAAATAACATTTTGCTCTTGAAACATGGTTGAGGTGATCATATTCCTTTTCTGCGTGTGACTGCAGTGTTGAAGACTTTCACAGCGGGCCACGAGTCGCGTCTTAGGGTAAAGGTCACATGGGTGCACTTGCTTGCATTGACGGATATCTTCCATTTTCTAAGCCAGTCTTCCAGCGAGTACACACGATTTTGAAGTTGAAGGGAAGCAGTTTGGGCGTTTTTGTGGATGCTAACAAAGGCAGTATCGTCTGCGAATGTCGATGTAAATGTTTAGCTGATGGTTGGCATATCAACAGTAAATATGACATATACACACAAAAAAATTTCACGAAAAATTTTCCAATTAAAATTTTATTTGAGTTTTAAAAAATATTCAATTAATAATGTTATTGATTCAACAAATGTTGTAATTGAATCAAAAATCAATCACAAAAATAATAGTATCAATTAATTTTTGAATTGGATCAATTAACTTTTTAATTGACCTTCAATTAATTTTTTAATTGATACTATCATTTCTGTGATTGAAGACATTTCAATTTTTTTTTTTTTTTTGTGTAGGATATGGCACGCCAGCTTGTAGCATGCCATTCGACTTTACTTCGAATGATCGATTTAGCAAATAGTTTTGGAAAAATTCATGAGTGTTTTTCGGTAGCTTTTCACATATTTTGAAAATTAGGCCTTGATGCCACACCTTATCAAAGGCTTGGGAAATATCTATAAATAGTGCAGAGCAATATTCCTTTTTTTCGAAGGCATTTCTAATTGATGTGACAATTCGATGAACTTGCTCTATAGTGCTATGGTTCTTTCTAAAGCCAAATTGATGGTTAGGAATAATATGTTTATATGCGGCCTTAGCTTTTTCAGAAGAGTGGATTCAAAAAGTTTCGATAGACATGATAAGAGGCTTATTGGGCGATAAGATTTGACTAGAGTTGGGTCCTTCCCGAGTTTCGGGATCATTAAAATAGCCAATTCGAAGTATAATAAAAATAAACAGAATTACTCGAAAGGCTATGAATGGCAGTTGTATAATAATTTTAGAAGTAATTTGAACCTTTCCGGAGGATTTTTTAAGTTCAAGAGCTCTTACCGCTTTTTCAATATCTTGAATTGTGAATCGAATAGGATCACGAATTTCGTCATCTATTATTGTTGAACTTACGAGTACAGTCGATATGCCATTATTTGGGGTAAAACCCGTTTCCAGATGCTTTGCGAATTGATTCACCTTTTCTTTTGTGGTTTTCGCCCAATTACCATTTTCTAAAGGGTGATACGGTCAAAATTTGGTCAAGGGAAAACGCGTGTAAATCGGTGAAATCGTTTATTTAAAAAATCAAATTAAATTTCTTTTTCAAGTTCAATTAGTATAAAATTCAGGAAAAATATTCAGTTAGGCTTTCGCTTTTCCAAATCCGAATTGCCGGGCCTCACGCTTGACACCTGCCATCAGATTTTGTACAGCCACCTTGACCACCTTCTTCGCCGCAGAAAGTCAGTTTGCCTTGAACTGCTGCTCGTCCTTAGCAGTTTTTTGGTCTTCTTTAGGTTCCGCTGTTATGATGGCAAATGTTCGATGGGAGAATTGCAAGGGTTGTAACGACACCAAGCAAATATGGCCCCATTTCAACTTAAACCGCACACTAGATATGCTAATGTTCTCGAGACGTCAGATATCACTCCTGATATCTGCTATAACGGGTCGCTGCCTGATAGGCGATTTTGCAAAAACTATTGGCGCGAAGTATAATGACTATTGTATGAGCTGTCATGATGCGGAGGAAAAAGAATCAATTAAACACCTCTTGTGTGAGTGTCCTGCATTTTGTGTAAAGCGCAAGCAACTTTTAGGAGCATATAGCTTCAGATTACTGGCGGATCTGGAAAACGTTAACTTAAGCAGTCTGCTACTGTTTTTGGAACAATCTGGTTGGTTCAACAAAGAAAAATAATCAAGAAGGTTCAGCGGTTAAAACTAGAAGTGCCCATATGTAATAGGTACTTTTAGTTAATGTGGTATCACAATGGACTGAATAGTCTAAGTGAGCCTGAATCTTAATCGGGCTGCCACCTTAACCTAACCTAACCTAGGTTCCGCTTGACAATAGCCCAGTATTTCTCAATTGGGCGGAGCTCTGGCGTGTTGGGAGGGTTCTTGTCCTTGGGAACCACCTGCACGTTGTTGGCGGCGTACCACTCCATGGCCTTTTTACCGTAACCGTGTTTCTTTAGGAAAGGCAGCAGACGTTTATTCAAACACTCTTTCACGTAAATTTCTTGGTTGACAGTCCCGGAAGCTATGAAAATGCTGCTTTTCAAGCCACAGCTACAGATGGCTTGCCAAACCAGATATTTCTTTGCGAACTTTGACAGTTTTATGTGCTTGAAAATATCTGCTACCTTTCCCCTTCCTTTTGCCGTATAAAACTCCTGTCCCGGAAGCTGCTTGTAGTCGGCGTTGACGTAGGTTTCGTCGTCAATTACCACGCAGTCAAACTTCGTCAGCATCGTCGTGTACAGCCTCCGGGATCGCGCTTTGGCCGTCTTATTTTGTTTATCATCGCGATTTGGAGTCACTACCTTCTTGTAAGTCGATAGTCCGGCTCGTTTTTTGGCTCGATGCACGGTTGTAGACTATACACCCAGCTTATTTGCGGCATCTCGGAGAGAGAGGTTAGGGTTTCGCTTGAAACTACCGGCAACTCTCTTTGTCGTCTCAGCGGCTTCCCGTTTTCGATTTCCCCCCGATCCAGACTTCCTGGCTTTCGACAAACGTTCCCCAAACACTTTAATTACATTTGTAACGGTTGATTTGGCAACTTTCAGCGATTTTGCCAGCTTTGCGTGCGAGTAGCTCGGATTTTCGCGATGCGCGAGCAAAATTTTGATACGCTGCTCTTCTTGCTTGGACGGCATTTTGACAACTGAAGAGTGAATTCCAAAATCAAAATAGGAGCAACATTCTACACACACACACACCTTCAAAATGAGGGGTGTTCAGGTTTTTTAAATGCAAAATTGAAAGAAATACGTCAAGTTTATATTGACCAAATTTTGACCGTATCACCCTTTAGTCGAATCGGGGACTCATGCAGTATGGGGTTTCTCGTGTTTTTGGTAGCTCTCCATAAGCTATAAGCGGACCTTTCGTATGGGTCTAAATTACGTAAATAATTTTTAAGGTTACTCTCCTCAACCTTTGGTTGACAACGACACGAATTCATTCTGTTTTGAGTCAGACAATGTCAAAATAGTAGGGGAATGGTCAGAAGATAGGTCGAAACATTGAAGTATTGATATCTTATCGCATCTTCACGCAGAGAAGAAACATGATTGCCACAATCATATTCGAAGAGCAAAATAATATGAGAGGAGCTATTTTTGTGGCGACCATGTAACATGTTCACCTGCAACCTTTTTTGCTCAGTGAACATGGTTCTAAGAAAAATAAAATTGTACTCATCTAAAATGTTATTATATTGATAAAAAGAATTTTGTTTCCATTAAAAGGCAATGTTATGGTATTCCTCAAAAATGTTTTTCTTCCAGTTAAAAGAACAAGGTCACAACCTAAAATATTTTGATCTTTATGAAAAGACTTTTTTCGTCGTCGAAAAAAGGACGCCACTTGAGAAAAGAAACCACAAAATTAACTATATTTATTTGTTTTTATTTTTTTTTTAAATTAATTCATTGTTCATTTGTATTTATAAAGTCGTGCAAGCAAACATCACATATTTTTACACATTCTATTTTAGTTCAATTTCAATAATAAGTAATCATTCCATATTTTCTTCGTGCCCATCAAATGTACAAACGCAGGCATCATGTAAAATAAATTATACCATAAGCGTAATGCAGAACAAAAACCAGGGACATTTTGTTCAATTACACTTTCCTTTTTTGTGTGCACATAAAACCACGTGCCACTTCTGAATAAATAAATTAACACAACGACACAGTAGTTCCATATTCTCCGTCTATTCCAAGAAACAATCAACACACGACTGACGCGCAAAATGGAAATCGTGTGTACCTGGTCAATGTTTTTATAAAAATCTTTTCGCTGGAAAAAAATTAAATGGTCATGAAAACAATTTACATGGTCTTTATGACCATGTAATGGTTCTAGACATGTATATACGTAACCTATAAAAATACTTTTTTCTCTGCAAAAAAGTAAAAAAAAAATAATGGTCAGGTACATGATTTTCACGACCATGTAATGGTCACAAATTCTATCATTTAAATAATAGAAGATGTTTGCGGAATTTGAGAACCATTTAAATGCTTATTGCCAACATATATTTTTCTCCGCTCGAAAATTCTTTTCACAAAGACAAAATACATGGTTTTCCCTACAATTATCTACCCTAGATAAGCATTAAATGGATGAGGCAACCATTTCCAAAAATGTTTTTTGCTGTGCGTGTTAAGGTCTTAATTATGGCAAAATCAATAAGATCAGGCGTCTTGTTCAAATCGGCGGGCCAGTAGGTAGGTTGGTCTCTAGATACGACATCAAGGTTTAAAGATGTAATAGCATTTAATAACTGCCTGCCTTTTGGAGTGATGAGCCTTGAACCTCAATGCGTATGCTTAGCATAAAAAATGAATTAAATTTTGTTTCCTAGAACCATGAAAGAGAGTTGAGTCTTAAAGGTGTCCTTAAAGGGTGATACGGTCAAAATTTGCTCAAAATATAAAGTTGACGTATTTCTTTCAATTTTGCATTTAAAAAACCTGAACACCCCTCATTTTGAAGGTGTGTGTAGAATGTTGCTCCTATTTTGATTTTGGAATTCACTCTTCAGTTGTCAAAATGCCGTCCAAGCAAGAAGAGCAGCGTATCAAAATTTTGCTCGCGCATCGCGAAAATCCGAGCTACTCGCACGCAAAGCTGGCTAAATCGCTAAAAGTTGCCAAATCAACCGTTACAAATGTAATTAAAGTGTTTGGGGAACGTTTGTCGACAGCCACGAAGTCTGGATGGGGGGGGGGGGGGGGGAATCGAAAACCGGAAGCCGCTGAGACGACAAAGAGAGTTGCCCGTAGTTTCAAGCGAAACCCTAACCTCTCTCTCCGAGATGCCGCAAATAAACCGGGTGTATCGTCTACAACCGTGCATCGAGCCAAAAAACGAGCCGGACTATCGACTTACAAGAAGGTAGTGACTCCAAATCGCGATGATAAACAACAAGCCGTCAGGACCTGTGGCTTGAAAAGCAGCATTTTCATAGCTTCCGGGACTGTCAACCAAGAAATTTACGTGAAAGAGTGTTGGAATAAACGTCTGCTGCCTTTCCTGAAGAAACACGGTTGTTCCGTACTGTTTTGGCCGGATTTGGCATCTTGCCATTACGGTAAAAAGGTCATGGAGTGGTACGCCGCCAACAACGTGCAGGTGGTTCCCAAGGACAAGAACCCTCCCAACACGCCAGAGCTCCACCCAATTGAGAAATACTGGGCTATTGTCAAGCGGAACCTAAAGAATACCAAAAAAACTGCTAAGGACGAGCAGCAGTTCAAGGCAAACTGGCTTTCTGCGGCGAAGAAGGTGGACAAGGTGGCTGTACAAAATCTGATGGCAGGTGTCAAGCGTGAGGCCCGGCAATTCGGATTTGGAAAAGCGAAAGCCTAACTGAATATTTTTCCTGAATTTTATACTAATTGAACTTGAAAAAGAAATTTAATTTGATTTTTTAAATAAACGATTTCACCTTGACCAAATTTTGACCGTATCACCCTTTACTTCAATTCTCCGCTTATTTGGCTTGGTTACCAAAATAATTAGCCTATATTTGGAACTGGGCATGCCAGTTTTTAGTGTTTGCCAGATCGCACAGTGAAAATCAGATAATCCAGATAAGACGTAAACCTGAGAATTGTGAAACAATTTTTCTTTATTTATGCCATTCGTCTGTGGAATAAACTTCCATTTGTAATTCAGTTAATTGAAAATGAATGACAATTGCAAACGGAAATTTAAATTTTTTATAAATAAATAATATTAAGTCAATTATTTATCTACTCAAATTTTAAAAATCCAAAACACTTCTATGAAATTTTTGTATAACTTTTTATTACTGTAATAATTCAATTATTTACATATGTATGTATTAACATATCAATCCCATTTACTTCAAATTAATTTCACGTTCAAAATCTAACTTCAAATACTATAAATATGCCTTATGTAACAGGTTGGCTGATAAGTCCCCGATCTGACACATAGATGGCGTCGCTAGTATTAAATGCATATTATTTTTATATAGTACCAACCTTCAAATGATTCGTGTCAAAATTTGATGTCTGTAAGTCAATTAGTTTGTGAGATAGAGCGTCTTTTGTGAAGCAACTTTTGTTATTGTGAAAAAATGTAAAAAAAGGAATTTCGTGTTTTGATAAAATACTGTTTTCTGAAGGGGAAAAATACGGTGGAAGCAAAAACTTGGCTTGATAATGAGTTTCCCGACTCTGCCCCAGGGAAATCAGCAATAATTGATTGGTATGCAAACTTCAAGCGTGGTGAAATGAGCACGGAGGACGGTGAACGCAGTGGACGCTCGAAAGAGGTGGTTACCGACGAAAACATCAAAAAAATCCACAAAATGATTTTGAATGACCGTAAAATGAAGTTGATCGAGATAGCAGAGGCCTTAAAGATATCAAAGGAACGTGTTGGTCATATCATTCATCAATATTTGGATATGCGGAAGCTATGTGCAAAATGGGTGCCGCGCGAGCTCATATTTGACCAAAAATAACAACGTGTTGATGATTCTGAGCGGTGTTTGCAGCTGTTAACTCGTAATACAGCCGAGTTTTTCCGTTGATATGTGACAATGGATGAAACATGGCTCCATCACTACACTCCTGAGCCCAATCGACAGTCGGCTGAGTGGACAACGACCGGTGAACCGTCTCCGAAGCGTGGAAAGTCTCAAAAGTCCGCTGGCAAAGTTCTGTTTTCTTGGGATGCGCATGGAATAATTTTTATCGATTATCTTGAGAAGGGAAAAACCATCAACAGTGACTATTATACGGCGTTATTGGAGCGTTTGAAGGTCGAAATCGCTGCAAAACGGCCCCATATGAAGAAAAAAAAAGTGTTGTTCCACCAAGAAAACGCAAAAATTCATGAATTGGACTTCGAATTGCTTCCCCACCCACCGTATTCTCCAGATGTGGCCCCCAGCGACTTTTTCTTGTTCTCAGACCTCAAAAGGATGCTTGCAGGGAAAAAGTTTGGCTGCAATGAAGAGGTGATCGCCGAAACTGAGGCCTATTTTGAGGCAAAACCAAAATGGTATCAAAAATTGGAAAGTCGTTATAATCGTTGTATCGCTCTTGAAGGGAACTATGTTGAATAATAAAAACGAATTTTGACAAAAAATGTGTTTTTCTTTGTTAGACCGGGGACTTATCAGCCAACCTGTTAAGTTTTAATTTTTGTGCATAGGATAGTCAAATAAATAAATAAAAATAATTCGTAAGCCATTCATTGTTTTTATTGGATGTTTTTCTTTTTGTGAACACTATTCATACACTGAATGAGTTATAATTTTTTTTGTATAGAGTTCTAATGGCATTTGATCACTTTACCTGGGGAAGCATAGCTCAAATTCAAGTGTTACTTTAATATTTCAAACATTTCGTAATATCAAGCTGCCCCACAAACAATGGATTCCATTGTCAATCGTTTGTCATTTATGATCGAAAAAAATGCGCAGTTCAATTTGGAATTTTCTTGCAATTCTAATATGGACAACCGAGAAATAAGTAAACATTATATAATTATCAGCTTATGAACAAAATATTCATTTTTATCTTATCTATCTCTAACTTTGAATGGCATAAAATCTGTTTTACGAAAAACAAAAAACGAAAGCCCACTATCTTGGTTGGTATTTCACAATTTTATCAGGACACCAAAGTGTATATGGGTATGGGAGAATCATTTCAAATGGGCATGTGCTAATTTAGGTTTGTCTTTATGGCCTTAGGTTCCAGACAAGAATCGGGGCATTGATTTGTTTTAAATTGTTCGCTTTATTTATTCTTTTTGTGTCAGAGAAAAATGAACCCGTATATTAATATTGGTTTCAGTGCGACAAAGAGAAAGAGTTATATACGAATACAATCAAGAAATACGAAATAATCCTACCTAGAAATTGGTCAAAAGGGAAAATATAGACAAGGCAAATTTTAACCAAAACTACACCGAAATGATAACTTTCAATTAGTATAAAAACCGGTTGCGAAAAAAAGTCTTCTGAATCGAAGTAATGCAGCATATATGACAATTCATCAAAAAGTCGAAGTCTTCTTTTTGCAATCTTCGAAATCGACTTTTGAGTTTTTGAAAATCAAAATCTACTAATCGACTTTTGATAGTACACCCAGAAAAAAGTGACCCCTTCTTTAAGTTAAAATTAACTAATTGTGAAGAAAGTTGAACTTCGTATAGCGCCAAAGACATTTTTATTTTTTTGAACCATGTGATTTTCGTTGAAATTAGGTAGAATGCATTCCATATATTAGTTAACATTTTCCTATATTTATGTACCACTATAGTACAGAATGAAATAATTTAACTGAATTGAATTTATATATGGAATGATTTTATTGAACTTTTTTCATTCATTTGGAGAACGGAGAATATCCCGGGGATATTCTCCGTTTGCTGTTGATCCGAGCCGGGATAGAGGAGAACCCCGGACCATGATATTGTTCAGTCTGCCGAAACCTGATCCACCACCGTTCGGTTTCGGTCAGGTGTAACCGGTGCTTGGAGTGGGTGCACTTCCGGAACTGCTCCGGCTTAACATCGCTGCGGGAGTATAGTCATACTGACTACGTGGCAGAATGCTGTGCCAGCGATAGTAGCAGCGGGTCGTCTGACTATGCGACTCCCCCGACATCTCCCGTACAACAATATACTTCGCCGCAGCATCTCACACCCAATATTGTTGTTCCAGTTCCGGATAGTGCATCGTTTTTGCAATTTAATTGCAACGGGCTCCGACGTAAGATTAGCGAGATCGTGGACTTTATGAATCGGAAAAGGATAGGGGTCGCGGCGATCCAGGAAACTAAGCTGAATTCCTCCTGCAGCCTACGCCATTGTGATGGATACAATGTGCTTCGAAACCATCGCACGAGAAGTGGAGGTGGTGGCCTGGCTTTCCGTGCAGTATAGACCTATCCCGCTTGTGCCAGACACTAGTGACCCGTATATGGAATGTATGGGGGTAGCAGTCAAGTCTGGGGCTGCCGAGATAGAGCTATACAATGTGTATATACCGCCGGTTGGTAGCTGTGCTCCAGGTTATAGCCCAAACATTGAGTGGCTGTTGTACGGGCATAACCGATTGGTTCTAGGAGACTATAATGCCCACCATGAACTTTGGCATTCTCTCCTAGGTAATGACCAGAGAGGCATAGCTTTGGCAGAGCAGATAGATGACTCCACATTTTGCACGGTGAACGAAGAGGCCCCCACGAGGATATTGGGTGACTGTAGCAGTTCGCCAGATTTATCTTTAGCGTCGCCTGGTCTGATAAATGACGTCTCCTGGCAACCCGTTATTTCATTGGGATCGGACCACCTCCCCATAATTCTCACCATCAACCGACCCTCCGATTTCATAACCTCTGAACGCCGGACGTTTATTAATCAAAAGAAAGCCAACTGGGAAGGCTTCAGAGAATACACCGATCGCCGCTTCAGTGAGCTCCCGTCCCCTCTCATGTTTATGTTGCCCAGAGGGCGTTCCGGGACATCATCAACGCAGCAGCCGCTCGCTTCATACCCGCTGGTCGAATTGCCCAAGTGAGGCCCAACTTCCCAACCGAAGCGGCGGGACTCGCAGACGAGCGTGATGAACGCCGTCATGCTAACCCTGTTGATCCTAGAATCAGAGAACTAAATCTAGAGATTGGTAAGATAGTCGACAAGCGGAACACTTGTTTAGAGCACCTGAAGCAATGTAACTTAGGCAAAGGGACTGGTAAATTGTGGTCAACAGTTAGAGCCCTCTCGAACCCCGCTACAAGGGATGATGGGATTTCAGTCACCTTTGGCGACGTGACTGTGACTGATCCGAAGGGATGCGCCAAATACTTCAACCGACAGTTTGTCGAGCATCCCGAGAGTGATAGAGCGAAAAGGAGAGCCACACGTCGCATACGTGGTCTCCGTGCCGACGACACACCACAATTTACTGCAGCCGAAGTTACCAGTGTCATCAACAGCGCGAAACCATCTAAGGCGCTGGGCCCCGACGGAATTTCAATGCTAATATTGAAGCATCTGGGAATACTGGGAGTTGAGTACCTGACCAGACTCCTCAATTTGTCCTTAGAATCACTCATTATACCCGATGACTGGAAGATGGGAAGGGCGATTCCACTACTGAAACCAGGCAAAGATTCGAGTAAAGGTGAATCGTACAGACTGATATCCCTTCTCTCGCCAGTAGCCAAGACACTTGAGGCACTACTCCTCCCTAGCCTTGTGGAGAATTTTCCAGCTGCCCACCATCAACATGGATTCTGTAAGGTACACAGTACGACGACAGCCTTACATGCCATTTCGATACATATTAATAAGGGACTTAACCAGCCCAGGCCGTGTCACAGGACGGTCCTCGTGGCGCTTGACCTATCGAAAGCATTCGATACGGTCAACCATGCCACATTATTTGAGGACATCGAGAACACGTCCCTACCGGCAGGAGTGAAACGTTGGGTGCTGAATTATATGTGTGGACGCCAGTCGTACGTGGAATTCAGGGACAAAAAGTCAAAATTCCGTAGAGTTAAACAGGGAGTTCCCCAGGGCGGGGTGATACCTCCGGCACTGTTTAACCTCTACCTGTCCTCGATTCCACACCCACCTGACGGCGTCGAGATTGTATCATATGCGGATGACTGTACAATCTTGGCATCTGGCCCCAATATTGATGACATCTGCGATCGTTTAAATGTCTACTTAGCTAATTTTTCCAGTTATTTCACTGCGAGAAACTTGAGGATATCCCCCATCAAATCCTCAGCCACACTATTCACTACAGAAGTGCGCAGGCAGTTGAATATTAGTGTCGATGGCGAAATAATTCTGACCACAAATTACCCCAAGATTCTTGGGGTCACATTCGACAGCCTTTTCAGGTCGTCTGCCCATGCCACTGCAATTTGTAATAAGCTCCGTGGTAGAAACAAGGTCCTCAAGTCACTTGCCGGCAGTACTTGGGGTGCGGACAAAGAAACCTTTTTAACTACCTATAAGGCAATTGGCCGGTCAGTTGTAAACTATGCAGCGCCAGTGTGGACACCGCAGACTAGTGATACGCAGTGGAATAACATTCAAACCTGTCAGAACGCTGCTGGAGACACCCAGTCGCAGTTCTAAGGGCAGCACACCCCTGGATCACCTTTATGTGGAGACAAAGATCATCCCTGTGCGAAGACACAACTACATGTTGTCAAAGCAGTATCTCCTGGATTGTTATCCCAGTAATCATCCAAACCACCATCTCATGGATGCACAACCACCACTCAGGAACGTAAGGGTTGATATACATAATCTAGAGCGCGAGATCCAGCGCTACAAAAGAGAACCTCTAGATCAAGCAGCGTACCAGGCAGGTTTGAACAGGATTCATGAGGATACTGTAGCTGAAGCGGTGAGAAGCTACAAGGTTTATCCTGTTTACGGAGTCCGTCCACCGCCCATAGCACCGGAGGAAAGAGACCTCCCACGGCAGATAGTTTTATGCCAGTTAAGATCAGGCAAGTGCAGCCGCCTCAATTCCTATTTATCAGTGATTGATAGCAGCGTAGCTGACGTATGTCCAATTTGCAACCAAGGGCCACACGACACGCGTCATCTTTTCTCTTGCCCAGCTAAACCAACCCGACTTACCGCCACCCACCTGGACGCAACCCACCTTAGTCGCAGAGTTCCTCGATCTGGCCGCAAGCTGAAGTACCAAAGCGTATAATATAACAAGTAAGGAAAGTCTAAAGTCGGGCGGGGCCGACTATATAATACCCTGCACCACTTTGTAGATCTAAATTTTCGATACTATATCACATCCGTCAAATGTGTTGGGGCTATATATAAAGGTTTGTCCAAAATACATACATTTAAATATCACTCAATTTGGACAGAATTTTATAGACTTCTACAAAATATATAGACTCAAAATTTAAATTGGCTAATGCACTAGGGTGGAACACAATTTTAGTAAGAAATAATGCACTAGGGTGGAACACAATTTTAGTAAAAAAATATGGGAAACATTTAAATCTGAAGCAATTTTAAGGAAACTTCGCAAAAGTTTATTTATGATTTATCGCTCGATATACATGTATTAGAAGTTTAGGAAAATTAGAGTCATTTTTACAACTTTTCGACTAAGCAGTGGCGATTTTACAAGGAAAATGTTGGTATTTTGACCATTTTTGTCGAAATCAGAAAAACATATATATGGGAGCTATATCTAAATCTGAACCGATTTCAACCAAATTTGGCACGTATAGCTACAATGCTAATTTTACTCTCTGTGCAAAATTTCAACTAAATCGGAGTTAAAAATTGGCCTCTGTGGTCATATGAGTGTAAATCGGGCGAAAGCTATATATGGGAGATATATCGGGCGAAAGCTTTATAAGGGAGATATATCTAAATCTGAACCGATTTCAACCAAATTTGGCACGTACAGCTACAATGCTAATTCTACTCCCTGTGCAAAATTTCAACTAAATCGGAGTTAAAAATTGGCCTCTGTGGTCATATGAGTGTAAATCGGGCGAAAGCTATATATGGGAGCTATATCTAAATCTGAACCGATTTCAACCAAATTTGGCACGCATAGCTACAATGCTAATTCTACTCCCTGTGCAAAATTTCAACTAAATCGGAGTTAAAAATTGGCCTCTGTGGTCATATGAGTGTAAAGCGGGCGAAAGCTATATATGGAAGCTATATCTAAATCTGAACCGATTTCAACCAAATGTGACACGCATAGCTACAATGTTAATTCTACTCCCTGTGCAAAATTTCAACTAAATCGGAGCAAAAAATTGGCCTCTGTGGGCAAATGAGCGTAAATCGGGCGAAAGCTATATATGGGAGCTATATCTAAATCTGAACCGATTTGGCTGATATTTTGCAAGTTTTTCGAAACTCATAAAATATTCGGATGTACGGAATTTGAGGAAGATCGGTTGATATACACGCCAATTATGACCAGATCGGTGAAAAATATATATGGCAGCTATATCTAAATCTGAACCGATTTTTTCCAAAATCAATCGGGATCGTCTTTGAGCCGAAACAGGACCCTATACAAAATTTTAGGACAATCGGACTAAAACTGCGAGCTGTACTTTGCACACAAAAATACATCAACAGACAGACGAACAGACAGACAGACAGACGGACATCGCTAAATCGACTCAGAATTTAATTCTAAGACGATCGGTATACTAAACGATGGGTCTCAGACTTTTCCTTCTTGGCGTTACATACAAATGCACAAACTTATTATACCCTGTACCACAGTAGTGGTGAAGGGTATAAAAATGGATGAAATCACAATAAACTGTTACAACGACAACAACAAATATTTTATATATTTTATTTGTTTTTTATTATATTATTTTACTATCTTATTTTTAACAATCCGATTACAGGTAGATAAAAGAAATATAGGAAAATTTCCTATAATCTAACAAGTGTGTTTCCTTAAGTTTTGAAAGGATTGAATACTTAGTACGAACGAACCAAAATATTTTTCTATGCCAAGTGTTATTCGTATGTATGATAAGCTTTCTTTAATAAAGGAAGTCAGAATTATCAATTGATAATAAGAAATTTTACTAAATTTGAGGAAACTTGGTTGTAGATCGGGGTTTGTTTATTTTTACGAATGCTTTGTTATCAGTGAATAAAATTTTATTTTTCAGTATTAAATTCTTATAACCAGCGAAGAAAACCATGCCTTATTCTAGGTTATGAACTATTCCTAACTGATTTCAGTTTAGGATTTTTTTTTTACTGAAACAAGTAAATTTTATTATTTCACACTTTATGGAGATAAAATGGCTAAACTAAATTGATGAACATTTTTTCCTTTAGTTTCGAAGACACTTTTTTCTGGGTGCGACAACTTTATTTTCCAAATTAAGACTTGACTTCCAATAGAAATTATGCTATGTTTCAAGTAAAAAACGTCTTTAAAATAAAGATTTGAAAAGAATGTCCTATATTTGAACGCTTTTTTGCTTTGTAGTCAAGATGCAAAACGACAACAAATTTAAAGACAATTTGATTAAATTTAAAGAATTTTTACTATTATTATAATAGTCAAGTTGACCTTAGCCCAAACATTTTTTTCTTTCATATTATGATACCCATTTTTAAGTCAAATCACTTAATTATAAGGATAATACGACTTCATTGAAAAGTTTATCGACTTTTGGAAAAGGAAATCACTTTATATTAGAGGAATGCAATCTTTGACCTCACGACAATATTTTTTTCAGTGTGCCAAAATCTTGCTTTAGATTTAAATGTTTCTCATATGTATACCCTGCGTTACACAGTATTCCACTTCAGGGCATTAGCCAACTTAAATATTAAGTCTATAGATTTTGTAGAACTCTAACAAATTTTGTCCTTATATGTTTTTTAATAGCGTACGAACGATTTTTGATATTCATTAAAATCTATTAATCGAAGAAATTTCGAAATTTAATGTAAAAGTCGAACAGCTCTTTTTGGTGGTAGATTTTTAACAAGAAATCGAAAAGTGATAGGCGGCTGTGATATTGATTCGTTTGATCGAAAGCTCATCCAAAAGTCGAAAATCCTTTGTCGAATTGACGTTTGATAGTAGCAAAAAACAAACTTTAACGTAACGTAAAGTCTAAAAGCTCTTTTAGTACTGACAATTTATTACAATGTCGAAAATATCAACTTCAAAAGTCAATATCGATTTTTTACAATCTCAGTAATGCTGGTGACATTTCTGAGGATTTCAAAGCTTCTCTAAGTGGTTTCACTGCAATGTGGTGGAACGCCGTTCGGACTCGGCTATAAAAAGGAGGTCCCTTGTCATTGAGCTTAACATGGAATCGGGCAGCACTCAGTGATAAGAGAGAAGTTCACCACTGTGGTGTCACAATGGATTGAATAGTCTAAGTGAGCCTGATACATCGGGCTGCCACATAACCTAACCTAACCTAACCTACAATCTTGGAAGTCGATTTATTTTCGAATATTACGTCGAATTGACTTTTGATATTAGTCAAAATCTAATTTTCAACTTTTGGTAGAAGCAAAAATCGAAAATCAACGTAAACTTCGAAAATCTCTTTTAATGCTAACAGTCGAAAGTAACGACTTCAAAATCGAAAATCAAAATTTAAAAAAATGGAAAAGTGCAAAAATAGACTCTTCAAAAAAATAATAAATAAATAAATAAAAAATTCATTATAATCCCAATGTCCGATGTTAGTTCCTTTGCAGTGGACATTTTTGTCTTGGGTCTGTCTGGCAGCACACTACATTGAACGGTGGGAATCTATCGTAACAGAAAACCAAAAATAATATATCCACATTCCATAACTGATAACCTAAGATATTCAGCCTTGCATTTATGAGAATGTGTTGCATCCATATTGGACGGGGGTACTTGCGATTTTTGGCCGTTTTATTTCACAATTTTTTTCTCCTCAAAAAATCGCAGCACTATTCACTACAGGAGAAATCATTAATTGTACGTGTATAGAAAAATAAGGCATATACACTATTATATGCATTTGTATATATATTGCTCTATACAGACACACATACACACATACTAATTCAAACTTGTATAGGAAAAAGTGCAAGTATGTAAGAGCAACCTTCTCGTTGTTTGGTTAGTTGGTTGGTTGCTTGGATGGATGGGTGAATAGATGAGTGATGTGCGATAGAAGCATCGCAGTTTTTTCGGGTGCTGCTTAAAAGTCCTCATCTCATCATCATCTCAACAGTTATTTGGCTGGCTCTCAACTGTTGTTGTTGTTGGTATTCTGCATTTTCAGCATACCACCCCCGGGAAGCCCCGTTTAATTCTGTATTTCCTCCATCAGCCAGCCATCCAATACAATATTTCACTTCAGTTTCAGCTTGTTGACCTAATTTCCCAGTAAAACTCTCGAGGAAGAAAACAAAAACAACAACAAAAATCATAATGAAATACCCCCATACTATGGAGCAGACTCATTTGTATAAAATCATGAATTCAACCATCTGTATAGTGAGTAAAAGCCATACGAGGGTATTTGAATGAATGCAGTCAATTTTAAAATAATTAAATTTAGACACATCGAGAAAAGATCTCCAAACAATTACCATTGAAAAGTTCATTGAAGCTGAAAATGTATTGAATGAAACGATTATTAAAAAATATTAAAAAAAACAACAACAAAACAAATGAGTAATGCAGCGGGCAGGGCCGACTATATCATAATATATCTATACTATACCATATATATATATATATATATATATATATATATATATATATATATATATATATATATATATATATATATATATATATATATATATATATATATATATATATATATATATATATATATATATATATATATATATATATATATATATATCATATAACCACCCCTACTGAATTAGTAAACATTGTTTGTGGTGTTTCAATGGTATAGCTTTGGGAGATAAACCCTATTTCCATATTTAAAACAAGTAAGTAAAGTAGAAAGTCGGGCGGGGCCGACTATATCATACCCTAAACCACCATTACAGAATTAGAAATCATAAGCATTTGTGGGGTAACATATAGGTCTGGGAGATAAACCGCAGTTGCATATTTAAGAAAATTAAGGGGTACATGTATATGGGTGCTTTGTGTCAATCTGACTATAGCTCATAGTCAATGTTGCCAGGGAAAATGTTCGGCTTACCCTACAAGGACAAAAAACGTTCCCTACTTTCCTATATATTCCCAAACAATTTTCCCTACTATATTTTTCGTTAAATTTAAAAAATTTTACAAAACAAAAATGGTTCTAAGTACTATATTATCATAAAACATGAATATGCAACGTATATAACTTAGAATATAAATTTGTATTACGACCACGGTTGCCACAGTTGGTAGAATTCTACCCAAATTAGTAATCTTTTTTGTTAAATCTTTATAAAAATAAAATTTTGGAAAAAGTTTCTATAAACAAATTTTTGTGAGAAATTTTGACAATAAATTCTATAGAAATAAAATTTTGAGACAAAATTCCACAGAAATAAAATTTTGAGAAAAATTTTTATAGAAATAACATTTTGAAAAAAATTTCTATAGAAATACAATTTTGACAAAATGTTCTATAGAAATAAAATGTTGACAAAATTTTCTACAGGAATAAAGTTTACCACACATTGTTAAAGATCAAGGCTTGCCGGCTTCTAATTTCCTCCTCTAGAGCCACCAAAATGTAAAAATTATTACAAATTGTGTTGAGTGGAAATGTCCTACATTGTGGCCCTACGTCCCTACAAGACGCTAAATATTAGAAAAACCCTACATATAGGGAATTTCCCCTACTTCTAGCAACACTGGTTGTGTTGATATTGCACCTACGGAGTTAGTATGCCATTAATATTGTACCCATTATTAAAAAAGAGAAAATCGTTCAATTAGTGTTGGTAATAAATACAAATTTGTAAAAATCGAGCAATATTCTTATGTAAGAGCTACAAGTACGTATAAGAACGATCGGCTAGTACATCAAAATTTGAAATTTGAGTAACATTGGTAAATAAATAAGAGTACTATGGTCAAATTTGGGAAAATCGAGCAATGCATATATATGGAAGCTATATCTAAATCTGAACCAATTTGCATAATATTTTGCTGGTTTGATTAATACCACAAAAGGTTACCTTGTGCAAGATTTGAGTAAGATCAGTTAAGAAATGAGGCCTGTATGGTCAAACATAAGGTTATAAGGGGCGAATTTTTCAAAATCAGGTGATACATATATTGGAGCTATATCTACATCTGAACCGATTTCGATGAAATTTTGCACATATAGTTAGTACTATAGATGACTGGATCTAGCCAACTTTTAGTAAGATCGGTATAAATAAGGGCTCTATGGCCAAATTTGGGAAAATCGGGCTATACATATATATGGGAGCTATATCTAAATCTGAACCGATTTCGATGATTTTTTGCACATATAGTTAGTGCTATAGAAGACTACATTTAGCCAAATTTGAGTAAGATCGGTTGATAAATAAGGGTTTTATGGCCAAATTTAGAAAAATCGGGCGATACAAATTCAATAGCGTTCGTCCTTGTGCCCAAAAAACTCCCTGTACCAAATTTCATCAAAATCGGTTAATAATTGCGACCGGAATCCTGTGAACAACAAATACATTCACAGACGGACGGGCACCAAGCGCTAGATCGACTCAGGAGGTGATTCTGAGTCGATCGGTATATATTTTATGGGGTCTAAAATCAATATTTCTGGTAGGCACATTTTTTGGCCGATCAAACTTATTATACCCTGACCACTATGTGGTTTAGGGTATAAACATTAAAGGGTACATGGTTATGGGAGTTTTATCACAATCTGAACAGAAATGTCTGATATTAGGAGCTATATGTGATTCTGAACCTACAGAGTTAGTATGCCACTAACATTGAGTCCACAAAAAACAAGTATATACGGCCGTAAGTTCGGCCAGGCCGAATCTTATGTACCCCCCACCATGGATTGCGTAGAAACTTCTAAAAAAGACTGCCATCCACAATCGAATTACTTGGGTTGTGGTATCTTAAAACTCCTTAACATCGTTTTCTAAATTGTGAGTTAGTCCATACGTGGTATATATTAGACAAAAAAGTTATGTATAGGTAAGTCTACACATAATTACGAATCGATATGAACTTTTGCTCGGTACGTAGAGACCCAGAATTGAAATATGGGGGTCGCTTATATGGGGAGTATTTAGAATTATGACCTTGACATAGACCAATTTTTGTGTGATTGGGGATCGATTTATCTGAGGGCTATATATAACTATACACCGATATGGACTTATTTAGGCATGGTTGTTAACGGCCATATACTAGCACAATGTACCAAATTTCAACTGACTCGGATGAAATTTGCTCCTCTAAGAGGCTCCAAAACCAAATCTCGGGATCGGTTTATATGGGGGCTATATATGATTATGGACTGATATGGACCACTTTTGGCATGGTTGTTAAATATCATATACGATCAACACGTACCAAATTTCAAGCAGATCGGATGAATTTTGCTTCTCCAAAAGGCACCGGAGGTCAAATCTGGGGATCGGTTTATATGGGAGCTATATATAATTATGGGCTGATAGGAACCAATTCCTGCATGGTTGTTGGATACCATATACTAACAAATTTCAACCGAATGGAAAGAATTTTGCTCTTCCAAGGGTCAAATCTGGGAATCGGTTTATATGGGGCCTATATATAATTATGGACCGATTTCGGCCAATTTTTGCATGGGAGTTTGAGGCCATATATTAACACCACGTACAAAATTTCAACTGAATCAGATGAATTTTGGTCTTCCAAGAGGCTCCGGAGGTCAAATCTGGTGATCGGTTTATATGGGGGCTATATATAATTATGGACCGATGTGGACCAATTTTGGCATGGTTGTTAGAGACCATATACTAACACCATGTACCAAATTTCAGCCGGATCGGATGAAATTTGCTTCTCTTAGAGGCTCCGCAAGCCAAATCGGAGGATGGGTTTATATGGGGGCTATATGTAATTATGGACCGATATGGACCAATTTTTGCATGGTTGTTAGAGACCATATACTAACACCATGCACCAAATTTCAGCCGGATCGGATGAAATTTGCTTCTCTTAGAGGGTCTGCAAGCCAAATTTGGGGGTTAGTTTATATGGGGGCTACATGTAAAAGTGGACCGATATGGCCCATTTGCAATACCATCCGACCTACATCAATAACAACTACTTGTGCCAAGTTTCAAGTTGATAGCTTGTTTCGTTCGGAAGTTAGCGTGATTTCAACAGACGGACGGACGGACGGACATGCTCAGATCGACTCAGAATTTCACCACTACCCAGAATATATAGACTTTATGGGGTCTTAGAGCAATATTTCGATGTGTTACAAACGGAATGACAAAGTTAATATACCCCCATCCTATGGTGGAGGTTATAAAAAAACGTTGCCAAAAAAGTAATGAAAATGTTCTTTTTGGATCCGGAAGTGGTGCAAAATTGACGCAGAAGCGTCCTCCATTTCAACAGCCCTTGCACTGAATTTGCATCACTTCTTTAGGTGTGATCCGAATTCAATATTTTGGATGTATATTAAAAAATTCTGTGATATTTTGTCGAATAAATAATTTTTATAATTTTTAATGGATTCTAACGCTTGTCGAAAACGTTTGACCTCAAATATTTTCAAAAATGCACAATTTTTTCAGATTGAATTTTGCTTTTTTTTCGACAAAATTTATGACTTCTTACACTGTTTTTAACCGATTTGAAACAAAAAAAGTTAAAATTATTACCCATTAAAAGTATCAAAAACCCAAGTTATAAAAAATTGAATAAAAAGAACTTCTTGAGTAGATAAAATGAAGAACATCATTGGGAGTGCATCTTCTGGAAGTGCTTTTAAAGTTGTGCCTTTGGAAGAACTTCCAAATTGTTTTGCTGGGATAAAATAGAAACATTTTGTTTGCCTACGTTTAGGTGATATGTGATGTTTCCACTGTGTGTTATGGCACCCATTATTTCCGTAATCTTAACGAGATTTGGAATCAAAATGTCCAAAAAATTATATTTCAATATAAATGAATGTAAATAAAAAGTAGCACAGAATGATGGAATTTAGTGGCACAAAAAAAAAGTGGCAAATTTGCTACTATAGTGGCACAACGCTAACACTGGATACCACGGATGGTGAAAGGGAGTACTCGTATCAATGAGTTCTGACCGAAGTCATGTTTAGATCAATGCAAGGGACTCCCCTTTTTCCTGCCGAGTCCGAATGGCGTGTCACATTATGTGTGAGACCAATTATGGAGAAGTTTTGAAACACTCAAAAATTGCACCAGAATGACAGAAAGAAGATAATTCACCGCTGGTGTTTTTACGAAACCAGAATTGAATCCATGGTCATTTGTATACCAAGCGAACCGTCACACAACGGTGACTTCCATAATCCTAAAACAGTCCGTCCATCTTGTCACCTGTAAAACATGTCCGTCCTTTTTAACTCTCTATACCACCTTGGGACAAACTCATCAGTTTCAAGTCGAAATATCCGAGGCATCCTATGTTAACAAAGATTATGCCCCGGATAAATGCTTTAAGTTTTCTTCTGACCTATCATACGCCCATCGTATGGGAATTACAATTTGCAGGTATTAAATTAAACATGGAGCACTATCATACATCAGTAAACACTTTGTTACTCTAGGTCTTCATGCAGTTGGTTTTTTGTTTAAGTCTCTTGTCGTCATTGTTGGATTTTCTTGTTCCTTATTTTTTGGACAATTTTTGGAACCCTATTTATTTTTTGCGTATTTATGCAACCATGTGCAAAAAGTTTGCACACAATTCATTAATTAATTTATATGCAGTGTTATTGTGAGATGTTTTTCTTCGTCACCGTCACCGTCACCAACATCATCATCATCGTCGTCATCGTTAACCGGTGCCTCTTAGTCCTTTCAAGTATCACAGTAGTTTACAGCAGAAGTGGGTACTTTTCATGATTGTCGAAATATGCATAAGAGGGTGTCCGTCCATTTACATATCCTTCCAAGTTGGTTGCCAGATTTTAGTTCTGTTGTTGTTGTTGTTTTAAGGTTGACTGAATAATTGGTTTGGAACTGTAAATAGCATCCTCATCATTAGCATCATTACCCATTTCAGTAAACAGAAGAAAAAAAACAGTCACAGCTGCACTTGCGACCACTTGAGGGATAACCATATGCAGTTGTCCTTGTGACCAATGTCCATAAATCCATCTCTTACTCTCTATGCTGGTTCGTGTACGTTTTTATTTTCTTCTGTTTTTTTTATAAGGAGGTTGTCTTCAAATAAAAATTTCAAGTTTTGGTCAAGCAAATGGTTTTCCAATTATTTGAGATATTTTTGGAGATTTTCAAAATCCCAATAAAAACCAAATGGAAAAAAAAGAAAGTTTAATTGATTTTATTTTTTCTTCTTGGCCCTTCTCCCCTATCAGACACTCCCTACGCACTACACAAGGCTGCTATTTTTCGCACTGTCATTTTCCAACAATTTATAATGTCAGTGTTAACAATTTCCAACTGACAGTTTTGTTGGCCACGTTTTTGGTAGATTTTTCGTGAGGGTAGCTTTTGAACTTCCATTTGTTCGCTTGTTTCTCACATCACATCGTTGGGCCAATTATTTCCGTAAGCCCTATAAGTACTACCTTCTAAAAAAAAAAAAAACAAAAACGCTCAACACAAAACTTTAAATAGCACATGTTCTCTGGTGCAGCTCCCTGTTTACACAGAATATCGAAACAAGTCGAAGAGGCAAATTGCGTTTACGCTGATGTTTTCACGTTCTTATTATCATTTAGCAGCAATGACTTCTTGAAACCATAGCAAATTTCTGGAATAAGGACATAAGCACACCTGTGACTATGAAGTTTATATAGAAAATTTTTATTTTGTTTTCCTCTTTAGGCTTCAATATTTTAAAACATTTCAAATTCCCCTTTATTGTTTCGAAGTTTGTGTGTACTGTGACTCTGCAAAAGGACAACGGGAAATCCTGAGATCTTCTAACCAGAATGACGTATTTTTGCTACTCTCAGGAGTAGGAAGAAGTTCGATCACCTTTATTTTGGATTTCTTCTGATATCTATCTTCTACACGCAAAGAAAAAAAAAACGTTTGGAAAACGTGTACCGAAAACGTTTTTATACCCTCCACCATAGGATGGGGGGTATATTAACTTTGTCATTCCGTTTGTAACACATCGAAATATTGCTCTAAGACCCCATAAAGTATATATATTCTGGGTCGAGGTTTTCACCTAGTCTTAGTCGATCTGAGCATGTCCGTCCGTCTGTTGAAATCACGCTAGCTTCCGAACGAAACAAGCTATCAACTTGAAACTTGGCACAAGTAGTTGTTATTGATGTAGGTCGGATGGTATTGCAAATGGGCCATATCGGTCCACTTTTACGTATAGCCCCCATATAAAAGGACCCCCAAATTGGGCTTGCGAGGCCTCTAAGAGAAACTATTTTCATCCGATCCGGCTGAAATTTGGTACATGGTGTTAGTATATGGTCTCTAACAACCATGCAGAAATTGGTCCACGTCGGTGCATAATTATATATAGCCCCCATATAAACCGATCCCCCGATTTGGCTTGCAGAGCATCTAAGAGAAACAATTTTCATCCGATCCGGCTGAAATTTGGTGCATGGTGTTAGTATATGGTCTCTAACAACCATGCAAAAATTGGTTCACATCGGTGCATAATTATATATAGCCCCCATATAAACCGATCACCAGATTTGACCTCCGGGGCCTCTTGGAAGACCAAAATTCATCTGATTCAGTTGATATTTGGTACGTTGTGTTAATATATGGCCTCAAACACCCATGAAAAAATTGGTTGAAATCGGTCCATAATTATATATAGCCCCCATCATTAGCGTAGCTAGACAATTTTCTTAGGGGGGGCTATAGCCCCCCTAGCTGAAAATTTATAGACTGAACTTTTAGGTTCAATTAATGTTTTATTTCATAAAATGAATAAAAATATAGGCATCAAAATAACTCGACAATTAATTTATAATAAAGCAACTAAAATTAGTTCCACACTTTTCCCAGCAAAAAAATTGGGAGTTGTTCTAAAGGCACAACTTTAAAAGCACTTCCAAACATGTCCTCACAAAGAAGTTAATTATTTTAACTACACAGGAAGTTTTTTTATTTATTTTTTTCATATTTTAATGCGTAATTTTTTGTTTTCTTTAAAAAAAAAGTAAGAATAAATAAAATGGTACAAATTATTCAAATTTTTCTACAAAAATGCTAAATTCATTATAGAAATTTTTATAGAATTTTTGAAAATATTCAAGGGAAAACGTTTCAAACAAGCGTTAGAATGCATTAAAAATCATAAAAAATATAAAAATTAATTATTTGGGAAAATATAACAAAATTTTTTAATTCACATTCAAAACACTGAATTCGGATCATACCTTAAGAAGTGATGCAAATTCATTGCAATGGTTGTTGAAACCGTGGACATTCGTTCTATGACAAGTTCATATTACATTCATCGCTTCTCCGCCAATTTTGTACCACTTCCAGACCCAAAAAGAACATTTTCACTTCTTTTTGGCTATGCTTTTTTGCAGCATTATTAAGATATTAATTTATGAAAGAATAGTATCAAATACTATTTTTATACCCACCACCATAGAATGGTGACGGGGGTATAATAAGTTTGTCATTCCGTTTGTAACACATCGAAATATCGATTTCCGACTATATAAAGTATATATATTCTTGATCAGGGAGAAATTCTAAGACGATATAACGATGTCCGTCTGTCCGTCTGTCTGTCTGTCTGTCTGTCTGTTGTAATCACGCTACAGTCTTCAATAATGAAGCAATCGTGCTGAAATTTTGCACAAACTCGTCTTTTGTCTGCAGGCAGGTCAAGTTCGAAGATGGGTTATATCGGTCCAGGTTTTGATATAGTCCCCATATAAACCAACCTCCCGATTTGGGGTCTTGGGCTTATAGAAATCATAGTTTTTATCTAATTTGCCTGAAATTTGAAATCTAGAGGTATTTTATGACCATAAAGAGGTGTGCCAAAAATGGTGAGTATCGGTCCATATTTTGGTATAGCCCCCATATAGACCGATTTCCCAATTTTACTTCTTGGGCTTCTAGAATCCGAAGTTTTTATCCTATTTGCCTGAAATTGGAAATCTAGAGGTATTTTCGGGTCATAAAGAGGTGTGCCAAAAATGGTGAGTATCGGTCCATGTTTTGGTATAGCCCCCATATAGACCGATCTCCCGATTTTATTTCTTGGGCTTATAGAAACTGTAGTTTTTATCCAATTTGCCTGAAATTGGAAATCTAGAGGTATTTTGTGACCATAAAGAGGTGTACCAAAAATGGTGAGTATCGGTCCATGTTTTGGTATAGCCCCCATATAGACCGATCTCACGATTTTACTTCTTGGGCTTATAGAAACCGTAGTTTTATCCAATTGGAAATCTAGAGGTATTTTAGGACCATAAAGAGGTGTGCCGAAAATGGTGAGTATCGGTCCGTATTTTAGTATAGCCCCCATAAGAACGATCTCCCAATTTACCTCCTTAGGTTTGTAGAAACCATAGTTTTTTTTCCGATTTGCCTGAAATTGTAAATATTCTGGTATTTAAGGATCACAAAAACGTATATCGGATTAAGTTTTTATCGGTACATTTGGTAATGCCTCCATATAGACCGATTTCACTTCTTGAGATTTTAGAAGGCGCACTGATCATGAAAATTGCTTGAAACTCTATGTAAAATTTACAGATTTTATTTCTCGGGTGAAAATCTACGGATTTAAGATTTCAAATCAAGACGTTATTTTATAATTTTCTTGCACACTTACAAGAGATGTTAATGATTCCTCTAAAACTCAAACAAAAATGGTTCTTATAAATCCAGAATCTGATATAGTCTTCATAGGTAAAATCTTTAAATTTATCTTCGTGAAGTGTACTGGTTGAACTGCTCTGCTTGATCTGATCAAACCCTCTGAAATTTCAATGGAAACCCTAATATTTGATGCATGGTGGTGGGTGTTTAAGATTCGGCCCGGCCGAACTTACTGCTGTATATACTTGTTTTTAATTAAATTGACTAAACCAGACTAAACAAAATAATAAAGGAGCTTTAGTTATTCAACTAAATCAAAAGTTCAACCACAGATTTATTTTATAAATATCAGATTTCAAACATTGCCATCGGCAACTGCTACCACAGCCAAAGTAATTCGATTGTGCATGAAAGTCTTTAGCGGAACTTGGTGCAGTTGCATATACTTGTTTAATTTTTAGAAAAATATAAAATCGTAAATAGGTTTTCAAATTCTGGGGGGCTAAAATTTTTCTGGGGGGTCTAAGTCCCCTCCCCAGAGGCCTTCCTACGCTTATGGCCCCCATATAAAGCGATCCCCAGATTAGACCTCCGGAGCCCCTTGGAAGAGCAAAATTCATCCGATTCGGTTGAAATTTGGTACGTGATGTTAGTATAGGGTATCCAACAACCTTGCAGGAATTGGTTCCTATCAGTCCATAATAATATATAGCTCCCATATAACCGATCCCCAGATTTGACCTCCGGTACCTTTTGGAGAAGCAAAATTCATCCGATCTGGTTGAAATTTGGTACCGTGGTGGTAGTATATGATATTTAACAACCATGTGAGTTGAAATTTGTGGATAACAGTCTTTCGCAGAAGTTTCTATGCAATCCATGGTGGAGGGTACATAAGATTCGGCCTGGCCGAACTTACGGCCGTATATACTTGTTCTTTTGTTAGTTACAAAATTTTTATTTTTTCAATAAAAAAGTTATTTTTGAAACAACAACACAGTCCATTTTGTTTATATCAAACACTGTTGTTTTCTGATTTTAGGTCTTTAATAAGACACATTTTAAAGTTCAAAATTTAATATGGTACAATGTAATGTTGATATGTTCGGAATCTTCCGAACATATCTGGAATATATGTAAAAAAAAAAAAAAACAAACAAAAAAAAACTTTGGTTGAAGCAGGGATCGAACCCACGACCCTTAGCATGCAAGTCGGACGTAGCAACCACTGCTCCACGGTGCCAAACTAAATGTTTGTTTCTGTTAAATAAACTTTGTTTATTCGGTTCGTGGGCGCCGCAAGCTATGCTATATAAATATAACTTGTATGGATAATTATCTATTGATGACCATACCAGGTACATAGCTCAGTGGTTAGTGTGTTGGCTTACAAATTCTCCGTCCAGGCGAAAGATAAACAATTTTTAAAATCGTATAATTTATTCTACATTGTTGGTATTACAGGAAACGGTGTTAAGAACTAAAAAACCTCGTGGATGTGAGGGAAAATGCAATTAACAAGAAAACAATGTTTTTTTCTTGAGTTAGTCTTTATGAAATTGATTTTACATCCTGGAAAAGAATAAACGTTTATCACAAAAAGTATATACTTTTCTTCCAAATACACTTCCTTACAGCGAAAAGCAAATGCGAAACGAACTTTGTTGGTCTAAAATTTCGTTTGGGAGGAAAGAATTATTTTTTTGCGTGTATATAAAAAAAAAACACCGAATTGGGTTTATTGGACAGTCGTTGGCAGTTTTTTTCAAGCACTGATAATTTTGTTCCATTTTTATACCCTAAACCACAAAGTCAGGGAATGAATAATAACTTTGATATGCCAAAACATGTGCCTACCAGAAATATTGATTTTAGATGCCATAAAATATATACAGATCGACTCAGAATCACCTCCTGAGTCGATCTAGCGTAGAGTGATCTAAAAACCGGTCTTTGTGAAAGTCGATCTTTCTCGGGCGGTATTTTAAAAAATAAATAACCGGCACAACCGGGTTTTCCCAAAGGTAGCAAAAACGCTTAATTTAATATAAATAAAGGAAAACATATTCCAATGTTTTAATGTAAAAATTAAATTCCTTGGTCCACCGGTTTTCACCGAAAGGTTTTGATCACTCTAATCTAGTGCTTAGGGTCCGTCCATGTATTTGTTGTTCGCAGGATTCCAGTCGCATTTATTAACCTATTTTGATGAAATTTGGTATATGGCGTTTTTTTTTTGTACAAGAACGAATGCTATTAGAATTTGGAAAAAAAATCGACTCAAATTTATATATAGCTCCCATACCAAGCAAAAAAAATTTGAAGTTCTTCCAAAGGCACAACTTTAAAAGCACTTCCAGAAGATGCACTCCCAATGATGTTCTTTATTTTAACTACCCAGGAAGTTCTTTTAATTAAATTTTTTATAACTTGGTTTTTTCATACTTTTGGGTAATTTTAACTTTTTTTTTGTTTCAAATAGGTTAAAAAAAGAGTAAGAATTCATAAAATGGTACAAATCATTTAAATTTTGTCGAAAAAAAAGCAAAATTCAATCTGAAAAAATTGTGAATTTTTGAAAATATTTGAGGTCAAACGTTTCCGACAAGCGTTAGAATCCATTAAAATTTATAAAAATTTTTACAAAAAAAAAATGACAAAATATCACAGAATTTTTGAAATTACATCCAAAACATTGAATTCGGATCACACCTAAAGAAGTTATGCAAATCCAGTGCAACGGCTGTTGAAAAGGAGGACTTCCGTCCTATGACAAGCCCATGTTAAATTCATCGCTTCTGCGTCAATTTTGCACGACCTCCGGATCCAAAACGATCTCGGGATCAGTTTATATGATATGGATCACTTTTGGCATGGTTGTTAAATATCATATACTACCACCACGTACCAAATTTCAACCAATTTTTGCATGGTTATTAGAGACCATATAATAACACCATGTACCAAATTTCAACCGGATCGGATAAAATTTGCTTCTCTTAGAGGCTACGCAAGCCAAATCGGAGAATCGGTTTATATGGGGGCTATATGTAATTATGGACCGATGTGGACTAATTTTTGCATGGTTGTTAGAGACCATATAATAACACCATGTACCTAAGCCGGATCGGATGAAATTTGCTCCTCTTAGAGGATTCGCAAGCCAAATTTGGGGGTCCTTTTATATGGGGGCTATACGTAAAAGTGGACCGATATGGCCCATTTGCAATACCATCCAACCTACATCAATAACAACTACTTGTGCCAAGTTTCAAGTTGATAGCTTGTTTCGTTCGGAAGTTAGCGTGATTTCAACAGACGGACGGACGAACATGCTCAGATCGACTCAGAATTTCACCACGACCCAGAATATATATACTTTAGGGGGTCTTAGAGCAATATTTCGATGTGTTACAAACGGAATGACAAAGTTAATATACCCCCATCGTATGGTGGATGGTATGAAAAGGTGAAATCGTTGGGTAGTAAAGCCAAATTTCTGAAAATAGGATAATAGATTTATGTAAGAGGTACTTGTAGGTCTAAATACGACCATGTACATTTGAAATTTGAGCAACATTAGTTAATAATATGGCCAAATTTGGGAAAATCGATCGATGCATATATATGTTATATATGGGAGTTATATCTAAATTTGATTTTTTCCAAATTCAATAGCGTTCGTCCTCGTACCACAAAAACGCCACATACCAAATTTTATCAAAATCGGTTAATTAGTAACCGGCCGGAATCCAACAAATGCATGGACACAAAGCGCTAGATCGACTCAGGAGGTGATGCTGAGTCGATCGGTATATATTTTATAGGGTCTAAAGTCAATGTTTCTGGTAGGCACATTTTTTGGCAGATCAAAGTTATTATACCCTGACCACTATGTGGTTTAGGTTATAATTAACTGAACATTTTAATAAAATTTAAATATAGAGTCAATTAAATAAATTATTCAACATTTTTACGTCCTTAATTAATAATTTTAAAATTAATAACATTTCTATTAACATTTTAATTAACTTACAAAATATTAATAAAAAACGTAATTGAAAATTGTGTTCGGAAATATTTAATTTCTATATATATATACTAACTTAAATGTAACACTAGTTTACAAAAAAAATCATGTAAAGGGTGATACGGTCAAAATTTGGTCAATATAAACTTGACGTATTTCTTTCAATTTTGCATTTAAAAAACGCCCCTCATTTTGAAGGTGTGTGTGTGTAGAATGTTGCTCCTATTTTGATTTTGGAATTCACTCTTCAGTTGTCAAAATGCCGTCCAAGCAAGAAGAGCAGCGTATCAAAATTTTGCTCGCGCATCGCGAAAATCCGAGCTACTCGCACGCAAAGCTGGCAAAATCGCTAAAAGTTGCCAAATCAACTGTTACAAATGTAATTAAAGTGTTTGGGGAACGTTTGTCGACAGCCAGGAAGTCTGGATCGGGGGGGAAATCGAAAACCGGAAGCCGCTGAGACGACAAAGAGAGTTGCCGGTAGTTTCAAGCGAAACCCTAACCTCTCTCTCCGAGATGCCGCAAATAAACTGGGTGTATCGTCTACAACCAAAAAACAAGCCGGACTATCGACTTACAAGAAGGTAGTGACTCCAAATCGCGATGATAAACAAAATACGACGGCCAAAGCGCGATCCCGGAGGCTGTACACGACGATACTGACGAAGTTTGACTGCGTGGTAATGGACGACGAAATCTACGTCAAAGCCGACTACAAGCAGGAGTTTTATACGGCAAAAGGAAGGCGAAAGGTAGCAGATATCTTCAAGCACATAAAACTGTCATAGTTCGCAAAGAAATATCTGGTTTGGCAAGCCATCTGTATCTGTGGCTTGAAAAGCAGCATTTTCATAGCTTCCGGGACTGTCAACCAAGAAATTTACGTGAAAGAGTGTTTGAATAAACGTCTGCTGCAATTCCTGAAGAAACACGGTTGTTCCGTACTGTTTTGGCCGGATTTGGCATCTTGCCATTACAGTAAAAAGGCCATGGACTGGTTCGCCGCCAACAACGTGCAGGTGGTTCCCAAGGACAAGAACCCTCCGAACACGCCGGAGCTCCGCCCAATTGAGAAATACTGGGCTATTGTCAAGCGGAACCTAAAGAAGACCCAAAAACTGCTAAGGGCGAGCAGCAGTTCAAGGCAAACTGGCATTCTGCGGCGAAGAAGGTGGACAAGGTGGCTGTACAAAATCTGATGGCAGGTGTCAAGCGTGAGGCCCGGCAATTCGGATTTGGAAAAGCGAAAGCCTAACTGAATATTTTTCCAGAATTTTATACTAATTGAACTTGAAAAAGAAATTTAATTTGATTTTTTAAATAAACGATTTCACCGATTTACACGCGTTTTCCCTTGACCAAATTTTGACCGTACCACCCTTTACACTTGATGAGAGGCAACTTTATGTAAATGTATGTATTTTGATCTGCTGAATTCGAAAAGAAATTAAAAAAAGAAATATGGAACAGTTTTTAAGATATCCTGTTATTTTTAGTTTTTCGCTCTTTTTTCACTAAACAAATTACACGAAAAAAAATAATTCTTTCCTCCCAAACGAAATTTTAGACAAACAAAGTTCGTTTCTCATTTGCGTTTCGTTGAAAGGAAGTGTATTTGGAAGAAAAGTATATACTTTTTGTGATAAACGTTTATTCTTTTCCAGGATGTAAAAACAATTTCATAAAGACTACCTCAAAAAATTTTTTTTCTAGCTAATTGCATTTTCCCTCACATCTTTCTCAATTCCACGAAGTTTTTATACCCTGCTCCACACTGTGGAACAGGGTATTATAAGTTAGTGCATATGTTTGCAACACCCAGAAGGAGACGAGATAGACACATGGTGTCTTTGGCAAATATGCTCAGGGTGGGCTCTTGAGTCGATATAGCGATGTCCGTCTGTCCGTGAACACATTTTTGTAATCAAAGTCTAGGTCGCAGTTTTAGTCCAATCGACTTCAAATTTGACACAAGTATGTGTTTCGGCTCAGAATAGATCCCTATTGATTTTGGAAGAAATCGGTTCAGATTTAGATATAGCTCCCATATATATATTTCGCCCGATATGGACTTATATGGCCCCAGAAGCAAGAGTTTTACCCTAATTTGCGTAAAATTTTGCACAAGAAGAAAAATTAGTAGTATAGTCAAGTGTGCCAAATTTTATTGAAATCGGTTCAGATTTAAATATAGCTCCCATATATATCTTTCGCCCTATATGGACTAATACGGTCCCAGAAGCCAGAGTTTTACCCCAATTTGGTTGAAATTTTGCACAGGGAGTAGAATTAGCATTGTAGCTATGCGTGCCAAATTTGGTTGAAATCGGTTCAGATTTAGATATAGCTTTCGCCCGATTTACACTCATAGAACCACAGAGGCCAATTTTTTGGTCCGTTTTAGTTGAAATTTTGCACAGGTAGTAGAATTAGCATTGTAGCTATGCGTGCCAAATTCGGTTGATATCGGTTCAGATTTAGATATAGCTCCAATATATAGCTTTCGGCCGATTTACACTCATATGACCACAGAGGCCCATTTTTTGCTCCGATTTAGTTGAAATTTTGCGCAGGGAGTAGAATTAGCATTGTAGCTATGCGTGCCAAATTTGGTTGAAATCGGTTCAGATTTAGATATATCTGCCATATATAGCTTTCGCCCGATTTCCACTCATAGAACCACAGAGGCCAATTTTTTGGTCCGTTTTAGTTGAAATTTTGCACAGGGAGTAGAATTAGCATTGTAGATATGCGTGCCAAATTTGGTTGAAATCGGTTCAGATTTAGATATAGCTTCCATATATAGCTTTCGCCCGATTTAGACTCATATGACCACAGAGGCCGATTTTTAACTCCGATTTAGTTGAAATTTTGCACAGGGAGTAGTTTTAGCATTGTTGCTATGCGTGCCAAATTTGGTTGAAATCGGTTCAGATTTAGATATAACTCCCATATATATGCTTTTCTGATTTCGACAAAAATGGTCAAAATACCAACATTTTCCTTGTAAAATCGCCACTGCTTTGTCGAAAAGTTGTAAAAATGACTCTAATTTTCCTAAACTTCTAATACATATATATCGAGCGATAAATCATAAATAAACTTTTTCGAAGTTTGCTTAAAATTGCTTCAGATTTAAACGTTTCCCATATTTTTTTACTAACATTGTGTTCCACCCTAGTGCATTAGCCGACTTAAATTTTGAGTCTATAGATTTTGTAGAAGTCTATCAAATTCTTCCAGATCGAGTGATATTTAAATGTATGTATTTGGGACAAAACTTTATATATGGTATCGAAAATTTAGATCTACAAAGTGGTGCAGGGTATAATATAGTCGGCCCCGCTCGACTTTAGACTTTACTCACTTGTTTTAGTTATTAGCACCTTTTTCTGTAATACAAACAATGTAGAAGAAATTATATGATTTTATAAATTTTATTTGTTTACCTTTCGCCTGGACGGAGAATCGAACCGCAGACCATGCAAGACCACGAGCTGATTAAACAAAGTTTATTTAATAGAAAAATACATTTAGTTGGGCACCGTGGAGCAGTGGTTGCTACGTGGGTCGTGGGTCGATCCCTGCTTTGACCAAAGTTGTTTTTTTTACATATATTCCAGATATGGTCGGAAGATTCCGAAAAAAATGTTCAACATTATATTCTACTATATTAAATTTTTACTATAAACTGTAAAATGTGTCTTATTAAAGATCTAAAGTCAGAAAAGAACAGTGTTTGATATAAACGAAATGGACTGTATTATTGGTTCAAAAATAACTTTTTTTATTGAACAATTAAAAATTTTGTAACAAACGAATTTTCTGGTGACAAAAGTGTATACTTTTCGAAGCAATTCAAAAACCTCTAACAAAAAAAAAACGTTTTCGGTACACGGTTCCAAACGTTTTTTTCTTTGCGTGTATATACTTACGTTAGCGTACTGAAAGCCAACTATAAAATTATGAGATTATACACAAATCATAGCAAATTGTTAATGTTATTTAATATTGATTTTATTTTCTATTTCATTACAGATACCAACACTACAAATTTTCATTGCAAGACATTTGCTCAATGAAAACTATAAAAGAGAAATGGAAAGAGGGCAATGCTAAACCTTCATTTTATAATAAAATAAATAAATAAAAATACAAAAAAAACAAAAACAAAAACAAAAAACATTTTAACTACAAAATTAAAGCAAACAACTTTACTTAATGAATTAATTAAAAACAAATACAAAAAATAAAATAAACATTAAATATTAATAAGGTATACATTTTACTATGGCATATATTAATGTTTAAATAATTTTAAATAAAACATATGCGTAAGAAAGTGGAGCATAATAATTACAACAAATTTTTAAAGCAATATTATATTGAAATAAAAAACGAAAGCAAACAGCAAATGCGAGAAAACATAAAATTATAAAGTATGCCACAATTTTAATACAACAACAACAACAACAATACAAATTTACACTTCAAAACAAAGTAAACGGAAAAAGCAAAACAATTATAAGTTAAAATTTTTAAATTATATGTTTGACAAAAGAAAAAAAACATTACTTAACAATATATATACTTTTCTTAATATATATATGAATTATATATAAATAAAAAAATAATATATACACATATATATTTTTTTAATTCTAAAACCAAAAAACGAATGCAAGGATAAACCGGCATAGGTAAATAACCATACAAAATAATTACTAAAACAAAAGTACAAAATACAAGATTCAAATAAAATCTACATATATAGCAACGCAATAGTTTAAAACAAATTGTTTAAAATCATAACATTATTAAATTTACATATATATAGAGAAAAATACAAAACAAAAAACAAAGTCTGATTATTAATAATAATAAAAAAAAATAATACAAAATCGTTTGAACTGCAAAGCAAATCCCTACAAATTTTTTTGTGTAAACTAGAAAATAAATACAACAACAACAAAACTATATGCATAAATATTTCGTAATATTTAAAATAACAACAACAAACGGCTAAAGTACAAATTAACAAATGTTCTTCGTTTTTTTTATATATATAAAAACTAAACATACAAAATAATTACACAAATTTTTGAACTTAAGAAAAAATTAAAACAATAGAAAAATTAAGCCAAAACAATAAAAACAAAAAACCCATACTTATAGTCTGCACAATGAAAATACAAATTTTTAACCAACATAATTACCAATAATCTCTAAATGAGTATTAAATAAATAAACCATTTAATCACATCAGCAAAAAGTGTTAATAATTTTTTGCCATCACAATTTGTCGCCTGCATGAAATTACAAAATTAACGACATACGTACAACAACAATAACAAATTTTAAATAACCCTAGGCTTGTAGTGTTTTATCTCTTGCTTTAGTTTTTTTTAACTCCAAATCGCAAAATTAATGCCACAACCAACAAACTCCAAGCGAACCAAGCGAAAAACAAACCGGCAAACAGGATACCCTAAATGAAAATCCAGTGAAATTGTCTCTTTGGAGTGACAAAAAATTTAAGACAAAATTTCTTCTTTGAAAAACTACCTCAAAAGTGTAAAAACAAGTGTACAAATATTTTACAAAAACAAATTAAACCTAAAAGGATAGCCGATTTTTTGCCAAAACAAAACGAAACCCTCGAACAACAAAACCATATATAACTAAAGCACAAAATTTAAGGTACAAATTTCATACAGACACGAGCTAATAAAACAAAAACAAAATCTACCTAGAAATAAAATTGAGTTTATATTTGAGCTACTTACTATTAGCACACATATACGCTCTCTCTCACACACACACACACATCAATAGATACATAAATATTTGGGAAAGGTCTAGATAATAAGGATACATGGACTAAAACCCAATCATTTGAAATAGATCCCGAGAGTAAAGATAACTGAGAGAGACAAACACACAGAGAGAGAGAGAGAGAGAGTAAACAAACAACCCCCAGAGACATAGAGTCAGAGAGTCAACGATAACCTAATCTCTGGAGACTTTACCACCAGAGATAGAGAGAGAGAGGGTGAGCAGAGAGCATAGGCCTATGCCCATACGTGTGTATGGCTGTGTGTGTGTCTATGCCTACATTTGTGGAGAGTTCTCTTGTTTTTCCACTCCACAACCACCCCTCAGACATTTTTCAATTGATCCTGTCACGGCATTCTAGAAACGGCCATGCAACAGGACACACTTAAATGGCGTCATCAGTAGTGGCTCAATCCAGCGGCGGTCCTCAAGAAACGTCTGCACACTCATTGCATCATCAGCAACAACAACATCAGCAGCAGCAAACACATCATCAGCAACAATTTCATCAACTAACCACGACCCCCAGCCCCATTCATCACAACTCGCATTTGCAACATTTGAGCAGTTTGAGTCATCACTATACGGCGGCAGCCTATCAAACATCGGCGACAACAGCTGCCTTTGTGCCCCATCATCATTCGCAATATCAGCATTATACAACGCTACAAGGGCAACAACAACACACAACACAGCAGCAACATCAGTCATTGTATCAGCAACCTCATCATCATCATCCGCAGCAACAGCAGCAGCAGCAACAACAACATTGGGATTATTATGCTAGACAACCGCCACCTGGTGGTCAACAGCAACAGCAACAACAAACACAAAACCAAATACCAACCTCTTCGACCACCACGCCACAGCCATTGCAATCTTCAACACCGACAAGTACAACCAGCAACAACAACAGCAGTGGCAGCAACAACAACAACAGCAACAACAGAAACTCTAATAACAATGTCACCTCGGCCTCCAGTGATAATAATACGAACAATAACAACAACAATTGCCACAATGCCACCAGCAACACCAATGATTCCTCTGTAAGCTCTCAGACTAACGGATCGACCAACAACAACTATACCAGACCTTGGGAAATGGAGTCCAAAGATTCAAATTCCAACTCCAATTCCAATCCCATACAACCCCAACAACAACAACAACATCAACCAAAGAGTGGCTTTGAGCCATTTTCAAAATTGCCCTCCTTCTCAAGTCAGTTTTATGGCTTCAATGAACTAATGGCCGATGGCACACCCATACCACCAACGGCAGCAGCGGCGGCTGCGGCCAGTGCCGCCACGTCCGCAATTAATCCATCGTTGAATTCCTTGCAAACGGTGGCCATGTCACCGGCCAGTATATCGGTGAGTTCTCCGGGCATGGTTAGTGTAGGATCACCACTTACTCAACTGGCTAGTCTACAGACGAGTATAACACCACCCTCGAGCGGATTTACCCCTTTGGGGGCTCCACCGCCTCCAGTACCGGCCAATGCATTTCATCCCCATCATCGGAGTACATATCCTCTGGTACCGGCTGCCTTGCCACCCAGTGCTGTGACGGCCAGTGGGGCAGGTTATACCGACCCATTGCTCTATCAACCATTGACACCGTCTTATGCTCCACCCACACCCAATTCATTGGTGCCACCGTCTTTGCAATCATCAACATCCACATCATCATCGTCCACCATGGGTATGCACAAAAAGGAGAATTCCCTATCGGCATTTGATCTCAACACAAATTCAAACGGTTCACTGCTCAGTGCACCCACATCGAATACCCCAAATCCAATGATTGCCACGCCCATGGGCATGCATACGCCCACACCTTCATATGATGGGGCTAGCAGCTCATCAATGATGGATATTTCCAATCATGGCATTGGAGGCAGTAATGCCGGCTATCATACCCCACATTCAACTCATACCAGTACTGGATCTCATACTCCGCACACCACACAACCCCATACACCAACGCCCTCCACCACCACACCCATTAAAACGGATAAGGTTCTAAGCTCACCGGTGGCCAGGTTGGATGCGCGAAAAAAAGAACGACGGAAAAATCGAACGAACTCCCTGGAGTCCAGTGCCGAATCTGAGGCTAGTGCCATGGATGTGGACCCCAGTAATCCCGGCCAAGTAGATGCTGTCTCCAGTACGGCGAATTTTAAAAGTCCCATTAGCGGTCTAGGAGTAGGCGATAGTAATGATGGAGCCGGTGAAAAACAGGTGAGTCCGATGCATTTCTAATTCATCCAGTAGGCAATTGTTGTGAAGTTGGAAGTGAATGAATGACATAAATTTAATCACAATATTCAAAAAACGAATTAAATTTAAATTAAGTAAAGTAAAATAAAATGAAAATAATTTTAGTTTTATTTAAATTAAATTAACAAAAAATTAAAAAAAAAATTAATGAAATTAAAATTAACCAAATACAGGTGAAATTGAATTAAAAGACATTAAATGATATTAAATGGAATCAAATGAATTAAGTAAAAAATATTAATATATAAAAATGAAATTAAATAATATTAATTAAAATGTTCTTAAATGGAATAAAATAAAAATAAATGATATGAGGTGAACTAAAGTGAAATGTAATAAAATGAAAAGAAGTGGAATTAATTACATTTAAATTAAATTTAAAATAGAAAGAAATGAAACTAAATACAAATAAAAAATAAAACAAAAAAAGGAATAATTAAAGAAAACAAAATAAATTAAATAAGTGGAAATAAATTAAATAATAGCTATGGAAGGTTTAAGCTAAACCTATCACTACTTTTAGGAACGGGGTTTATTTGCTCTTAAGGACAAAATAAAAGAAAAACAAAATAATTTTAATTTAATTAAATTAAAAAATTAAAAAATATATATATATTATAATTTCACATTAAAGTAAATTATTTGAATAATTATGAAAAAAGGTTAATTGAGTCAATTTAAATTAAATTAAATCGATCCAAATTAATTTTTATGAAATAGACTAATATTAAATTAAATAAATAATATTCAATTAGGTTAAATCAGATATTATAATCATTTGATTTAAATAATAATTGATTTAGATTAAAGTATGTTATGTTAAATAATATTATTTTAATATACATATAATTACAATTTTAATACGAACTAATATGAAGATTGAGGAATTTATATAAGTTTGTTAAATAAATAAAAAATTCTAGGCTGGGGAGCAAACTTCTAATGCATCGTTTACGTTATGCAATTACTTCGAAAAAAATCTTTGAGTCAGATTTTTTCAATAAAATTAATTAAATTAAAGTTAACCAAATAAAAGTGAAATTGCATTAAGTGACATCAAATAATATTAAATGGAATTAAATGAAATAAGTGAAAAGAAATAAACTGACATGGAATGAAACAGAAATGAAATTGGATGAAATTAATTCAAATGTGTTTAAATGGAATAAAATGATATAATTGAAACGAAGTGACATGGACTAAAATTAGATGAAGTGAAATAATTATATTTAAATCAAATGGACTTGATTCTAAGGAAACTATATAAAATTTAATAGAATAATATAATTATTTACGCTAAATTTGAAATTTAATATATATTATTTTAAAAAACCAAATGAAGTAAAAAGAATAGAAATTTCATTTAATTTAAATTTTAAAAAATAAAAGAAAGGAAAAAAGAAGAAATAAATAACTACATAATGAAAAATATAAGTGGAAATTAAATTAAGCCTAAAACAAAAGCTATGAAAGGCTAATAACTAAATCTGTCCCTACACTCAAAAAAAGTGAACTCTCTATTTACCTAAAGCCAATTTAACTTTATTTTAGTTCATGGAATTATTATGTTTGAAGAAAGTTTCCTCTACTCTAATAATTTTTTGTGTACGTTAGTTAAATTAACTAAAACCGAGGAAAAAATGTACACAAATGAAGGATAAAGATTAACTAAATTCGTGTCTTCAACCAAATAGTTTAGAATTTCTTTAAATTTGTAAATTTTACCAAAAATGCGTCCATCATGAACTTCGTATGTCACTAAAGACATTCTTGCAATTTTGAACTCCAATTTTTTTCTTCAAACTGCAAAATTTTCTTTAACAAGTGCAAAAACCTAATTATGTCTAATAAGTTTTCTTGAATTTGTCGAAAAATATTTACTTATTTTTATGACATCGGCGTGATGCCAGCGTTTGTTATACTGTTTAGTTAAAATTTTCTCAAAATATTCAAAATTTTCTAAAATTAAACGAAATTTTTCTTCCTGGTGGGTTCACTGTTTTTTCAGTGTACTTTTAGAAAGTCTAGATATTATTTGTAATACGAGACTTGCTTTAAAGGTCAAACTGGAAGAAAAACTTTAATTTAATAATATCAAAATATAATGTTTTATTTAGATTTTACATTAAACCAAATATTTAAATAATTAAGAAAAAATAAATTATCTTGTTTTAAGGTAATTTAATTAATTTATTAAATAAATTTAAATTAAATCTATCAAAAATAACTTTAATGAATTAGGCTAATATTGCATTAAATAAATAATATACAATTACATTAAATTGTGTTAAATAAGATATTAAAATATAAGTTTTTAAATTAATTAATTCGTATTAGTTTAAATAAAATTATTTTAAGCTTGTTATAGAGCATAATGTAATGTTATGTATAGAGCACCATTAACTTTCTAATTTACTTGCAACAAATCGTTGAGTTGGAATTTTTAAATTAAATTAAATTATAATATAATATATTAAAATACATTTGTTTATGTTAAAAGAACTTAAATTATAATAAATTAAATAATATTTAATTTACTTTAACTAGATTAATTAAAGTAAATTAAATTAAAGCTGATTGCATTAGCAGTCAACGTGTTTTTAAATTTGATTAATAATTCGAAAAATTAAATTAATAAATCTATACTACAAAAAAAGTTCTTTAAATCTCTTAATTATTTATAATTGAATTATATCCATTAAAATTAAAGCAGATCTAAATAATAAATTAAAATTATATCTAATTTAAATTAACAGCAATACATTAAATTGACATTTACTTAAAAAAAAAAAAAGTATCTAATCAAAAAGCCTTTTCCAAGAAAATCAACTTTTTATATGAAATGTCACTTTTCTCAGATGAAACCATGTAGAACACATTACTTTTTGGCTTAGATTTTTTTTTTTTTTTTATTTTATATAGTATGAAATAAAACAATTTTCATTTGATGTGAAAGAGTTTCGCTTGATTTGAAAAGATTTCATTTGTAGTGAATATGCTCTTAAATTGTCATTAAAGGTGGGTATTAAGATCGAGTTTAACCGCTAAAACCACCATTTTCTCACAATTACTTTTCTTTATTAATCCATTTTAAGGAATATAAACTTTATGAAAAGTTGCTTTTGACTATTCCCCATTCCCCAAGTTATAATAAAATTTGCAACAAATACTCGTATGTATAATTTTATGCCTTATTTTACTGATTCAGTTTTCACTTTAGCGGCTAAACTCGAACTTAGTACTCACCTTAATACGTTAAATATTAGTTTAGGTGTATTTTTCGACATTAAATTAAAGCAACCCCATATTTTTATTAAGTTAATCTAAACTAAAATATAAGAGCAATAGAAACTTATACATTTACTTGAATTAGATAAAAAAAACATATTTTGGATTTTTATTTATATTATTTAAATGCAAAATTAATTAACTGGATTAGATTACTTTAAATAATGAAATCGAAAAACATTATTTTCAATTATTTTATTTCAAGTACATATTTAAATTTATGTAATCTATGTTTCATTTTTTCTTTATCTCTCTGTCTCTTTGAGACTTTCTCTCTTATCATAAGTGGGAATTGTGGTAGGGTTTCGGTATTTTTTTTCATTAGTTATATATAAAAACTAAATTTTTAATATATTTTAATATAAAATATTTTTTTCTTATAATTGAGATAAGTCAATCTCAATTAGTAAAATCCATAGATAAAATATAATTTGCAGCATAGTGTAAATTTCTTCCTAATTTAAAGTCATTCATTCATTCCACCCTCCCCCACCTCACACTTTTGCAATCTTCCTACTACTACTACTACTACTGATCAATGATCGTAACACAGATAAACATTTTTATAGATGTCTTCTAACATTTTCCAGTCGAAAAAGAAACGTAAACGTTGCGGCGAATGCATTGGTTGTCAACGGAAGGACAACTGTGGCGATTGTGCCCCCTGTCGCAACGACAAAAGTCATCAAATCTGCAAACAACGGCGATGTGAGAAACTCACCGAGAAAAAGGTAAGTGGCAAAATCAACAAATTCATTCATAAAAATCACCATCCGGCCCACTAAGTAAAGCAAAAAAATAAAAACAAAATACGGCCCAAATGGCCAAAATAATGAGGCACAAATCAACCTGTCCCAAAAACCTGTTTCTCTTCTTCTTTACTTTGTGTGTGTGTTTTTTTTTTGTTGTTGTTTGTTCCTGAGGCACTGATCTCCTTCAAGTATTCTCAGATTACATGTTCATGCCCTTTTGGAGTCTATGATTGGACCGATGGCTGGCCATGTCCATCCATCTGTCAGTTGTGGCCCTAGTCTCCCAATGCATGGATAAGTGTGAGATTTTTTTTTTCTTCTCTCGTTACGCTGAACTGGATATGGGTTTGCCAGCCTTCTTAAGGATTTATGTCAATTTCATGTGAATGTGCGTACGGGAGAGACAAAGCAAAAACAACGATACGCGTTTTTCGTGTATTTTAATATGAATGCCTATTACGATGATAATGATGATGATCGTCATCATCATTATCGTCATACTTGCCGGCTAGCTAGCTGGCTGGTTGCCTTAGTTCAATTTCATTCCATTGACCATGCCAAACAAACAACAGATGTTTTTTGATGTTCCTTCTTGTCCGTCCGTCCGTCATTTAGTTGGATACCATCTTTGAGGATGGCTTATTTTGCTGTCGCTCTCATTTTCGTTGTTCTTGTTGTTTTTTTTTTTTATTTTACATTCGCTGATTTAATTGATGTCTCTCCTTTGTTGAAGACATTTCGATTCGATTCGATTGCCGCATGAGTATCCGAAGCAAAGCAAAGGAACGAAACGGAAGGAACATGTGTTGCATGTTTGGCGTACACATGCTTTTATTACATTAAACACGTTTTTAGCCCGTTGAATAACCTAAATAATGTCTGTGTAAATTACAGCGACTCTTTGCTCCTCTCTAGCCGCCTAAATCACGAACAAACAAACAAAAAATGGTGAAATAAAAAACACAAACCCTTTATGGTAAAAAAAAAAGTACAGCTGAAGTTCAGCAATTAGTTGCTGGCTAATGTAAAAATCAAAATAAAATATAAAGCAAAGAAAAAATCATCTCCTTTGGATTTTGAGCTTGCAAGCATCCTTTTGCAAATTTCTTGTCTTGTATTTTAGTCGCAAAGTCGTTGTCCGGCAATGTCTAGAAAGTTTAAGCGAAACAGTGGTTCTCAAACATATCATGTGTGAATTATTGGTCATAATTTCACGTTATGTTAATGTATAATAATTTCAAACTTTATAGACATAGGGATTGTAATCAGAGTCAAAAAGTCAACTTTTGGATTTTTTGAAAATCGGATTTTTTCTTACAATCACCCAGCAAAAAAATTTCGAAGTTCTTCTAAAGGCACAATTTTAAAAGCACTTCCAAAAATGTCCTCCCAAAGATGTTCTTTATTTTAACTACAGAGGAAGTTATTTTAATTAATTATTTTAATTAATTTAATTAATTATTTAATTAATTATAATAACTCGGTTTTTCATATTTTTAATGGGTGGTTTTAATTTTTTTTTTGCTTCAAATAGGTTAAAAATAGAGTAAGAATTAATAAAATGATGCAAAATTTTGTTGACAAAAATGCAATATCCATTCTAGAAAAATTGCGAATTTTTGAAATCAAACGTCTCAGACAAGCGTTAGGAAGCATTAAAATATATAATTTATTTATTTAGCAAAATATCACCAAAGTTTTAATTCACATCCAATACACTGAATTCGGGTCACACCTTACGTTACGGTTACGTTAGGTGGCAGCCCGATGTATCAGGCTCACTTAGACTATTCAGTCCATTATGATTACACATTGGTGAACTTCTCTCTATCACTGAGTGCTGCCCGATTCCATGTTAAGCTCAATGACAAGGGACCACCTTTTTATAGACGAGTCCGAACGGCGTTCCACATTGCAGTGAAACCACTTAGAGAAGCTTTGAAACCTCTGGAATGTCATCAGCATTACTGAGGTGGGATAATCCACCGCTGAAAAACTTTTTGGTGTTCGGTCGAAGCAGGAATTGAACCCACGACCTTGTGTATGCAAGGCGGGCATGCTAACCATTGCACCACGGTGGCTCCCTATCACACCTTAAGAAGTGATGCAAATTCTATGCAACGGCTGTTGAAATCGTGGACATCCGTCCTATGACAAGCCCATGTTAAATTCATCGCTTCTGCGTACATTTTGCACCACTTCCGGATCCAAAAATAACATTTTCACTGCTTTTTTGGCGACGCTTATCAAATAAGGTCCAACGTTACTAAGAGGAAAACAGGTATATCCTTGAAGTGAACCAAGGTGGATATGGTGGTGGCTATAGAATTTAGTGTAAAAGCCTCAAAACAGTCTATTTTAACAGCCTTAATTTTTTAATAAACAATTTTTTTCATTAATGCTCCACTGTCTTAAACACTTTCGAACGCTTTTGAGGAGCTTTAGTACTCCATAAATGTTGGTTTCTTCTTTTGCTATTCCTTTTTGGTTGATGTGAACGCATTTCCGTTTGTAATTTGTTTAAGCAAGTGACATTAATTATAATTGTCAGCATCAGTTCGAATGAGTGAATGCACGAAAGGCAGGAAACAACTGAAGATTCAAGAACGGTTCAGGATAGTAGACAGAAGCAACAGATATGCCAAACTTTGGCCATACCATATTCCAAAGATCTGGTTTTTCATTGTGATTATGTTAATTTCGGTATTTGTGTGTCTGCGTTTGGAAACTAGTTTCTTTGTGGATCACAGGAAGTAGATCAATCAAGGTGTGTTGTGGAGAAGTTGTCTGATTAGGATTCATAATTGTCAATAAATGTGGCAGTACAAGAATTCGAATAAACTAAGGAGAATAAAATTTAACTGTGTTAATTTAATTTAATTGTTTTGCAAGTGAGCATGGGAAAATGTTTTGTGTACCTGACATATGGCGTGTGCCGGACTTCGTCCCAGTTGACAATACCTGGTAAAAACCCATCCTACCTCGCCCGGGGTATACTTTCCACCGGAACCGATTTCGCATTACTTCAAGGTGGTGGACCCCGTGGTGGATCATGTCCATTTCTTCATAGTCTGCGTCCAGACTACCGCTTTCGTTCATCGCATCGCTACATCCATGTCGGCCTTCTTGCATATCTACTTACAACATCCCAGTGCCTCCCACTGAGGAACATTTTGTTGACTATGTTTCGGGGGGACTACTTTCGTTCCTCTTGTCTCTACTTTCGTTTCTCCAGCGTTTTTGCCATTTCTCTATAGTTTCTCGCTGGATGTCTTCTGTTGGGGTTGTCGCGCCCTATTGGTTGGCAAGAAAAATCTTCGTCCGCTCAAATGCCAGAAGGTCTATTCGGACCATTCCCGCACCCAGATTTCAGATCCATGTTGTATCCATGAGTACTTTCCTTCTACTTGGGAGAGGTCCTCCAATATTCACCATAAGGCGGTTGAATGGTGCCGTTATCGTTGCAGCCTTTGTCGTCGCATACTCTATCTCTTTGAAGTACATTAGTTTTGTGTCTAGTCTTAGCCCTAAGTACTTATAACTATGTCGTCTATATTCAACTCCATTTCTAGTGGCAAATGTCACCATGTTAGCAGTAATAATTCCGTTCTTTGCATGGTTAACTGTAGTTCATGTGAGTCCAGCCAGGTTTTCGTTTGTATCATAGTTTGACGCAGTTTGCGTTGGGCTTCTTTCCTGTTTCAGCTCTTATGACCGCAGTTATATCGTTTGCGTTTCCCACTAGGAATGTGTCGCCTGACATATCTATCTTTAAGATCTCGTCGTAGGTTAGGTTAGGTTAGGTGGCAGCCCGATGTATCAGGCTCACTTAGACTATTCAGTCCATTGTGATACCACATTGGTGAACTTCTCTCTTATCACTGAGTGCTGCCCGATTCCATGTTAAGCTCAATGACAAGGGACCTCCTCTTTATAGCCGAGTCCGAACGGCGTTCCACATTGCAGTGAAACCACTTAGAGAAGCTTTGAAACCCTCAGAAATGTCACCAGCATTACTGAGGTGGGATAATCCACCGCTGAAAAACTTTTTGGTGTTCGGTCGAAGCAGGAATCGAACCCACGACCTTGTGTATGCAAGGCGGGCATGCTAACCATTGCACCATGGTGGCTCCCTAAGATCTCGTCGTAAGATGCGTTCCAAAGGTCTGGTGCTTTCGGGAAGATGCCTGTTTTAGACTGCTATAGTGCATGGCAAGTAATGTACAGGGGCGTCTGATACCTATCTCATTTCTCCTAGACAATTACGTCTACATTCATCGATCGTTGTGTTCCACCAGTAAACGGCTTCGCGTTTTGAGTTGGTCCTCTTTATTGGCATAGCTTTGTTACAACAGGTTTTTATTGTCGCCATAGTGTACTCTACAGTCTGGTTCGCATCTTGCTGATTTGTATTTTCGCCTAGTAGCCTGTCTAACTCGGAGTTAAGTGCCTCTCTGTCAAGCTTGTTAAAATTCCATCGTATAGAGGTATCGCGTTGCCCTCTTGACTGTATAGTAGCATCGCTTTCCAAATGGAAAAATATATACTGATGGTCACTCACGGTGTATGTTTCCAGTACCTTCCACTCCTTCGTGTCCCTTACTATGCTCACAGAGACAAAGGTCACTTCCGGGATGGTGCCTTCGCATCCTGGTCGTCGGAATGTTGCTGTATTGCCGATATTTGCAATCATGCCAATATCGGCAATACATCATACATCACACTAAAGTGCAATCAAAGTAAAGGGTGTTTTAAAAGATGACTTCCCTCATAAGACAAGCTCGTGTAAAATTCATTGCTTCTGATACAATTTTGCACACTTGGCGAAACTTTAATCGTTTGTAAAAATGAATTACATTCGACTAACTTTATACAAACTAAGGAAAAATTGAAATAATTATTAGAATAAACTTAGGTAGGAATATAATTAGGTCGGTGTTCTTTTTGAAATATTATAGAATTTAATTTATATGCTGCTGATTAGAGTCTTAGTCTAAACGAATCCATCTACCTCAACCCTTAGATTATATTCAATTAGGGCTTAACAAAACTGTTAATGTTGTCAAATCTCGCTTAAAGTGATCCACATTCATTCCAAGAATCACCTGGCATCTACGGCAGAACATAAAAAGAAAACGCATATTAAAAAATATTTCACATTCTGGTCACATGAAATCGTCTGAGTTGTAGAAGTTAAAGTGCAAGTTTCCCATAAAACAACGTAAAACCGTCAGAGATAATAACAGCAAAGATAACGAGCCACAGATAGAGATAGAGAGTGAGAGAAATGATTACTCATAAAATATAAACACTCTCAACCATACACCCCACATTTAAACGCCTCATTCGCATACTCTAGCAAGAGTACAATTCCCAAACGAATTCATACACACACACACACTCACACACATTGTAACGAAGGCAAAAGGAAATCATTGAGCAGATGTTCAGCCGAAAAACAAACTTCAAAACAAAATGTGCGATCAGAGTAGCAACAATAACAACGACAACAAGAACAATGTGCACAACATCAACAAACGAAGTCACATACTTAAGACCAACTATCGCATCATATTCGCCGAAACATTCCATTTCAATGGCATGGAAAAACGGAAAGAATACATTTTGATATCCCGACAATGGCAACCAAACACAAGGACGGACAAATGGACTAATGCACACATACACTCTCTCTCATACAGTTATAGTATCTGTTGTAGCCACTGTTACATATGCAGATACAAACTGTGTAGCTAGCGTAGAGTATCTTTGAAGTGATGGGTATTAAAAATGAGAACAGGGGACAGCTGGTCGCTTGTTTGGATGAACTAACTAAAAGCCAGGCAAATAATACAAAAACGTAATGTAAAAGCAACAACAGAAAGACATCAATAACGGCACCAACAATATAAGAACAAATAAATACACATTTAAAACATGATTCTATGTAGATGTACCAATGACCAGGCAAAGTAAGGTTTATCAGTCAAATAATTCATAATTCTATGACACATCTTAATATACTTGGTGTCAAAAGAAGGGAAGTGATTTAATTAATTAATTTAATAATAATCTTAATTAAATGTATTACATTAAGTTATTGAATTTAGTTAAATTGAAAGATAAAATGATTCAATTAAAATTTTAATAGATCAAATTCCTTAATCCTTCAAGCTCGAATAATAATTAATTATAAATAGCATCAAAACTATTTTTTTCTGTGACGGCTTGGGTCGACTGATCCTAATTTCTTTAGTATATACAGCATTTCGCCGTTTCTTGAACCTCTTTCTTGAGGGATTACCACCTTTTGATGTTGTTCCCTTATTAAAGGTGCGATTTGTCAAGGATGTGTCTTAAACTGCCCGTCTGCAGGTCGACTAATAGGACCTGACCCTTGGTCATTGTCCAAATTAAGAACTTCAGTTAAAACCCCTCCACTGAACCCTGAAGTTAACAGCCCAGTGGTGGTTTTGTGGACTACCACACTTGAAATTTGTAATAAGTACTTATTACGATTAATTTATTTATTCCGATATATAAACACGTCAGTTCAGTTCGACGGTTGTACTGATATCACTTCCGTTATAGCATATATCAGGAGAGATATCCGACATCTTGAAAAGACTAACACATCTAGCGTGCAGTTTAAATTTAAATCGGGTCATATTTGCTTGGTGTCGTTGCTACCCTTTCAATTCTCCCACTGGACAATCTCCATCGTAACAGCCTTCTGAACACAGAAAAAAATTTCACGAAAATTTTTCCAATTAAAATTTTAATTGAGATTTAAAAAATATTCAATTAAAAAATTAATTGATTCAACAAATTTTTTAATTGAAACAAAAAATCAATCACAAAAATTAATAGTATCTATTAATTTTTTAATTGGATCAATTAATTTTTTAATTGACCTTCAATTAATTTTTTAATTCATACTATCATTTCTGCGATTGAAGACATTTCCATTAAAAAATTAATTCGATCAATTAATTTCGTGATTGAACCAGAAAAAAATTTTTGTGTGAAGCAGTATGAACTTGCTGGTATCCAGAGGTATACCAACGGATTCTAGTTCCCCTGGAATATGTAAGCTAGTTCCTAGGTTTGCTAGGTCATCCGCTTCGCAGTTCCCTGTTAGGTTCATGTGGAGAAGCACACATGTTAGGTGAATATTATACCGCTCAGCCATCTCGTTGAGAGATTTGCGGCAGTCGATGGCCGTTTTCGAGTTAAGGAACACAGAGTTCAAGGATTTTATTGCAGTTTGACTTCTGATTATACATCGGTGCCAACATTTGTTGGAAGATAACTTCTCGACTAGAGTAGGGTAGTTCCGGAGCGAACTAGCTCTTTGGAACTATTCCGTGGCTGGAACTAAATGAACTGGATCCGATACCTTTACTCTTTCAGCTCCTCAGTTCCTTATATTCATTCCGTTGTGAAGTCATTCCATTTCTTTCGCTCTTTATGACAACAGCTCCCACTTAAATTGAAGTTGCCCGATCCTTAATGAAGATATCGAAACTGTTCCAACCTAACTATCAATACCAACATGCTTTACAAAAATTATGTAAATCAGCAAAACCAGTACAATGCGGAAGAATATTTTCCGTAATAGAAACATATCATAAACGAAAGGCGAACTCTTTTGGTCTAAAGTCGGCAAAATATTTTTTTACATATTAACTTTTGATTTTCTCTATGAAAAAATTTAAACACGATATTTCTAAAATAAATGTAGATCTTTATATTAGTATTGATCTCTGAAATTTTTTTACAGATTTACACCATTATCTAATTTTAGTCCCAAAATATTTATTTATTATACAAATTAATGTTCAAGAAATTTGATTAAATTCTTGTGGACTTTTATGTTTTATTTAAATTTAGTGTTCATGCGTTTTATTTTCTTGCGGAGCTAAAAGAAAATGTCAATATATGGGATTCTTTAAGCACTTTTCCTTATCCGGATCCAAAAGGAACTGTGGAACTAAATGATGAGACCGATCCCTTTAGTGAGCCGGGATCGCCCAACTCTATTCTCAACCAATTAGCCACCTCTTTTATCGCTAATATTTCAAATCACTACACCGAAAAAAAGTAAACTATTTTATAGGAAGAATGAACTACCTCGCACGAAAATTAAACTAAATTTTACTCCACATTTTGAGATTTCCACAAAGCGTTGTTAAAACCAGGAAAATTTAATGCCCTTTTGTACTTTTTAACTGCAGTTCACGAAATTACATCCTCTCATAGAAGAAAAAATTAGCTAAAAGTAAAGAAGAAAATCATTGGCGCCAAATCATGACCATTTTAATCATACAGTTCATTCTTACTATTTGTGGGAATCGTACGAAAATCTTCTTTTGCTTTAGTTCATATTGAACTTATGTGTACGGCCATTGAACTTTATACCCACATTTAGTTCATAAAATTTTTGAGCCATACTTAAAAAAAGTAAAATTCCATTAAGTTGTGGAAAATTTCAGAAAAAATAATAAAATTTAACTTCTAGCAAATATTAATAAGTTAAATTTAGCGTTTGTTTAACTACGGAAATTTTTTTCTGTGTACAGTGATTTGGTAATCTTTTCGCAATTTCCAGGTCTTTAGAATATATTCCAAATCCATTTGTGCATTCAATCTTTAATATCTTCATAAATGATATTAAAAGTTGTTTCGTAAATGCACGGTTCCTACTCTACGCTGATGATTTGAAAATTTTTACGAGATTGAAACATGTAACGGATTGCAATGGATTTCAAGATGACTTAACTAGGTTAGGTTTCTGGTGTGAATTGAATGCGTTACAGCTTAATATTAATAAATGTGCACATTTGTCATACTATCGTAGGCATAATCCATTGCAAGTTAGTTTTACTTTAAGTAATGAACCTTTGAACAAAGTGGATGAGATAATGGATTTGGGAGTTCTGTTTGATTTTAAACTTAATTTTACACCACATTTGGATAACTTAATTCCTTAGGTATATTCCATTTTAGCATTTATAAAAAGAAATTGTGGCGAATTCAGTGATCCCTACACTTTAAAACTTTTATATACTTCTTATGTTAGGTCCAAGTTGGAGTATTGTTCCATTGTTTGGAGTCCGTACACTACAACTAATGTGAATCGAATTGAAAGAATACAGAGAAGATTCATAAAATTTGCACTTAGTTCACTGAATTTTACACAGCCATTACCTAGTTACGAATCAAGGTGTTTGTTAATTGATTTAGATACTTTGGAATGGAGACGTAAGGCTCAAGCTATGGTGTTTATTTTTGATGTAGTGAATGGTATTGTTGATTGTCCAGACATATTATCTCAATTACAGTTTATTGTTCCTAGCCGAAATTTGAGAGGTGCTAATGTATTTAATGTTGAATGTTTCAGGCAAAATTATATAATTAATAGCCCGCTTATAGCATCGCTAATAAAATTTAATTTTTTGAATCGGGTCAGTATGGTAGAATTTACTGTTTCAAAACAACATTTTAAAGAATTTTTGAAGTTGTTTATGAAATAATTAGAAATTTGTCGTACTAGCACAAATCAACCATATTCTTAAATATTACTATATCTACAGTTATTATTACCGGGGAAGGTTTTAGGATTGCCTGCAGGCAAAAAATATCTAATTATTTTTTTGCGGTTAAGGATAGGAAAATGCTTCTGACAGTGTGTCCACCCATGTGCCGGACTCCATTACAATCGACGATGTCGGCTGAAAACCCATTCCTCTTACGTCGGTGTATGATTGGCACCTCGGAACCGCTTTGGCATTACTTCGAGGTGGACCCCACGAGGTCCGTGAATGTTTCCTGTTAGTCCGCGTACAGAGTAAAGCTTACATTTCTCATTTGCCCGCCTTCATTTCAAACTTTTTCTTTCAGAGGACGTGTTCCACAAAATGCCCTATAGTCTCCCAGTTCCGCACACCTTGTACCGTCTTGTGGGTTATACTTCGTGGGAGAAATATCCAAGCGCTCTCCGCCGTTCTGCCCACCGGTTACAACTAAAAAATGTATGCTCGGCATCATTCATGAGCTCTTCTACTTCGTAAATACAGTTCTCTGATCTGCATTATCCAATACGGTGCATCTGAGTCAAGTAATACGTCACTTCCCCATATCTTCTTTCTCACCATAGTCGAATGTCGTTTATAAGTCGGTGTGTCCATCTCCTTTTGTCTCGTTTCTCCATCGTTCTTGTCGTTTATCTCTGGTCTCTTGTGAAATGTGCGGTATCAAGTCCGTCGAGCCTTGTTGTCTAGCCTCGAAAACCTTATGTCGCTCAATCCCCTGGAGGTTTATTAGGATCGTTGCTGCTATTACTGACGCGACTTCCTCTGATACTGTGCGGCGTACTGAAGTGTTTCTCAGAGCTCGGTACTGAAAGCTAGTTAGTAACGACCTTAAAATGTCACTTATTTTCACATCCAAGAGAGTTTGCTATGAAAATATAAAGTAAAATAACCGATGAATTTAATACCATATAGTATTCTATTTGTCGCACTTTAGCTGCCAAAATAAATTGGTTCCTTATATTAGATTGAAGATTATTCCATAACAATAAACTATACCATGGCTCCTAAGAAGTTAAGATCTCTTCGAATATCCTTTTTCCATTTTAGAAAATTGTTCTACTTTACTTACCATACTTTTTCGCTTACAACAAACAAAATTTTGTAAATTATGTCAACAAAAAAAAAAATTGGCAATTTTATATTCTCTCCCCTTTCCATCAATTGCTGTTGCCATAGTAGTTCCTTCCTTTATGGATCATTGATTGCCACGTTGTGTTTTTTTTTTCTTTTTCTCTTTTGTTAGTCGTCACTACCCTGTATACGCTTCATTTCACAATTTAAGCCATCGTTTATCGGTTATTTTTCCCCATTTTATTTATGGCCTTTACATTGATCGTTATTCAATATGCTGGCAACTCAAAAGGGTTATTTGGCCTTATTTCGCGTTTTCTTAGTTGTTGTGTTTAAAGTCAAACGTGAATTGCAGATGTTTTGCCTTTTGGTGTCTTTTGATTGGTTCCTTATGGTTTGTGAAATGTTTACGTTATGAATGGAGTGGAAGCAATTGCCTTTCAGATTGATTCCACTCTCTGAAAAAAAAGGTTAATGACATAAAGTGTGCAGGACGACAGGACACAATGAGTGTTGCAATCGCTAAGGAATTGAGGTCAAAGCACCAGCATAGAATAGAGTATAAAAATAAAAATTAAAAATAAAATTGTACAATTCGATGACAAAAGCCTCTTTTTCAATTAAGAACCTATGGCATAAAAATTTAGATCGTATTGTGGAATGCATCATTCATTGACCCCAGAAAAAAATTTAAATTAACAAATAATGCATTACGATGGGATGAACAATATTTCGTATGTAATAAAGCATTACAATGTGTTTTTTTTTTGTTTAATTGAAATGCGTAAAATTGAAATTTAGCATAACAGGCGTTATACTCTTCATATTTAAATAAATATTATAAATTAAATTTGTTTATTCACCCACAAAACGTGTTCAATGCACACTTCAAATGATTAAAATCTCTAGGACAACCGAATGCAGAACAGACCCTGCACATACATGCTTTGGTGATGTTTCTGGTCGCAAATATGCATCATGTTTATCCTGTCATCAGGTGGAACGTGTGTAAGCCTTCAACACACACACAGTACACATTGCTATAGGTCATGGGAAGGTAATAAAACTGCCAGGTGAAGTAGCTCTTTAATGGAAAGGATTTATCCAAAATCGTAGGGATTACTTAGGGCAGTGTTTCTCATTGAAGGTACCTCCGATTAGATGTCATACATTACTGCGAACTTCAAAGTGTCAGCAGTTACTTGTTTTCGTACTAGATATGGATTAGTGTACCATCTCCGATACTGTGATTCATATTTTAAAGCTAATGGTTTATATGGTTTATTGAGAACAAATTTCTTAAAAATTAAAGAAAGTTCTATTAAAATATACATATTTTAAAATAGTAATTCTCCTTAATTTAAATAAAAAGCTCTGAATTTGCTGAGATGCTGAATTTTTGGCTTAAAGAGATTTTTGTGAATCCCACTTGGTCCGTGATCCTAGTCCTCATCGAGATTCAAGCTTATATTACTCATGCCGTAGTGTCCATGTAAATTTTTTACCTGTTCTTGCAGTCCTTCTCACTCTGGACCATCTTCTGTATTATATTTGTCCAATTTCATTTTCTACCACTGTCCGTCGTTCTGCCCACCGGCTACATTTAGAGAGTGTATGTTGGCTTCATCCGCGAATTTTTCTTCTTGGTAGATACAGCTGCATTTCCCCATACGATGCCGATACTTTCGAAAGTATCCGTGACCAAAGAGCATCTGAGTCATGTAATACGTTACTTACACATATCTTCTCTCTCGCCATAACTCCATGTTATGGGGCTTTGACCATCTGCCCTTTGTCTTGTTCCTCCATCGTTCCTGCCATCTATCTCTGGTCTCTTTTCAAATGTTCAGTATCATGACCGTCGCGCCGTGTGGTTTGCCTCGAAACCCTTTTGTCGCTCAATCGCCTGAAGGTCTAATAAATCGCTCCTGATATCACTAATGCTGCTTCCCCCGATACCGTGTGGTAGGCTGAAGTAATTCTCCTAGCCGTTATATGTACTGAAATCAGCTTTTTCGCTCTTGTCCGTCTCTGTAGGGTCGACGCCCAGATTTCATATCCATGAGAATCCTACTTCTTCTTGGAAGAGGGCCTCTTAAGTTTGCATTAGCCTGCTCAGTCGTGACGTTATCGTGGCAGCTTACTCCGTTACGCACTCAAACTACTTGGAGTACGTTAATTTAGAGTCCAGCCACAGTCCCAAGTACTTGATTGACTGCTTTGTTGGGATTACCATGTCGTCTATGTACTTCTCAATTTCTAGAGGCAGATGCGTTAGTAGTAGCAGTTCGGTCTTTTGCATGGCTAATTGTAAGCCATGCGTGTCTGAGCAGTCTTTCGGGTGTATCATGGACTGGTGAAGTTTGCGTTGAGCCTCTTCAGTATTTCTCTCTTTTATCACAGCGGCTATGTCATCAGCGTAGCCAACAACAAAAATGTATCATTTGGCATGGGTATCTTCCGTATCTCGTCGTATTTTGCGTTCCAGAGATCTGGTCCAAGGATTGAGGCTTATGCGGCACCTGAGGTCACATTCATTCTTCTTAGGTCCTGCATTGTATATCAAAACTCGGTCCTTGAGATTGTCTTTCAATATGCTCCTCAAGTATTTCGGTATGTGGAATATGGACTCTAGGATGTATATATTGCGTCTGCCCTTTGCCTTGGTGTATTTCCTCCTGGTATTTATACAATTACGTCTGCATTCATCGGTGCCGGTATTCCACCAGTATACCGACTTGCGCCCAGTGTTATGCTTCTTATTTGTCATGGCCTTATTGCAGCAGGCCTTTATTGTTGATATCGTATGATTGAAATTTGCCTTGCGTCTCGTCTGTAGAGATTCTCTACCGAGCGCCTGTCTAGTTCTGAGTTTAATGCATTTGAGCTTGTTGGCGTTTCGCCAGTTTCTCGCGAGTTTCTCATGTAGCAACTTCGCCTTGCAGTCGGAAAGAGATGTATCCGTGCGAGCATATGAAGAATCTTCCTTTCTCTTGGGTCTGTAATTCTCATTCATCACTCAATCGCCCGTGAGTTGAAGTCTCCAGCCATAAAGAGTCGAGAAAAGTATTCGATGTCATTTAATTTAATTTCTAAATTAGTTTAACTTCCATTTACTCATCTGGCTCAATTAAGTCATTTTAAAATCGATTTGGGAAATCCTGATTTATTGCTACATCACATAGTTCATTTTCATTTGCAAATGCCTGTATGAATTTATTGTTGTATTTATGATTTTACCCATCGATGGATGCATTACTGTGTAATAGTTTGTTGTAATTAAAAATTAATTGACACAGGTGCAAAATACAAACAACAATGGCAATGACAATTGCACAATAGGCCAGCGCATAAATATTGAAGAGCAGCTTCATCTTCATTTGAGACCAACAAAATATCCACAGGCATTATGGAGTTTCATGGTAAATATCGCAGATATTTATATAGGGACTGCTCTCCAAATCCTTGGACAGCATAGGATGCTTCCACATGCAAATGCAGATGTGAAAGACGTGATAATCAAATTATAAATCTGGGGAAAAATAAAATACACATTGGCAAAGACAATCGCAAAAAAACAATGTTTTTCGCGCATTTGCACACTCTCTCTCTTTCACTCTCTATGTCTCTTTGTGTTGCTAGTGCATCCAATTAAAGAATTGGTAAAAATTCATGTTAACAGACCATCCATCGACAAATGCAGCAGCTTAAAAATCACGTCCATGGTCTCTACCACACACCATGGCCAAATCGAGCTCAGAGCAGATGTGAAAATGCAATAAAACATCAGCAATGAATCCAGCCAAACAGACGACGCTCGTCTCTCTCTCTCCCTTTGAGTGTTCCACTTTCTGTTTTTGATATCTGTAACTCAGAGTCTCTACCCGAGTGTGTGTGTGTGTGTATATGCTATAGAGTGGTTGTATGCATTTGTAAGGATAATAGCATATAAAGCAACAACAACAGCGACAAACAAATGCATGCAAGAAAAAAGAAAATGCCAACAACAACAAATCATCGTATAATTCTTTGTGTCGCAGCCACAATAAAACCTTGCTTATTAACCAAAAAGGACACAGGAAATTCCAACAATATTCCATACTCCCGTGTACCTGTTCACGCTGCATGGTCATAACGCTGCGATCCCTTTGTCGGTCCAAAATCTGGGTGGGTCTTTTGACGATTAAAATGTGCTCTTTGTTGCAATCATAAAAGCATCAGCAACTATGCTAAACACATAGCGTAGCACAGCTAATCAAATGTCTGACTAAGTAGTTAAAAAAAAAAATAACTGAGGCGTTTTACGTAAAGCTTATTGCTCACATATATTTAAATAACAATTATTTAAAATTAAGGCGATATCACCTAATTGATCGTTTATTATTTTTTTTTGTTGCTTAATTTATTGGAATAAAAAAATTTTGAAAAATTAAATCAATAAAAGTAATTTAAAACTTTGATAAAAGAAAAAGATTTTTGTCCAAGAAATTTTGAAAAAGCCAAAAAAGAAAACGAACACTTAGTTAATTTAAATTCAATTTTAGGTGGCAGCATCAAAAAATTAAAACAAAATATTTCTCTTTTGAAGAAATTTAATTCAATGGTAAAAATGCCAATTTTTCGAAAAAATACTCGAATAATGTGCCGTTCAGCCATTTCATTGAGAGATTTGCGACCGTATATGGCTGTTTCGAGATAAGGAACTCAATAGTCCAAGGATTTCAGAGTGACCAAGTTTGAGAGGTTTCACTGTATATTTAAAAGCAACATTGGTTGGAATAAGACATAGCCCTGCTCTCTTTTATTGAGAGAGTAAATGTCCCGGCTGTACACTGCGATGAGAGGAAATTGTTTTCCATAAATCTCTTTTTTATTTAGAATATTCAACTCAATTCAATATTCAAATGAACTTGATTGAATTCTTTGATTGATATTATCATTTCCATAATTGAAGCTATTTCAATTAAAACATTAATTGTGCCAAATAAAATCGTATTAGCGTACTAGAAATTCGAAATACACAGAATTGTTTTTTTTTTTAATCAATCACGAAATTAAATCATCCAATTAATTGTTTTAATTAAAAATTGCTTGAATCATGAAAATGATAATATAAATTGCAGAATTAATTAAAAGTTTAAAATGTACTTAAATACCCAATTAATTGATTTCTTCGACACATTAATATTTTTTAATTAGTTCAATTAAAATTTCAATTAATTGTGGTGGTAAACTCTGTTAATTTTTTACTTGATGCAATCAAATATTTATTTAACAATTATTTATTAATAACTATTTATTTTATATAATATTTATTACTTATATTGGGTTTTTAATAACATAAATTAGGAAATTATTGTTATTTATCAGAAAAATATTTATATTTTTTTGTTTCACTCACAAAATTAATTCATTAATTATAATTAATTATACACTCCATCATAGGATCGGGGGTATATTAACTTTGTCATTCCGTTTTTAACACATCGATATATTGGTCTAAGACCCCATAAGGGTAGGTACTATGTTCGGTTGCAGAAGTCTTGCCGATATCTAGAGGAACAAGAAACTACGCATCAATTGAGTTAATTTGTTTGCTTTATATTGAACTGTTTTAATAAAGTAATCACGAAAATTTCAACGCGAAAAGCGAACATAGTACTTACCTTAAAGTATAAATATATCTTATTCTGGGTCGTGGTGAAATTCTTAGTTGATCTAGTGATATCCGTCCGTCTGTTGAAATCACGCTAACTTCCCAACGAAACTAGCTTTCGACTTGAAACTTGGCACAAATAGTTGTTATTGATGTAGATCGGATGGTATTGCAAATAGGATATACCCCCTATACACCGACCACCAGATTTTGCTTGCGGATCCTCTTGGAGAAGCAAATTTCAATCGATCCCGTTGAAATTTGATACGTGGTGTCTATATGTAATTATGGAGCGAAATGGATCAATTTTTGAAAAAATTGTACATACCATATACATCAAAATTTTTTTTTTCAAAAATTATGAACTCTTGGAGGAGCAAATTCCATCCATATCGGTTCTTAATTATATATAGCTCCCATATAAACCGACCCCCATATTTCATTTGTGGGTCTCTAATTACCGCGTAAAACTTGGTTCATATCTGGTCGTAATTATTTACAGACTCCCTTCTATATATCGATCAAGAACTGAATTACATAGGTTTTTAATTTGATTTTTATACCATCCACCATAGGATGGGGGGTATATTAACTTTGTCATTCCGTTTGTAACACATCGAAATATTGCTCTAAGACCCCATAAAGTATATATATTCTGGGTCGTGGTGAAATTCTGAGTCGATCTGAGCATGTCCGTCCGTCCGTCCGTCTGTTGAAATCACGCTAACTTCCGAACGAAACAAGCTATCGACTTGAAACTTGGCAAAAGTAGTTGTTATTGATGTAGGTCGGATGGTATTGCAAATGGGCCATATCGGTCCACTTTTACGTATAGCCCCCATATAAACGGATCTCCAAATTTGGCTTGCGAGGCCTCTAAGAGAAGCAAATTTCATCCGATCCGGCTGAAATTTGGTACATGGTGTTAGTATATGGTCTCTAACAACCATGCAAAAATTGGTCCACATCGGTCCATAATTATATATAGCCCTCATATAAACCGATCACCAGATTTGACCTCCGGAGCCTCTTAGAAGACCAAAATTCATCTGATTCAGTTGAAATTTGGTACGTGATGTAAATATATGGCCTCAAACACCCATGCAAAAATTGGTCGATATCGGTCCATAATTATATATAGGCCCCATATAAACCGATCCCCAGATTTGACCTCCTGAGCACCTTGGTAGAGCAAAATTCTTCCCATTCGGTTGAAATTTGGTACGTGATGTTAGTATAGGGTGTCCAACAACCATGCAGGAATTGGTTCCTATCAGTCCATAATAATATATAGCTCCCATATAAACCGATCCCCAGATTTGACCTCCGGTGACTTTTGGAGAAGCAAAATTCCTCCGATCTATTTGAAATTTGGTACGTGGTGGTAGCATATGATATTTAACAACCATGTTAGTTGAAATTTGTGGATGACAGTCTTTCGTAGAAGTTTCTACGCAATCCATGGTGGAGGGTACATGAGATTCGGCCTGGCCGAACTTACGGCCGTATATATTTGTTTTTGTCTAACATATACTCCATATGGACTAACGTAAAATATGGACGATGTTAAGAAGTTTAAAACAAATCTTCCCATCGACAAGTGTTTGCACAGCCAAAGTAATTTAGTAGTAGTTTCTAGGCCGATCTTACGGACGCATATACTTGTTTTTAATTGAAAAATTTTCAATCACGGCAATGATACCATCATCATCATTATGCCAATTAAGTCCATAATTGAAAATTTTTAATGTTCTAATTAAACTGGATTTTTTTTTAATATTTAATTAAAAATTTATTTGAAACCATCAAACTAAAAACATTAAGCCAGTTACGTTTTAATTTAATTTAAAAATTTATTGGGTTTTGCAATCAACACCAATTACATTTTCAATTACATCAATTAAGATTTAATTGAATTTTGCTCTGAAATCAATTAATTTTTTAATTAAGTATTTTTAAAAAGTTAAAACGTTAATTTGATCAATTTATTTCGTGATTGAATCGGAAAAAAATTGTTGTGTGTATTATGGGTGATATATATTCCGTCTGTGATCATAAGGCTAAACGGCCACTACAGCCTCGACAAATTACCTCTATTCATGGTTCAAATTTTTTGTCAAAGAAAATTTCATAAAAATTGATAGAACGACATAATGAAAAAAATTAAATAGGAACTATTCATAAAATGTATGAAACATTACTTTATAGAAAATACATTAACGAAACATTTCATTGCATTTATGTTATTACTTCGTTGGCTTAATTTTTTATGACAAATTTCGTAATATTACGAAGCATTTTCTAACAGTGTAAAACCTAAATTAAACTACATTCAAAAAGAAAAATAATTTATCAGAAAATGTTAGAAAAAAAGCAGTAGCTGTGGATGCATAAAATGCTACTTCAGGTTTTTATTTTCATTTCGTTTGGTTTTTTACTCATATCCCATGCCATACCATGATTTTTGTTGTATTCTTTAAGGACACTTGCATGGGATACATGGGAAGAGTATGCTACCGGTAGAGAGTGCAGTATGTCACGAACGACAGTTTGAAGGAGCAATGCACTTAATATTCTTTCACTGACGAAATAAACACACACATACACACAGACACAGTTTCACAAAAGCTCATGTTTCTTCATGATTCTTGGCAACAGAAATAATGTGCATATGTATGTGTATAGTAGAAGACCATGCCAACGAAGCATTCATCCTGGAATTCATCCATGCCATATGAATACTGACAATAAACATCATCAGGATATTTTCATAATATTTTTTTCGTTTTCTTGTTCATATGTTTGCATATAGAAATGTAAAGGATAAGCTGAAGTATTTGTATAATAGTACACATCTACAAATATGAGTGTGTGTGTGTGTTCAGCATACATGAGCTGTTAGTTAATCGTAACGCAAAAATCGTTAGACGTGCATCCAACCTTCACTCATGCGTTTCTATTCTCACATAGGTTGTATGTAGGAGAGACACATGAGAGAGAGTGGGAGAGAGGGGTTTTAGAGATTCTACGATTCTACGGGAGTAGTGTACTCTTGGTGCTTTTGTTCGTTACCGTTGCACATGGCCATTGTAGTAGTAGCCATGCATCGTAGTAAAAACGATATTATCCTTCCTCTCCCCCTTTCCAAAGGAACCATTCCGTACCATTCCTTTATGACAACCATGTGGTGATGCTGAAGCTTATTGTTTTCTCTTCATCTAGGATAATACATTTAAAGTAGATGTACTATGTACATCGTATGTATCTCAATATAGATGTATTTCTCGTACTCAGTAGTACTCTGAGTACTGACTTGAATTTCATGTTTCGTTGTAGGGACCATAATAGCCATACTTGTTGGTGGCTGCCATTGGATTATGCACTCCACAAGTTTGCCTTCGAAAGAAACTCCAGCAATTTAGTAGAAGGATAAAGGATGCTATATTGAGTTATCAGTGTTATTAAGTGTGTTGATGAGCATAACTAAATATACGGTTGTGGTTAAGAAGCCTGGTCTCATCATAGCAAAGTGAAGATGTGGCTTAGAAAATCCAAATATATGGGAAAATGGATGATAGTAGGATCACATTCCACTTTAATTTATTCGATTTTTTTTGGGTCTATAATAATAAATGGGAAAATGTTTTAATATTCTTATTAAGGTGGAAAATCTAACAATTTTCTGAAACATTATTATGTTGTGCAGGGGTCAGATCAGAAGAAGGGTGATATAGTGGGACATGGATAATGACATTTCGTCGACATATCGAAAGATTATCTTAATACATAAAATTGTGCCAAAAATGAAAATAAAATATAGGCGGTTTTGGTTGTTGCAATTTCAAATTTGAAAATTAAAAAAAAAAATAGAATTTTTCTGAATTACTTAAAATTTCATGTCACAAAAACGGTTTATTATATAATTGCAATTTTTTTAGCTTGTAATAATAAAATGAGGAGAAAATGAAGAAATGGGAACTGACGTACACAAAAAGTATTTTTGGAGCACCAACAAAGTAAATGTAGTTAGTTTTCAGAAATATGTGATATTAGTAAATAGTTTCTGAGATGAAGCAAATTTAATGAGATCAATTTTTGCCGATACTGACAAAATGCGGTACCTTAGTTTAGTTCCACTTCCCCTTCCGACTTTAAAAAGACAATTAGTATTTTTATTAAAAAACAAGTAAGGGAAGTCGGGCGGGGCCGACTATATTATACCCTGCACCACTTTGTAGATCTAATGTTCGATACCATATCACATCCGTCAAATGTGTTGGGGGCTAAATATAAAGGTTTGTCCCAAATACATACATTTAAATATCACTCGATCTGGACAGAATTTGATAGACTTCTACAAAATCTATAGACTCAAAATTTAAGTCGGCTAATGCTCTAGGGTGGAACACAACGTTAATAAAAAAAATATGGGAAACATTTAAATCGGAAGCAATTTTAAGGAAACTTCGCAAAAGTTTATTTATGATTTATCGCTCGATATATATGTATTAGAAGTTTCGGAAAATTAGAGTCACTTTTACAACTTTTCGACTAAGCAGGGGCGATTTTACAAGGAAAATGTTGGTATTTTGATCATTTTTGTCGAAATCAGAAAAACATATATATGGGAGCTACATCTAAATCCGAACCGATTTCAACCAAATTTGGCACGCATAGCTACAATGCTAATTCTACTCCCTGTGCAAAATTTCAACTAATTTGGAGTTGAAAATTGGCCTCTGTGGTCATATGAGAGTAAATCGGGCGAAAGCTATATATGGGAGCTATATCTCAATCTGAACCGATTTCAACCAAATTTGGCACGCATAGCTACAATGCTAATTCTACTCCCTGTGCAAAATTTCAACTAAATCGGAGCAAAAAATAGGCCTCTGTGGTCATATGAGTGTAAATCGGGAGAAAGCTATGTTATATAGCCCCCATATAAACCGATCCCCAGATTTGGCTTGCGGAGCCTCTAAGAGAATCAACTTTCATCCAATCCGCCTGAAATTTGATACATGTTATTAGAATATGGTATTTACCAAACATGCAAAAATTGGTCCACATCGGTCCATAATTATATGTTATATAGCCCCCATATAAACCGATCTCCAGATTTGACCTTCGAAGCCCCTTAGAAGAGCAAAATTCACCCGATCCGACTGAAATTTGTTATGTGGTGTTAGTATATGGTCTCTAACAACAATGCAAAAATTGGTCTATACCGGTCCATAATTATGTATAGCCCCCATATAAACCGATCCCCAGATTTGGCTTTCGGAGCCTCTAAGAGAAGCAAATTTCATCCGATCCGGTAGAAATTTGGTACGTGGTGTTAGTATATGGTCTCTAACAACCATGCAGGAATTGGTCCATATCGGTCCATAGTTATATGTAGCCCTCATATAAACCGATCCCCAGATTTGACCTTCGGAGCCCCTTGGAAGAGCAAAATTCACCCGATCCGGTTGAAATTTGGTACGTGGTGAAATTTGGTACATTGCGCTAGTATTTGGGCGCTATCAACCATGCCAAAGTTGGTCTATATGGGTCTATAGTTTTATATAGCCGATCCCCAAAAATAATCTACCAAAATTTTATTTCTATAGAAAATTTTCACAAAATTTTATTTCTTTAGAAAATTTGGTCAAAATTTTATTTCTATAGAAAATTATTATACAAAATTTTGTCCAGATTTTATTTCTATAAACAATTTTGTAAAAATTTTATTTCTATAGAAAATTTTTGTCAAACGGAATTATGTACGAATTTAATCGGCCTTTTATTGTTTAGCGCAACCCAAGTAATTCGATTGTGGATGACAGTCTTTAGTACAAGTTTCTATGCAATCCATGGTGAAGGGTACATAAGATTCGGCCTGGCCGAACTTACGGCCATATATACATGTTTTTAATTAAACTGATCTTTATAGTAAGGAAAGCTTTGTGTAGCCTTTTTTATTAAGCCAATTTGTTGTTTTTTTTCAGTGTATCTGTCAATATTATAAAGCAAATTTCTATATTTATGCTATGTTTAATTTAATGTGGCCAAATTTTTAATAATTTATTTTTCTTTTGTTTCTTTCATTGTCTTTGCAGGAACCCAAAGCCAAACAAGTATGTATTAAATTTCCTCTACTATAATTTTTTCTGCTTTTTTTCAAGTGATATTTTACAAAAAAAGAAAACAGAACAGAAATAAAAATAAAATATAAACCAAGAAAAGATGTACAATAATACAAAAAAAAAACTGACAGAAGCGGGAAGAATAACAACAAAACCAATTAAAACATGACATTTCATTGTAGCATGGCAGCAGGTAAACTTTACACTCAAAATACGGACACACACATACGCACCAACACACTCTTATTCTTACTCATATTAAGGACATAAATGGAATCTCTACTTCAAGTTTGTTTGTTTATAAGGATCTACGTATGGGTGTGTTTGTGTGTGAGTATGTGTGTGTGAATGTGTATGGGGCAGGTGTTTCTTTTCGGTTTGTTTTGTTTTCATTACTCTACGGATTCAGTTGAAGGGAAGAACTTTGGATTTTTGTACACTTGGTTCGTTTCTCCCGTTTGCGTCTTAATGCCATGGTAAACTTGAAATCTCATACAAAACGATAAGAAGAACGCAGCGCAAGGAAACAAGGAATGCAAACATCTTTGACATGAAAAGTTCAGTAACCTTTTTTGCCTTGGTATTTTGCATTTTTTTATTTATTTTCGTCCATTCATTATTCTCTTATAACATATTTCATTTTGACTACTGTATTCTTCAATGGTGTTATAATATTTTGGTATTCTTCTTCCCCTATGGAAAGATTCATCATCTAAACTAAGCAATTGTAAGTCATCTTGCCATAATAGAGGCCTAGGCATGGTAAAAAATCTGCATTTTTTTGGGAATTTGCAGGCACCTTTTGCTGAAGTTACCACTTTCAGCAAAAGGTGCCAGGGAAGGGGAAATTCTACTAGGAACTCGTTTATTTCGTTTTATTTTAGGTTCTCATGGACTACTGTCCTTACATTTCACTTCCATATGGGAAGTTGACAAAATATATGATTATCATGGTCTGCTTGACTGCTGTCGGACTGATTGAAATTGAAATTGGAAAAATTACCTAGTGTAACAATGTTCACCCATTCACGGGTACTTTTATTGTTGTAAATTAAATAATAAGCAAAAATCTCTTGTGTCTGCACAAATTGTACGTGTTTTGTGTAATGCAGCAATATTTCGAAATGGATGATAGTGCTGATCATGATGATTATGATGGTGATGCTGATGAAAATGTATGGTTAGTACAGATAGACTTCGGGTTCAGAGATTACAATTCCATGGAATATTGAATAGCTCGTATAAATATAAATAACCCAGCAAACAAAATGTCGTTAAAAAAAAACTATGAAAATATTCTTTTCGACCAGAAAGTAGTACACACCGGAGAACGCCTGCGATCTACCGCAACCGACCAGTGTATTTAGTAAACACCAATATTTGCAATCTTAAATCACCAATTGGTAAAAAAATTTCAACCGCCAATATCCAATGCAACCGACGACTGTCGGTGTTTGTTAGTATGAGTGTTGGTCTCTCGAAAACACCGTAGTAAAGCAATCACACAAAATGGCAGTGATGCCAATTTGGTGCTTTTAGCACCAAATTTAGTGCTTTTTGATTTCCAAAAACCACCAAATTGCCTTTTTAGTGCCTTTTCAAAAAAACCACCAACTTGGTGCTTTTTGGCATTTTCATTTAGTGCTTTTGTTGCTTTTTCCACGTTGAACAGTACTAAGTTTAATTGGCGATATCTTCTCACACAAAAATTCGGATTCGACTTTCAAAAGCTTAAGAAACTCAACTATATTGCCAACTAGAGAATTTTATTGTTATGAAGGTGCTATTGATTCTTTTTTAATCAATATTTTAGGGTATTCTTTAGAAATGTCAAAGGACGAGTGACGAATTTCTGAACTTGATAAATATGTCATTAAAAACGTTTGTATTAAATTCACAAATCACTTATAACTGAAATAAGAAATAGACTCCCTCCAAATATTAATATTTTCAAATTTAATGTCGAAAAATGCTTTTCTCGTCTGAAAAAATTATTGTGAAATTTGAAAGACATTACAATAGAGGTTCATACCCCCATGTTCTGGTTTACAAATTCGCAAAACGCAAAATTTTGCATTTTCAATAACTTTTGAACCATTCCAGGTTTGTTCCAGTTAACTTTCTTATCAATAAGAACTATTTATACAAATTTTGTATTAGATATGGTTCAGAAAATAGAGGTTGAGAAACAAATTAGAACTGCGTGAAATTAAAAAAACATAAGTTGGAAGTTTTTTTTGTTTGTTTAGTAGAGCATTGAATTTTAACGGGCTTTAGTAGTTTTTGTGGTGAAAGGTGGTATATTAAAATTTATAATATATTTTTAATGCTTTTTGCCCTTCGGCAGTTGGCATTTCTGCAAATTGGTTACCCATATCTCAGCATTTTGGTATTCTCTTAGTACGTACTCTCTCAATTCTCTTGAGCTAATGCCAAATGCTGGTAATTGTTGTTGTTGAGTGCAATCCTGGGATGGAAAATGCAGTACTATAGTACTTTTTTCAATACTTTTTCACCCCGGTCAGTACCGTAGTACCCCTGCAAATGATTTAGTACCTTTTGTGTAGTACCTTTGGAGTCGATATCAGATTTATGGTACAATAGCTTTGACAAAATATTTTAATATTTTGAGAAAGTCTTTATCAACCTTATTTGCTAATAGTCTTTTACAAATATGGCAAAACAGACATGTTCATGTGGGAAGAAAATCTCGATTTTGTAAAAGACATAGTCAAAAACAGGATTTTATTAAACTTCAAGAATGTTTTAGTCGAAAAAAGAATGCGATTCTATATTATCGATTTTTTATTTCGGTAGAAAATGTTGTCAAAATTTTATTTCTATATAGAATTTTTGCAAAATTTTATTTGTATAGAAAATTTTGTCAAAATTTTATTTCAATTGAAAATTTTGTAAAAATTTTGTTTCAATTGAAAATTTTGTAAAAATTTTATTTCTATAAGAAATTTTTGCAAAATTCTACTTCCAAAGAAAAAATTTTGCAAAATTTTATTTCTATAGAGAAAAATTTGCAAAATTTTATTTCTATAGAAAATTTTGTCAAAATTTTATTTTCTTTAAAATTCAGTCTATCGGAGCTCTTGACAATAATCTTCCAGTGAACTTTTTGTTGAAATTTCGTAAAAAATACCTTTCCGCTCAAAACATACCTTTTTTGTACTTTCTTAAAAATTGTATTTTCCATCCCTGGTGCAATCACACTTAAGTGCCACACTCGTTTTTTGTTTACCGAGCGTCGTTGCAGTTCTCTGGTATAGAAAAAGCTTCATTATGAAATCGGTCACTAAATTTGAGCCATTGAAACAAACACGTTAATATAATGAATTTTTTCGTTATTTTAACGCATTTTCTGTTTAACAAGGGAACGATTCATACTATTAACGAAATTATTCATTGTTTTAAGGAATATGTTTCGTTGTAGATATGAAAAATTAACTTTGGCTCAATATTACTACAATTTTTTATATAAAAAATGAATATTACATAGCACGGAAGTTATCTATTTAAGCTTTAGTTCTTCAGATGTGAGGCGGCTTTCGTATTTCGGATTTGAAAAAAAAAACACTTACAAAACGATTTTTTCCTAAGTGGCTACAGGGTGGCTGATACAAAGTAAAGCTTTCTTATATATATTTTTTTAATATTATTTTTCAAAAACAAATGTCGGAAATAACATCAAATTGTAGAATCAGTTTAGAATTGTTCGAATTGGCTAACTTTGACTCGAAACTTAGGCCTTCCAACTTGCGACAAAGCCCTCACATGCTGCACGAAAGTGGCTCTGCAGCATTTTGACCCATATCCAGCGCCGTCTTGGGATGGTGGGACAATCTAACTCTTCAAAAAACCCAATGATTGAGATCTGAAAATTCTGGTGGCCATTAAGCAGAAGAAAGAAGTAAAGAGATTTCTTTTCAAGCCATTCGTAGTTCCGCGTGTTGAGTATGATGGTACTGTGTGCTGTTGGAATGGAATGGTCTGTTCATCTACCAAGGGCTTCAATGCCGTTAGGCATTTATTTGACTCCATGGTCTATGAATTTGAGCGCTGAACGTCCATCGGTCGTTACCGCGCTTCCCCCCGATATCATCGACAGCGCTTGATTTCTGATGGCCACTGGAAGGTGTAAGTTTTCTGTGGACCTCATTGGCAAGTAAACTATAGTAAACCAACTTGGAATGTCTTCTCACTGGAGAAACCAAAATTCGGTAACTGCCCACATTCGTGCAAGCGAAGCAACTCCTTGAGTCTTTCAAGTTAAACTTTTATTGTGAATCAATTGCTCATTTTCTAATTTTTTTTATAGAATATTTAGCCAGTGTTTCCATTGTATCAGTATTTTTCAGCGGTGATACTTTTGTGCCATAATATCGTAAGGCCATATTGTTTTTTCTATTTTGTCATGTTGGTTGTGTAACTTTTTAATTACTTTTTTTTGCAAATTAAATCACGTTAAAGTTACAGATGTGCCCTGTCCTACACTCCGAATACTTCTATTACCTTGTGTACTTTTGCATTTTCGTATCATCGTTTTTCTTAATGTAAGTATGCACCATGTAACGCGAGTGAAACTTTTTGTGGAACTTTTGGGATACTTTCAAATTCTGAGACAATCTAATTATGTCCCTCTGCCTTGCTATTTGTCTGCACTGAAAACCAAGCTTATTCAATTCCAAAGATTTTGTATTTACTTCAACAATCTAGGTATTGATTCCGCGAGATTTCAAATGTGCGTGAATGGGCCTAAATGAAATATGTCGGGCGTCAGCGTGAGTGAGAAATAAAATCGGTTCGTAAATGTTCTTTAGTAAAAGTTTTGCAAATTCATTTGCTCATGATCTAACAACACACCCGCAAAAAACTAACGTTCCAGCTAAAGATTTAGATCTTGCTCATATGGTAATCAAATCTTTTATTTTAATAATTTATTTAAAAATTTGTTCGTTTCGTGAAAGCGCTTCAGCGTTCTGTTTTTTCATCTTTTGTGCACCCATAAAAAATCATGAACGGCCTGTCCGATTAGAAACGATCCGTTCATAAAAGTGAATGACGCCTACGTCATACGGAAAACAGACGATGACAGTGAAAATGTAATGGTTACGACATTATAATCAGGCATACATGATTTAAATTTTAAGCTATAAAGATCCATAATTGTTTTATTATCGTATTTTTTTTTTATAAAATTTTCTGAAATACTAAAAAATGTGAAAAGTTTTTGCGCATTTTTTTTAAAATCCTGCACAGTAACATTGTAATGCATACTAATTTACACCTTTTTTATTTTTACACTAAAGTTACATTACAAATTAAGCATTTTCAAATGAATAAATCTAAAAATGCTTGCGCTACCGTAACCAGAACCTGGATTGTCTGCTCCATACGCGTAAAAAGTTGCCTAGGCACATTGCAGCACCGACTGAGCTTTGATTTTTTGTGAACGTTTCCGTTTCATTTTGTTACCGTCCGTTCACGATTTTGAAAAGTATTTTTTTCTATTAGTGTAATTGTGTAAAATGACAAGCAAACAAAAAAATTCTTTCCTCCCAGAAGAAATTTTACACCAACGCAGATCGTTTAAATTTTTCGCGAACAAAATTTTTGTATTAGAAAAATAGATTGCAAATAAACAGAATTAAAAAAAAAATTGTTTAGAAGAAAAAACCATAGTACAATATTTTTATGATAAAAGTTGTCCAGTTTGTTTTATAACCACAAAAAGCCTTCTATTGTGAGTTCAAACATCCATTTAAGCTTCTCGTTTTTTTCTGAATTACACCGATTTTTAAAATACAAATTCTTCACTTTCAATTTCAGACCAAAAACAAACGGAATCTCATAGTACAATCAAATGGCCTCTAATCTTTTCAATATCGATGTAGCCTCGACTAACAGTATAAGTTTGAGTACAGTTTTACGGGCATCACGTTTATTTATCGTCTATATAAGAACTTTAGGTTTAAGGACAAAATGTTTCATATGTTTTTTTTTTTTTTGATAAAATACTAAATTAAATTAATTAAAAGTTACCCGATAAATTATTCTAGTACAAGTAGTAGATAGGTTTGAACAAATATTATTCAGTACTCCGGTTGTTTTTTTATTTGAAATTATTACCATGTGTACTACTATTCCGGTCTCGTTTAATTTAACCGTACATTTCGTTCATTTACTACTTTTACTACCAGTAAAGTAAGGGAAAGCAATTTAAAATAAAAATAAATAAAATATAAATATAAATGAAAATAAATTACAATAAATAAAATTAAATGATGGTTAAACTTAAATTTAAAGAAATTAAATTGCAATTCAAATTTAAATAAAATAAATTTAATTAATTAAAATGAAGTTTAAATTTAAGTAAATTTAATTTAAAAAATATAAAAAATGATTAAAAATAAAATAATTTAAATGAAAATCAATTAAATTAAATTAAATCTAGTTAAATATAAATCAATTAAATTAAAATTAAACTTAAATCGAAATAAAATAAATGTAATTCATATTCAGAAAAAAACTAAAATAAATTAAATTAGGTTTAAATTTAAATAAATTTAAATCATTTACTTAATAGTACTGTTAGATCCATTAAATTAAATTTGTAAAATTAATTTCTAAAGTAAATGATTTAAATATAAAAATAAACTAATGAAAGAATTAAAATGAAAATAAAATAAATTAAACCAAATTAAAAAAATATTAAATTAAAAAGTAATATTTAATTTAAAATTTGTATTTAAATTAAACTCAATTAAATTAAAGTTATTTAAACATAAATTTAATTAAACTAATTTCAAACTTAAATCGAAACAAAATAAATATAATTCAAATTCAGAAAAAAACTAAAATAAATTAAATTAGGTTTACATTTAAATACATTTAAATCATTTACTTAATAGTATTGTTAGATGAATTAAATTAAATTTGTAAAACTAATTTCTAAAGTAAATGATTTAAATATAAAAATAAACTAATGAAAGAATTAAAATGAAAATAAAATAAATTAAACCAAATTAAAAAAAAATTAAATTGAAAAGTAATATTTAATTTAAAATTTGTATTTAAATTAAACTCAATTAAAGTTGAAGTCAGTTAAATATAAAATCAATTAAATTAATTTTAAACTTAAATCGAAATAAAATAAATGTAATTCATGTTCAGAAAAAAACTAAAATAAATTAAATTAGGTTTAAATTTAAATAAATTTAAATCATTTACTTAATAGTACTGTTAGATAAATTAAATTTGTAAAACTAATTTCTAAAATAAATGATTTAAATATAAAAATAAAATAATAAATTAATTAAAATGAAAATAAAATAAATTAAACCAAATTAAAAAAAAATAAATTAAAAAGTAATATTAAATAATCAATATTAAATTTAAAATTTTTATTTAAATTAAACTCAATTAAATTAAAGTTATTTAAATATAAATTTAATTAAACTAATTTCAAACTTAAATCGAAACAAAATAAATATAATTCAAATTCAGAAAAAAACTAAAATAAATTAAATTAGGTTTACATTTAAATAAATTTAAATCATTTACTTAATACTAATGTTAGACAAATTAAATTAAATTTGTAAAATTAATTTCTAAAGTAAATGATTTAAATATAAAAATTAAATAAAGAAATAATTAAAATGAAAATAAAATAAATTAAAAAAAAAATTGAAATTAAAAAAAAAGTAATATTAAATAATCAATATAAAATTTAAAATTTTTATTTAAATTAAACTCAATTAAATGTTATGAGAATTAAGTTCAATATTTAGTGTGACGTCCACACATTTACTTTTTCTAATGTGTTTGCTATTAGTCTCCGTATTTAGTTACGTTCAAATATATATTTTTTTTTACATTTTAGGACTATTTCAAAATGCAATTAATTACGAATATATAAAATACTAATTTTTACTTATTATTCATATTACATTATTCATTTTAAATATTGCAGTTTCTATTTTTTTTTCTTCAAATTAAAATTTTCTAAATACCTAATAGTTTAAAAAAATAAAATTAAAAATAGAAAAGTACATTGTAGTCATAGCATATGCTTAGTTTAATGAGACTTTAAAATAATAAAACAAGTATTTAAATACAAAAATAAATAATCATTTCAATCAATGTGGGGAAAAGACACTGGTGTTGTGTTCGTCTGGCATAGACCTCGCGATTTTTTCTTATCTATAACAAATCTAAAATTTGAAAATGTTACGAAAATGTTCGTTCTACACACAGCGATGAAAATGTTCCATTCAAACAATGAAAATGTTCAAAAATGCATAACAGTAACGAAAAAGTTCATCGTATTCATGAAAAAGTTCATCGTATTTATGAAAAAGTTCATGACGTTGGCTCAGTTTTAATGACAAATTTCATTAACATTACAAAGCCTTTTCTGCCAGTTATGGAGGAGGCCACCCCCTCCTCCCTGTCTTGATTTAAAAATTTCCCTATTATGCGTTCAAGAACTTGCCATGTATTCCTAGAATATTTCTAGGACTTGGTGGCATTAATACGAAAAACACACATTCAAAAGAGTCGGGACGGAGGGAAGGCTCTCTCATATCCTCAGCTTTCAGGATCTTGCCGGAGATTTCTAGTATGTTAAGTTTATTTTGTTATTCCTAATGTGGAAAATGGGGGTTTCATTTTTAGCCACAAATATTTCAGAAAATTTTAGTAACATTTCGTTAAGAGTGATACGATCGGACCCTTGGTGAGCTATATCGAAACAAAGACCCATATCCAAACTTAGTGGTTATCTATTTAATGGTATTGCATTTAACGAGACCTATCTGTAGTCTTCCGACTTCAATTTGGTGGCATTTTGGTGTTACAACAACAGCTTCCGAAACTGTCACTGGGTCTGTCTCCTACTGCTACTGCTGCTGCTGCTGTCGCTACTGCTGCTACTTGTGATTGCTGCTGGCATGTGATGATGGTATAAAACGATGATTATAGAATTCATTTAGACTGACTGCAGTTCATAACTGTCAGTTATTTAAACAAAATGGATGGAATATTGAATGAATGAAGAATCTGTAAACGGGTGAATGAATGAATGGATAAATGGCTATGGTTTTGAATTGAATATGAATTTTGTCCATTTCATTTTTGTTTTTTTTTTTTCAATCTTAGAATGTCTGCATGCACATCCAAAAGCATGGTTCACTATGTGCAATGACACAAAACCTACGGCAAATGATTGTTATGCGTTGTTAAATGATGGTAATTTGTGACATCCTTTTTAAAGAGAAGAATAAACCATATATTTTATTTTTATTTTGTTTTTTTTTTTATGATTGAAAGTGTTAAATCCACAAAAAAAATCCATATATGGTGAAAAGTATAGACATGCCGGTAGACAAAACAATGAGCGTATATAGTTAGCATCGATCCTACTAAAAAATAAATTCTTCAACAATGGATTCGGAGAATTCGTTTATTTAACTTGCTAAAGCTGCATATTTTAAATACCAATGTTTTATTCAAAGTATATTTCTGAAAAATATTTTCTCCGTATAGGTCATTTTTCATTTTTTTTATTTTTTTCCTCATTTCATTTTGAAAAAAAAATCAAAAAACAAATTTTGCGAATATATGATTTGTTTTATTCTAAATATATTTTTGAAAATTTTTCTCATTGTAGACCATTTCAATTTTTTTATATCCTCCACCATAGGATGGGGGTATATTAACTTAGTCATTCCGTTTGTAACACATCGAAATATTGGCCTAAGACCCCATAAAGTATAGATATTCTATGTTGTGGTGAAATTCTGAGTCGATCTAAGCATGTCCGTCAGTCTTTGGAAATCACACAAACTTCCGAACGAAACAAGCTATAGACTTCAAACTAGGCACAATTATTTGTTATTGATGTACGTCGGACGGTATTGAAAATGGGCCATATCGGACCACGTTTACGTATAGCCCCCATATAAAACGTTTCCCAGATTTGACTTCCGGAGCCTCTTGGAGGAGCAAATTTCATCCGATATGTTTGAAATTTGGTACGTAATGTTAGTATATGGTCTCTAGCAACCATGTAAAAATTGGATCATATCGGTCCATAATTATATATAGCCCCCATATAAACCGATCCCCACACCCTCACAAAGAATCGCTTCTGTAACATATACTCCCAAACATATTTTGCTTCAAGCATATACATTTTTGGGTATTGCCCAAACATTTATATGTTTGATCTCTACCAATATATGATATGTTTGAAAGCATATTGGTCTAAACAATATATGTTTGGGTAGTCTAAGTTCCAAACATTTTGTATTTTTGCATCCAAATTCAATAATGTTGTCTTCTTAATAATGTTGTCTTCTTTTATTATTTATTTGTCTTCTTTTATTTATTTATTTATATATTTACAATCATAACGAATTATAAAAATAAACAGGTAATATAGGTGCTAACAACATAGGTTTTCGTCCTGAATGCTCAAAATTTTGTTTCTGCCCAATTGTATATTAGGTTAGGTTAAAGTGGCAGCCCGATTAAGATTCAGGCTCACTTAGACTATTCAGTCCATTGTGATACCACATTAACTAAAAGTACCTATTACATATGGGCACTTCTAGTTTTAACCGCTGAACCTTCTTGATTATTTTTCTTTGTTGAACCAACCAGATTGTTCCAAAAACATTAGCAGACTGCTTAAGTTAACGTTTTCCAGATCCGCCAGTAATCTGAAGCTATATGCTCCTAAAAGTTGCTTGCGCTTTACACAAAATACAGGACACTCACACAAGAGGTGTTTAATTGATTCTTTTTCCTCCGCATGATGACAGCTCATACAATAGTCATTATACTTCGCGCCAATAGTTTTTGCAAAATCTCCTATCTGGCAGCGACCCGTTATAGCAGATATCAGGAGTGATATCTGACGTCTCGAGAACATTAGCATATCTAGTGTGCGGTTTAAGTTGAAATGGGGCCATATTTGCTTGGTGTCGTTACAACTCTTGCAATTCTCCCATCGAACATTTGCCATCATAACAGCCTTCTCACGCAGCATGAGCTTGCAGGTAGCTAGGGGCATACCAACAAATTCTAGTTCCCCTGGAATATGTAAGGTAGTCCCTAGCCTTGCCAACTCATCGGCTTCGCAGTTCCCCGGTATGTTCCTATGGCCAGGCACCCATATTAGGTGAATATTGTACTGCTCAGCCATCTCATTGAGAGATTTGCGGCAATCGATGGCCGTTTTCGAGTTGAGGAACACAGAGTCCAAGGATTTTATTGCAGGTTGACTGTCTGAGTATATATTAATGCCAATATTTGTTGGAACATTACTTCTCAGCCAATTCGCCACCTCTCTTATTGCTAATATTTCAGCCGGAAAAACACTACAGTGATTAGGTAATCTTTTCGCTATTTGAAGTTCCAAATCATTAGAATATACTCCGAAACCCACTTGTCCATCCAATTTGGAGCCATCAGTGTAGAAATCTATATATTCTTTATTCCCCGGGGTCTGTGTGCACCACGCCTCACTGTTGGGGATTAGAGTCTCAAACAAACAAATTGTATATTCCCCGACATCTTTCTCACTTCCACGAGATTTGTTAGTTCTTAGCACCTTTTTCTGTAATACAAACATTGTAGAAGAAATTATTCAATTTTATGATTTTTTTATTTTAATTTTACCTTTTGTCGGACGGGGATTCGAACAGCGGACCACACAGTTTGTAAGGATCAAAGAAGTAGCTGATCAATTGCCCAAGGAAAAATAAAATGTTAATTTTGTAATAACAAGCAACAACCACCAACTTAATTCAATATCGCTCCCTGTTAAATAGCGCTCCAAGCTACTAAACACATATATGTTTATAGGCTATTTCTAAATTAATATATGTTTGCATCCAAGCATATTATATTTACAAACATTTTATGTCCCAAACATAATATGTTCTAACATATTAACATATATGTCCCAAACATGTTATGCTAGTTTATGAACATAATATGCTTGCACTCAAAAATATTGTGTTTAAAAATTTGTGTTCCAAACATATAATGTTTATAGCCAAACATATGAAAAACAGTCTTTTTCATCCGTGCAGATTTGACCTCCGGAGCCTATTGGAGGAACGAAATTCATCCGATTTCGGAATTACCACATTCCTCATCAGCATCCTCTACTTGCAGCAAAACTAACATATTAACCAATTATCAGAATAAATTCAGACAATTCTTTAAACCTAACAATGAACCACACTTGAACCTTCCGAAAAGAGGTTTTGCATGATAGCCGACTTATGCCGAAATAAATTCGTACAAATATATCTCTTTTCCTATGCCACTGTCAAATCATCGATTTAAGTGCAGTTGGCTGGGTTTATTTTGAGCGTGCTTCCTCTTTTTATACCCTCCACCATAGGAGGGGGGTATATTAACTTTGTCATTCCGTTCGTAACACATCGAAATATTGATCTAAGACCCCATAAAGTATATATATTCTGGGTCGTGGGGAAATTCTGAGTCGGTCTGAGCATGTCCGTCCGTCCGTCCATCCGTCCGTCTGTTGAAATCACGCTAACTTCCGAACGAAACAAGCTATCGACTTGAAACTTGGCACAAGTAGTTGTTATTGACGTAGGTCGGATGGTATTGCAAATGGGCCATATCGGTCCACTTTTACGTATAGCCCCCATATAAACGGACCCCCAAATTTGGCTTGCGAGGCCTCTAAGAGAAGCAAATTTCATCCGATCCGGCTGAAATTTGGTACATGGTGTTAGTATATGGTCTCTAACAACCATGCAAAAATTGGTCCACATCGGTCCATAATTATATATAGACCCCATATAAACCGATCCCCCGATTTGGCTTGCGGAGCCTCTAAGAGAAACAAATTTCATCCGATCCGCCTGAAATTTGGTACATGGTGTTAGTATATGGTCTCTAACAACCATGCAAAAATTGGTCCACATCGGTCCATAATTATATATAGACCCCATATAAACCGATCCCCCGATTTGGCTTACAAAGCCTCTAAGAGAAACAAATTTCATCCGATCCGGCTGAAATTTGGTACATGATGTTAGTATATGGTCTCTAATAACCATGCAAAAATTGGTCCATATCGGTCCATAATTATATATAGCCCCCATATAAACCGATCACCAGATTTGACCTCCGGAGCCTTTTGTAAGCAAAATTCATCTGATTCAGTTGAAATTTGGTACGTGATGTTAATATATGGCCTCAAACACCCATGCAAAAATTGGTCGATATCGGTCCATAATTATATATAGCCCCCATATAAACCGATCCCCAGATTTGACCTTCGGAGCCCTTGGAAGAGCAAAATTCGTCCGATTCGTTTGAAATTTGGTACGTGATGTTAGTATATGGTATCCAACAACCATGCAGGAATTGGTTCATATCAGTCCATAATTATATATAACCCCCATATAAACCGATCCCCAGATTTGACCTCCGGTGCCTTTTGGAGAAGCAAAATTCATCCGATCTGGTTGAAATTTGGTACGTGGTGGTAGTATAATATTTAAAAACCATGCCAAAAGTGGTCCATATCAGTCCATAAATTTATAGCCCCCATATAAACCGTTCCCGAGATTTGGTTTTGGAACCTCTTGGAGGAGCAAATTTCATCCGAGTGAGTTGAAATTTGTGGATGACAGTCTTTCGTAGAAGTTTCTACGCAATCCATGGTGGAGGGTGCATAAGATTCGGCCTGGCCGAACTTACGGCCGTATATACTTGTTTTCATTCGTTTTGTTTTGTTATTGTGGGTTTTGTTCTTTAAGCATTGTTGTTGTTTTTTGATTTCAGCTTAAAACCATGCGTTGACTAAACTACAATTGCAGCTTAACCAACAGAGGAAAAGAATGTTTGTCAAATTTATTTTGGCAAAGCCCTATAGACTGCAAGATGGTTGGGTGGATGCACGTTTCGGAATTACCACATTCCTCATCAGTTAATTTAATAACGATTTTTCTTAAATCAAAAATATTTTGCTTTACCTTAAGCAAAATTTTCCTCAGTTCAAGGACATATGACTTTAATGGGGGGGGGGACGCAAATTTCGCTGATTTGTGTCCAAAATTTAATAAATTTGAAGCAAAGATTATAAATTTTCTTCTAATTTAAAATTTCATTAATTTAAAGAAATATGTTCTTAATACTGTGTAAATTGCGTGCCCTAAAATTCAGGTTGCATAATCTTTCAAATTAGGTAAATATTTTTTCGGTGTATATTTAGGCTATATTTCATACAATTTCAATATATCAAGCAATTGAAAGATATTTTATATAAATCAACAATTATTTTCTTTACATTAAAGAAGTATTGACCTTAACTGAAACGATAAAACGAAAATTTCACAGATGAATATGCAGAAGAAGTAAAATTTTAAAACCGAAACTATAAATTTTATTTGAAATTGAAATGTTCTTATTCTAAAGAAATTTGGCTTTATTGATCAATTACTACCCTTAAATTATAGATGACTTATAGATGACCTATGGGAACACTATTTTTTTCTTCAGTGTAACTTAAAAAAGCATAGCATATTCTAAAAGAGCCTATTTAGAAATATAATTAGCCAAAAATGGCCATACGCCATACGAGGCTAATATGACATTTTTTCTTTATTGTGAACTGATTTTTTACAAAAAAAATAATACACACATTTCTCCCAGTGTAATCCACCTGGCAATCATTTGTTCTTCTTGTCAACAAGGTCGTTATTTTCTCATGAGCTTGTCCCATAAAGGGCTGCCTGCATGGCAACAACTTCAACTGAACATAGAGGAGGAAACAATTAGCAAATGTTAGTGGTCTTTCTCACTGCTCGGCATTTGGACGAAAACTCACTACAGGATTCCAACTTTATAATAGAGAGAGAGGGGAATCTAAATGCAGATAGTTCATATAAGATATGAAAATAGCTGGCTGAATCAATTTATGTGTTTAAACCCTTTTCTATTCTACCTAGATCGACTTCTTTATCAGCCATGCATGAATGATTGGCCAAAAGGTGTAACTTGGTCGTAGTTTTTTAAGAGGAAGTAGTAGGTCTCTTGACCGGGGAAACCCCATTGGTGGTGTGGTATTAAACAAAGCATAACACATAACAGTTCAACAGAGAATAGATAGGGGAAAGAGCAACAGCTAACAAAAAACTCCAATGGTAACTTGAACAACCTTCGAAAAAAACGATATGAGAAAAAAATGCAATAACTGCAGCGGAAAAATTCCCTATGCATCACTGGGGACAAGTGTCCTATATTGAGGCTCTTGGCAACATGTGAACAAAAATTGAAATGCAATTTTCCATGCAGTCAACTGTCATAAGCAATGAATCCTGCCAAAGGATAGCAGGGACTATATACTCGTACACTCTCTCGGCAATTTCAATTTCATATTTTTTCCCCCCCTTTATCATAATCAATTGGGCTATGGAAAGTACCCCGACCATTTTATTTTCATAGAATCTTCTGTCAATATCCAATTTGGTTTTAATTAAAAGACCTTTTAGCCATCACAATGACAGTTGTTAGCAAAGACAATAAACTTGAGGAAGATAGGAAATTGGCTTGCGTCATACCAAATGTTGCATTTACCATGTTAGTTCCATACATGTTCGTAATTTTTTTATTTGTTTTTCGTTTTTATTTTTTAAATGAAAAACTTAATTTTCCTAATGAAATAATGTTAAATTTTAGGCAACAACAAAAAAACTATATTTTCCCGTTTAAGGAAATTTATTTCGTGCACTTAATTTCTTTTTATTTGCATTTTAATGCTATGACAATACTTGTCGTATACGCGTTTGGTTCGAGTATGAAACTAACACGGTAAATGGTTTGATCTCCTCAGTAGCCAATTTCCTATCTTCCTCAAGTTTATTGTTTTTGGTTGTTAGTTTTTCTCCATATTTTTTTTTTCGTTATTGTTTTTTGTTACATTCCAATATTTATTGTTGGTTTTTGTTTAAGGGCATAAATATGCAAATTGTAAATAAATGTACAATTTCAAAACTAAAACAACAATAAAAAAAATAAAACCACCTTTTATATGGAACAAGTCAATTGATATGCTTTGTTTTTTTTTTTTCTTTTCTTTTTTTTAAGGAATTTTTTGTAATTATGCAAATTATGGAAATAATAAAAACTATGCAAAGAATATTCATTCAAACCCTTATGCGCACACAAGAGAATTATTAGTTAGTGCATATGACCCTGTCTAGTCGATTGATGAACATTTTTGAATAATTTATGGCGTTTAATTTTATAGGAAATGATTTTTTTTTTTTTTTCAAATTAAAAATGACACTACAATTCTATCAATTATAAACTGTTTAATGAAATCCCAATGCCAATATTATTTTTGCCATAATCAAAAGATATTTAAAAAATTGTTACACTGACAAAAAAAATACCTACATAATGCAGATTAGGACATAAATTTCTTTAATACAAAAAATTTTAGTTAAAAGAATTTTTAAGAAATTTATTTCAAAAATGTCCATTAATGTTCCACTGACCAAAAAATGGCGTTTAGGGGAAAAAAATTAACCCACAAAATTGAAATAATTTGTTTTTAAATTAATACATTTTAATTAAAGGATTTTTGTATCTTGGAAAAAAAATTAGAGAGTATATTAATGTTACACTGAAAAAAATACATATAAAAATGAGGATTAGAGCAAACAATGTATCCACAGTTTTAAAATGAATTCCATTAAAATAAATAAATTTTAATTGAAATAATTTTTAAAATAACGATTTTCGAATATTTAAATTTTTTATCTTAAAAACCGTTAAAAAAATTATTAGAAATATTATTTTGTTTCTATAATCATAAGGAATTTAAATAAATGTTATACTGACAAAAAAATATCTAAGTAATAATAACATTTTTAGAACATAAAATTTACCCACAATATTAAAACAAATTTCTTTATAATAAAGAAATTTATTAACCGAATATTTAAAATATTTATCTAAAAAATTGTCTTTGGAAAATTTCTTCCTTTCATAAGAGTGATATATCTTTGAGGTACATATTATCACGGCTGCTAAAAAAAGAAAAATCTTTCCTTTTATTCATAAAAAATCGTCATAATCGGCAATGTAAATAATATTAATAGAAAGTATATTTTTTGGTTAGAACCAAAAGTAGTTATTTCATAAAAAAAAAAAACAGAAATTAATGTTTTTGATGATTTATCAGATATTTATGTCTCTACGTGTTTTTTTTTTTTGTACTTTACTATAATATTATTATAATTAAATAATGGTATTAAAATAACTTGAGTTATTTTAATTTTGGGTAATCTTTTGAATCATTCTACAACGAGCTTTAAATTTTAGTTTTGTTAAAGTTTACCTGACTAAAAATTCGTTCCACGTTTGCTGTGTAGAATTTTGACTAAACTTGTCAGAATTTTGACTAATCTAAAAAAAAAAAACAAAAACAAAATGAAATCGCCACATTTTATTTGTGAAATTTTTTCCATAAAATTTTCGAATTTATTTCCATATTTTCACAAATTTCGCCAAAATTTAAAATTGAAAATAAATTTAAAATTTAATTCCCTCGGCTAAATTGACAACCTTGCAAATGATTGTCGTTTATGTGAACATATATATTCGCAGATAAAAATATCTCCAAAATATGTTCAAGCAAAAATTTATTGAAGTTTAAAACCACATCAATTAAAAATAAATTTTAAGAGTATTGGAAACTACTCTATACAGGTATTTCGAAAGTGCTCCTGGAAAAATGTTTGACACTCATTTTGGGCAAATATTTGCCTAGTGTGACCATACCCTAAGTTTTTTCCCCATCATGACATTTTTAAGCTAGTATATCTTGTTTTTGTTCATTGCGATTTTATGCCCTCCACCATAGGAAGGGGGTATATTAATTTTGTCATTCCGTTTGTAACACATCAAAATTCTGAGTCGATCTGAGCATGTCCGTCCGTCCGCCCGTCCGTCTGTTGAAATCACGCTAACTTCCGAACGAAACAAGCTATCGACTTGAAACTTGGCACAAGTAGTTGTTATTATTGTAGGTCAGATGGTATTGCAAATGGGCCATATCGGTCCACTTTTACGTATAGCCTCCATATAAACGGACCCCCAAATTTGGCTTGCAGACCCTCTAAGAGAAGCAAATTTCATCCGATCCGGCTGAAATTTGGTACATGATGTTAGTATATGGTCTTTAACAACCATGCAAAAATTGGTCCACATCGGTCAATAATTAGATATAGCCCCCATATAAACCGATCCCCCGATTTGGCCTGCGGAGCCTTCAAGAGAAGCAAATTTCATCCGATCCGGCTGAAATTTGGTACATGGTGTTAGTATATGGTATCTAATGACCATGCAAAAAAGTGTCCACATCGGTCAATAATTAGATATAGCCCCCATATAAACCGATCCCCAGATTTGACCTTCGGAGCCCTTGGAAGAGCAAAATTCGTCCGATTCGGTTGAAATTTGGTACATGATGTTAGTATATGGTATCCAACAACCATGCAGGAATTGGTTCATATCAGTCCATAATTATATATAACCCCCATATAAACCGATCCCCAGATTTGACCTCCGGTACCTTTTGGAGAAGCAAAATTCATCCGATCTGGTTGAAATTTGGTACGTGGTGGTAGTATATGATATTTAACAACCATGCCAAAAGTGCTCCATATCAGTCCCGATCCCGAAATTTGGTTTTGGAGCCTCTTGGAGGAGCAAATTTCATCCGAGTCAGTTGAAATTTGCTACATTGTGCTAGTATCTGGCCGTTAACAACTATGCCTAATTAGGTCCATATCGGTCTATAGTTATATATATAGCCCCCAGATAAATCGATTCCCAATCACACAAAAATTGGTCCATATCAAGTTCATAATTGTATATAGCCCCCATATAAGCGACCCCCAAATTTCAATTCTGGCTCCCTACGTACCGTGCAAAAGTCCATATCGATACGTAATTATTTGTAGACTTACCTACACATACCATTTTTGTCTAATATATACCACGTATGGACTAACTCACAATTTAGAAAACGATTTAAGATCCCAAAACCCAAATAATTCGATTGTGGATGACAGTCTTTCGTAGAAGTTTCTACGCTATCCATGGTGGAGGGTACATAAGATTCGGCCTGGCCAAACTTACGGCCATATATACTTGTTTTGTTCTGCTTTTCCTTCTTTCTATTTGATTTCATAGTTCCTTTTATCTGATGTGCTCAAAAGTCATGTATCGTACATACACTGGTAACAATTTTTTCAATTTTTTCAATTTCTTCAACCACAAAATTAATTAGAAATAAAAAATATTTTCTATTAATAAATTAATTAATTTCTTCGACACTTTCAAATAATTTTCAATTAGTTCAATTAAAAATTTAATTAATGTTGGACGCAAAACTCAATTAATTTTTTTGATAAAGGCTAACAATTACACATTGAATTATTTTATATTTAAGCTAAAATTCAATTAACTAATGCATAGTGATTATTTACGAATAATGTTTTTTCATTTGGAAATATTTATTTTTTTTTTTTTTTGATTGGAATAATTAATAGTTTAATTAAAAATGTAAAACTATTCAAACATTTTCTTAGTTGACTCTATTTTTTAATTTGATTAGAAAATTAATTGTATGAGAATATTTTTTAATTATTGAGAATTCATCTTCAATCAATTTTTTAATTGGATATATTTTGGAGATATTTTTTCTGTGTTTATTTATTTATAATTATTTTACCTTTACATAAAAAGCATTTTCTTAAAATATTATAAGAGTTCATTGTTGTTGTTCTATTTTTGAAAAAAAAAACTCCTTAGTTTATAGGAATTCTTTACTAATATTGTATAAAATTTTGTATCCCCAAATTTAGCTTGAATAATTTTTCATATTAGATATTTTCTTCTGTGTCCTTTATCATTGAATAATATCAATTTATTCAAAAATCTGCCTATTTATTTGGATTTTTATTCAATTTACTATAACTTTGACAAAGTTGATTGGCCACATTTTACTTTCATTTACAAAATGTAATTTTCCCAATTGTTTTTCAATGTAAATCTCAAAATCATTCCTATCTTTGATTGTTGCTTAAAATGTAGCTTTTGATGTTATTCCTATTTGCCATATATTGTTGTTAGAACTTTCTTTAAAAAAATCCAATAGAATTGAATTCAAGGCATATTTCCTTATTATATTTTCCTTTTCTATATTCTCTTATATTGAGATATACAATAAAATAACAAAAATTTGATTTAGAATCCCGCCAGATATTTTCATGTATTGATATCGAGTTTGTCATATTTACACACTTGCTAGCAATTCATGGCCTTTCGTTTTTCATGTTTCCTTCACTTAAAAGGGAAAATATCTTGTGAATGCTTAAAATCCAATTTAAATAAAGTCGTCGAATCGGCCGCTTTTCACTTTAGAATTTAAAGGTTAAAATATAAATTATTTTTCCTTGAGTTGTTGCTTTTTTTTTCAAACAATTTTCATTCAATTTGTTTTGCTTTATATATTGGTGTTTTTCATTGGGAAGGAGAGGGGAGAAGAATTATGGGTTGGGGTGTGAAAAATGGGCCTTTTTGTTGGAAATCTATATCACTTTATGCAATGAAAACGAAGAGCGTTAATTATAAGGATGTTGTCTTTACTTTTAAGACCAAATTTATTTTAGGACATGCAGTTTACGCACCGAATTGCGATAATAAAGAAATTTCTCTAAAATAAAGAAATTTCTTTAAAATAAAGAAATTTTAATTGCGTCTATTCTAGTAGAGCCTATAAGGCCCCTATGTTAGAGATCCCTTAGCATTTCGCCAATGAAATTATATGCGGGTGTAGTAGATATATAAGCTAGTGTATGATGAGAAAACACTCCAAGTCATTGCATTATTATCATCATCCCTTAAAGTTGTAAATCGAAAAAAAACGAAACTTACTTCAGAGTTTTATGGGTATTTTTTTTTTTTGCTTGCTTCACTGCTACTTTTTCTGGAGTAACAACAGCAAGGCAAAGCAACGTCATCATCTTCAGCAACACCATTCTCATCATTTTTAGAAAACAAGTCATAGTCGTTGGCAATATTTTTTAGGGGTAGTTTTGCCGTTGTATTCTATTCTCTTCTTGTGTTTTTTTTTTGCTTCTTAAAGTGAAAACAACACCATCAACTTAAAAATTTATATAGAAAATGCGCAAAAAAAAGTTGGAAAAATATAAAAATTCCAAAAAAAAACGAACGAACGTTGATCAAATCAAAAAATAAAGCAAGTGAGAAATGAGAAAAGCTTCACAATATTGTACTGGGCTACGTATTACTATTGTGAAGTAGTTACACCATACTTTATGCCACCACAACTTACCAAGTAAGGCAACAGGAAGCACTTTTGTAACAGAACCTTACACAGAAGCCAACAAAAACAAATTTGTTCACTGCTGCTGCTGAAAAAAAAACTCAGGCCAAATTAAGTTTCTTAGCTATGGCATTGCTCTCTGCTTGGCACTTCGTATTTAAGCATATGCAATAAAATGACTCACTAACAGGAAAGGCTTTGTAGCATTAACAGGAAAGGCTTTGTAGCATTAACGAAAGTTTTCTTTAAACTTTGGCCAATGAAACAATTTCATAAATACAATGAAACTGTTGCGTTATTATTATTTTCTGCCTTAAACAATGAATTGGTTCATTTTTTTAATGAGAATGCTCATTTTTCGAATGAAATGGATCTGGCTCATCGTCAATAGAATATTGCGTTTTGTATACGGACTTCGTAGGTTTGATCATGTCAGTGACTATGTTAAGGAATTCCTTGGATGTAATTTTGAACAATATGTTTCATTGCGTAAATTGATTTTTTTCTATAAGGCTATTCAGAGATCGTTACCCGCGGATTTACTTTCGAAATTTATTTTCTCCCACTGTGTTAGGAACCCACAGATTAACATACCTCATATTTCCTGTTCTACATTCGAGAGATCGTACATAGTGTCCGTTGTCCGTAGAATTTGGAATTCTCTCCCGATAACACTCAGATGCTTCAACTTTACTGTTTACCAATTTAAGCAATTATTGTTACAGAGTTTTCTGAATGAAGAATTTATAGAAGAATAAATTTATTAATAAAGATGTCTGTCATTGCCAATGGTAGTTATCCTTATTTTCTGGAATAAGTATTGGTGAATATTATTTGAACCTTTAGCCATATTTTTATTACTATTTTTTTACTTTTTAGTTTTATTTTTATTATTTGCTTTATTTTTGCTTATTTCATTTGCACTTATATAGTCTACATTTTTCTAAAAATTCATTCATATTGTTATTTAATTAAATAGTAAATTTATTTTAGATTTAATATAATTAATAAGTTATAGAAGCAATGCGCTATTATTGGTCTTTCTGGCTAATTGTATTGTCGTAAATAAATAAAACAAAAATAAAATAAAATAAATTAGTCGACTTTGGTCTCACCAAACCTAACCTACTACACTTTAATATATCAAAAATTTCCTTAATACTTTGAAGAGCTTAAATGATAAAGTAAAGTTTTCTAATCTTTACCGGTTAGGGTATATCAATTTATCTTATTGATATTTGCTTACAAGGAGATTTTTATTTTATTTCAATTTCAGCTTCATTACAAATGCATTTTATATTTTTTTTATTTTAGTATAGTTTCTTAATTAAACAAAGTTATATAGTACACAAAAAGAAGTATTTTCTTGTTATATGATAATAATCCCTGTATGAGAATTTTTAGGATTTGAGCATTTCATATCAATGTTTCTTTCGTAATGATCCTTTAACCACAATCTTCAGTTTTTGTTTTTATTTGCCCCATTTGAAAGAAAAGGGGTAAATATAAAATGCATATACGTACAATATATTGGCAAACAACTAAATAATGTATGTATAGGCCCGAAAAAAGGCAAAAAATAACAAGAAGATGTTTTGCAAACAACATGCAATCATATGCTAAGAGCACAGGAACCCTAACGAAATATTGTGAAGTTTACTGTGTTTTTTATTTTATTTTGGGTAAAATGAAGTGTTTCATATGTTTCCCCTTGCAATTAGATTTCACAAAAGATGTTGACAAGACTTCTTTCGGCAACATAAGTACATGTGACATATCAAAATAATATATATTTATATGGGAAAGTCCATAGCACATTGAAAGATAAGAGAGCTACAGTGAAAATAAATCCTCAGAAAATTATTTCGTTTATTATTATTTTTTTTTAGACTAACCCCCGATACAATTTTGCCAATGCAAACAAATCCACTATTCAATAAAAATATCGTAGGAGTTTTATCAAAAATCGATAAAGAAATCAACTATTCAACAATTATACTAGAGGTCTGCACAATGCTATTTGTATATGCAGAGTACACGTGTATTTGCTACATGAGTGCATCTATTTGAGAGAGTCGCAAAACAACTGGTACACATTTTGATGAACATCAAAAGCTACGAGTAACTTCTTGTTGCTACTCTGATGTCTTCACCACCAACAAACACATATTCCTCTTATTGAAGTGTACTCAGAGTGATCACGTCGAGTACATTGCTAGAGTACTACATGTACAACATGCAGTTTGAGAAATAGAAATAACATTTATTCTCCATTCTATATGGTTTCTGGGCTAACGTTAAGGTTGTTCTCTTTCTTAAGTACTTACATTTTTATTGTTCCTTTTTTTCGGAACAGATATTGTTTCGGATAAGTACTCGTTGGTATTTGATAAGCAAGTGTTCTCTTCACATCACTACTTGCGCTCTGATAGAAAGAGTGTGTATGTACCATATTCGACAGCGAATTGCATAGATGTAGTGAAAGTTATTCGATGCAGACCTCTATTTTACGAGTATACTGTACAAAGATTATAGAAGAGGAAGATGGGAGATTGGCTACTGAGCACATCAAACCATTTACCACATTAGTTTCATACTCGAACCAAACGCGTATACGACAAGTATTGACATAGCATTAAAATGCAAATAAAAAGAAATTAAGAGCACGAAATAAATTTCCATAAAGGGGAAAATGTAATTTTGTTGTTGTTGTTTTATTAAGAAAAGTAAATGTTTCATTTAAAAAATAAAAACAACTAAAAGATTACAAACATGTATTAACTAATCTGGTAAATGCAACATTTGGTAAGACGCAAGCCAATCTCCCATCTTCCTCGAATCTATAATCTTTGATACTGTAGTACATTCGTCAGTTTAATATTGTAAACAAAAAATTTTTCCAATTTGATGAAAATGTCGTAAAGCTTTTATCACTTTATACGTAGTTAATCTCAAGTATCACAAAACAGTGTATAATCTTTGTCGAGGTGAAATTTTGATTCTATATAGTCTATAACCATTCGTCTGCTCAAATCACCTTAATTTAAACAAAATTCAAAGGAATCATTTGATAAGGATTATCCCACATTTACACACACACACATATGTACAGATATTCAATTATGTGAAAATATATTTAAGAACAACTAAAGAAAGAAAAACAAAATGTTTAGAAAATCATAAGAACCCTTTTGTGAAATATTAAAATCATACTGACATTGTCATGGTGTCAGTTATACGACAGTTAACTCAGCCACAACATCATCAAATGCCCTAGCTCAGATGATATTTTTTACAAGAACAAAAAAAAAGAGAATAACAAATGAAATAAAAATACTTTTAAAATAAATAATAAAAATTCTCTTTGTTACGAGTGCAATAGGATTTATGTAAATATTTGTGCACTAGTAAATCTACGTATTTGAGGCTACCAAATATGAATGCTGTATTACTGAGTATTCAATTCACATCAGTAGCAAAGAGAAATCTATGCGTATCTTGTAGACTCTATTGTTGAAACTATAAAGGACATCATTGAACTGCATATAAAGGTTTCTACTACTACTAGCCTTCATACGGGGAGCCCGGAAATATTCAGTCAATTGATTTAAATGTAAATGCAAAATAAATTAAAATAAACTATAATTAAATTAAATTAAATTAAATTAAATTAAATTAAATTAAATTAAATTAAATTAAATTAAATTAAATTAAATTAAATTAAATTAAATTAAATTAAATTAAATTAAATTAAATTAAATTAAATTAAATTAAATTAAATTAAATTAAATTAAATTAAATTAAATTAAATTAAATTAAATTAAATTAAATTAAATTAAATTAAATTAAATTAAATTAAATTAAATTAAATTAAATTAAATTAAATTAAATTAAATTAAATTAAATTAAATTAAATTAAATTAAATTAAATTAAATTAAATTAAATTAAATTAAATTAAATTAAATTAAATTAAATTAAATTAAATTAAATTAAATTAAATTAAATTAAATTAAATTAAATTAAATTAAATTAAATTAAATTAAATTGAATTAAATTACATTAAATTAAATTAAATTAAATTAAATTAAATTATATTATATTATATTAAATTAAATTAAATTAAATAAATTAAATTAAATTAAATTAAATTAAATTAAATTAAATTAAATTAAATTAAATTAAATTAAATTAAATTAAATTAAATTAAATTAAATTAAATTAAATTAAATTAAATTAAATTAAATTAAATTAAATTAAATTAAATTAAATTAAATTAAATTAAATTAAATTAAATTAAATTAAATTAAATTAAATTAAATTAAATTAAATTAAATTAAATTAAATTAAATTAAATTAAATTAAATTAAATTAAATTAAATTAAATTAAATTAAATTAAATTAAATTAAATTAAATTAAATTAAATTAAATTAAATTAAATTAAATTAAATTAAATTAAATTAAATTAAATTAAATTAAATTAAATTAAATTAAATTAAATTAAATTAAATTAAATTAAATTAAATTAAATTAAATTAAATTAAATTAAATTAAATTAAATTAAATTAAATTAAATTAATTAAATTAAATTAAATTAAATTAAATTAAATTAAATTAAATTAAATTAAATTAAATTAAATTAAATTAAATTAAATTAAATTAAATTAAATTAAATTAAATTAAATTAAATTAAATTAAATTAAATTAAATTAAATTAAATTAAATTAAATTAAATTAAATTAAATTAAATTAAATTAAATTAAATTAAATTAAATTAAATTAAATTAAATTAAATTAAATTAAATTAAATTAAATTAAATTAAATTAAATTAAATTAAATTAAATTAAATTAAATTAAATTAAATTAAATTAAATTAAATTAAATTAAATTAAATTAAATTAAATTAAATTAAATTAAATTAAATTAAATTAAATTAAATTAAATTAAATTAAATTAAATTAAATTAAATTAAATTAAATTAAATTAAATTAAATTAAATTAAATTAAATTAAATTAAATTAAATTAAATTAAATTAAATTAAATTAAATTAAATTAAATTAAATTAAATTAAATTAAATTAAATTAAATTAAATTAAATTAAATTAAATTAAATTAAATTAAATTAAATTAAATTAAATTAAATTAAATTATATTAAATTAAATTAAATTAAATTAAATTAAATTAAATTAAATTAAATTAAATTAAATTAAATTAAATTAAATTAAATTAAATTAAATTAAATTAAGTTTAATTAAATTAAATTAAATTAAATTAAATTAAATTAAATTAAGAGCTAGAAAGGAAGAGAATGGGCCTACGCATTAAATGTTAAAGAACGGGCCACAAGATGAAAGAATGCACGAACGCCATGAAATGTTGCATTTTGCGACGCCAAAGCAACAGATCACATGTCAGTCTCCCGTAGCTCTAACCCCGCGCAAACAGTGAAATTCTTGCAAGCAAACATGCACAGTGTCACACGCTCTCTTGGTCCAAGTTGTGAAATATGGTCTCTAACTTGCAGGTCACCCATAAAGGACAGCAGACGCACCAATGGCTTGTTTTGGGTGCAGATTGCGAATTATACGATTTTAAGCTGATACCTAACTCCTGGTGATAGCATCGCTTAATTCTAGGAAAAATTAAATAACATCGAGGCCATTTCACGATGGATGTTACTTTTGTGTCTGAGAACATTATTCAGAAGATAACACGTGACTACCAGAAATGTTAGGGATCTGTCCGCGACACAATACGGATTTAGACCTGGAAAATCGACACTTGGAGCCCTAATGGAAGTATCAGACGCCGCCCAGGCACTCACGATTCGTGATCTATAATTATACAGGCGACCCTGAATATTAAGAATGCTTTCAACAGCCTAAGGTGGACAGACATCATATACACCCTAGTGTCGATATTAGGTTAAACACGCTTACAATTAGCCTGCTAGTACAAACATGACGGCATCTGACTCTAGAAATAGAGATGTACATTGATGACATGGCAATCCTTATAAAACAGTCAATCAAGTACTTGGGGCCAAGGCTGGACTCAAAACTAAAGTAACCCCAAGAAGATAGAGCACGCAACGGAGAAAATTGTAACGATAACGTCGCGCCCTTTGCAAGCAGAAGTAGGATACTCATGGATATGACTAACAGTATACTCCTCTATGGATGTGAGATCTGGAGGTCCAACCTACGCAGATGGACTAGAGCGAAAAAACTGCTTTCAGTACAGAGAACGGCAATTCTGAGAATCACTTCAGCATACTACACGGATTCGGGGGAAGCCGCATTTGTGATAGCAGAAACGATGCCAATAGACCTCCAAGCGATTGAGCGGCAAAAGGTCTTCGAGGCTAAACAACAAGGCGCGACAGACTTGATACCGAACATTCAACAAAAGATCACAGATAGATGACAGACACGTTGGAGGATCAAGACAAAGGCCAGATGGATACACCGACTTATAACTGACATACCGTTATGGCGAGACAGAATATATGGGGAAGTGACGTATTACATGACCCAGATGCTCTCTGGTCACAGATACTTTCGAAAGTAACCGCATTGTATGAGGAAATGCAGATCAGAGAACTGTTATTACGAAGAAGAAGAGAACGCGGATGATGCCGAACATACATCCTTTAGATGTAGCCCGTGGGCAGAACAACGAACAGCGCTAGAATATGAAATTGGATATGTCTCTCCGAGAAATATAATCCAGAAGATGGTACAGAGTGAGAGGAACTGGGAGGCCATGGGACGATTTGTAGAACACGTTCTCCGTCTAAAAAAAATTTACATGGACACTACGACATGAGTAATAAAAGCTTGAATCTGGAAGAGTTGGTCACGGACCACATGGGCTCCACCTCGAAGTAATGCGAAGGCGGTTCCAAAGTGGTAATCATGCCGTTAGGGGAGCGGGATGGAAGAGAATAAAATTAAAATAAATTAGATTTTCACAGTAGTATTCCAAAATGCTTATGAAACCCATCAATCGAACGAAACTTTTAGTATTCACGCCAAAGCCCCTTCAAGCTAGTTAGGTGAATTCGAAAGCTTGACAGACCATTTTTAACGGACTTTAGATGCTTTCATCTGTATTGCTAACTATTGCAATTCTTTGCGTTTTGCTTACATCTTAAGGCAACAGGAAATACGAAAGTATAAAAACCGGGGGATGAATTTGTCATCGTTTTCCTTGTCATTGGCTGACTGGCTGTTGGTTGGTTGGCTTGGTGGTTGACGCAGCGTGCAGTCAAGTGTAGCACATGCATGTCTTAAGGAATTCCAACAAATATTTGCTAAACATTTTACATTCCTTTTCATTTCTATCAAAGACTCGGAATCGGTTGTTACAATTATATACACTCAAAAAAAAAAAAGTGAACTCTCTATTTCACTAAAGCCAATTTAAGTTTATTTTAGTTCATGGAATTATTATGTTTGGAGAAAGTTTCCTTTACTCTTATCATTTTTTTGCGTACGTTAGTTAAATTAACTAAAACCGAGGAAAAAATAGACACCAATGAAGCATATAGAGATTAACTAAATTCGTGTCTTCCACAAAATAGTTCAGTATTTCTTTAAATTTGCAAATTTTACTACAAATGCGTTCATCATGAACTTCGTATGTCACTAAAGACATTTTTTCAATTTTGAACTTCAATTTTTTCCTTCAAACTACAAATTTTTTTTTCTTTAATGACCAATGTAATATTTAAGTTTTTAATTATTTGTGATGGTCTATTTTCGGTCAATTTGTTTTAAGATGGACGTTTCGTCGGCTTTAACATGCGAAAAAAAAATTAATTATGTCTAATAAATTTTCTTAAATTTGTCGAAAAATATTTACTTATTTTAATGACATCGGCGTGATGCCAGCGTTTGTAATACTGTTTAGTTAAAATTTTCTAAAAATATTCAAAATTTTCTAAAATTAACCGAAAGTTTTCTTCCTAGTGGATTCACTGTTTTTTTTTTCAGTGTAGTTCCCCTCTCATGGCTTGTATGCACGTAGCTTCAATGGTAAGCGAATGAAAATTCACAAGGAACGTTTTCCTTTTTGATGTGGCCATTGCATGGTGTTCTGCTTCACTCTCTATCGAATGAGTTGAGTACAGCTGCTTTCTGGAGTTGCTAGTGCTGTTTGTTGTTGTTGGTGTTGTTTCCATTCCTTTGAAACTGCATGATTACATGACTCCTCATCCTTTTAACTATTGTTGGCTACCTACCAAACAAGGACTGCGTCAATAGTAAAACGAACAACCTCGTTGGAGAAAGCAAGATTGCTACAAAGAAAACCAAGAATAAGACAAAAAAAAAACAAACAAATGAAATAAGAAATTACGCATAAACGACAATAACAACTGGGACTTGATGCAGAGAAAAAAATTAAGTTTTTATTAAATTGTTTTTAGAATTAAATTATCTTATCTCCATATTTTAAAAAAATTTACCACTTTTTATGATGTAACAAAAAAAAAACAGCTTTTCCCTTTTTTGTTTATTTTTTTTTTTGTACATTGTGAAGGATCTCTTCATACGTTTTTGTTTTTCAGTGTACGAGTATTCATATCGTAGCATATAATGTTTCTTACATTCATCCAGAATGTTGAACTATGAAAACTAGCAAGAGTTCTTTCCTTGCATTAGTTGCCTTTGCTCCAACTCCAGACTTAAAGTTGCCAGCCAATACTCGTTTGTCTATCTTCTTCAGTGGTAACCTCTAGCTGCGTGTTGTAAAGAGAACACAAGAAGTCTAACTTTTCAAAAAGAAATGCTTTTAATATTTTTTTTTACGTTTTTTTATTCTTTCGTTTTCGTTTTTTCTCCCTTAACATCAATGCGTAATAAAGTTTATGTGAACTAAGTTGTATTCTATTTTCTTCATTCCGTCTTAAGTCAAAAGTCACACAATGGTTGGGGGTCTGATCCATCCATCCATCCATCCTTTGGCTGCAAGGACTCGAGAAATATGCATACGCACTTTTTTTCTCTCTTTGTTAACTCCAGCTACTAAAAAGCATTGCTCATATTTCTTCTACCAATGTTGGCTTTTTACCTATTATCCTTTTTAAGTGATTGTTCCACAAAGGACCAAGGGATGGGCCACACTTGCATGTCTTGAACTAAGACGCACTTTTTCTTTGCTTTGAGTACGCAATTATTTTTGCGAAAGGAGTGTGAGATGGACCTTAAAGTTGGCTGAAGCCTAGCAACAGTGAATGGATATTGCGTTTCTAACCCCAATCATGAGTTACGAATGAGGCAAACAAAAAATGCGCACAGACATTCAAAGGACAATGGCAGTTTTGCACATGTGGTGATGTGATACAAAGTGGGTGGGAGGAACATAGAAAGTCGCCATCGTTTGATGTTAGCTAGTTTTGAATAAAAATAAAAAAACCAAGAAAGCCAGACTATTCTTGTTGACATCATGATGCCCCTCAGGCATCAAACTTGTCATAGAATATGTGTGATGTTCGAACAAATCACCCTCTTTTTCTATCGATGTCTAAGGAAATCTTAGATCTTAATTACAGGGTTATTTCTATCTAGATGTACCACATATTCTCGATCATTATTATATGGCTAAATGAAAAATTTGTATTTTCCAAAAAAAGCCACGTGTATATTTATTCCATAAGTGTATTTTATTCTAAACAAAATACCCACTTACAATGTAGTTCTGTTTGGAAAAGTCTTCGAAAATAACCTGTTTCGCCTTTCCAAGTGAGCAGTTATATATTGGAAAATTAAATGTCGCAAAAAAGAATAGAAAACCAAAATATAAAAATAACATTAAAATTAAAATTTTAATTAAACCTTTGTACCATTTGGCCTTTTAATTTTAACTTCCATGGAAGTTCTTTTGAAGAAGTTTTAATGCAATTTTAATGAACTATGCATTTATACAAATTTAATTAACTAATGCATAGGATGTATATTAGGGGTTTTTTCCAGGGAACGGGATGCCGGAAATTCCCGGGAATTTGCTATTTTTTCGCTCCCGCTTTCCCGGGAATGAAGTGCGGCATTTGTGGTCATATGAGTGTAAATCAGGGAATGCTGTATATGGGAGATATATCTAAACCTGAACCGATTTCAACCAAATTTGGCACGCATAGCTACAATGCTAATTCTACTCCCTGTGCAAAATTTCAACTAAATCGGAGCAAAAAATTGGCCTCTGTGGTCATATGAGTGTAAATCGGGCGAAAGCTATATATAGGAGCTATATCTAAATCTGAACCGATTTCAACCAAATTTGGCACGCACAGTGAGTAGAATTAGTCTACTCCCTGTGCAAAAAAAAAGATTGACCACTGTGGTCATATGAGTGTAAATCGGGCCGTTTTTTTTGGACAGAGACAATCGCTATTGGTTTTGGAAAAAATCGGTTCAGATTTAGATATAGCTGCCATATATATTTATCCCCTATGTGGTCATAGTTAGCGTGTTTATCAACCGATTTTCTTGAAATACCGTACATCCAAATATTTTATGAATCTCGAAAATCTTGCAAAATATCAGACAAATCGGTTCAGATTTAGATATAGCTCCCATATATATCTTTCGTCCGATTTAGACTCATATGACCACAGAGGCCAAAGTTTACTACCGATCTTCGTGAAATTTTGTACAGAGGGTAGAATTGACATTCTACCAATGCTTGGTAAATTTGATTGAAATCGGTTCAAATTTAGATATAGCTCCCATATATATCTTTCGTCCGATTTGAACTTATATGGCCACAAAAGCCAGAGTTTTGCCGTGATTTGCTTCAAATTTTGCACAAAGGGTACGTTTAATAGTATCGTTAAGTGTGTCAAATTTAGTCAAATTTAAAATCGGTTTAGATTTAGATATAGCTCACATATATATCTTTCGCACGATTTGGACTTATATGGTCTCAAAAGCCAGAGTTTTGCCCTGACTTACTTCAAATTTTGCACAAGCGGTACTTTTAACGATGCTATTGTATGTGCCAAATATGGTCAAAATCGATTCAGATTTAGATACAGCTCCCATATATATATTTCGTCCGATTTGAACTTATATGGCCTCAAAATCCAGGGTTTTGCCGTGATTTGCTTCAAATTTCGCACAAGGAGTACGTTTAGTAGTATCGGTAATTGTGCCAAATTTATTTGAAATCGGTTCAGATTTAGATATGGCTCCCATATATATTTGCACTCATATGGTCATATAGGGGGCCAATGTTATACTCCCATTTAAGTGAAATTTCGCATAGATAGCAGAATTATTATTCTAACTATACATGTCAAATTTAGTCAAAATCGGTTCAGATTATATATAGCTCCCATATATACGTACACCAGAGTTGGGGAAATATGGTAGACTGTTACACATTTTAGACCCATTTTCAATGGGATTTTCCTTCAATTGGATTGTATCCTCAGAGAGTACAAATATGGCCAAAATTCTCACACTTTACACAAAATTCTGTGATGATTTCCCCATATCATAGCCATATCCTACACACTTCAATGCCAACATTTCCACAGAACGGATGAGTTTTAAATTAGGCTCCAAGTCGCCCGACTAGACCAAATAATATATCACAACCCACACTTGACCACATATCTTGGCGAGATCTAACCAATATCCTTGTAAAATCGCCACTGCTGAGTAGCAAAAATTGTAAATATTACTCTAATTGTCCTATATCTCGAATACATATGTATCGCCTGAAAAATCATAAATCTCTTTTGTACAATTGCATTAAAATTTCTCTCGCTTCATATTTCCCATATTTTTTACTAACATTGTGTTTCATCCCAGGGCGTTAGCCGATTTAAATTTTAATTCTAGAGTTTTTGTATAAGTACAAAAAATTGTTTCCATTAAAAGTATTTGTATCTGGAAATGCAAACCTTTATATAGCTCCCAGCAAATTTTAAGTAGTTGAGATGGTAACACAAATGTTTGTCTACATAGTGGTGAAGGGTATAATATAGTCGGCTCCGCTCGACTTTAGACTTTACTTACTTGTTTTTACTTGATTTTTTACTCATTTTTTACATAATTTAAAAAATTAGTTCCAATAAAAATACAATTGAAAACTTTAATCGGAAATAATTAGTCGATCAAATTTTGTTTCAAATCTAACAAAATTGTATGAACTCATAGAAGATTACAAAAAATTTGTTTCATTGCAAGACAAAATAATTATAACTATAAAAATAATTAATTTCCTTAATTAAAGTTAATTAATTTTCCAACAAAAACCAATTAAATTTTAATTTTTTTAATACTTATATGTTTTTTAATTTCTAATTAATTCTATCACGAATTTGGTTAGGTTAGGTGGCAGCCCGATGTATCAGGCTCACTTAGACTATTCAGTCCATTGTGATACCACATTGGTGAACTTCTCTCTCACGATCAATTAATTTTTGATTGAAACTTCATCAATCACCAAAATGATAGTCATTAAAAAAATAATTGATTACTTGTAGCAATTAAAAACTTAATTAACACAATTAATTTCTGTCATTGAGTTTTTTTATTAAAAATTTTGCTGAATCGATTGTATTTTTAATATATTTTTTTTTTTGTTTTTAATTTAATAAAAATTTTAATTGGAAAAATACTGTAAATAACCTTGAAAACGTTTCCAAGTGTTTAAGCCGTTTGTCCTAAACTACAAGCAGGAGGAATTTCGCCATTGAGCTAAATTTAATTTAATTAGGAAACTTTTATTTAACATTAATAAAATTATTTTTTTATTATTATTAATTTAGTTTAATTAATATATAGTATATAATGTATAGTATACAACTATTCCACTTCACAAATTAATACTACACGCAGAGAAGGAATATGATCAGCTCAAACATGTTTCAAGGTCAAACTGGTGACCATTTGTATGGTGACCATGTAACATGTTTGTCACTAAAATGTTATTTTCCCGTCAAATATAACCTGCTTGCCGAAATCAGATACATGATTTTCGAGAAAATAACATGGATGCGAAAACCATGTTACATGGTCACCACCCAAAAATAACATTTTGCTCTTAAAACATGTTTGAGGTGATCGTATTCCTTCTCTGGGTGTATTGAAACATACCTTCAGTGTAGCCTAAATTGTCCGTTAAATTCGATGAATATAGAAATACGAAAAAGTCTAACCAAATGAAAAGAGGAGAAGATTTTATTTAACAGATATTCCCCCATGTTGCGAAATTCGGAATCGCAAAATTGATTGAATTGATCATAATTTCTAAACCTTAAAACATTTAAACTTAAATCTTTATAATATATGTCGTTCCCTTTATTCAAATTAAATTAAATTTCAAAATAAAATTGTATTGGAGTCCAAGAGTATCTCTATTTTTTCGTTACAAGAAAAATAAATTCTTGCGATTCCGAATTTCGCAAAAAGGGGCATTAACATAATTTAGATATGACATAATTTATAATTAAAGTCGAGTTAGTATTCTTGTTTGCAGTATGATTAAAAGTTTCATTAGCTCCGAATCAATATCATCAAAATTAAGGACAAATACCTTGAATCTCAAAAGGATGTGTGTTTTTTTCAGTTGAATAAGAAAAAAGTGCATGATTTTCTTAGATCAGCTGCCGGACATAAGTTTCCTATTTGCAAGTTAAAATCTATGTTCATAGATTGTATTCCAATAGAAATCTATCCCTTTGTCCGTCCGGATGCAAGAACACATTCAAGAATTTTAAGCTTTTTGATCAAAGTACCGGAACTTTTCTCTTCAAATTTCGTTTCACTAAAGCAGCTTAGTTGTCGGATGAAAATGAAAGAAACCTTAAGAAAAGTCCTGGGTTGGCTGTGGCAGGGTATTATTAACGAATGAAAAGAATTTTAAATATATAACCTCTTCCGTTCTTTTTTGTGGATCTTGCCGGAAATTTGTAATCTTAGAAGTAGTAACACAGGGGGGGAGGTAAAGCAAATTGCAGCAAATAGAAAAATAAAATTAAAAATTTTAAAATGAGCAAAAGGACAAAGAGGACAAGCTTCTATGGATGTCTTCAAAGGACAACGAACAACAACAACAACCAATGAACACTAACTTTTAAAAATGAAAGCCACGAATGACAAAAAAAAAAATAAGAAGAAAAAAAAACGAAAAACTCCACAGTGAAAAATAAGACCCTAGAACTTCAAATGGAATCACCAACTCTAAGTAGTTTACCAAAAAGAAATTACACAAGAAAAACGTAACCCAAAGAAAAGAACAATTACGGCGTTCATACATATCGAAGATAACACTGACAAAGACAGGGCGAGAGCGAGAGAGAAAGAGATGAAGAAGTCGAAAACAAAGATATAACCAGGACCAAGTCGAAAAATGCAAGAGGCGAATGACGAAAAAAAATCAAACCGAACAAAAAAACTCGAGTTTCTTGAATTTTCGAGGGGAGAATATAGAATTTTTTTCGTACTTAAACACACATAGCTAAATGCCAGATGGATGGGTGCCAGGAGTAGAAATTGGCAAAGGACATGGATGGAAACTCAGAAGGCAACAGATACGAGATGGAGTGTGTAGCTACAATACAACAACTACTAGAATTTCCGCTTCAATTCTTGGCTAACTTTTTCTTTTCCTCTCATGGAGTTTCTTTTTCTTTGACTTGCAAACGTTGCAGTAGTGGTGGCCCTAAAAGGAAAACTGGCTATAGTAGTCACCATAAAAAAAGCAAAAGAAGAAGCCGAAGTATAACTTTCTTATTATTGTTAAGAGATTGTGAAGCATTTATATGATGTTTACTTGGGGGGATGTGTGTGTGTGCATATATCAGAATTTCTTTTTATGTATTGGTAGTAGTATTCATAGTACAAGTTTTAAGTTTACAACTGAACTACGTATTTCATTTTCTCCCTCATAGAGAATTTAAGTACATGAATGCGAGAGTGAGTGGGTGACTCACACAATACTCATATCCGTTACAAGTGCATGGGTATTGGTGTTTGCAACATATTTACTCGGTAATAATGGGAGATATTTACTTTCGTTGAAATTCAGTGTCTTGACATGTGAATTGTGAAAAATGTATTCGCAGTGGAACGAATGAATTATTTGATTTATAATTCATTTAATTTTCGAAAATCTCTCCGATTTCACAAAAATATATAAATATTTTTCGGAAAATTCAAAAAATTTTATAAGACCTAATTATTTTTTTTTTCACTAGCTAAAGAAAAAATGAAGTTCAAATTGGCAGAAAAGTCTTTAGTGCCATATGAAGTTCAAGATGTGCGCATTATTGGTAAAATTTAAGAAATTCTGAACCATGTTGTGGGAGACACGAATTAAGTAAATTTTTATGCTTCATTTGTGTATAATTTGTCCCTTTTTTAGGTAATTCCACTAATGTACGTAAAAAAAATTATTAAAGTCGAGGAAACATTCTCAAAACATTATAATACCATATAGGGTTCAAATTTTTTGAGTGTATTACCAATAAAACATAATCATATGCAATTCATCAGAGAGGTCCATACACCTCTCTAAACTAACGCTAAACTCAAGATATTTTTATTGCAAACAAATATTTGTTTGTAGTTAAATTTTATAATATTTTTTCGAAATTTTCCACAGCTTAATGAAATTTTACATTTCTTAAGTATGTCTCCGACATTTTAGGAACTAAACATGGTTATAATGTTCAACGGCCGTACACATAAGTTCAATATGAACTAAAGCAAAAGAAAATCTTCGTACGATACCCAAAAATAGAACTAATGAACTACAGTATGGTTAAAATGGTCAAGATTTGGCGCCTGTGATTTTCTTCTTTACTTTTAGTTCATTTTAACTTCTATGAGAGGGTGTTATTTCGTGAACTGCAGGTAAAAAGTACAACAGTGGATGAAGCTTTCCTGGTATTAATAACGCTTTGAGTAAATCTCAAATTTCAATTTTCTCACGACGTAATTAATTCTTGCTATAAAACAGTTTACTTTTTGTTTTTGTCGGGACTCTAAAGTTAGGTATTCGAGATGTATGTAAGTTAATAAAGACCCCGTTGAGCCAATAAGGGCTTCACGGTACTCAATAAGGTTCAAATTTTTTATAAAACGATGGGTCAGTAGGGATCCATCTGATGTCTTGAAAACACTAGGAAACCTACACTGAAAAAAGTATTTACGTGATATTAAAGATTACGCAACCTAAATTTTAGGATGCGAAATTTACAAAACATTAAGGACAAGTTTCTTTAAAATAATGAAATTTTAGTTAAAATAAATTTTTTTTCATTAAATTTAGGACACAATTTTTTTAAATTTGCGTCCCTCCGTTAAAGTCACATGTCTTTGAACTAATAATTAATTTTCCTTAAAGTAAAGAAACACATTTTTGATTTAAAGAAATTGTCCTTAAATTAACTGAAATATTGAAACTTTTGATTTAAGATAAAACGTTTCAAATATAGGCTAAGACTTATTTTGAGGATTTAGCATCTTTGGTTTAAAGCTTTTTTTATTGGAATAAAATATTTTTTACTTTAAAGTATTCGTTATAATTTCGATTTTTAAACTGGCATTTGAGTACCTTTATTAATAAACCGCGAAAAGAGAATGAAAATTTCATAAATGAGATCTGTATCCTCATTTTAATTGTATTGGTCCTACGTTAGGTTAGGTTAGGTGGCAGTCCGATGTATCAGGCTCACTTAGACTATTCAGTCCATTGTGATACCACATTGGTGAACTTCTCTCTTATCACTGGGTGCTGCCCGATTCCATGTTAAGCTCAAGGGACCTCCTCTTTATAGCCGAGTCCGAACGGCGCTCCACTGAAACCACTTAGAGAAGCTTTGAAACCCTCAGAAATGTCACCAGCATTACTGAGGTGGGATAATCCACCGCTGAAAAACTTTTTGGTGTTCGGTGGAAGCAGGAATCGAACCCACGACCTTGTGTATACAAGGCGGGCATGTTAACCATTGCACCACGGTGTCTCCTAGATTTAAAGCCAGATAGGTCGCTAAAAAATTTCTTTATTTCAAAGAAGCACCATCTTTGGCTCGGAATCAATACTAAAATCCTTAAGGATCCCAGTAAATCTTTGGATCCAAGTAAACTTTTTTTTTTGAGTGTAGGGTGCGGGACGATATTTGCAACCCTTGTAGTTCTCCCATCGGATATTCGCTATCATAACAGCCTTTTTCCTCATACACTGAAAAAATCTTGTTGTAAGGCCAAAGATTTTGTATCTTTAAAAACCGAATCCGAATTTTGCTTAGCATTGAAGACACATTTCTTTAATATAAAGTTTTTTTTTGCCTTGTCCAAAAGTCGATAAACTTTTTTAATTATTATTGTACTTGTCTTTAAATTTGTTATCTTTTTGCAACTTGGCTCACAAAGCAAAACGGCGTTCACAAATAGGAGATGTCTTTCAACATTATGTTCTTAAAAGGGTTTTGCTTGAAACGTAGCATATTTTCTGCTTAAAGTCTGCCAAATAAAGCTTCTTTACATTGGCTCGTGGGCGCCGAAAACTATGCATTATAATTATAACTGATTGATGGTTGTGCGTTAATGGCTAAAGCGATAATTTTCTGTTGATGACAATAACAGCTGCGTAGCTCAGGGAATAATGTGTTGGCGTACAAATTGTACGGTCCACGGATCGATTCTCCCTCCAGGCGAAAGGTCAAATTTAAAAATTTATAAAATCGAATAATTTCTTCTACATGGTGTGTATTACAGAAAAAGGTGCTAAGAACTAAAAAACCTCTAATAGCACATTAACCCTCTAATGCCCAATTCCGCCTTTAGGCGGGCTTCCTTAAATGAGGAAGCTTTTAGTAAAACACACCTTAAGCCAACAAAAATGGGTAAAATAAAAAGAAAACTTAGTTAAAACTGTTCAAGAGGCTTTGCAGCTTATACTGAATTTTACCGTATAAATTTTTCTTTTGACTTTTTCTTGATTTTGTATCGTTAACATTGAATATTTATTCAGCTGGCAAAAAAATTGGGGCATTAGAGGGTTACAAAAAAACAGAAAACCGAAACAAATTCGGAATCAAAATCATTAGTGCAAAGACAAACTCTTTGGAACTGGGCATGTTTTTTTCAGTGTAGACGGAGGCATACCACCATATTCTAGTTTTCATGGAATATGTAAGGTAGTTCATAAGCTTGCTAACTCATCTGCTTCGCAGTTTTCTGGTATGTTCTTGTGGCTACGCCAGGCTCTATTAGGTGAATATTGTACTGCTCAGCCACCTCGTTAAGAGATTTACGGCAGTCTATGGTCGTTTCCGAGTTAAGAAACAAAGCGTCCACTGATGTTATGACAGTTTGATTGTCTGAGTATATATTTAAGCCAATTTGCCACCTCTTTCATTGCTAATATTTCACCCTAATCTTTTTGCGATTTGAAGTCCCAGGTCTTTTCAATATATTCCAAAACCCACTTGTCCATCCAATTTGGGTCCATCTATATGACTGCTATTCCCTGGAGTATGTGTTAGTATTACTATTTTTGTATTCACAAAGATCCAGGGTGGTAAGAACCTAAAGCTCGACCCGTGATGAAAGAATTTATAAATAAATCTTCCTTTAATTCTTATATACACACCCTATGTTGCATCTATGAAATGTATCTCTACTTAAAATTGTTGCTTTGTGATGAGACTCTGACAATGAAGATGGTGTTGTGGGCACTTTATATGATAATGCCTTACAGCATAATGATAATTTCTATGATGATGATGGTGATGAGGATAATGTTCCATATACATACACACTCTTAGTTGTTAACAAGTCCTTTGGAGGTCCTTTTGCATATTTACATTAATTTCATTCTATTATTATATTGTTGTTATTTTTATTATAATTATTATTGTTGTTGTTGTTGTTGGTGGTGGTTGTGGTTGTGATGATGGTGTGTGATTGGAGTTTTAGCATACTTCACTGTTTCACTGCTGACATTTTGCCTTATTTGCAACATTTTGTAGTTTGTTTTGACAGATTTGTGTGTGTGTGTGTGGGTGGGTGGGTGTAATTATGTATGTATAGATGTGATGTGTAAGCTTTAATACCATGCCCCATGACCGTTGACCGGTTTTGGTGTTGCTGCCAATGCTAAAATTGCACTGCAGCAGTTGATGCCATTGCCAAAGGACATGCAACAACATGCAAATCGTAGGAGCCAACAAATGAAGAATCTACGTTCATCAGCAACAGCACATCTACCACAGTCAGTCCTCATTTGCAAAACGGTTGTTGTTTTATTTTTTATTGCAATCTCTTGGTTGGCTATATGTGTGAGAGAGGAAGGGAGAATTAAAGAGAATGAGAGTGAGTGAGTGAATGAGTGTGTTGCTAGGTCAACGCACGTACAACAGCCACTTCTCCACTCGACTCTAGAACAAATTCTCCCGGAAGAATGCCATGAACTGGAAATAAAGCAAAAAACAAAAAAAAAAACCAACAACAACACGAAACCCAATGCAGAAACTAAAAAATAAAAGTGGAAAATGTTGGCAAGCAGCAATAAGAGAATAACAACAATAAAAACTCATTCCAAATATCACACAATGCTGCAGTTGAAGCAAGTCAGGCAGCTGCAGCAACAAATGCCAAGCCCGCAACATTACATTTGGAAATCAAACCATGGCCCCCACACACCAACGCCCCCACTGTCCTCCCACAGAAAAAAAAACACATAGTAAAATTGCATCAAGAAAAAAGTATGGCAACTGTGGCAAAGGAAGCCTTCATTCTGTTGAGAGAAAAAAACCCAAAAACGATGGCAACTGTGTGAGAGAGGGAGAAATGAAATAAGTTTAAGCTTTTTTCCATTTCCTTTCACGCCATAGTTGCCAATTTTGCGAATAGAAAATTGTGGCAAATAGCATTTTCAACAAAGTGGTTTACAGGGTAATGGGATAAAGTAGGGCGCTTTTTTTTTTATTTTTCAAAAGCAAAAATATTGTCAAAAATAGCATCAAATTTTTGAATCAGCTTAGATGTGTTCCACTAAGCTACCTCTCGCACGAATTATGACCTTCAAAAGGCCGAAAATGCCCACGCATGCTGCACGAGAATGGCTCCACGGTCTTTTGGCTCATTTTCGGCTAGGTTAGGTTAGGTGGCAGCCCGATGTATCAGGCTCACTTAGACTATTCAGTCCATTGTGATACCACATTGGTGAATTTCTCTCTTATCACTGAGTGCTGCCCGATTCCATGTTAAGCTCAATGACAAGGGACCTCCTTTTTATAGCCGCGTCCGAACGGCGTTCCAAATTGCACTGAAACCACTTAGAGAAGCTTTGAAACCCTCAGAAATGTCACCAGCATTACTGAGGTGGGATAATCCATCGTTGAAAAACTTTTTGGTGTTCGGTCGAAGCAGGAATCGAACCCACGACCTTGTGTATGCAAGGCGGGCATGCTAACCATTGCACCATGGTGGCTTTTCGGCTAGGCATTGTCTTGAGATGATCGAAACTTTGGTATTGTTTAGTTCCAAACTTACTCTCCAGGTGCAAAAGTCTAATTGATTCGGATCCTGAGATTTTGGTGGCCATTGCCCGGCAGAAATCAAACGAGAAACCTAATTTTTAGGCCATTCTTAAAGTTCTGTTGGAATTTCCATGGTCTATGGCTGCAATGTCTATCTGGGCTTAAATATTGTCTTTAGGACATTTTTCCTATAACTTTCGCCATTTGTTATGACCCCTCGGTCAATAAATATGAGCAAGGAGCGACCACTGGTCGTTACGGCAGCCCATACCATTACTATCGGCGGCACTTGAGTTCCGGTGGTCAATCCAAGGTGTACATTTTCAGCTGACCTCTTTGGCAAGTAGGTTAGGTTAAGGAGAGTGGCAGACCGATATTTCAGGCTCACTTTTCAGTCCATTGTGATGCCACACTGAGTGCTGTCCCACACTGAGTGTTGTCCGATTATATGCTTAACTCAATGATAAGGTACCTCCCATATATAGCCCAGTTCGAACGACATTTCACATTTTGGTGAAACCACTTATAGAAACTTTGAAACTCTCAGAAATTTCACCATCATTACTGAGAGGGGATAATCCACCGATGATAAAATTTTTGGTGTTTGGTCGAGACTGGGCTTGCACTCACGACCAGTATATGCTAGGCGGCATGGTAAACATCGTACCATGGTGGCAAGTAAAGCCGATCATTTTGTTTGTTCACAAACTGCTCCATTTGGTGTGGTTCCTCAACGGAGAGAACCAGTAAGCAATTCTTTGGTCCTTTCCAGTCTAACATTTTTTGTGCATCTGTGAGCTTCTGCACCTTTTGAGGCTTCAACAGCTCAAGCTCATTTTTCAATAAGCCTGGCATCCATTATCGCGATATGTTCCATTCACGTGCAAGTTTTCTATCACTACGTCATGGATTTCCATCAAATCTGGCCTTCACTTTTCGGATCAATTCTGATGTTGTTAGCGTTTTTTCGTCCATTTTTGGATGCGATGCAACACTGCCAGATTTATTGAAATTTAAATCCTGGAGGCTTCTAACGATAGCCACTTGTAGTTTTCTAGTCAAATAACGCTTGAATAACATCACGAATAACTTTATGTAAGTTGTAAGTTTGTAAGCTTGTAAACAATTAAATGAAGTGTCACTGGAACAAACCTGTCAGCCGTCAGACGAGCATTTCAGAAATTATAGCAACCTGAAATTGGTTGCAATACATATCAGTCACCCCGTATACCACTATATTTTTCTATACGTACTCGTATGAGAGTATGTCATTGTTTTCAAGAATTTATTTTGATTTGCATTCTTTTTTTAATATAGTGTTAGGATGGCAACCCTGTTGTTGCCTACTTCCTCCTCAGTGTTGCATTTTAGGTGCAATGCCGCTATTGGCATTGCTCTGAATTTAGTTGAACGTTTCATTTCGCCTATAAAAACGAATATTTTTGTTTGTTTTTTTTTTGCGATGATTTCCATGTTTTCAGTTTTGCTTCTTTCCACGGTGAAATTTTGTTCACTACTCCCCTATTCAGCCATTGTTGTCCCACAAAAGTTGCTCTACAAAAATTTTTCGAGAAAACTTTTTTTGTTTTGTTTTTTCTTTTCTATTTCCATGCTTTTGTGGCAAGGAAAACAAGGATGAAAATGAAATGAAATGAACTTCACCACTAGTAGTGTTACGTTGCATTTGCCTTTTCCCTTTCTCATGAATTCTTTTTGGCAAATTTCATAGTTGTATGAATCTACAAACAATTCCAACCAAACAAAAAGAAAACGCTAAAAGTTTCCTTGCATTGGATATTCCTGGCGTTTTGTTTTTTGGTCTTTCTTTGCGGAATCCTAAAGGAAAAACTTTTCTTCCATTTCAAATCCCCTCAACAATAGTTCTGCTTAATATCATAGCAAGAAATGAAACAAAAAAAACAAAAAGCAAAAATATTTTACATTTGACCATAACGAAAAAAGTTAATAATGCTTAAGGAAGAAAATATTTTCAGCAACAGTTTCCAAGCTCTTTGAGAAGTGTGATGCAATTTTACGCAAAAACAGAAAAATACTTAAGTGTTTGAGGCGAGAAAGGCAGAAACAAAAACGTTTGGGAATTTCAAAATATTTTTTTTTTTTGGTTTTTTTTTTTGGTAAAGGATTCTAGAAATCGTTATAATGAAATTCTCGAGTTTGAGCTTTTTTAAGAGGGGGAAAAATTAATAATTTCTGTTAGCCATAGTGATTTTCTATTTCGGTGAGGAGCTCAATATTTTCATGTAAGAAATAAGATTAAAATTTTCTACATTTGTAATAAAGCCCTAGAAAAACAAAATAACATAGAGCTTGCAAAAAATCGTTTGTAACCCCAACTTGTAATCGGGATCATCTATAATAAGTTCTACAAGAGGTTGCATTAGGCCAGTAGCAGTGTTGCCGTTGTGCCAATTTAGTGTCATCAAGATTTAAGAGGAACATGTTTGTTGTCATTCATAATTTTCATTAGTTTAGGAGATATGGGCAAAAGAATTTGTTCTTATATAAATTTCAATTTTTTTAGGTTTTGGGTGGATTTTTCAATTTTTGGGGGGTGGTCACGAATTAAAGTCATTTTCGCTCTAGGACGCTTAGTTTAGGAGATAAGGGCAAAATAAGTTTTTCATATAAAAATTTCAATTTTTTTAGGTTTTGGGTGGATTTTTCAATTTTTTGTCATGAAAAGTAATTTTCGTTATTTATTATTTACACTGTAATATTATTTCAAAGGGAAATCAAATCTAAATCCTTTTGAATTTTAAGAGTTAAAAGGCCATTGAGGATTCTATTAAAATTTGAATTCAAACAGCAATGCTGTAAGAGAAAACTGCAACAAAAATCCATTATGCAGTATTAATTAATTATCCAAAGGCTTTAAGCCATGGCACAATTCTCGCTTACAAAGAAAACCCCAGAAAACAAAATCTGTGAAACGAATTTTTTTTTTTCTGCACAACGATAACCACTCTGTGACTGTGATATTTGCCAATACAATGCTGCAAACAAACAAAAAAAAAATATGCAATTAAAGCTGGAAACATTACTACACAAAACATTGCAAAAAGGATATGAGGACACAAATCCATTTCCTGCCTGAAGCCTAATCGTTTAGTCTTTTGTTCATTGTATGAACCAGCTCTATAGTTCACGGTGGTAGTGAGCATTAAAACGCATTAGTTAGAGAGACACCACCAGTGAAATATAAATCGATCGAAATGACAGAGAAACAGACAGACAGACAAACAGATAGACGGACGGACTACCACGAAAAGGGACTAACAGCAGCCTTTATTATGCCACAGAGAGAAACGCAATGCTATAATTCAATTTTTCTATGGGATTTTTAGTAGGATTTTCGCTGGTACTGCTGGTTGGTTTATTTTTGTTTGTTTCTTTTTTTCACATTCAATGGTTACACCATGGATTGAAAATGATGAAAAAAAAAAACAAAATCGCAAATTGATTATTAAATTTAAGAAGAATTTTACTACATTGTGAATGCTATTTTTATTACAAAGTACTTTTGATGTATGGTCACCATCGTTCATCGAATTGACCAAATATGAAAGAAAGAATATGTGAGGCAAATTTTAGTAAACGAAATTTACACAATATTAAGGATTTTAATAATTAAAATAAAAAATATATGTTAAAAGAAATTTTATATAATAATTTTTGTTTTTATTTTTTTTTTTTTATTAAATTTCGATTACTTGTCTTTAATTTAAGGAAGGACTTTTTATTGAAGAACGAAAAAATGTCCTTAAATAATAGAATATATAGTTTAATTTGATTAAATAGTCTTTAAATTAACTGAAATATTCAATCTTGGGATTAAAGATCAAATATGCTCAGATTTATTTTCTAATTAACAACACAATGAAAAATTCATTAAAATTGAGCTAAGGGATATTTCCATTTGTGTAACGAAAATTGTGAAAGATTGTGAAATATTTCATTATTAAATAAAAAAAATCATTATTACAACAAAATATTTCATTGCATTTATGAAATAATTTCCTTGGCTCAAATTAATGCAAAAATTTCGTTGTATGAAAATGGGCCTCATGAAAATAAGCCTCAAAGTGGAAACCCAAAATATTATACAGAAACAGGAAATACCAAATTGTTACTTTTTTGGGGTGTAACATCATTCGACCGTTTGTATTACGAAAATAAACCACAATCTTTTAATTGAAAATAAACCCTAATTTTCTTTAAATTTTTAAACGACTGGGGTTTTGGGATCCATTTCCCCAGGAAAATGAGTGCCAAAATCCAAATTAAATTAAACAAGACCCCAAATTTAGAACACACGCGGCGGCATGAGCCTCAAAATCCAAATAAAACAGGCCCCCAAATATGGGCCGACGCTTAATAATGAATACAAGAGCCCCATGGAAAAAGAGCTCCGATAAACTGTAGCTGGAAAATATACTCCATATCAGAATTAGGGCTAATTTTCACTTTTGATTTTAAAGACCGTGTGAAACTAAACCCTACCCAGCAAAAAAAAAAACGTCGCCAAAAAAGTAGTGAAAATGTTCATTTTTGATCCGGAATTTTTTTTTATGATTTTTAATGCATTATAACGCTTGTCTGAAACCTTTGTCATCAAAAATTCGCAATTTTTCTAGAAAGGATTTAACATTTTTTTCGGCTAAATTTAAACAATTTGTACCATTCTATTAATTCTTAATCTTTTTTTAACCTATTTGAAATAAACAAAAAAATATTTTTCCCATTAAAAATATGAAAAACTGAGTTATAAAAAATTGGCTCAATTGAACTTCCTTCCCATGCAGTTCAAATAAAGAACATCTTTGGAAGGACATTTTTGAAAGTTCTTTTAAAGATGTGCCACAATTTTTTGCTGGCTAACTGATGGAAAAAATAATAAATTAAAAATTAAATAATAATAAATTGAAAATTAAATATGTGTTACTGAGTACGAATCTCTTGGGAAGTGCCTGAGCCTACTTTAGACTCTGTCCATAGCAGAAATTCTGAAACCCCAACCGAATCCCAGGAAGCGCAATTCTAAAACGACAACCGGGATTAATTTTCATTTTATATATTTGGCTATAGTTTCATAAAACAAAATAGACTCAAAAATAAAATCAAGTTATTTCCAAAAAAAAAAATTAAAATTTTGATGAATTTTGTTGATGTTGATGTTTTGGGGCTAATTGTCATTGGGCCCATATTTAAAGTGTCTCACTCTGCATTGGCGATAGCTCATTTTGGACTCTGTCTAAAAGGAAACCCCAATTAAAATCCGGCCTCCCAAGAAACAAATCTGATGCAATAGAATGACCTTCGGAGCAAAAATTGGGTCTATTGTTGCTACCATTGTCAAATCCAAGAAAGCGAAAATATATCCCACGAAATATAATCTCAAAAAAAAGGAAATTGGAGTTCGTCTTCATCTGAAATGTTAGGGTTTACTTTGGAAGCGCTTTAGCTCACTTTTGACTCTGCCCATAGGCTAAAAATTTATTTCCCAGCCAAAGGTCGTCCACCCTTATCGCTTTGAATTCGCGATAGCCCACTTTGGATCCACCAAGAAAGTCCGAAAGCCTTCCATGCACGTTACTTTTACGGCCATATAATGTCATTACTTGGCATTCATACTCCAATAAATCAATTGCCGACGTCAATATACTGAAGTGGTGTTAATTGGAAGCCAAAAATGTTTCTACTATTTTTCTTTTTTTGGATATTTTGGATTTTTTAAAGCTCGTTCCTTGCAATATAAGAAAGCTTTACCAATATTGTCCAATAATTGAAATGAGTAGATCGCTGTGTTCCCAACCATTTTGGACATTTTTTCTTTTCCATAACATCATAATAAATAATCAGTACACACATAGAAAAAATCATGCATGGCGTGCTCATTTCAAAACGATTCGTTCATGAAAGTGAATCAACACATGTGGTGTCAAACTGAGAACAGGCGGCGTCAATCTGACAACGATAAAATGACACCATGCGTTGTCAAAACAAAAATGCTCTCCACCATAGGATGGGGGTATATTAACTTTGTCATTCCGTTTGCATCGAAATATTGCTCTAAGACCCCATAAAGTATATATATTCTGGGTCGTGGTGAAATTCTGAGTCTATCTGAGCATGTCCGTCCGTCTGTTGAAAACACGCTAACTTCCGAACAAAACAAGCTATCGACTTGAAACTTGACACAAGTAGTTGTTATTGATGTATGTCGGATGGTATTGCAAATTGGCCATATCGGTCCACTTTTACGTATAGCCCCCATATAAACGGACCCCCAAATTTGGCTTGCAGACCTTCTAACAGAAGCAAATTTCATCCGATCGTGCTGAAATTTGGTACATGGTGTTAGTATATGGCCTTTAACAACCATGCACAAATTGGTCCACATCGGTCTATAATTATATATAGCCCCCATATAAACCGATTCCCAGATTTGGCTTGCGGATCCTCTAAGAGAAGAAAATTTCATCCGATCCGGCTGAAATTTGGTACATGGTGTAAGTATATGGTCTCTAACATCTATGCAAAAATTGGTCCACATCGGTCTATAATTATATATAGCCCCCATATAAACCGATCCACGTTTTGGCTTTGGGAGCCTCTAAGAGAAGCAAATTTCTTCCGATCCGGCTGAAATTTGGTACATGGTGTTAACAACCATGCAAAAATTGGTCCGCATCGGTCCATAATTATATATAGCCCCCATATAAACCGATCCCCAGATTTGACCTCCGGAGCCCTTTGGAAGAGCAAAATTCATCCGATTCGGTTGAAATTTGGTACGTGATGTTAGTATATTGTATCCAACAACCATGCAGGAATTGGTTCATATCACTCCATAATTATATATAGCCCCCATTTAAACCGATCCCCAGATTTGACCTCCGGTGCCTTTTGGAGAAGCAAAATTCATCCGATCTGGTTGATATTTGGAACGTGGTGGTAGTATATGATATTTAACAAGCATGCCAAAAGTGGTCCATATCAGTCCATAATCATATATAGGCCCCATATAAACCGATCCCGAGATTTGGTTTTGGAGCCTCTTGGAGGTATATGGCCGTTAACAACCATGCCTAACTAGGTCCATATCGGTCTATAGTTATATATAGCCCTCAGATAAATCGATCCCCAAAAATTGGTCCATATCAAGTTCATAATTGTATATAGCCCCCATATAAGCGACCCCCATATTTCAATTCTGGCTCCCTACGTACCCACAGATACCTTTTTTGTCTAATATATACCACGAATGGACTAACTCACAATTTAGAAAACGATTTAAGATACCACAAGCCAAGTAATTCGATTGTGTATGTCTTTCGTAGAAGTTTCTACACTATCCATGGTGGAGGGTACATAAGATTCGGCCTGGTCGAACTCACGGCCATATATAAAGGGTGATTCTTTTGAGGTTAGGATTTTCATGCATTAGTATTTGACAGATCACGTGGGATTTCAGACATGGTGTCAAAGAGAAAGATGCTCAGTATGCTTTGACATTTCATCATGAATAGACTTACTAACGAGCCACAACGTCGAATTTTCAGTGAATGGGCCCTAGAAAAGTTGGCAGAAAATCCGCTTTTTTATCGACAAATTTTGTTCAGCGATGAGGCTCATTTCTGGTTGAATGGCTACGTAAATAAGCAAAATTGCCGCATTTGGAGTGGAGAGCAACCAGAAGCCGTTCAAGAACTGCCCATGCATCCCGAAAAATGCACTGTTTGGTGTGGTTTGTACGCTGGTGGAATCATTGGACCGTATTTTTTCAAAGATGCTGTTGGACGCAACGTTACGGTGAATGGCGATCGCTATCGTTCGATGCTAACAAACTTTTTGTTGCCAAAAATGGAAGAACTGAACTTGGTTGACATGTGGTTTCAACAAGATGGCGCTACATGCCACACAGCTCGCGATTCTATGGCCATTTTGAGGGAAAACTTCGGAGAACAATTCATCTCAAGAAATGGACCGGTAAGTTGGCCACCAAGATCATGCGATTTGACGCCTTTAGACTATTTTTTGTGGGGCTACGTCAAGTCTAAAGTCTACAGAAATAAGCCAGCAACTATTCCAGCTTTGGAAGACAACATTTCCGAAGAAATTCGGGCTATTCCGGCCGAAATGCTCGAAAAAGTTGCCCAAAATTGGACTTTCCGAATGGACCACCTAAGACGCAGCCGCGGTAAACATTTAAATGAAATTATCTTCAAAAAGTAAATGTCATGGACCAATCTAACGTTTCAAATAAAGAACCGATGAGATTTTGCAAATTTTATGCGTTTTTTTTTAAAAAAAAGTTATCAAGCTCTTAACAAATCACCCTTTACTTGTTTCTATTAGTGTAATGATAGGCTCATATATATGAGAGCCATAATATCATTACATGTACTAGAGTACAATAATGTACTTCGTACAACAACAGACTCGAATGTGCGCATCATAGATGATCAATGCATTTTGAAACAAATAGACTGAATTAAAACAAAAACAACAAAGTTATTAACTTTTTTGTATTATGTTGCAATTAGTAAACTATGGTGGATTATCTCACCTCAGTAATGCTGGTGACATTTCTGGGGGTTTCAAAACTTCTCTAAGTGGTTTCACTGCAATGTGGTGGAACGCCGTTCGGACTCGGCTAAAAAAAGGAGGTTCCTTGTCATTAAGCTTAACATGGAATCGGGCAGCACTCAGTGATAAGAGAGAAGTTCCCCAATGTGGTATCACAATGGACTGAATAGTCTAAGTGAGCCTGATACATCGGGCTGCCACCTAACCTACATTTTCTTTTATGGTGGGTTCACTTTTTTTTCTGCGTGAACCCAAACGAAAATGCGTCACAAATATGGAGGGACGTTTCATAATGAATATGAGCTCCATGAAAATATAACCGAAGCATAGAAATCGACCACAAAATAACATTAAGGCTCATTTCCTTTTGATTTAAAAAACCGTATTCAGGGAAGCAATGTGATCACGTCAAACAAGAGCAAAATGTTATTATTTTTTTTTTTTTTGGAGGAACATGAATTTTGTGATCAAAGTCAATTAAACTTTTAATTGAATTAATCAAAAAAAAAATAATTAAAACAGGAGATTAAGTCGAACTAAATAATTGATTTTCCAATTAAAGAATAATTGACTTTTTCGATCAAAGTCAATTAAAATTTTAATTGAAAAATATTCATCTGTGAGACACCAACTTATTATGGGGTTTAAATTAAAAATATTCTCAACGTAGAGATCAGAGAGAGCCATATCACATAAAAATATTTTTGTTTTCTTTTAGAATTTCGATTTTTTTCACATATTTCTCCCTCTCAGGCCATAGTGCAACATTTGAAAATGAGAAAAACTGCAGTCATTTGAGAACATCTGTGTGAATAGAGTAAAACAATACAAAGTATGTGGCATATAGAAAGATGAACAGCAGCATGCACACTCGGATACACAAACACACACACACACGCAAAGATATTGGGCGAAACATGTGAAACAAAGAGAATTATCAACAATATCCTTTTATCCTTGCAGTCATGTTCAATAGCACGGACAAAAATAGCGCACATGCAAACATCTTTGCTAATACAATTTCACATACACACACACACACATATATGCGCTCATTAAATCTTCTGATAACGGTGTAGTTTAGCACATCACATAAATACGCACACACACACACACACATACACACCAGTGACAAAGAGAACCAGCATCAACCAAATAGAATAGAAATCTTGTGGTGCTTGCTCTATCGGTCGGGATTTTCTATAGAATGCACATGTTTGCAAAGACTCATCCTTTTTTCTTTTTTGGAATCTCGTTTTCAGATTTTCTTCACTTTAAATGCCAGGTTTTTTGTGCGTTCGCTGTTTGAAGCGTTACGCACATTCCTCTTTTTTAGATGATGTTTTTTTTTGTGTTTGTTGTTTTTTTTTCTTGCTTGCAATTGTGAAAGGCCATTGGAGAGATAAAAAGAAATTGCGTAAAAAAGACACGATGTTAAATTTCAAATAGAATTATGTATGTATGTAAGTATGTGACTGACTGACTACTACATTCCTATTGGTGGTAGTTTAAAGCAGACGTCCTCTGTCTGACTGTGGCAGTCTGTATCTTTTTTTCTCATTTTTTCTTTATTTCCTCTATGGATGTGCGTTAAAATGGAATATTTTGGATGAAGGACATGCAAGCTAAACAAGATTATTTGTGAAGGATGAATGTGTAGAAGAAATAGACAAGGCAAAAAATTCGTTTTTTTTTTTTGCATTTGCAAAATCAAGAAACAAGCATTGGAAACAGGGTGGAAAATAAATTATTTTTAATTTGATTTCAACTCAATTAAATATCAAGAAATGGAATTTTAAATTACAATTTTTTTCTGGTGCCCTTTGAAACGGGAAGTAAAGCCAGCATGGAAAGAAAAAGACCCATAAAGACAAACAAGAATGTCGCGATTATGGTGGCAATATTTTCAATTAATATTGAAATTATGGTCAACCATTTATCAACGGACTAACAAGTCACATTTACCTAATCAATCTAGCCAGAAACTTTACTATTATATTTAATATAGAGGAAAAAAATTATATTTTAATTATTAGAAATATTTGAATTGAAATTTAATTTGAGTTATTTTGTTTTTTATTCGATCTTTTTTTTTGTTTAAATAATATTCTATATTATTAATTTTGCTCATTCTTAGAATTTGTGAAACCATAGATTTTAAATGCTACGCTCAAAAAAAAGTGAACCTTCCTAGGCACTGAAGCCAATTTAACCCTATTTTTGAGTTCTTGGAAATTATTTTGTTTTAGTAAAATTTCTCCAATATGAGAAAGTTTCATTGACTTTAACAAATGAAGCATTAAGATTTACTAAATTCGTAATTTCAACAAAATAGTTCAGATTTTTTTTTAAATTTTGAAATTTTTCAACTCCAAAATTTTCTTTTCCCATTCACACTATAAACAAAATTGTCACAAGGACAAAGATTTCATATCCTTAAAATACAAATGTCGTTTCTGCATGGTATAGAAGATGCATTTCTCTGATACAATTTTGTTTTTACTAGATCAAAAGTTGAGGAAATTTTCATTGACGGCGTTGTGTTAAGAGATTCGATTTTAAAATGGGTATTTTGGAATAAAAAAAGTTCCATTGCACTAAGGCCAATGTGGCTTTAAGAACTCTGAAAAAAATTTTCTATATTATAGGTTAGGTTAGGTTAGGTTAAAGTGGCAGCCCGATTAAATTTCAGGCTCACTTAGACTAGTCAGTCCATTGTGATACCACATTTAACCAAAAGTACCTATTACATATGGGCACTTCTAGTTTTAACCACTGAACCTTCTTTATTATTAACTTTTGTGGAACCAACCAGATTGCTCCAAAAACATTAACAAACTGCTTAAGTTAACGTTTTCCAAGTCCGCCAGTAATCTGAAGCTATATGGTCCTAAAATTCGCTTACGCCTTACACAAAATGCAGGACACTCACACAAGAGGTGTTTTATCGATTCCTTTTCCTCCGCATCATGACAGCTCAAACAAAAGTCATTATACTTCGCACCAATAGTTTTTGCAAAATCGCCTATCAGGCAGCGACCCGTTATAGCAGATATCAGGAGTGATATCTGACGCCTTGAGAACACTAGCATATCTAGTGTGCGGTTTAAGTTTAAATGGGGCCATATTTGCTTGGTGTCGTTACAACCCTTGCAGTTTTCCCATCGAATATTGGCCATCATAACAGCCTTCTCACGCAGTAAGAGCTTGCAGGTGGCCAGAGGCATACCAACAGATTCTAGTTCCCCTGGATATTCCAGGTAGTTCCTAGCCTTGCTAACACATCTGCTTCGCAGTTCCCCGGTATGTTCCTATGGCCAGGCACCCATATTAGGTGAATATTGTACTGCTCAGCCATCTCGTTGAGAGATTTGCGGCAGTCAATGGCCGTTTTCGAGTTTGCAGGTGGCCAGAGGCATACCAACAGATTCTAGTTCCCCTGGATATTCCAGGTAGTTCCTAGCCTTGCTAACACATCTGCTTCGCAGTTCCCCGGTATGTTCCTATGGCCAGACACCCATATTAGGTGAATATTGTACTGCTCAGCCATCTCGTTGAGAGATTTGCGGCAGTCAATGGCCGTTTTCGAGTTAAGGAACACAGAGTCCAAGGATTTTATTGCAGGTTGACTGTCTGAGTATATATTAATGCCAATATTTGTTGGAACATTACTTCTCAGCCAATTCACCACCTCTCTTATTGCCAATATTTCAGCCTGAAAAACACTACAGTGATTAGGTAATCTTTTCGCTATTCGAATTTCCAGATCTTTAGAATATACTCCGAACCCCACTTGTCCATTCAATTTGGAGCCATCAGTATAGAAATCTATATATCTTTTATTCCCCGGGGTCTGTGTACACCACGCCTCACTGTTGGGCATTAGAGTTTCAAATTTTTTGTCGAAAAGTGGTTTTGCCAGGGTGTAATCCACTACGTTAGGCACATCTGGCATTACTTTGAGGACCGAACTATGACCGTACATTTTTTCCGACCACAGCCATAGCTCGCGCAACCGCACAGCCGTTGTTGCAGCTGACTATTTGGCCAAAATGTATGACATTAAGGGAGTCTGTTCCTGTCTTACTAAATGCGCCTGAGATAATACGCTGAACTTTATCTAAACAAGTCGGCTTCTGAAGTGCCGGCCACCAGACTACAACACCATATAGCATTATAGGTCTAACTACTGCCGTATATATCCAATGCACAATTTTTGGTTTTAGTCCCCACTTTTTCCCTATTGCCTTTTTGCGCGAGTACAAAGCTATCGTGGTTTTTCTCGCCCTCTCTTCAATATTAAGCCTAAAATTCAGCTTCCTGTCCAAAATAACGCCAAGGTATTTTGCACACTCACCAAAGGGAATTTCAGTACCCCCTAAGGAAATGGGCCTAACCGTGGGAGTTTTGTGATCTTTGCAGTACATGACTATATTATAGAAATTGTCTTTAATTCGGCAAACAAATTTTTTTCATATAGGAGAAATTTTAACTTAACCCTTTCACTACCGATGTCCACCTAGAAGGACATTCGAAAAAGACACCAAATTCTATTTTTCCACTTAGTTTCGATTTATTTCTCGATGTTATTATAAAATAGAGGCTTTAATCTAAATAAGCTATAAATATTTTCCATGTTGGTGAGCACTAAAATATATTTTTATTAATTTCTTTAACAATAAACGAAAAATACGAAACAATGTTTCTACTGTATGCTTCTAGTAAAGGGACATTTATACCAAAAATATAGCTAATACTTTTACGGTTTCTTTTTTGTATTTTTTCTCACACTTTGAAAGATATTATAGGCCAAATAGCGCCTATTTTCGTAAGGCCATTTGGTCACAATTCAAGAATCAAGTTTTCAGAACAAGCCCATACAGCTCTTGAAATAATTGAGGTAGGTTCTCAAAATGACAATTTTTGTTCAAGTAAAAACAGAAGAAAAATTAAAGTTTTTAATATTAGGTTTATTTCGGCAATGAAAGGGTTAAACATAATAATTTCCATGAAAAAAAAAACTATTGCCAAAATAGTTCCAATTATAAATATTAACTGATACTTATTGATAGTTTTCAATCAAATTAAAAAATAAATTTAATTAAGAAAATTACTGAAAATATTTTACATGTTTATTTAAAATATTAATTAATGTTATTTGAATTAACATTTTAATTTAATTAACATATAATTCCCAATAAGAACATGCTTGAAATTTATACTAGAATCATTCAATTTTGGCTTGAAAATAGTATGAATATTGTTACATCGAAAGCTAAAATAATTATTAATAAACAAATAATAATACAATAAATAATTGATTTTTTTTCAATTAAAAAAATAATTGAGTTTTGAGCCACAAAAAAAAAATCGTATAAATTTGTAACTGAATCAATTGAATGCAAAATTACTCGGGAGCCACCGTGGTGCAATGGTTAGCATGCCCGCCTTGCATACACAAGGTCGTGGGTTCGATTCCTGCTACGACCGAACACCAAAAAGATTTTCAGCGGTGGATTATCCCACCTCAATAATGCTGGTGACATTTCTGAGGGTTTCAAAGCTTCTCTAACGGGTTTCAGTGCAATTTGGAACGCCGTTCGTACTCGGCTATAAAAAGGAGGTCATTGAGCTTAACATGGAATCGGGCAGCACTCAGTGATAAGAGAGAAGTTCACCACTGTGGTATCACAATGGAATGACTGAATAGTCTAAGTGAGCCTGATACATCAGGCTGCCACATAACCTAACCTAACCTACTCGGGAATGTCTCAAAAAATCAATAAATTTTTTAATCAATGTCCAATTAAATATATGATTAAAGTTATTTCAATTAAAAATATAATTGGAACATTTAATTTCGCTATTGCATCAGAAAAAAACATTTTTCCTGATTTTTAGAACTAATCTCATTAGTCCGCATTAATGACATCATTTAGAAAAAAAATAATAATCTTTGAGCAACGAATAAATTGATGCTAAAGTTGGCTAACATAAATACAGCCACAACGGAGAATTTTCCCAAAAAAAACTCTTGTCTAAGGTCACTTATATTTTTTTACGATGACAACAATAACCTTGAATTCCCCCAACATAAAACGATGAAAATGAAATATTAAGTTTCAAGGTTAAAAGGAAAACGAAATAAACCCCTTTTTCGAGATTACGAGGACAATGATGGTTGGGGTGGTGAGTTGGTTGGTGTTGGCATTTCTTTTTTTCCTTTGGTACTCGAGATAAGTGCTAACCACACTTAACTACACGCTGTAGCCAACGGATTGCTAAAAAAAAAGGACAATTGGATTGATGTCCTTAACACCGATAAGAAAAACAAAAACAGATCATACATGGTATTTGGAATACAACACTTACTCCCATTCTATACACCCCTTGGCCTGGTATAAGATACAAAGTTATGTTTAATAAGTGTAAATGATTTACAAAATTGTTGGTTTATGATGGATGTTTCATGGCCAAAGGGGAGCGAATGAGGAGACAGCAAACCCAACTACATTCGTATTTTCCTTTCTCCCTCATTGTAAATCCCTTTGTTGGCTATTGTAATTGAGTTTGACCATGTCTTCATAGACAAGGACAATAACGTAGAAATATCTTAGGAGTTGACTTTTGTTAAGGGAAAATTAAAAGTGCTAAATATTGCCACCGGATGTAAAATTAACTTAAGGATAATCACACATTGAACTTTTACATGTCTACACTTAATACAGGCAAATATCCTCCTGTGTAAATTCACCCTTCAAATTTCATTATGGTCCTCTAAATATCGTTAAATTCCCCAGTTACGAGTTACCCTTAAAAGTTAACCTCATTGCTACTGCTTCTTTCCCACTCTCTCTCCCTCAGCCACTCTATCATCATTCTCCATGTACAAAGAGAATTTAAGGAAAATGATTTCATCAGTGATGCGTTTCGAAAATCAACAAAAATGTTGAGTTAGGGTAGAAACTCATTGCGTTGCGTTATGGTTTATTGTAACCCTAAGGAAACTCCGGATTCTCATTACGAATATCATGTGAATGCTGATACTCTGGCTTCACAGTATGCATATGTGTGGGTGGGTGTGTGTGTGTGCGAGTTGGAAATGTTTGTATTTCCCCATATAAATATCAAGGTCAAGTTCATATCGACATTAAACTAACCTAAAAGGGGGACATAAATTATGTCCTTTCTACCCCCTCCCCTATATTACTTAGTATATCTAACTTATTATAGACATAAATTAATGGAATATTTAACCCTTCGTTGTAGGTTTTTATTTTCGTAATGATAATTTTTTTGGGGAATATTTTAACTGTCATTTAAATATTTGTGATACGAAACACCAATTTCTTTAATTCTGACAATTTTTTTTTATAAAAGGAATCTCTAAATTCAAAAGAGTGAGAAAGAGAAACAAGTAATGGTAAAATTGATAAAAGAACAAGGCCATATAGACAAAAATCTAAGATTGCAATGAGGGTTTAATACTCTTTAAAACTTTTATGGATCCTTAATATATTTGAAAATGTTCACCTAAATTTTCAATCGCCCACTAAACGCTGATACTATGATCTTTTGTTTAAAAAAATAAGAATATGTATATTTTTTGCAGCAAAAAACAAAAAAAAAAGGAATTTGGTTGGAAACGTTCCTAGCAAAATATGGAGCACTATTTCAGCAGGATTGTAAGGGAGAGAGGCACTACCAACTGCTTACAAAACAACCCAATCAGCGCTGATTTTTGTGGGCGATGTCCCGATTTAGAACAGCTTCTACATAGCGCTGATATAATTGCCCATTTTAATAGAAATATTGCTTAGAAGTGATATAAAATCTTGAGTATAGCATTGTTGGCGTGAAGGAAAACAGCACTACCTTTCATGCATCTATACTGCATGAATTGGTTGCAATAGCATAAACGAATGATCATGAACTAGTTTGATTACTCGTTTATGTTATTGCCACCGATTCGTGCAGTGTGGATGCACTGCCTACTTTATTGTATACCCAAATGCGCAACTAAACTCTTACTGCTGAAGTATTTTTTGCTGGGTTGTAATGTAGTATTAGCCTTGTGCCAATTTTCACCACATTTTCACCACTTTTCGAGTCTTCAAAAAAGTGGGGTCTCTGTTGTATTAATAAACGCCATAAATTTGAACAATTCTTGTGCAACCTTTTTATAATGTTTTGCCACTTTTATAATTAAATTCTTTTTATTTCAATATGTTGTAAATTTTATGTAAATTTTAATCCCGGATTACGTACTCTCTCTTCCTCACACCATAGTGTGTGCAACGAGACAATTGCGTCGCCTGAAAATATGCAAGGGAATTTCTCAACAATAGCGAAAGCAGCTTCTTCCCTGAATAATTAATTTCAAGGCTTGGTTTTGCAAGATAAAATTATTGTTTGAAAAACTGATAAAATCTAGTTAATTCATATCTTTTTTATAAAAAAAGGTGGCACTCTTTGTGCCACCTTTCTAAAATTAGTGTGCCACTTTTTTGAAAATTTCAACGGTTACGCTGTTTGGATTTCCTACAGAAGTAACCAAACATATATGTTTTATTCAAAAAGATTGAATGTGAAATTTTACGACAGACAATGGATTGCAGAAGATGGGAAATTGGCTTCCCGGGTAAAAATTGGAGGATCTAATTAAATAGGATTAGATCTCAAAATTTGCCAATTTAGATCTATGCGGATTTACCCAGATATGATAAGATTGAATTATATATAATTCCACATATAACGATATCTAACATCAGATCCAACTATATATATAGGGATAGATGTAATTATATCTAAGACATTAGATCTAGGCCAATATTGAGATCTGAGCAGATCTACTTCCATAGTAATTAGATATGATTAGATCTTACCATTTTAAGGATCTACACATATCTAAATAATTGTATCAAAATAGATCTCTCAATTTTTACTCGGGTTATTTTACTTTTCGTAATTTTTTATTTTAATTGTTTTTATGATAAACTTCATTTTTGACAAATATATACATTTTGAGAAATAAGTTATGAATTAAAAACTTTCATTTGTTCCGAGTTATTGCCTTTTCTTAATTTACTTTTACTTGTATTTTAAAGTGTCGTATCAAATGCGTAAACTACAAGTAGGGGCTCATCGTCGTCAATGGTATGAAGGACTCATCTGCTAATTTCAAATCTTCTTCATACGGTTGACTTTAGTAATGCTTGACAGACACATCGCTTTGTAGAGTTTCAGTTTTATATATTTATTGAAATATCCGGAATATTTATAAAGTGAATTTCCTTCATTAGAATATCGAGTACAACGAACAGTCTTATGCAGGTCTTTGGTCTACATACCATTGATATTTTATAGCCTTTTCACATCAAATTCAATCTTCCGCAAATCCAATGAAACTTTTTCTATTTCAAATGAAACCTTTTACAATTCACATGAATCTTTTTGTCAATTTAAAAAATTAAAATAACTAAAATTCGTTATAAAAAATAAAATCAGCAAAATAAATTCCGTACAGGTTCATTTGAATTAAAAAAAAAGTTCCATTTAAAATGAAATGGGTTACATTTGATTTGGAAAAGGTGTCATTTGGTTTCACAAAGTTTCATTTGAGGGGTGGCTGGTATGTTATGTGTTACTTTACAAATTTTCTTGAGAAATAAAATGTTGAAAAAATTTTCTATAAAAATAAAATTTTGCAAAATAAATGTTTTTGTTTGGTAGTTTATGGTAAAATTTTCTTCAAAATGTTGGTAGATTACTTTTGGCTCTGGTGGCAACCGTGATTGAGATCCGGAGATTTTGGAAATGAAGCAAGGAACCTCATTTTTAAGTCATTCTCAGTTAAGGTGTGCTAAGACTGAAATGTTTGTCAGTCTTATATTATATAATAGGATAGCCTGAAACTTAATCGGGCTGCCACTTTAACCTAACCTAACCTAACCTAGGATAGGATACTTTTCCTAAAATATTCGACATTCATTTTGGCCACATGGTTGATGAATACGAGCGGGTAGCGTTCATCGTCCATTATTATCATTGGCGATGCTTGAGTTCTGGTGGCCAATCGAAGGTGTAGATTATCAGCAGACCTCCTTGGCAAGTAAACCCGATAATTTTGTATATTCACTACTTAATTTGGAATGCCTTCCAATCGCAGAAAAACATATGCGGTAACTGGTTCTTTCTAGTTTAACTATTTTATGCGTCGGTCAGCCTAGCACTTTTTAGATCTAATCCCAGCCGATTTTTCAATATGTGTAGCACCCGTTCTCGCAATATTTTCAGGTTCACAATAAAATGTCACTGGAATAAATTTTTAAGCTGTCAGTCGTGTTGTTTAGAAATAATGATAACTTAAAGTTGGTTGTATTTCATATCAGGCACCCTATAAATAATTTACATGAATAATCTAAATCAGAATTAAATTCATATTAATGGTAACTTAAAGTTGGTTGTATTACATATCAGACACCCTATAAATAATTTACATGAATAATCTAAATCAGAATTAAATTCATATTAAGTTAAATATATTTAAATAAATGAATACGATTAAAAATTAATTGAATTAAAAATTAAATATTTAAGTATATTAAATTATTTTATACTAATTTATTTATATATGTAATTAGGACCACTCGACTAATGCTTTCTTGTTGCAAGTGAAAGTTCCACTAGTTACAATTTAAAACCACACATCAAATTTGCAATTATCCTTTGGCCATAATGCCAAATTCAAACATACTCGTTTTGCGTTTACCACAAAAACCCCATTTAGGAATTGTGGACATCTGCCATTTTTTGTGATCAGCAGTTATCAATTTGAATATTTCCTCTTCGAAAATTTAAGCGCTTTCTTGTGACTAAAGAGCCTTTGCTTGAAACAAAAACATCGTGCTGTGGACTTTTTAGCATCATGTCATTGTTAAGATAATTGTGTCAATTGATGGATAAATGAATAAATGGATGGATGGATGCCCTGGCAACTAAAATGACAGTCCAGTTAATTTTTGAAATGATGAGGGAATGACTAGAGAGTGTGAGAGAGAGAGAGAGAGAGAGAGAGAGAGACCAAAAATATTGAACAGAAGCCAAAACACGTAACCACAACAGCAACGACATATAAACATCAACACTTGGTTTCTTGACTCCGATGGTTGTTCTCTTACTATGGATACCAAAAAATGGTCCATATTTGCCTCCAAAACAAACACAACGACATCATATCTTTGGGTAAATACAGGGCAAAGGATGCGGACGAATAGCCCAAAGACAAGAAAGTGTAAATTACGGTAAGAAATAAAGAAACGGGAAAAATAAATCGATGAACCCTTTTGCAGTAGCTCCATTAACTATCAACCGCAATTCGGGTCGGTTGTGAATTGCCCCACGGTGTTTATGCCATACTCAGTATGGTGAGTTTTATGTTTGCATTCCAATTGCCAACATCATCAAGAGTAATAATAACAAGCTTGCCGACCCTTGTGTATCGTCATTTGTTGTCCTCATCGTCGTCGTCGTCGTCATCATCGTCACCATCATCACATCGCCCTAAAAATCATCTGACATACCCTTTTGTTTTTGTCTCGTTTTGTTTCACTAAAACGATGTTGTTGTTGTTGTTTTGCGTTTTGCGTACGACCAAGAAACTTCAGGTCTAACCACACCATGCCACATAAGAAAATTGTTTCGGTGAAAACCTGACCTAGGTTAACCCAAAACTTGGTACTAATGAAGAACCTAAAACAAAGCGTACAACAACAAAAAGAGAAACAAAGGCATCAAAAGCACCAGAAGAGCAACAGTTAGTGTATATGTGTTACGCACCACGCAAACCCTAAATAAAAATAGAACGATTGCATTCCCCTCTGGCTCTTTGTAACGATTAACACATTTTGCCTTTCGTTACGGTGGTTCTCAGTGTTTGGGATTTGTGTTCACCGTTTTGGGATGCGTTAAGTTCCATCGCTCCTTTTTTTAAGAGACATTTTTCATCTTGGTAACGTTTGTTTTTGATTTTTTGTTGGTAGAGAGCTTTAGAGAGGGTTGCTCTGAGACCCTTCACAACAACCAACTGCGTGTGGGGTGCAATGTTTTGGGAAGCTCACAAGAGAGAAAGAAATCATAACAAAAGTAAAACCATTAAGGGAACACAAAAATCTTTTCTCCCCCCCTTGACATTTCAATGCAAATGGCGTGTGGATGTCGAAGTTAGGACATGTTTTGATTGTTAGTTAATGGACCGGAATGGTTTTGTGATAAGGGTCCTAAAGGTTTGTTACCTGTAAGATGAATTAAGTTTGTTGAGGTGAATATTCTGTTTTTTTTTTTTGTTTTTAATATGACAATATAACAATGTTGATGGGAAATAATTGAAAATATTTATAAGATTTTATTAGCACCATTTTTGGTATACAAAGAAAATATCCATAAGCTTTCTCTGCATGTTAGATTCAAATGTAATTGATAAAATTTTAAAGTTCTTTTCACACTTAAACCAAGGAGATTAAAATCGAAAGTTTTGACTTTTATTTAAGGATATTAACATGGTTCCCAGCAAAACACTCGAGTTGTTTAGAATATGGTCAGGCCACGAGAAGTTTGAATGAAGTGAGTCAGAGATTTTAAACGTTCCTCGATATATCCATATATACAATTATGCCAAAATTAAAAATAAATTCCCGCGGCTTTTGTTGCAATTTCAAATTGAAAATTTGAGGAATTTTACAATTTCTATTTTTTTCCTTTTTTTGATTGTTTAAAAATAAATAATAATAAATGGGAAAGATAAATAATTATTTTCTTTTATAATTAATTTAATTATAATTAATTTTAATGAGCCCACTTTGAGCATATGGTATACTGGCAAAATGCTTTATTTTTATCTGATTTTCTTTGTTTGCAGATATTGCATACGTCTTGCTTTTTAATTTTTCAAAAACAATTGTGATAAAAGTTTTCTTGGCATAGTTTAAAAACGAAATTTTCACTATATTGAACAGTGAATTAAATTTGGAGAATATGATGAATGTTGGGTAAAATATATTTTTATGAACTATGTTCCTATTTGTCTGATGTTCCATATTAAAAATAACAACGATTTATTCAAGGTATATTTTTGGAATTTTTGTTCAGTGTAGACCATTTTCCAATATATCGTTTTTTTCGCCATTTTATTCTTAAAAAATCTAAAACCAAATTTTGAAAAGATATTAAGTCGTTTTTGAAATATAGAATTTTAAGTAATTCAGAAAATTGCAACAATTCTGAAATCTTCAATTTTAAAATTGCTACAATACCAACTGCGGAAATTCAACTTAAATTTTGAGCACAATTCTATATATATATATATATATATATATATATATATATATATATATATATATATATATATATATATATATATATATATATATATATATATATATATATATATATATATATATATATATATATATATATATATATATATATATATATATATATATATATATATATATATATATATATATATATATATATATATATATATATATATATATATATATATATATATATATATATATATATATATATATATATATATATATATATATATATATATATATATATATATATTCATGATCTGAAAACGTTATGGTTACGACTTTATAAACAAAATTAAAACAAGATTTCGGCTAGCGTGACTCGAACCTGTGTTTTCTGCACCATACGCGTATATAACGTCTGTTATTATTATAACGCCATAATAACGTCTGACGATTATTTTAAGACTTTTCATGGCTAAAGAAAAACGAATGCCGACCGTGAACGCCCGTGGACGAAATTGTGAACATTCTGTTTTGATTTTCTGTGAACGTTTCCGTTTCATTTTGTCACCGTCGGTTCACGACTATGGAACGTATTTTTTTCTATTAGTGTAGGTATTACTGACACTTCTCACTTATTGACTTATTGACCAAGTAAGTATATATATATATATTCATGATCTGAAAACGTTATGGTTACGACTTTATAAACAAAATTAAAAAAAGATTTCGGCTAGCGTGACTCGAACCTGTGTTTTCTGCACCATACGCGTATATAACGTCTGTTATTATTATAACGCCATAATAACGTCTGACGATTATTTTAAGACTTTTCATGGCTAAAGAAAAACGAATGCCGATCGTGAACGCCCGTGGACGAAATTGTGAACATTCTGTTTTGATTTTCTGTGAACGTTTCCGTCTCATTTTGTCACCGTCCGTTCACGACTATGGAACGTATTTTTTTCTATTAGTGTAGGTATTACTGACACTTCTCACTTATTGACTTATTGACCAAGTAACCTTTTTTAAGGGACAACTATTTCGTAAGAAAGAAATATTTACGTGATATTAAAGATTACGCAACCTAAATTTTAGGATAGATAGGATAGATAGATTAAGGACAAATTTCTTTAAAAAAAAAGAAATTTTAATTAAAATAAAGTTTATAATTTTTGTTTAAAAAATGTATCAAATTTTGGACACAAATGTTGGAAATATGCGTCCCTTCTTTAAGGTCGGATGCCTTTGAACTAAAGGCACATTTTCCCTAAAGTAAAGACACACATGTTTGAAATCGTCCTTAAATTAACTGAAATGTTGAATCTTTAGATTTAAGATAAAAACGATTCAAATATATGCTAAGACTTAGTTTGAGGATTTAGCATCTTTAGTTTAATTTTTTTTTTGCAGACATTTGGACACAAATGTTGGAAATATGCGTCCCTTCTTTAAGGTCGGATGCCTTTGAACTAAAGGCACATTTTCCCTAAAGTAAAGACACACATGTTTGAAATCGTCCTTAAATTAACTGAAATGTTGAATCTTTAGATTTAAGATAAAAACGATTCAAATATATGCTAAGACTTAGTTTGAGGATTTAGCATCTTTAGTTTAATTTTTTTTTTTTGCAGTTAAGAAAATATTTACACTTTGAAGTATCCATTATAAATTGAATTTTTAAACTGGTATTTGTTTGTACGTAAATAGCTTTATTACTATACCGCGAAAAGAAAATGAAAATTCGATAATTGAGATCTGTATCCTAATCCTTAAATAAAAGACAATATCTTTAGATATTTAAAAGCGCTTAGTTGAGCCCACTTTAAAGCAAATCATAAATTAACTCATAAATCTGAACTCTTTACTCGAGCCATTGCTTTTTTATTACAATTAAAATATTCCCACCTAATTCAATGCTATGGGGTTATTCAACAAACATTAAAATCCTCAACATTTATTCTTAAAGCCAAATTAATTAAAACTTCACCCAGACATTCAGTATCATCAAGGTCCTTTCTATTCAAGGCCATCAGGCCATAAAAATTAATTTTGTATAAACAAGGAGCCAGACAGACAGCCTTAGCCAATCAGGAAGACGATAACGCAACAGATAACAAATGACTTAATGTGTCTGCCAAAATTCTACGTGCGTGGGTTTTGTGTGTGTGCGTGCTTGCTTTCTTAATGGGCACAATGAACTTTTATTAACCCAAATATCTAAATATCCCCGCCGCCCCTTTAGTGGTGGTGAGGGGATGGTATTCATGAATGTTGTCCTCGTTTCCGAAAATCTAAACGATTTATTTTTATTTCCTACTTGCCTCAAAGTTTAGTCTCGTATCAAGTTCAAAGTCATCGTCAACACAAAACATTAAACGTCATAATAACACCCACTCAAAGGCTCCAACACTCTCTCTCTCACACACATATACACATCATAATGGGAGACAAGGAACCTATTTCTCGAAAACAAATCGACAGACACAGACCAAATACTCTGAAGTAACAACAACTACACTCAAAAATATTATAAACACATGCCTTTCTCATAGAGGCTCACTTAGTAGAGGGGGTTGGAAAAGAGAGGAGAAAGAGGATACTTAGAATGTTAACGCACATAATCCCTGTCTTCATCCCCATACCCAGACAAACACACACACAGCCAGACAGAGAAATTGTGTAACAAAAAACAGCTGGCTTGAATGAATATAAAATAAGGCTCTAGAAATATTCGTGTAAAATCATTTACACACACACACACGCATCCAGCCATGCACACATATATTTGTTTTTATATATTTGTGCTTCTAGACCAAAACAAAGTCTTGTACAACAAAACTTTTGTAGACATTTACTGTGGTACACATAAATATACCCCAATATCGGTCTATACGTATGTGCGAGTGTGTGTGCATCTAAGGACATTGACATTGTCCTACAAACACAATGGTTGTAGTCAAAGTAACAACACCAATAACAAAAGCAACAACAAAATTTATTTTGTAGAAATTCTATATTGCTCAAAATATCCCACCCCACTAACTGCAATTCACTCACCCTCATTCCCCACATACTCGTACATGAGTGTCTGGCATAGACCCGGCTTTTGCAAGAGTGTGTTGTGGGTGAGATTGTTGGTGTCTTTGAGATGAATGAGCGAGCCCATCAAGCCAACGGTAGACGACATATAAAACTGGCTCTACCACTTGCCACATTCGTTTTTGTAGTCCTCACAAATGGGCCAACATTTAGGACAATGTGTGGGGGGGAGGGGGATACTGAAAGAGTGTATGACTTGGGTGGGTACTTTATGGATTTCTCAACAAATAAACAACAATGCCGAGTAAAAAAAATTGGCGGCAAATATCGGCTACAATGATTGTTGTGGGACATCGGCCACATACCCCATGTGGGTGCCTAGTTACTCAATAAGGATATTTTCATCGCATCCTATATATGTAGGATATTGCTTCTATTCGATAACTATTTATGGGAGAGTTGTTAAATAACTTAGCGTAGGAAAAGTGAAAGTAATCTATAAAGAAAAATCTTAAATAAAATAAAAATAAAACAAAATGAAATTTAATTTAAAATAATTTAAATAAAAAATAAATCTATGTAAAATATGAATTGTATATCCTTTTAAATGAATTATTTATCATAAACCTAGCCTATCACAATAGACTGAATAGTCTAAGTGAGCCCATAGACAAATTAGAAGAAGACGCAGTCTTGTCATACAAAAACTGAAGCACCAGAGGACTCTCCCAACAAAATATCATGAAGTTGACGTCGACGCGTCTCTCAAATGTACTGCCGTTTGCGTCGGAAAATATCATAACATTTGTGTTTTTCATAAATTTCTTAATTAAAAACCACCCAAAAGCAATACCAAAATGATTATAGAAAATTAAAATAAAACGTATGTGTATGTTAAAGCGAATATTTGTTATGGTTTTATGTGAATTAATTTATTCCTGGGCAGAGCTGCCTAGCAAATATTGACAAATAAAAAAAATTCTCATAGCCCTCTACACCTTGACATTTGTTTTCTCTTTATAAGAGTACAAGGCTTAATCTTCTTATTCTCAATTATATTTGGTAAGCCTGAAATATCGGACTGCCACCTAATCAAATCAAACTCGGAAGACTAAGTCAGTTAAAAAGAATTGATGGAAATTCTTAATTTAAAATTTATTTCAAACATTCAATTTTTTAAACAAAATCAGTTAGGAATGTAATTGGAAATAGTTAAGTTTTTAATTAAAAAATTAATTGGGTTTTACAATCAAAATCAATTAAATTTTTAATTGAATCAATTAAAAAATTAATTGAAATTTGCTAATAAAATCAATTAAATAATCAAGTATTTTTTTATGCCCAATTAAAACTGTGATTGAAGACATTTAAATTAAAAAAATAATTGGATCAATTAATTTCATGATTGAATCAGAAAAAAATATTTTTTTGTGTAAGTGGCTTTGCGGGGTGATGTCATTTGTAATGAACATTATTATAAAATGAATGAAAAAAAAACTTAAATTAAATTAAATTAATTGAATTTCCCTTCAATTTGCTGAAAAAAACTCTATCTATATCTATATAAAACGGCCTTTGATTTAATTTCTTGACTAGGAATATAGTTTTTCCATACATAAACGAAAATAACTCGTAGTAAGATATACAAAGATGAGTGACATAAATTTTAAATTTTAATTCTCTCACTGTCACATATCCATAAAATAAGCAATCGGTAACATCTGTTAGCACCTAACACAAAAAGATACTTAAACTTCCAAAATCATGTTAACAAACTCCTACTGCTGAATGATATAAAGTCCTCAACCTCATTAAAAATGAAAGTGCTTCAAGTATTCATTTCCTGGAAAATCCCAAATAAATGTTCATAGATGAAACAGCTGCGCATGCTCTTGAGATCATTCTAAGGAAGAAGTACTCTCTCTCTCGACTCGACTATTTCTCCAAGAGGAAATTTGAAACCTTAAGGAAATGCTTTAGCATTCATAAAATATGTCATTGAAGACACTGAAGATCGAACCGAATGCCAAGCATGGAGATGACACCCAAATGTGACATTTATCAGATGTACAAGATGTGTTTATTTTAATCCCAATTGGAAACAGACTTCCCATGCCCCGAAACGAAATGGCTGCAGCCTTCGAATCTTAAGCCCAGCAACATAGTCTGTCTTACAGCCGCGCCACCCAACACATGTCTTTTGTTGGATTAAATATAGAAGGCGACACTCACTCATATCTACAACAAAGACATCATCCAAAGGCATAGCTCGGAGCCTTGAATGGTCTGTTTTGAAAGGCTTTGAAATTTTCACTTTTGGTTTCTGTTTCATTTTAAAAATAAACGAACGAGCTCACATAAATTTCAATACAATTGGTGGGATGAGGAGGGTAAACATTTGGATGCATGCATGTGCTCATCTTGGTATAGCCACGGATTTTGGTTGCATTTGTGGTAAATTCTGTACTACGTTGGGGTTCTGGAAATATGTTGTTCCATTTTTATAAGACTTCCCCCTTTTTGTAGTGTATTTGAGAAGTGTCGAGGCATTCCTCTTTCACGGAGGACTGAAAATATTTTTCTACTCTAGTGTTTTTGGATAGGAATCTTCAAGTTTTCATGTCACGCATGACATATGCTCACACAATTAAAATGACAACCATTTTGAAGTCACATCTGAAAACGATGTGAGTTTTCAACGGAACTCATGGTTTTCCATATGAAGGGCACGCGTGCGCACAAATTACCAATGGAGATTGCATTTGCGTAGATTTCGCATTTATTCTTAGATACAAAAGTGAAAATCTGTTTGAGATTTTTTTTTTGTATTTTCTAGGATATTTTAGATCAACTGTACCAAAATCTTTGTAAAACGGCAAAAATAATCGTCGGTAGATTTGTTTATTTATAAGTGTAAGTGAAAGGGCTGACGAAACATGTGAGTCCTAAATGGACGCAATAGGTAAATATGCATTTTAATACAGTTCCCATACAAGTGTTCCCCAAATGTAAGTTTTCCACCATTATACCGGCTAAGATCCATATGTTGCAAATGCAGAAAATATTTTCTGGCATCTCAAACAAAATTTCATACACCTGAGGTGATCAATTTTGAACGACCATAGGCCAGCCCGTATATCCAGTGCACAATCAAACTTATACGAAATTTCCTTTCACACAAATAAACGTTTCGAGCTCATTTTTTCTTCATTCAAAAAATACCGAAATATTTCCAAAATTAGTGATTTGTAACCATTGTGTGTTGCTGCTTTTCAGTGTTACAATCCTACGGAAAATTGCCACTGACGGACCCATCACAGAACTGGTACCGATGCTCCAGTTAGTTGCAATTTTTAACTAGTCGTAATTTATTGATTTCCGTACTCACTTGATATTAAAATCTTATTGGATCTACACATTTGGTGAAATAAAATTATCAGAACAACCTATTGTTCGACATATTTCAAATGTTCGAATGCGATTCGGATGCCCAAACTGAAACAGTTTTCTAAGAGTTTGACCGAGTGTGTGGAGTGTTCCTGCTAAATTGTCCCAGGACGTGTCTTTTGGAATGAGTTCAAGACGTGTCCTAAAGTGTAAATTTGCCCCGTCAATGACAAACCCATGTTAAAGTGACCAGTCCCTTCCATACATTTTGACCAGAACTGGGACTGGTCCATACACACCAGGGACTAGTCCTGTACCGGTCCTGTGGTTGTTCCATTTCCCGTAGGGAAGCTTACAATCTAATTAATGTTAGTTACATACATTTCTTAAGTTTCGTTGATTTTTTTCCGAAAAATAAATTATTTTTTTGAGTGATGTTGCTTTGATATAAATGCCCAATCAATGACAGATTCCCTCTATACGTCTGTAGACATAGGTTTTTCTTACAAATTTAGTTCTACATTTAGATATAACTCCCATATAGACCATGCGGCCGATTAAAATTCATATGTTATGTCGAACGAAATCCCAGTCGACTGAAAAGCAGTCACTCGAATTCGAATCAATTTGGGTTTCTCTATTTTTGAAAGTTCATATCAAAATTTAAAGTGACTTGCCTGCAAAGAGTATAAATAAATAAAGAGGGTCGAAACGTCTCATTTTTGAAATATCGTATTAATGCCATAGATTAGGGTCGATCTTGTTGCAAAATTGTACCAAAATTTTCTTTCTATTCCCTTTTGTTATCTACAGCTTTTCACATGATTTTGATTCGGTGACTTGCGATTCGATTTTTAAAAATCAAATTATTCTTTTTGTAATCAAAAAAAAAAATTTTTATGTATAATACAAAGTGAATACTTATAATTTTTATAAATGTTAAAAAAAAACAACTTCACGCGAAAATCTAGTGAGAAAGGGAAAGTTTCCTGGAGTATTGTACATTAGGCCTAGTATTCATCTCCAGTCGAAATTTCATGTACGAACCCATTCAGTTGTCCTTAAAAATGTTTGCTTAAATATGTAAAAGTTATATTGTCATAAAAAAAAACATTAATTTTATTTTTTAATGATCTTTAATTAGTTGTCTAACGGCCATTTTCATGTAGCTCAGTTAGGCTTTAACTGCCAGTTAACAAAAAGATGAATGGAAATATCTTTTCTCCGGTTAACTTTAACTGAAAAATTTTCAGCAGTTAAGTTTCTAACTGGCATATGGAATATATACGCAAGATGACAGATATGTAGATATCACGGTTTAAAAGTTCGTTAGCTAACGTAGCACTAACGGAGCTTCATGAAAATGGGGGTAAAAGAAGAAAACTTGTCGAATGAATTTCATAGATTTAGCAAACAAAAGTATTTTTTGGTCCTTTTTTGCATTTTTCTTTTTGATTTTTAACAAAGAAATTAACTACAACGTAACGAAAATCTAACTAACATTGCGGAACACGCCTTGTGTTATTTCCAAGTTATCAAACGTAAATAAAACATATTGCGTGTTTGACCCTAATCTATGGCATTTGGGAAAATCGTAAGTGAGCGATTTGGACCCTCTTTATTTCTTTATACTTTTTGCTTGCCTGCCGACAAAGAGAAACCCAAATATTTTTTATACCCTCCACCATAGGATGGGGGGTATATTAACTTTGTCATTCCGTTTGTAACACATCGAAATATTGCTATAAGACCCCATAAAGTATATATATTCTGGGTCGTGATGAAATTCTGAGTCGATCGGAGCATGTCCGTCCGTCCGTCCGTCTGTTGAAATCACGCTAACTTCCGAACGAAACAAGCTATCGACTTGAAACTTGGCACAAGTAGTCGTTATTGATGTAGGTCGGATGGTATTGTAAATGGGCCATATCGGTCCACTTTTACGTATAGCCCCCATATAAACGGACCCAAAATTTTGGCTTGCGAGGCCTCTAAGAGAAGCAAATTTCATCCGATCCGGCTGAAATATGGTACATGGTGTTAGTCTAGGGTCTCTAAAAATCATGCAAAAATTGGTCCACATCGGTCCATAATTATATATAGACCCCATATAAACTGATCCCACGATTTGGCTTGCGAGGCCTCTAAGAGAAGCAAATTTCATCCCATCCGGCTGAAATTTGGTACATGGTGTTAGTCTAGGGTCTCTAACAACCATGCAAAAATTGGTTCACATCGGTCCATAATTATATATAGCCCCCATGTAAACCGATCCCCCGATTTGGCTTGCGGAGCCTCTAAGAGAAGCAAATTTCATCCGATCCGGCTGAAATTTGGTACATGGTGTTAGTATATGGTCTCTAATAACCATGCAAAAATTGGTTCACATCGGTCCATAATTATATATAGCCCCCATGTAAACCGATCCCCCGATTTGGCTTGCGGAGCCTCTAAGAGAAGCAAATTTCATCCGATCCGGCTGAAATTTGGTACATGGTGTTAGTATATGGTCTCTAATAACCATGCAAAAATTGGTCCACATCGGTCCATAATTATATATAGCCCCCATATAAACCGATCCCCCGATTTGGCTTGCGGAGCCTCTAAGAGAAGCAAATTTAACCCGATCCGGCTGAAATTTGGTACATGGTGTTAATATATGGCCTCAAACACTCATGCAAAAATTGGTCGATATCGGTCCATAATTATATATAGGCCGCAATCCATGGTGGAGGGTACATAAGATTCGGCCTGGCCGAACTTAAGGCCGTATATACTTGTCTTCATTTGAAATACTCTCGTTTGACATACAGAAACAGGGTATTAATTTAATTTTTTTAATTAATTTTTTTTTTATTTTATAGAAATGTTCTTTAATTTTTAATAATAATAATTTAATATTTATTACGTTTCCTCAAAATGTGTTATATTTGCGCCATAAAGACACCCGTTTCTAAGAAAAGAGAAATGTTGCTATGGACGAAATCGACTAGAATTTGGGAAAAATCATTTTTATACCCTCCACCATAGGATGGGGGGTATATCAACATTGTCATTCCGTTTGGAACACATCGAAATACAGTAATCCCTCGATTTATGTCGTGATTGGTTCCGGAATTTGACGTTAAACGAAACGACGTAAACCGAATTAAAAATTGCTCATACTTACTCCTACGTCAAGTTAATTATGTATGTATAAGATTCTTTACAAACACCGACATTCCGTCCGGAATAACTGATAGTCTGCAAATCGCATTACAGTGTGTCCAATCGATACGACAATTCGTTGATGACTAAATAATTGCTAAATGTATTATCGATCCCATAAACATGCAGCAGTATCGATTATTCCTTCGGACTTAACTTATAATGTGGCCAATATATAGGATATGTTCCACACGACCACTGTCATCCGGATAAACTTATAATCTGCAAGGCGCAATAGCTAACAAAGCTGTTTAACCTGTTCTATCGACTCTACTCTATGTCGATGCTGTTATGAATACAAATTATGTGTCTCTGCTTAGAGTACGCTCTTATCGGTGCAGGTACTAAATGTGTACTGTAGGCTAACTAGCGTATGAGGTTGTGTACTTGGCTATACTCTATTCTCACCATGAGTGTGGTAAGATGATTGAAGTGACATCTGTTGGGTGGTTTTCAACACTGGTTGTAAAACCAATTGTGCGTGTGCGACATCTAGTATCGAATAGGAAAAAAGCGATTGTTTGCAAGGTTGTATTTCAATCATCGTGTTAGGCGTTAGTATATTCGAATTCCCTTATTATCTGTCATTTATGCAATATGATGGTGAAATTGTATTACCACCCTATACGACTGTCGTAGTATGTATTCAGAGGGTAACAAAATGTATTTAGTCGATAACTACTCTGGGAAAATTGTCGCTACCAAAAATGACCATGAAGTTGTTTTTAAGCACAAATTGGTATCGAATGCAGCTAATACAGTGTTTTCATGTATTTCTTCTGGAAGAAAAATCTACCAAATCGACAACAACGAGCTAAAGAAAATTTGGGTAACATGGATATTTTAAGGGTAGCAGAAATTTCGCTTGAAGTACAATACCGGTCTTTTATAGAAAACAAATCGGATGATCCTTCGAAAGTATCACATTGTGTAATTAGTAGTCAAATAGAAAATTTTAATTTGAATTATTTCTTTTGATTTCATAAATTCATTTTGTTGTTGTCTTTTATTTTTTCAGGTTGTTTATGGACCCGACGGACAGCCTGTGCGTCCAGAGAAACGTGGCCGAGGAAAGAGTAGCAAAACTGCATCTGGAAGTACAACACCTACAACAGGGGTAAGCTAAGGCGATTATTTTTTACATGTTCCAAAGTTTAATGAGCGAACATCAAACTTCTATGATTTGTGTTAGCGTTTTTCGTAAACTTTGCCCCAAATCGAAGATGGGCCAAAAATCATTCAGTATAAGTCAAGGCTTTGTTCTCTTTTATTGAAAGTTAAACTTTTCGCAGCGCCATTTTTTATGTTCTATGAAAACTCTAATCTATATGTAGGACTAAAGTAATTTCTTAAAATCGCTGAGTGTTTCAAAGCTTCTCTACACACAAAGAAAATTTCATTAAAAGTCAGCCAACGGAAAATTTTCATTGATATAACGAAACATTTTAATTAATACAATGAAAATAGTACGAAACATTATGTTGATTGATAAAACATTCGTTGTAATAACGAAAAATTTCGTTGTATTAACGAATTTGTTTCATTGGCTGACTTTTAACGAAACATTTCGTTTATATAACGAAACTTTTTCTATTAGTGTATGTGGTTTTACCGCAATGTGAAATGTCGTTCAAACCTGATCTACACGCACAGAAAAAACATGTTTGGACATGGTTGCCGCATCCATTTAATGCTTATTTAGAGTATGTAATTGTCGCGAAAACCATGTATTTTGTCTTTGTAAAAATAATTTTCGAGCGGAGAAAAATATATGTTGGCAATAAGCATTTAAATGGTTCTCAAATGCCGCAAACATGTTCTATTATTTAAATGATAGAATTTGAGACCATTATATGGTCAGGAAAATTATGTACCTGACCATTCCATTTTTTTACTTTTTTGCAGAGAAAAAAGTATTTTTATAGTTTACGTATAGACATGTCTACAACCATTACATGGTCATAAAGACCATGTACATTGTTTTCGTGACCATTTATTTTTTTAATTTTTTTGCAGCGACAAAAATTTTATAAAAACATTGAGCAGGTACACACGATTTTAATTTTGCGCGTCAGTCGTGTGTTGATTGTTTCTTGGAATGGACGGAGAATACGGATTTACTGTGTTTTGTGTTAATTTATGTATTCAGAAGTGGCACGTGGTTTTATGTGAATACAAAAAAGGAAAGCGTAATTGAAAAAAATGTACCTGGTTTTTGTTCTGCATTTTGATATATGGAATAATTTATTTTTATTTGCAGTTACATGATGTCTGCGTTTGTACATTTGATGGGCACGAAGTAAATATGGAATGATTACTTATTGTTGAAATTGAACTAAACTAGAGTGTGTAAAAATATGTGATGTTTGCTTGCACGACATTATAAATACAAATAAGCAATGAATTAGTTTATAAATAAATAAAAACAAATAAATAAAGTTGATTTTGTGTTTTCTTTTCTCAAGTGGCGTCCTTTTTTCGACGACGAAAATAGTTTTTTCATAAAAATCAAAACATTTTAAGTTGTGACCATGTTCTTTTAACTAGAAGAAAAACATTTTTGACGAATAACATAACATTTTAGATCGTGACCATTGTCTTTTAATGGAAACAAAATTCTTTTTATCAATATAATAACATTTTAGATGAGGACAATTGTATTTTTCTTAGAACCATGTTCACTGAGCCAACATGGTTGCAGGTTAAAATGTTACATGATCGCCGCAAAAATAGCTGCAATCATATTATTTTGCTCTTCGAATATGATTGTGACAATCATGTTTCTTCTCTGCGTGTAGAGGCTCTCTGTTGTAACGCGGGATCTCGCACTCTATATAGAGAAGGTCAACCCTTACATTCTGTGCAGGTATCACTGACATGGTGGTTGGGATGTTTACTGCGAAAAGAACCCAGGAGATACGGTTTTGACAAGATGCCAACCATGCCTAAGCACTGAGAGAATCTTGGTCTCCACCTAATGATGTTCCAGGAGCGTACTGCGGAGACACTCAGTCACAGTTCTTAGGACAGCGTTATGGCAGGTGCCCATATTGGCTCTAGTTAGTCAATACAGTGTAGCTTATATGCATTGCAATCAACTTCAGGTTGCTATCATTTCTAAACCTTTCGTCTGGCAGCTGAGAGATTTATTCTAGTGACATCGACATTTTGTTGTGCTTTCAGAAATAAAAGCATTCGTCATGAAATTCGAGCGTAATAGAGTGATTGCTTTATATTTGGCTGGAAAACCACATGAGGTCATCATTTGAGCGATCCAGCATTTTAATGTGAATAAATGTTTTTCGTACAATTGCTCGATACCGTGATACTGGTAAAAAGCGGACAAAAAAATGCTCCAAAACAAGTGAAGCCCAGATTTGATCTCCAACCAAGCCGCAGTGACAGAAAACGTGCTCATGATTTGAACATATCAGGGAAAATGAGCTAGGGCTTAAACCACTGAAGTTCCAAATAGTGCAAGAGTTCACCGATTTACAAAAGAAAGTTGGACTGAAAAGTGCCAAGGAGTTACTTCGCTTGGACGAATTTGGCCAATAACCAAACTTGCGGTTTCTTCGATGAGAAGTCATTCAAACTGCAGCAGTTTGTGTCCAACATAAAAAAGCTACTTGCCAAAGAGGATTTACTCCTTCGATTGGCCACCAGAACTCAAACGCCTTCGATGGCAATGGTGTCGATCGCTCCCCGCTTGTATGCATGGACATTCGAACTGGACTCAGCACCATGGAACTCTGTTCGCATCAACCCCAAATCGTTTAAAACAAGGTTCCTCGCTTCATTTCTACTGCAAACCGCCTTGCATACGTAGGGAACACTCAGAAATGCTCCAATACTTCTCTAAATGGTTCCAGTACAATGTGGAACGCCGTTCGGATTCGCCTATAAAAAGGAGATCCCTTGCCACTGAGCTAAATATAGAATCGGCCAGCATTCAGTGATAAGAGAGAAATTCACCACTATGGTATCACAATGGACTGAATAGTCGAAATGAGCCTGAAATATCGGGCTGCCACTATACGTAATCAAACCTAACCTAGCAGGACTCACCACGCGTCAACTAAGAATTGCTTTAAAAGAGGTTCCTCGCTTCATTTCACCACACTTTACCACAAAAATCAATCTGTTGGACTCGTGCCCTTGGGGAATTTGGGAGAGTAAGGTCGGGAGTAAAAACTACCATCAAGACAGCTCTTCGCAGGGAATGGGCCAAAATACCGCAGAGCTACTTTCGTGCAACCGACTTGAAAAGACTGTGACACCGAGAATTTTCGCATAGTTTTTTGCCGCCTGCGTACTTCTGCCGCCTATGTAGTAAATAATGTGTCTGAAGATTGAACGATATCCTAAAGAAATCAATCTGTTGGACTCGTGCCCTTGGCGAATTTGGGAGAGTAAGGTTGGGAATGCGCCAAAATACCGCAGATCCACTTTCGTGCAGCCGACTTGAATAGACTGCGACACCGAGAATTTTCGCATAGTTTATTTGCCGCCTGCGTACTTCTGCCGCCTATGTAGTAAATAATGTGTCTTAAGATTTTGTGAACATTTGTGAATATTGAATAAAGACCCCGGTACGAAACAATTTCTACGCCGTTAGATGGGGCAGTATAGAAGAGAACTAGAAACAGAGATATCATCCAAACTCCGACCATCGACCTTAATCAATATTAAAAGAAGGACCAATATAAACCAAATATTTGAGAATGTTTTTTCGGTACGGCCAATTCAAACTTTAGCCATTGTTTGTATTGGATTATTTTTTATTGTATGTTTGGGTATTATTTTTCACAATGTATGTTTGATATCTTTCTCTCTCTCGCTCTCTCTCTCTCTACGTAATAAAGCATTTCGCATAGAATTATTGTTATGGTTGCTGATTAATTTCTGAAGGTTGTTGTCACCATTCATTGCCAAAGCCCTGACCCTGGATTTTGCACTTGGACCCCAACAAGTACAAGGAACTCCCGCCAACTGACAACAATGAAATGGAAATGTAAAATAAAAACTCTGAAAAACAAGTCATCGTAAAGCGCAAAAACAACACAAAACAAAATTGTATAATATAATCGTCATAAAAAACCACCATTCATTCATCCATCCATCCATCTATCCAGTGGGCTCACAATGATTCATTGATTTCTGTTGTTAGAGCTAGGTCTCGGCTACTGCTACAGCTCCTACTACAGTTGCTGATGTGGACGCTTTTGGGTATTCCCTGTATGCTGCTGTTGATGACAGAAATCGGCTTTTATGCCTTCCCTTACAGTCTCTTCCTCTGATTGCAAGATGTGCACAATGAATTCTGCCTAACGCGCTGTCTGGCAAATGTCTAAGGTCTCTTCTAATGGCTCGTCTCAGTTTCGCCATCTGATGTGTCACAAATTCATCAACGTCATCAAAACATAAAGCCGGCATGAGTATAACACAAAAAAAGTATGAAAAAAGGCCTAGACATGATACTTAGCAGCAATGAGAGTTCGTGATGGTGCGTTGAAGCTTTTTTCTTCGTAGTGTTCACAGGTGCCTCGTCTGGCCTTATGAAAAGGTGGGATTGATGGTTTGTTTGCCTTCATACATACTTCGTCATCATATTGTTTTGCCTGGAAGCTCATAAAGAAAACTTGGATGAATGACAAGTCGTGTCAATGATAAATGTTAATATCGTATCGTAAGGCTAAGGGGGAACTAGTTTGCGTGATATTTGACAAGTTGCTCGTATCACTAACAGCACAATGTTGTTGGTCATGATTTTCTTATATTCTCAAGGAGGCGGAATTAAAGATTCACTGAACGGAAAAGGAAAATGAAAGTTGTTTTGTTTTTAGGCGGGAATCAAAGATAGCCTCTAGGGAAGGATCGTAAGAAACATTTCACTTATAATCATAATAGAAATTTTTCATTCACTCGCGATATTTGTGATAGATACTCATGCTAGGGCAATTTCAGAAACAAACTGTCTTGAAAGTCGTACTCCCACGATCAGCATAGCCGTTTAAAATATCTAAAAGTATCGTGATAGTCCTCTTGTTCAAGCAAATCAGTTGAGTTGTATTGAATTTTAAAACACAGGGTTCCACCGAGGTGGTTTTGAAACAATTCTGGCAAAGCTAATGTGATGTGCCTCAGAGAGTAGGAAATACAAGAGGACGAAAAAGTCTCTTCTGCAAACACAAACAATAACAAATGTCAACCGTATAGATGTTGCACAATGCCTGCAGCGTTTTGTTATTACCGGCGTAGCGGTTGAAACGCTGTTGTTGATATATTGGTTATAAAGGCATCGGCATTATATGCCTAAAATTTAATCGAATAAAAACATTTATAAAAAAGAACATTTGGAGGTTCTAAATCCTTTTTTCCTTAAGGCCGGTATGCACCTCTAGGGAAATTTTCGGTAGCAAAAATTTATTTAAGTCTACAACAACAAAAAAACAGGGCTGTGTACACAAATTTTAAACCAGCTAATCGCTTTTAAAAATTGTTAATATACCCAGTAAAAACTAGGTAACCACATCTCATTACAATTGACATTACCAGGAGTAAAGCTGTCATTACACGTTGCATTACATTGCGGCGAGTTATAATGACTAACTTGTAATGACAAAAATAAATACTTCTCGGTAATTTTCGAATTGTTATTCTCAAATTTTTAGGCAGTTGTAGTTAATATAATTATTCACATAATCGAGCACTTACATAAAAAATCAAAAAGAATATGTAATGTAACGGTAATTCTGAAAATTTTTCCGTTAAGAATTTTTTATCACAAATATTTCATAATAATTTCAACATAATGTTTAATGACATTATCATATTATGTTTTAAATAAATGCTTTCTTATACCTCATTGACATTACACTTCCAAAATGCGCTTAAACTAAATTTCAAATGCCATTTGCCGTATAAAATAGAGACTTAAAATCCACTTTTTGTAGATTTCGAACCTTATGTGAACTGGCTATTGGATATATTATAACGTAATTCACGAATCCAACTCCCTTAAACAACCTACATTTATTTCTATTTTAAGTGCGACATTAATTTGAGTGTAATCTTATTTAGATTATTTATTAGATTTTTTGTTTATTTATAAATATTCTATTTCTATTCAAGTAGTTCTCCTATTACAGCACCACTCGCCATACTTTGATCCATTGTAATCGGCGATAGAAATCAATATTTTCGAGATTTGGTTTCCTGAGACAATAAGTGGCTATTTTGCTTGCTTTGGTGTATCTACGAATAAGTCATTACATATTAGGTGATTATATGCTTTAAATGCACTACTTATTTTATGGCCGAAAGTATGCCTGGGGAGAAGTACTTTCCTCCTAGGACATGCGTATGTAAATGTAATCCGAAGCGATGCCAAATAATAAGTGGTTATTAACTTTTAAATAGGCTTACCTACAAGATTACCGGGTAATGAGAGTTTTTGCTGGGTATGTTCCAAATATTCCTCAAATAAATTGTTTATTATTTACAGACCTTTTAAAACGCACACAATGATTGTAATAAATTAAATGTTTGCTGCCAAAATATGCTTTTGACAACCCTGTTATTTTCATTAGAGGTGCGTTCCAGCTTACGAAATTGAACGCTACCGAAAATTTTCTTATGGGAATGAAATTTTTCGCTAGAGGTGCATACCGGCCTTTATGTAAAATAAATGTGTCGTAAAGCCGACAGAGAAAAGAACTGGGTGACGCCGTCGCAAACTGTATGACATTTCAGAGAAACGTCGACAAAGACTGCATGACATTAGACATTTTTTTTTTCTCATGACTACCACCTACTGACGCAGTTTCACTTCACAGTTTCGTTCTCTTGTGTTTTCCTAGTCTCTGTGTGTCAGTTTTCCAAATTTCTCAATTTTGCGACAGTTGAAAAATCGCAATGTCGACCCTGGCAAATTTTAAAATGTCGAATGTTCGAAATTTGACAAAACTGAAAAAGTCCAACACAAAAAGACAGACGAAACAAAAGGTACACAGATGTGCCAGCTTCTGACCGATGAGTTGGACACATCAGGTCAATCCAGTGCAAGAATTGCGATATGCTGGTCTTACTAACTATATCTCTCTTACTAACTATATCTCAGCTAGAATATCCGCCACCAAATCCTCAGACACCATATTCACTACATGGACGGCAGAAGTACGCAGGCAGTTAAATGTCAGAGTCGGCGGAGAGATAATTCCGACTACAAACTATACCAGGATTCTCGGGGTTACATTCGAAAGCCTTTTCACGTCGTCTGCCCATGACATTCCGCGGTGGAAATAAGTGCCCTTGCCAGCGGCACTTGGAGTGCGAACAAAGAAATCTTGTTGACTACATATAAGGCAATAAACTATACAGCGCCAGAGAAGTGAAACGCAGTAGAATAACATACAGAACTGCCCTTAGAACGGGAGCCACAGTGGTGCAATGGTTAGCATGCCCGCCTTGCATACACAAGGTCGTGGGTTCGATTCGACCCAACACCAAAAAGTTTTTCAGCGGTGGATTATCCCACTTCAGTAATGCTGGTGACATTTGTGAGGGTTTCAAAACTTCTCTAAGTGGTTTCACTGCAATGTGGAACGCCGTTCGGACTCGGCTATAAAAAGGAGGTCCCTTGTCATTGAGCTTAACATGGAATCGGGTAGCACTCAGTGATAAGAGAGAAGTTCACCAATGTGGTATAACAATGGACTGAATAGTCTAAGTGAGCCTGATACATTGGGCTGCCACCTAACCTAACCTAACCTAGAACTGTGACAGGATAACTCCTCTGTACGTCTCTGTATATTTATGTTTGGTCTCCACATATCCCTGTGGGTAGACACAATTACATGTTGTCAATCCAGTATCCGACCACAGCCCATAGCACCGGAAGAAAAATACCTCCCACGACAGACCAGGTGATTTTGGCCCGACAAAGATCAGGCAAATGCAGCTGTCTTAATTCCTACCTGTCATCAGTGATTGATAGCGGACTAGCCTTGCCCAGCTAAACCTACCCGACTCACCAGCAGATCCCTCTGGACACATCCCATCTAAGTACACAATCAGTTGCATTTCAGAATCGACGGGATTCTCGGGGTTCCATTCAACAGCCTTTTCAAGACGTCTGTCCATGTCACTTTGCGGTGAAAACAAGGTCATCAAGTTCCTTGTCGGCAGCACTTGGTCTACGGACAAAGAAATATTGTTGATTACATATAAGTCAATTGGCCTGTCAGTTGTAGAGCATGCAGCGCCAATATAGACACCTGACACACAGTGGAATAACAGACCTGTCAGAACGCTGCCCTTACGACGGCTTATCAGTATATCCCTGGATATTTATGTGGAGACCAAGATCATACCTGTGGATAGACACAATTACATGTTGCCAAAGCAGTATCTCCTGGGTTGTTATCGTAGTAATCATCCAAATCGCCATATTGGGGATAGGTAACCACCACCCGGGAATGTAAGGGTTAGGTTAGATATGGTGACAGCCCGATATTACTTAGAATTATCACCAGGATAATCCACCGCTGAAAACTTTTTTTGTGTTTGTTCTACACTGGCATTGAACCCATGACGCTTAGTTTAGGAGATACTCATAAAAGCAAAAGAAATTATTAATATAAAATTTTCGAATTTTTCATGATTTGGGTGGTTTTGGATTTTCTAGGGGTGATTACGAATTTTCTATTACTTACTGCCGTTACCTCTCATCCTTACTTTTGTAATTTCTAATACTGATTAGTGGCAATAGTAAATACAATTAATCTCTTATTATGCGAGAGCTGTCATAACAGTTGGAAGAGGAGCCGCCTTGACGACGACATCACTCTGCTGCTTTTACATGCCAATTTGTTTGTTTTATAATCCATTATGAGCTATACGCCCGAATTCATAATATATCACTCCTCCCAAGTCTATTTTCTTCAACGTATGAGATATTTAATGACTACAACAATAGTAACAACAAAAACTACTTGTTGACTTCTAATGTCTTAATCATAGTGTGAGAGAGAGCACCAAAAACATCATAGACCACAGAGTCCAACCCTTACGGCGCTGTAGTGGTAAAACATCCCATTACTCCATCAAATAGAATGATGACGATGACACCAAATCAGCATGATGGCGTTGTTTAGGATTGATATGCGTATGTGTGTGTCAAGCTAACCACCAACTTGGCAGAAAACCTCTCTCTCCCCGCGACCAAACCATTCAAATGTGTTGTGGGCATGTGTTTTTTGTTCATGTCGTCTTAATGTGAATGGACATATAACGCATGACTGTGGGAATACAGAAGACATTAAAAATGACTTAAATGACCACAGACCCCAACCCCATACGAGGAGACATCTGGCAATGAGTGAGTGTAAAAACAATCAGACCAACGAAAACACCAAACAGTTTGTATACAAATGCCAGACAGATTGGCGCCACAGATGACGTTTTGCTTGGTTTGTGAATTAGTTGGCCACTTATCCAGCGACCTGCCCGCCAGCCAGTTAGTCACTTGGAAAGGTGATGACGGCCTTTAAACGCAAACGTCACCCGTTAAACAGATCTACGTGTTTACGTATAGCCAGCCACTCAAGTACACCATAGCCTGACCAAGACAAGCCTCCTCTCCCTCTGTGTATTATCTGGGGTATGGTTAGTAATGGAGCAAATGTTTTTTGTTATGGCTTTACACGAAATGCTCATTCCGGCCGGGTCTCAATAGCCATCCACCGCTCTCTATATGCCTGTGGTGTCCACCTTGTATCGCTTGCTTGTGCTGTGATCTTTTCCGGAGTGTGTGTTCGTTTCGTTTGGTTTGGTGGATGCCTAGTAGCCCAATGGTTCTCTGCCACATTGATTGAGGGAATTTCTTGGCGTGCGTACTTGTCTACATGATTGTTGTTGGTGTTGTCGTCGGACGAGGTATAAAATGGCTTTGTTTGTCAGATATTATAACGTCACCAGACTTTGAACATTCCCCAGCGGCATTTAGCCCATGTTCGTGTTAATATCACCCAGACAACATTCAAGACACATTGCGGTTGCTGATGTCGCTGCCGTTTGGCAAATCCAGACAGACAGTATGTGTACTTGGATTTGGATTTTTACAACGAGGGTGATTTAAAAATTGCTCTTAAACGTTTGGGGGATAAATGGCCGGTTTCTCATCCTCCGATTAGTACTTAATCGGATGATAATCCACCCAGTAGAATTTTTGTAAGCAATCAGCTGTTTTATAAGCAGGTTTACTAACGACAAGACATTGAGCCACCCGTCGTAAGAGTTTCGGCAACAAATAAGGTGGCATCCCTGGAGCAGATGATTCAGAGAGTATGAAATACAAGAGAGAAGACGAAACTGTGAAACTGGCTGATTCAAATTTTGTTGATGTATTCCAAACTCGAATGAAATAGGCAAGGTGTCTCAAGCGTCATAAATATAACAACCGATTCCACATATCCGAAACGAATGCTTTCGTTCGACCAAGAAATGTGTTAACGTCTCCACGTCCATTCACAATTATTTTGTTTATTTTCTGTGCGCAGTCACCGCACTCAATTGCGCAGTCAAAGTGACTCAATTTCTTTTGGAGAAAGAGAATTACGGCACAAATTTTAAAGAAAAGTGGAGATGTTATTTTGCAAAATTTGAAATGCTATCAAAAGAATAAGGGACAGAAAACAAAACTAAAAACACAAATTAAAAAATCATTCATTTGTCGACGAAAAAGTGCCATCTACGGTGTACAGACCTGTAGTTTGTCTGTACACCGTAGATGGCGCTGTGAATGGACTTTAGACGTCTACATCTTTCTTGGTCTATGGTTCGTACGTCTATGGTACGTTAATACCAGCTTAAACACACAATGGACTGAATAGTCTAAGTGAGCCTGAATCTTAATCGGGCTGCCACTTTAACCTAACCTTAAAACCAGCTGATGTTTCTTTATGAATTCAGCTGTTCATCGTAGTCGAACGAAAGAATTCGCTTCGGATATGAGAAGTTGGCTATAAGTCCCTTATACCGAGGCCTTACACTTTACTTGGGAAAGACCCCCACCGTCCATTAACGCTTTTTCTCTGCGAATAGAATTGTCCTCTTAGACAATGCCATGAGTGACCCTATCAAAGCCCTTGAGCTTGCTCGGATCTTTGATTCGTTTCAGTAGCGAAATTTCTCCAACCTGACGCCGGGAGTTACGAGGACAATTATTTCAACCTCAACCCTAGTGAAAATTTACTCTTGACTCTGGTTGGCCAAACAATTTTTTTGCGATCTCGAGCCCCGCCCTTCCTCATCGTTCGAACCTGGATTGACTGCTATCTGAATGATGTATAGGATCTAGCTTTGAGAAACATTAATTTTTGAGGGAGGAGATCGCTCTCTCTCTCTGGAAGCATATTTGTTGTATTCCCTTTTATATGTATCCGTCATTCATATATGAGATATGATAAAATCATAGGTCGGAAAAGGACCAAAATGAAGGGCATTTGGTCTTATCCGAACAAATGGCGGGTTGTCCTTTGAGGTCAATCAACAGACAAGGAGAAGCTAAAGCAATGTCTGGCGGACTTCCTCATTTGCCAGGCTAGGTTTGGAGAATTTGGGTTGGTTTATAAGGTTTATACCTCTTGGGCTGTTTCCCCTTGTCACCTGCGGGAGCCAAAGTGGTGCAATGGTTACCATGCTTACAAATCTCACAAAAAGATCATTAACACAAAACACACTGCCCGATGGAGGGAGCTCGAACTTTTAATCCCTCACTTCGCCTTTCCTAGCATGATCCTTGTTGTCCAACTCATTATATTGCCAAGGAACCCGTGTTCCACACACTCACCTTACATGCCCATTTCACTCATTGAAAAATACGCCTTGTTAAATTTTCATAAAAATATATATCAAGATTTTTTTTCTCAAAATGTAATAAAGTTTAGCATTAATAGTTTGGATTTCGTTATCGATTTGTATTTTGTATAAAAAGCTTCGACATTTTTTATCGAAAGCATGATTTTTTGTCGATTTAAGGTCAGGTCAGAAAAATGACAAATACCTTACGATATTTTGATCAAATAGTGGAATTTTTTTATCAACTTAATCTTGATAAATCGCTGACGATACTTTTATCAATTTGTGGATTTATTTTTATCGATATTTAACATACAAATCAAATACGAAATAATTCTGGAAGAGTAGATTTCTTTTACCGATTTTTTAAGTGATAATATACCTACGATATTTTTGTTAAATTGTGGATTATTTATCGGTTAAATTTGAAAACATATTTTCGATAAAACTCCTACAACTCTGGATATTGAATCTTTAAAAAAGTTTATCGCAGGAAACTTGAAAATATTTAATTTGGATCTTCGTATTCTTTTTTATCAAATAAAATTCTCTATTACTGGATTTCTATCATGGGCCATGAATTGTCTGCAGAGTATTTAATTCAGAGGCCAAACCAAAAGGCTTTGAGAAGCAAAAAGATCAGATGAAAAAGATGCATGGCATGAATGACACACCTCATGCAGACATTAGGTCTGTTCGCTTACTTTTCCAGTAAGTAATATCCAGTAAAAACTAGCAAGAGAGTAAGAATGTATTTTACTCTCTCTGCTTAAAATTGCTGGCAAGTACGCGATACTCTAAAGGGATTAAAAACAGAAAAGAACCCCGTTTTTTAAATTTCCAATTGTAGTTGCGGAACATAGACATTGTACTGGTGCTTTGTTTGTTATCATGTATGTTATGCTATGGTTTGCAAGATTTTACTGGGGAAAAAATCTCTAGCAAAAACTTGCAATTTCTCTAACTCATAACTGTCATATGTAATCTCTCTCCGTCTCTCTTTTGCTGGCATTTTGGCGTGTAAACGAACGACTTCCAGTAAGAATTTGTGATAATTATCAAAAATTATCGGGTTCTCGAACGGAGCTATTGTATAGAATATCTCTCTTTGTTTGTAGACAGGGTTACCATGGTTCCAATTTAGTGCCAAAGTTGCCACTTGTTTTTATGCGATGATATTTATGTGCCACTTTTTTACCATACACACAGAGAAGGAATATGATCACCTCAAACATGATTCAAAAGCATGTCTCTTTTTCACGGGAACCATGTAACATGTTTGTCGCAACCATATAATGTTCTCAGAAATCACATACCTTTTTCTGTTTCCGGCAAGCATGTTTAGTTTGGCGAGAAAACATTATTTTTGCCACACAAATTTTCCATATTTTTAGTGAAAAAATAACATTAGGCTTTTGAAATATGTCTGAGTTGATAATATTCACCGCTCTCACATCTTCCATACAAAGGGTCACGGGTTCAATACCAATTTCGCCTAAATATCAGATAGTTTTTAGTGGATATTTATGATTGTTTCAATGCTAACCTAATCTAATCCCCCTTCATATTTAACGACGTCCATAGCTATGCCTGAAATAAGCACCCAACAATAAAAAAAAGCTCAACAGTCAATGAGGAAAGACAGTGGAAAATATTTTTTCTTTTATTATTGGTCTCTTTATATAAAAAAAAACCACCATAGGAATATCTTTACACTCATCACACCATTACCGCCATCACCATAGTCATCGCCCTGGACGACGTCATTAACCATGCGCCACAAAGCCATCATCTGCCTGGGACAGACATAGCACATGTGAGAGATGGCTGATTCTTTGTACTGCGTGTGGAAGTAGTCCAAAGCGCCATCCATACATTGCCATGCAGCTCTTGTTAAGCTAATCCATAATGCCGGGATGAACATGGGTTAGTAGCCACACTTGCTCATTGGGATGGTCTTCACACATACTGGCTTTTCGGGGGCCAATACCATACGATGCCTTGGCACGTATCCATGGTAAAACAAAAAAGACGAAGCGTAAAAGTTGGAAAGATTCAAAATCTTGGTCACATACAATAAACCGTTGGATTGGTGAGGTACTCATGATTCTATTCTACGAGCGACCATCAGCAGTAGGAACAGTAGAAAGGAGCAATGTTTAATGCCATCACCACCAGCACTTGCAATGTCAGACAAATTGCCACACATAGTGCTACTGCTGCTGGGATCATGGAAGGGAGGATGGATGCATGGACGGACTCTGGGTCTTTTTGTCATGGATTTCCTTGTCTTTCCCTACCACCAATATTAGCTTCAATAGGCATGTGGTAGCAATTGCTTGTCTCACGTACAAAGTGGCGAAGGCATTTAAGCATGAATCCATTCGCGTGTGCTGCCGTTTCACCTTGCGGGCTTTACCTTTTGCAAAAAACAAACAAAGATCTTTGATGTGCCACAAAGGGTCCATGGAGGAAAAATGTCACTTCCAACAACTTCTTTCACCATTCTTTGTTGATGGTTGAAAGATGGCGACCAACTGGCCTCATCCAGCACGTGATGAGTGGAGTTAATAAGGCAACGATTATCGCATAAAGCCCAGAATCTTTGCCTATTGTTCCTCTTCTTGGCAAGACTTTTGATGCTCTCCAGTCGGCTTGCTTACCTTTCAAAGAAAATACACTCACACATACCAAAGGAAAGCCGGCAATCCATGGGCCATGGATTGTCTGCAGGGTATTTAATTCAGAGGCCAAGCCATCCTTTAGTCGAGAATATAGCAGCAAGCTACCAGACTTTCCCTGTTGAAAGTTTCACAAAGGAAGAGTTTTTATTCTTATGTGAAAATGTCTGGCAGCAAGTTCCTCATCATCGTCATCATCATCCACTTTTACTATTCTTGCAGTTTCCTTTGTTGGTGATTCGTCGTGGTTTGCCCAAAAAGCTCCATCTACTGACATTGACCTGTTGTTATTGTTGGCACAACGACCGTTCACTCATTTACACCGCTTTCACTGAATTTGACATTGGCCATGAGCGGTAGTGGAATCCTCAGAATTCTATTTTGTGCCTTCTTCAAGTGTTCTGGCTTTCTTTTGTTGCTGATTTTCCTACGTTTTACAGCTTTTTTATACGACGTCTATCCGTGCAGCCTTTGTCAAGGACGTCAAGTCATCATCATCATCATCATCGCAATCTTCTTGAGGGTTTCCCAAGCAGACTGCTGGCATATAAAAAAAACCGGAGCGAAGTAAGCAGACGGACAGACGTGTTAAAGGGCAATTCTAGTAAAAGTTGGTTAAAAGTTTTCCCTACTTTATTCGCACGAGTGCTGTAGTATTTTCCTTAACAATATTGAGATGCTGATATGTGTTGTAATGGCAATGTTGGTGATGATGATGAGGGCGACAGATTTTACTCCTTCCTCTCGTTTCCTATTATGTACATAGTCGTATATATTGCGGGACTAATAGGTATACGCATCCACAATAGGTGTACGCTCGTATCCGAGCTCGTGATGGATAATGGGCATTCCCAACTGCACGTACAACATCTATTGGATGAGCTATAAAAAAAAGTTGGAAATGATTTCACTTGTTGCTTAGAATATGCTATGATTGCGTCCTAACTTTTATGACAAGACCTGTAGATTTTTTAAGACATGTATGTGTTTTCGCGCATAGCAATGAGTAAGGAATGGTGTAGCAGCGCAGCAAGCACCGAGTTGCCAAAAAAACAATGGAACAGGGTTTCCGCATGTGGAAGTAGTCAAAATCATGTCGCGGATTTCATTTGAAAACTATAGAATAATAAACTTTTTCTCTACTCTTTTTTATTTTTTTATGTAAAAATGTTGTGAATAATTTTAGCCCACATTTAATAGCATATTTTCCGTTTACCTCGAAAAGAATCGAATTTCCAGTATTTTATATATTTTCCACTGTGTTGTTTTGCCCGGTAAAATCTAGAAAATTGCATTTTCTCTCCGAAGAATATCGTAAAACGTATGATTTTTGTATATGCCCTCAAAAGAACTTCTTGTGAGGTGAAATTGAAGACTATCTCTAGAAGATTAGTTTAATTTTTACAAAATAAAATCAAACAATACTAATAATGCCGTAGCTTTAGCTCTCTCTCCGTTGCTATTAACAATCTCCCAAAGCCTCTCAAACTGTTTTCGGCAAACAAAGCTCAGATCCCACCCACACAACAACTACTCAAACTAAGGCGAAAACAATAACAACGTCAATATGAACAAATAAAAACCTCTCCACACCAAAATTTAATCAATTTGAAAAACTTAATGGGATTTTTACACAAAAAAATTTAGGAAATAAAATCAAATTTAAGAATTAGTTTTCGGATTTGTTCGAATTGACTATCGGTGATTTTGGTTGGTAAACCATTCTTGGTTAACGCGTACTCAGTGCGATGGTGCCGATATTAATTTAATTATTTTTTTTTTGTACTGTCCACCCATATGCCAGACACTATCATAAACGACAATACCGGCTAAAAATCCATCCATCGCCACCCATATTCCGGACTCCGTCAGAATCTATTACACCGTCTAAACATTCATCCCTTTTCCCTCGGGTATGATTACCACCTCAGAACCGCTTTCGCATTAGGTTACACAGAAAAAAAATATCACCAAAATATTTCCAATTAAAAAGTTAATTGAAGTTGAAAATTTTTTCAATTAATAAATTAATTGATACAATTAACTTTTTAATCATGATAGAAAATTAAGTTAATTAAGTCAATGATTGAATATTTTAAAATTTTTAATTAAAAAATTAATTGATGCAATTAACATTTTAATCAAATTCGGAAGACTAATTCAGTTAAAAAAAGTGCTGATTTTTTTTTAATTTTTAATGAAAAATGTATTTCAACCAATCATTTGTTAATCCAAATAAAAACTTTAAGCCAATTCAGAAAGTAATTAAAAATAGTTACCTTTTTTAATTAATTAATTATTTGAGTTTTGCAATCAACATCAATTAAATTTTTAATTGAATCAATTAATAAATTAATTGAAATTTGCTGAAAAAATCAATTAATTTTTTAATCAAGAATTTTTCTATGCCCAATTAAAACTGTGATTGATACTATCATTTTTGTGATTGAAGACATTTCAATTAAAAAATTAATTGGATCAATTAATTTGGTGATTGAATCAGAAATTTTTTTTGTTTGTAGGTTAGGTGGCAGCCCGATGTATCAGTTTCACCTAGACTATTCAGTCCATTGTGATGCCACATTGGTGAACTTCTCTCTTATCACAGAGTGCTGCCCGATTCCATGTTAAGCTCAATGACAAGGGACCTCCTTTCTATAGCCGAGTCCGAACGGCGTTCCACATTGTAGTGAAACCACTTAGAGAAGCTTTGAAACCCTCAGAAATGTCACCAGCATTACTGAGGTGGATAATCCACCGCTGATAAACTTTTTGGTGTTCGGTCGAAGCAGGAATCGAACCCACGACCTTGTGTATGCAAGGCGGGCATGCTAACCATTACACCACGGTGGCTCCCCCGTGCTCCGTGACTGTCTCCTTTTAGACCGCAACCCGAATACCTTTTTCTTGCGGAGAACGTGTTCCCATTTCCTTATAGCATCCAAGTTCCGCCATCTTCTGGATTATATTTCCCGAAAAGATATGTCCAATTTCATCTTCAATGGCTATCTGCCGTTCTGTCCACTAGCTACATCTAATGAATGAATACGCGGCATCATCCGTGACCTCTTTTTCTTCTTCATAAATACAGTTCTCTGAGCTGCTTTTCCCATACAATGCAGATTCTTTCTAAAGTATCCGTGATCACAGAGAGCATCTGAGTCATGTTATACGTAACCTTCTCTCTCGCCATAATTGTTTGTCGGTTATAATTCGGTGTGTCCATCTGGCTTTGTCTCGTTCCTGCCATTTATCTCTTACCTCTAGTCGGATGTTCGGTATCATGTTCTTCGCGCCTTGTCGTTTAGTCTCGAAAACCTTTTGCCGCTCAATCGCATGGAGGTCTATTGGGATCGTTCCTGCTATTACTAACGCGGCTTCTTATGCGGTATGCTGATGTGAGTATCAGAACTGCTGTTTTCTGTACTAAAAGTAGCTTGTTCGCTCTAATTCATCTCTGTAGGGTCGACGTCCAGATCTCACACCGATAGAGGAGTATGCGGTTAGTCATCTCCATGATTATTCTTCTTCTGCTTGGAAGAGGGCCTCCTAGGTTTGCCATCAGCCTGCTCAGTCGCCACGTTATCATAGCAGATTTTTCCGTTGCGTACGTTAGTTTTGAGTCTAGTCTTAGACCCGAACACTTGATTGACGGCCCTGTTAGGATTACGTTGTCATCTATATATATATATATATATCGTTTCTAGAGGCAGATATCGTCTCGTTAGTAGTAGCAGTTCGGCGTTTTGCATGGATAATTGTAAGGCATGCATGTCTAAACCGTCATTCGCACGTATCATGGTTTGGAGAAGTTTGCGGTCAGCTTCTTCAGCATTTCTCGTTTTTATCACAGCGACAATGTCATCAGCGCAACCAACATGGAATGTATCGTCTGGTATGGGTATCTTTAGTATCTCTTTGTATGTTTCGTTCTAGAGATCTGGTTCCGAGTATTAGCACCTGAGGTTACTTCCATTCTTCTTGGGCCCTTAAGATAGTCTGTCCACATTACGTCTGTCCGCATTAGGATGTTAAAAGCGTTCTTAATATCTAGCATCTTAAGTAGAATTATAGATCTCGAAGCGTTATTGCCCTGTTGTGTCACCCAAATGGCATCCGATACTTCCTTAAGGGCTCCTAGATTTTCCAGATATAAATCATGTCTCTAATTTTTTTTCAGGTGAGGATGAGAAAATGCTTTATACTTTCCACCTCGGAACCGCTTACGCATTATTTCGAGGTGGTCTGAGTCCAGACTCCCGCTTTCGTATATCGCTTATCGAAGAGCGTATTCTGCATACAACCTCCCAGTGCTTCTCATCTAACATATTGTTCACTATATTTCGAGGGAAGATACGACCGATCTCATTATCCACTTCCCTGCGTCGTTCTCTCCATCCTCATAATTTAATTTAGGACTCTGTGTTTCCCTTTGAGCCTATCTAATAATAAAAATCCTCCGTGCTTCGTTACCATGTCGGAGACTGGTAACAAAGCAGAAAAGGCTGCAATGATATTCCTAACCCACATGCTTTTCATTTTTGTTCTCTTTTGGCGGACACATTCACATGTAAGAGATGCAACAAGTGGTTGCCATGGATGCAATGCGTCATTCCAAAAAAAAAAGCGATAAATAGAGTTATAAACTTGGAATGCATTTGGTCTCCTGGCATTCGGTTGTCTCTGGCCATTGTGATTGTGATGTTGGTGGAAATCCAGCTTTAATCGAAAATTCCAAATGCAAGCTCCATGCCGGCAATAAAAGACAAACATGGGTTATCGTTAGTATCTCGTTTCGTTTTTTTTTCTCCATTTGCACCAGATTTACACACATCTGTCTGGCTGCATTGGTGGTGACCGACCTGAGGCAGCCTGATAGAGATCCCCCCCCCCCCCCCAAAAAAAAAAAAACAACCAAATGGAAGAGTGAACGTGGTTTTTTGCGCCACCATGTATTTTGTCATAGCATGCTGTGCGTCTGTCTGTGACATAGTTCTCACCATGTCCCAAAACCAACATTCATGGCACTTAGCTTAGACTTAGGTGGTAGTTGCCTAGGAATTCCGCAAACGTATAACAACGAGTGATACTACGTAAAACGTAACTAAGCTGGGCCCGTCTATCTGTCTGTCTGTCTGCCTCTTTTGTTGTTGGTTATAGCCCACAATGTTAGTCTGTGATTTCAGTTGAAATTCGCTTTTTCGCTGTTTCGTTTTCGGAAGGGGAGAAATCCCTTCAAAATAAAGTTTCCAGACAACAAGAATTGGCATCCGGAAATATGCTGAGTGGAATCAGAAAAGGGGGGAGTAGTGTCATGCACTTGCTGAAATCACTTTAGTAAGATTTTTGTTTTGTTGGTTCGCTGTTTTTGTGTGTTTGGCCTTTCCGATAGGGATGGATGCATGTGGAACTGCAGCGGATTTAAACTTGGCTATGACATTGAACGTTTGGCAAATCCTGGTGTTTTTTGTGGGGCTTCATTGAATTCACTGTCGATGTATAGTTGCCTGACATACTTTTAGTGAGGTGAATTGCTCACCAATTCCCTCTCTCGCTCTCACTCTCGTACTCGCCATAGTCAAACTGGGAAAGTTAGCAGTTTCAACAGCACTGGGCCATCCACGGCCCATTGCCAGAAAAAAGAGCAACACATTACCATTTGGCATATGAACAAGGCCTAGCCTTAGCCTGGCTATCCCTTGCATGGGATGCACTGCTTTTCCATAGGTTTTTTGTGAGTGTCGAGGTGTCCTACTCGTATGAGTTACATCGTAGTCAACGCTTTTTGGATGCAATATTTAAGGTATCCACTTCCAATTTTTTTGGTTTTGGTGGGGATTTTTTTCGTTGTCATTGCCTTGGTTCCAGGGATACTATCTGAATGGTTACAACGCCAAAAAAAGAAACTAAAGTACATGCAAAACTCTGTTTGTATACTGGTGACTGGTCCTTTGTTGTTCGCAATCAGCGATATCTGCATTTTGCCGACCATGAGGAGTATTGGAGTGTATCAGTGAATCTGTTACTGGTAGTCATCCCATGGACTGCACCATAAGATAGATGATATGCGGCGTTTTACTTTGGCCTGGTAATTGTGAAAGCAAGGCTTCCACTTGATCTACATTAGCAAAGCAAAAAATAAAATGTCTACCTCCAGCATTTCTCTGTGTCCGTCCGTTTAGGAATTGTTTATGGTGTTGCAATGCTGTTGCTGCCAATTGGGGTTGCAGCCTGCATCAGACACATTGACACAATTTCCTGGAGTGATTTTTTTTAAATCCATATAAATTCTAATAGACCCACCGTCTGATGTTATGATGCGGATTCATTGGGCTAGGAAGAATGGCTGTTGATGGTATTTGGTTTGGTGATTTTTTTATGGCGAATGACGCATTCGTGAAGGTCGTTGGAAATCGACGAGAAAAAAGCAGCAACAGAAAATCCAATTCATGCAACAGGTCTGCTATTATAGTTACACAACTTGTCAGTAGATGTCGTTGTCGTAGTTTTGTGACAAGAGGTGGAAGAAGTACACACAAAATAATACATATAGTGTGGCTGATATGTTTTACAACTAACCAACAGGTTTATATCATTTCTAAACCATTCACCAGACAGCTATTATTTCTAAACCATTTGCCTGATTGCTGATAGATTTATTCTAGTGACAGTTCAGTTTATTGTTCATAAGCTAACAAAAGCATTTTGGTCTATTTCATTCCAAAAAATTAAGTTATTCCTGAATTCAAGCGTGTTGCTATATTGTTTTGGTTGGAAAACCAAAAGTGGCTATTGTTAGAGCGCTCCAGCATTTAAATTTATATGTGTATATATATTTTGTTTCTCATATCAAAGCTCATTACCAGGATACTTGTAGTGTTACATCGCGCCCAAAATGTGGACACCAAAAAAAAAATTAACAACCCCAGGAATGATCAGAAAAGTGAAGATCAGATTTGATTGAAATCCATGCGGCATTGATAGAAAACTTGTGCTTGTGAGCTCAACATATCGTGAGAGGTGATACAACACCTATTGAAAAATCAATCTGGACCCAATCCATTGAAGTTTCGAAAAGTGCAAGAGCTCATTGATGTCCAAACAAAGAAGCTCTTTTGCTAGCCGAAAAATGTCAAGTTACCGAATTTGGGTTTCTCGGAGGAGAAGTCAATCCAAATTCCAACAAAAAGATATCGGATTTACCTGCCCATGAGGTCCTCTGACCGTCACAGTCCACAATGGACTGAATATTCAAAGTGAGCCTGAAACTTAATCGGGCTGCCATTTTAACATGGGCACCACAATTCAAGCGCCGCCGATGTATTCTTCCGTAAAGGCCAATTGTCGCTCATTGCTCATGGGGTCAAACTAAATACCGAATAATATAGGGAAAAGCCCTGGACAGACAATCCGGAACTCAATCCGTGGGACTTTTGCACCTGGAGAATTTTGGAGAGTAAGGCTAGCATGAAAAAACTGTAAAGTGTCGATCAAAATCTTCGGATCTCAATCTGTTGGACTTGTACGCCTGGGGGCATTTTGGAGATTAAGGTTGGTACTAAAAAATACCAACATGACGATGGAAATTTCCGAATATCAATCTGTTGGACTTGTGGTCCTTGGGGGGAGGGGGGTGGTGCATTTTTGAGAGTAAGGTAAAAAAAACAAAAGTGTCGACCACAATCTCCGGATCTCAATTCGTTGGACTCGTGTGGTATTTCTCTCTTGTCAATAAGTTCTGGTCTCCTCCTTTTTATAGCCAAGTCTGAATAGCGTTTCACTTTACGGTGCAACCACTTCGAGAAACTTTGAAATACTGAGAAATGTTACCAGCACTACTGGGAGACGATAATCCGCCACTAGAAAATGTTTTGGTGTTTGGTCGAAACTGGGATTGCTCCTTTTGTATGCAAGATGGGCAACTAACCACTGCACCATGGTGGTTCATGGCAACACGGTTGGCACCTAAGTGCCCATCATCTCCAGACGGTGCTTCGCCGGTAAAAATATCACTAAAATACCGAAGAGCAACTTTCGTGCATACATCCAAAGAAAACATACTTTCCTCCTGAACGTAATTTTAGGCAAACGAAATTCGATTTTAATGTAAAGTATTTTCTTTAAGAGCAAATATATCCGAATTGATGACAAACGATTCAACGATTGTCTTTAATACTTTTTATCTGTTGTTAAAGGAAAAATTTTGCGTCAAAAGAAAACTTTGTTTGTCCCAAATTTCGTTCCAGGGAAGAGAAAACTCCTCTTTCAGTATACGGGTGATGGCTTTGTCGGCCATAATTAGTGCCAAAACTAGCCAAATTCGGACAAACCTAAACTGATGCTATAGTTTGATGTTATTTCCGATATTTTTTGCTATGGAACAATAAAATGAAAAAAATAAAGCGTAGCCACCTCCCACTAGCCAACCACTCTTCTGCTTATTGTCCAAGATTTCTAAGCTATCTCAGTCTGTTGTTTTCTTTTTTGTTAATTTAATGAATCCTTAATAAAAAGGACTCTCCCATAAGGCTAAAATCACAATGTGTAAGTCTATCAGACAAATTCGATTAGCAGACAATGACCCAAAAAGAAATATTAGTACCCAGAAAATGGTTATCAAGTTCATTCCCCCTTGAGCCATTCAGCAAACCCAGAAATACTTACGCAAGTCAATGGCCTTTTTGGAAGTTTCATTCCTATGGCAATAATCAATTTGAGGATGGGAAAACTTCAGACATTTGAAATTCTTTGTAAAAGAAATCCTAACAACCTGTTGCATTATACTATGGCAACCAGTATTTTGTTTTCCTGTTTTGCAGCATTAGCAAAAAAAGGACATTTGAAGAAGGTCCATGTAAAAGAAATCCATGAAAAAAAGGTCCATGGCCTTAAAACATTCGGATGACAGTCAAACAAAGACCTCAAGAAGACTATCCAAGCCAATAAACCAAGGCAAGACATTGATTTCCAAGGAAACCCTGTTGAATTGTCAAGGCACAAAAAGGACCATGTGATTATATGCCTTTAGACACTTGCCAGACGGTGGAAGGTAATGATCCCTTAGAAAGTCTTAGAAAAAAACTTGCTAGGAATTTGTACACACCTACCCAAAACCAAAAAAAAAACAACGACATGGAAGATGAAGGTCGTCCTTTACTACCCTCTTTAATAAAATTTATCCTTTGTAATAACATAAACAAATATCAAGGACAAACCACCAAATGCCAGCAATGATTATGTGGGAATTGTTTAGCTTTTTAAGGGAAATCAACGCAAAACAAAAACAGGAATCTCCCAAACTTTCCTCCCACAATGAAAGTTGCCATTTGAAGAGATATCCTGCCTTTGGCCTTACACAATAATAATAAGGGTTAAAGAAATCAAACACTGCCAGGAAACAAGTGGCCCAGCCAACCCAGAAAAAAGGGTCACTTGGCTCGAGGAGGAAGGAGTTACATAAATATCATAAAAAAAAGCCATAACAAATGTATTGCAATGTCAAACATTGGCCTTGACATTGAACAACAACAAGCAAAAGGAAGAAATTTGTATCCTTTTTCTCTAACTTTTATTAAGTTTCGTTTATTTTTTCGCTAAAAGACTATGACAGCAGGACCCAAAAAAGGTCAGATTTCCAACGGTCGATTATCTTGTTAACTTTCAAGGTTATTACCATGAAGGCATTGCATAAAATGCCAGCAGGCAATATTCTCACATAGGAAGTGTTTTGGGATGACCTTAACCCAGAACTTGGAACAATGACAACAAAACCAAATTAACCTTCACATTGAAAGGCAACATTTACAGGCCAAGAATAGGCATAGGCCACGAGCCTCACAATGCGTTAGCAATGCCCCAGGCTGACAATGACACATCGACACACACTCAAAGACGATGACGATAACGTCGAATACAAGACCAAAAAAAAAATTCAAAACAAATGCTTCCCAAGCAGGCCAAGCCTACTTAGCCACATATTTCCTCCTGCTTCTACTACAATGTCAGCCAACAAGTCAACTGTCAATGACAATTGATACGTTTGTTTTTGGCCAACTAATGGTGCTGGTGGTGGCGGCCATGGTGCCAGTTGTGTCTTTGTGAAGCTTAACGTTTCCCATTCACATGTATGGACAAATGTGGCAAATCTGTCTTGTACCTTGTCGGCATCTACCACACCATGCATACCATGGCATATGTGTGCGTATCAGACAGCCAGGCAGACGGCCTCCACCATTAGACTTTGGATAGATTCATTGAGCAAAACGAAAATCCATGACGACCATTCTACACAGCGAGATACCAGTAAAAACAAAAGGGGCTCGGCTCTAATGCATTCTCATAGACGCTTGAAAAGCTTTTGACATGCCACGAAATAAGTCCACAATCAAATGGTTGCGTAAACACATTTCCATGAATATACCCCTCCCCCCTGCCACAAACTGGATTAAAAGTGGTGTGAAATTATGACTGATTTTCAAACTTATTTTGGGGGGAAATTGTTCAATTCAAACAAAATAATTATATTATTGTATTATGTTACAATAAATTAGTGTTTATAACATTTGAGTATGTTTTTCTTCAGCTATTTCTCTCTCAAAATATTGGGTAGTCGTAAAAATCTTTTCGTATTCCTAATGAAACTTCAGATATTTTTTTTGTTTACAATTATAATATATTTTTGGGTACATTTAGTTTATATCAAACGACAGGAAAATTTCTCTAGTTATGGCGAATTATTTTAATTTTTTTTTCTATTAAGTTTTCGTTAAGAAATTTACATATTTCTACGTCACTGTGTTAGTTTGAGTAGCTGGTGTTTGTTTTGTTGTGCCATGCCAATGGCATAGAGAACAAAAGTTTGAGAGTCATTGGGAAGAAATTGAAAGCAAGAGAGTGAACTAAAGTAATGAGACTAACAGGATTGTATTTCGTTTAAGCTCTGACCATTGTGTGTTGGCGAGGTGGGAGTGGGGAGGATAATGATATTTTACATGTTAAAATTGTTTAATAAGCAAATAATTTTCTTCTAAATCTATGTGTAGGTTTAGTTTTACAAGTGATCATTTTATTATTAATAAAAACTAATTCATTAAATTCAGTTTTATTCGCGAAGACCTTCAGGCTTCTCTCCAAGTTCAAAAGAAAAGAAATTCGGACAAAAAATAAATTAATTCAAATAAATTGTCTAGCTTAACTGTCACTTTTATCATTATTTTTAATTTTTATTTAGCTAAAGACAATAATTTAATTTAATATATCACTGATCGTGTTTATTACTTCCTATGATACTCAACAAGTTGAATCTTGACATAGGTACACCTTAATTTTACTCAAAAAAAGTTTATTTGGATCCAAAGATTTTGACCTTCCTTTAAGGATTTTGGTATTGATTACGAGCCAAAGATGCGGCTTCTTTAAAATAAAGACATTTTGTACGGACCTCCCTGGCTTTAAATCTAGGATCGATAAAATTAGAATTGGATACAGATCTCATTCATCGAATTTTTATTCTCTGTTTGCCAAAAAAACTTTAAACCAAAGATTCAAATCTTTAAAATAAGTCTTAGCCTATATTTGAAGCATTTTTATCTTAAATTTAAAAATTCAATATGTCAGTTGAGTTAAAGACGATTTCTTTAAATTAAAAATTGTTTTCTTTATTTTAAAGAACATTTGCCTTACATCAAAGATCTACAACTTCAACAGAGGGACGCAAAATTTCAAGATTTGTGTCCTAAATTTAATGAAAAAAAATTTTGAAGCAAGGATTATAAACTTTCTTTTAATTAAAATGTCATTATTTTAAATATGTTTGTCCTTAACATTGCGTAAATTTCGAATCCTAAAATTTAAGTTGCATAATCTTCCATATTAGGTCAATATTTTTTTCAGTGTTGGACCGATATTGACCAATTTTTGTCTGGGTACTAGAAAGGAAAACTCTTGATATTTGATATGTAACGTAATGAATTTAAAGCGAATCGAAAACAAGGTGTGAAGATGGTTTCCAGTAGGGGCTAATTTAATTAGTTTCAATTCGATTTGACTAATTTTAACTTTTCGTAAATATATTTTTCAAAATTAATTTAGGTAAATTTTTTTACTAATTTAATTTAATTCAATTTTATTTATTGTTTTGTTTTATTTTAAGTAAGCTTAAATCGGTTTAATTTATTTAAATTAATATCTTTAAGTTAATTCTTTTTTCTTTATGGTTAATACTTTTTTTATTAAATAATTTAATTTAGTTAAGTTTAATTAAATGATATCTGAATTTAAGATATTTTTCAATTTAAATTAAAACTAAATTAAGATTTTTTATTATTATTTATTTGAATTTTCAATTATTATTATTATTTACTATTTATTTGAATTTTCAAACAATTATTTAATGCTTTTTAATTGAATTAAATAATTTTTAGTAAAAATCAATAATTTACTTTTGAAAATTACATTCACTCCCATTTAATTATTCTGAATTTTTGAAGGTATTAGTTTTGTTTTAATTTAACCCTCTAATGCCCAATCCCGCCTTTAGGCGGGCTTCATTTAATAAGGAAGCTTTTAGTAAAACACTCCTTAAGACAATAAAAATGGGTAAAATAAAAAGAAAACTTAGTTGAAACTTTTCAAGAGGCTTTGCAGCATATACTGAATTTTACCGTATAAATTTTTCTTGTTTAGTTTTCTTGCTTTTGTGTCGTTAACAATGAAAATTTAATCAGAAAAAAAATTGGGGCATTAGAGGGTTAAGAAATTTAAATAAAATCTACAAAAAATAATCCGATTATTTGCATAATATTTATTAATTGAATTTAATTATTTTTTATTTAGTTAAAATCAATCGTTCAATTTAATTCATTAATTGTATTCACTAATTAATATAATTATAATATTAATTTGGAATAATTTTAGTTGCTTTTTTAAACTATGATTACATTTATTTTCTATATATGAAGTTTGCCTACAATATGTATAAAGGTATAACTAAATGAGATCTGAAATTAAGATATTTTTTGCTAAATTTACGAAATTTAAATTAAATATAAATTATCTTATTTATTTTTATTTAGATATTTTTTTTATATTTATTAATTGAATTTAATGATTTTTTATTTTGTGAAAATCAATCATTTAATTTAGAAAATACATTTTATTCACACCCATTTCATTAATCTGAATTTATTAAGATATTTCTTCAATTAAAAAAAATTAAATTACATCTACAATAAATAAACTAGTTTTCTATTATTTTTTCTATTTGCATACATTTATTTAATCCTTATTAAGTGAATTTAAAAATCAATGATATATAATTATATTCACTCCTATTTAATTGATATTTTTGAAGGCCAATCATTATTTTATTTATTATCTAATATGTATTAATTGAAATTAAATAACTTTTAATAAATATTAATATATTAATTATAAGTAATTTTGGTTTTAGATTTATTTCGTTTAAATTGTGTTTAAATTTATTTTAATATATTGTGCTTAATATTTAATGGGTATGGATTTGTATAAAAGGCTATAGCAATAGTAAAAATCGTATATGATGGACTTGAGAGAATATAAAGATACCATCAAGAACTTTATGAATTAATCAAAGAAAAAAAAAATATTTTTGTTTTAAATTCCAACAATGTGCATTACACATTTTTCAAACACACACACGTACCCATACACTGATATTTACATACTGTAACTGTGGATTTTCGAGTTCTCGTTGAGAATTACCAAAATTGATTGGCCTTCATAATTTGGGGCTTAATTCTTCGTTCAATAACATTTAGCGTTAATTTATATCAACAACTACAACACCAATAGCAGCTTCTGCGGAACAGATCACAATTACCAACTCCATTAACATTGTTGGTCTGGGAACTTATGGACATTCAGGAGAAATAAACAAACAAAGTCAATCCGATATGGATGGTGGTATTGGCCATGACTGTGATATGGCGTTTTCAATTGTATAATTTACCAGTTACCATGACTCACTCACTCTGACCCTTCAAAAATCCATCAAAGAGGCTTACAAACTGTGTTTAGATGGAGTTTCAAACTACCAATAGCGATTAGAGGCTTAAAACAAATGGTTATGATCTACTACTACGCTGGCCATATCAGTTAACTTATTTCGTGCGTACAATTGAACGATTTACAATTAACCATTGACCAATTTTTTTGTTTTTGTTATGCTTTACACATAAGAAATTTGCGTACTCTATAGAATTCAAAGTCATTTAAAGGCTAAATTTTGAATTCAATGACCCATCATTAGTAGCATTTTTTGAGAATTGTAAAAGATTTTTAATTTTCTATGGTTTAAAATATTCACACGTGCATTGAAAAAATATTAATTTAATACACTGGTAGAAAAGGCTTTGTTTTATTAATGAAATGTGTCATTAAAATTGAGGCAAATGCGCATACATATGTGTAGTTAACAGGCACTAGAAAAACTATTTTCCATACGGTCTTAAAAAAATTTAGAGGATTACTGTGCCCGCCTATTGTATTGAGTCGAAAGAAGACTTTGTTCAAAAAATAAATCGTCATTTTACTTTGGATTTTTTTTTGTAGTTAATTAAGTACTTATCGGACAATAAAACAATATTGACTCACAATTTCATGAGGATCACGAATAGTATATGGAGTATTAGGCATACACTAACCAATAAAAATTTCTCAAAACCCAATTGAGCAATTTTTTTTCTTAAGTACACTCAACAAAAAATATTTATTTATTTATTTTGCTGTTTTTGATTTCAGCTTAAAACCATGCATTGACTAAACTACAAGTGTAGCTTAACTAACAGTTGGTTGATAGTTTTACAATGATTAAAAGAAGAAAAAAAATCAACAACAACAAAACGAATTTATTTATTTATTTATCTGCTTCTTTAAAATAAAGAAATTTTTGGACCTATCTAGCATTCAATCTGCGATCAATAAAATTTAAATTATAACATGAATTGAGATACAGATCTCATTTATCAAATTTTTATTCTCTTTGTTTGATATATCAATAAAGCTATTCATGTACATACACTCAGAAAAAAAGTTTACTTGGATCCAAAGATTTTGACCTTCCCTTACGGATTTTGGTATTGATTCCGAGCCAAAAATGCGGCTTCATTAAAATAAAGACATTTTTAGCGACATATCTGGCTTTAAATCTGGGATCAATAAAATTAAAATTAGGATACGGACCTCATTTATCAATTTTTCATTCTCATTTTTCGCCGTATATTAATTAAGCTATTCACGGACAAACAAATGCCACTTTAAACATCCAAATTATAACGGATACTTCAAAAATGTTTTCTTTATTCCAAAAAAAAAAAATTTAAACCAAAGATGCTAAATCCTCAAAATAAGTACTAGCCTATCTATGAAGCGTTTTTATCTTAACATATATCTAAAGTTTCAATATTTCAGTTCATTTAAGGGCAATTTCTCTAAATCAAAAATATGTTTCTTTCCTCTAAGGAAAATTTGCGTTAAGTGAAAGACGCAAATTTACAAAATGTTTGTCCTAAATTAAATGAAAAAATTGTTTGAAGCAAAGATTATAAACTTTATTTTAATTAAAATGTCATTATTTTAAAGAAATTTCACTTCGATATTTTATCAATTGCACGTCCTAAAATTTAGCCTGCGTAATATTTAATATCACGTAAATATCTTTTTCAGTGTACAAATACCAGTTTGGAAATCCAAATAATAACAGATACTTCAATGGAATTTTTTTCTTGCTTCCAAAAAACTTAATCCAAAGATGCAAAATCCTTAAAATAAGTTTTAGTCTATATTTGAAGCAGCTTTATCTTAAATCTAAAGATTCAATATATCAGTTATTTTAAAGAGGATTTATTTAAAGCAAAAATCTATTTCTTTACTTTAAGGAAAATTTTCTTTAACGGAAGGACGCAAATTTCCAAGATTCGTGTCCAAAATTTAATGAAACAAATTTTTGAAGTAAATATTAAAAACTTTCTTTTAATGAAAATTCCATTATTTTAAAGAAATTCGTCCTTAGGTTAGGTTAAAGTGGCAGCCCGATTAAATTTCAGGCTCACTTTGACTATTCAGTCCATTGTCCTTAATATTGTACTATTTGCGTGTACTTAATATTGTACTATTTGCGTGTACTAAAATTTAGGCTGCATAATCATTCATATTAAGACAATATTTTTTTCAGTGTGTATTTTGAGAAATTACATTTGATACCATGACTTTTGCTGCTCCCTGTATAGTATGTCAATGCATTATTAACAGAATGCCAAATTACTAATTCTTCCATCCTATGGTGGAGGGTCTCAGGAAAGCAAATTCATACGAATGCTTTTCGTCTTTGTCGTGGAATTAATATGAAAACAGATGAAATAGATAGAAACTTGGATTTGTTGTTTATCCTTTTCTTCAATATTCTAAGACTGATCAGCGGATATTCTAAGTATATTGTCTTTAAATTTCACCTTTATTAGTAAGATTTACAATAGCTCAACCAAGCAAGGATAATCAATTTGCATCAGAACAACGAAATATATCAAAAAGTTGTCTTTTTTGCTTTATATGATTTAATCAATTTTTGTAAATTCGTTTAGTTTCCAATCTTAATTGAAAATCATTTATGATTGCTTGCATTTTCTTTAAACCAAACAAACCTTAATTAATTTTACTTCAGAAAGAATAATATCGTAGAGAAAAGATAAAAGACCGCACCCCCTCCACCCCTCAAAGCAATCTTCATTCCCAATTTAAGAAAAATACCCCTACTAATTTATAAAAATCATTTTAAAGTTTAAAATTTCTTACAACAAATGGCTGTCATTAATCACAGTTTTACAGTGAAATCTAAAGCTATAAAAATACCAACAAAGCCAACAGCAGCAACAACAACAACAACACAAGTAAGAAATACAAAACTGCTATAAATGCATACAGACATTAGCTCAGACAATGCTACACACACACACACATTGTCTCTCTCTATACACAAAGAGACTCTTCGAGGTTTTGGTGAGAAGAAGCTCTCTTCATACTCAATGAGTGATACATACATACATCCATACACAATATACGAATGTAGAAACGAATGTTTATCACAATAATGATAGATGAGTCTCTCATATGGCAAAAGTATTATTCATAAATAATTGCTTGTGCTTGACATGTTCGTCATTGTATGGAAGGGAAATACAACACAAATCTTTATGAACACGAACAAACAAACCAAAAGAAAAGTAAGGATATTTCTGAATGTCTGTACATTTGGGCATCTGAGAGTGATAAATAATAACAAGGCATAAAAGGCTTGAGTAAGGCAATAACAACACTTACCACAAGAATCAACCAAGGGACCAGGAGCCTGTATTAGTAGAGCTAAAACTGAATATGTCTAAAACATGTGACATGGCATGTCTCAAGTCTGGTCCAGACAAAGGCAAAATACGTGTTTTTCTTTATGTTTACGCTTAATTTCCATACACTGTATGAGTGTGGTTGTTGTTTGTGTATGGCTGGCAACATCCGATTTCCGTTTCCGCTATGACATGGGAGGATATTACTTTTGAAGCTTCTACTCTTATTAAAACTTATTCAGTTTAAAAATAACATTTTTGGACATTGAAACAAAATTTCTGTATATATTGCAATTGTAAATTTTCACTTTCCATATGCTTAGAATTGCAATAGAAATATTTTAAAAGATAGACGCTTCTAATATAATATATGATATCACATAAACAATAAAAATATGCTACGAAACGAAAAAGTTTCTCATTTTTTTTTCAATGGAAAAATAATTTCTTCAAAAATTAAAATTTTGGACACACCATTTTTTTATTTTTTCTTTGAAACCCATTATTTACGGCAATCTTGTAATGATTGTCTCTAATCATTTTAGTGTACTCTCAAAAAAATTAAAGAAATATGAGGCTTAAATCGATTGGAAAAACTAGTTTTTATATAGTGTACGACTTGGCAATGTCTCCCACACCATCATCAACTCCCATTTGGGCTTTTTAATTTAATTTCACTACTTGACTATTTTAAATGTCTAAAATTCTTTGTCTTCCACGCTGTACAAAGGAAATTGATTAGTTTGAATTTATTTGCGAAAATATCCATTACTACGAAATGAATCAAAAAAACACTAAAGGGCCCACACTGAATAATCAAGAAGAGCAAAAACAAAAAAAAAAAAACAATAAAAAAAGACATTGAACTTTTGGAATTGTAATGAAAACCTGCAGTAATTCCCATTTGAAATGTGAAAAACAACCCTCCAAGGACTCATCGTATGAAAACATTTTTAATTTTACGAAAAACGAAAAAAAAAACAATAAAAGTGAATACAAACACAGACAGAATGGATACGAGTATGTATACCAGTGTCTACAGTGGATACTTCCCAAATCTGTTCATTTTGGTAAATTGATTTAGCTTCAAGTAACGATTTTACTAAATAAATTAAATTAGAATGAAATTAAAATTAAAATACTTTGAGTTCTTAAGGAAGTATCAGACGTCGTCCGAGCGACATAACAGTGCGGTCACGCTTGGAGATTTATAATTCTACTAGCGACGCTAGGTATTAAGAACATTTTCAACAGCCTAAGGTGAACTGTAGATAGGGTCACGGCCTAAAGGAAAAAAAAAGTTTATGCAGTCACCCCCCAGTTTTGTAGGGTGCACGGAAAAAAAGTTTTGGTGTTCTGAAATTGTCTTCGAATATGCTACAAAACTGGGGGGTGACCGCATCAACTTTTTTTCGTGACCCTATCTAGTGGACAGACGTTATATACACCCTAGAGTCGATATTTCACATACCGATATACTTGACGAGAATATTGAAAGACTATCACAAGAACCGAGTTTTGATATACAATATACTATGCAAGGCTATGAAGTGCCTCAAGTGTCGCACAAGGCTCAATCCTTGGACCAAATCTCTGGAACGCAACATACGACGAGATATTGAAGATACCCATGCCATATGATACATTCCTTGTTGGCATAGCCGCAGTGATAAATGACAGACATACTGAAGAGGCTCAACGCTAGTTTCGCCAAACCATGATACGCGCGAAACGCTGGTTAGACACGCATGACCTACAAATAGCCATGCAAAAAACCGAACTGACAAGACAGCATCTGAAATAGAGATGCACATAGACGACATGGTAATTCCAATAAAGCAGTCAATCAAGTACCTGGGACTAAGCGTGTACTCGAAACTAATTTTCTCCAAGCAGATAGAGTATGCAGCGGAGAATGCTGCTACGATAATGACGCTACTGAGCAGGCTGATGGTAAGCGTAGGAGGACCCCCTTCCAAGCAGAAGAAGGATATTCATGGAGATGACTAAGAGCATATACTCTATGGATGTGAGATCTGGGCAGCGATCCTACGGGAGCCAATGGTTAGCATGCCCGCCTAGCATACACAAGGTCGTGGGTTCGATTCCTGCTTCGACCGAACACCAAAAAGTTTTTCGGCGGTGGATTATCCCACCTCAATAATGCTGGTGACGCCGTTTGGACTCGGCTAGAAAAAGGAGGTCCCTTGTCATTGAGCTTAACATGGAATCGGGCAGCACTCAGTGATAAGAGAAAAGTTCACCAATGTGGTATCACAATGGGCTGAATAGTCTAAGTGAGCCTGATACAAGACGGACTAGAGCGAAAAAGCTGTTTTCAGTATAGAGAATGGCAGCTCTGAGAATCACTTCAGCATATCGCACGGTTTCGGTGGAAGCCGCGTTAGTAATAGCAGGAACGACCCCAATAGACCTCCAGGCGATTGGCCGGCAAAAAGCCTTCGAGGCAAAACAACAAGGCGCGGCGGACCTGATACCGAACATTCAATAAGAGATCAAAGATAGATGACAGGAACGGTGGAGGAACGAGACCAAGGGAATATGGACACACCGGCTTATAGCAGACATACAGTTATGGCGAGAGCGAGGACATGGGGAAGTGAAGTATTACATGACTCAAATGCTATCTGGTGACGGATACTTTCGAAAGTATCTGCATCGAATGGGGAAATGTATTTACGAAGAGGTCGCGGATGATGGCGAACATGCAGTTTTTAGACGTAGCCGGTGGGCAGAATGACGGAAAGCGCTGCAAGATGAAATTGCACATGTCTCTCGGGGAAATATAATCCAAAATATAGTACAGAGCGAGAGTAACTAGGAGGTCATAGTGCGATTTGTAGAAAACGTTCTACGCAGGAAAAATTTTGACATAGACACTATGACATGAGTAATATAGACTTGAATCTGGATGCGGACTAGAAGGAGATGGTGACTGACCACGTGGGGTCCACCTCGAAGTAATGCGAAAGCGGTAATCATATCCCAAGGGAAGAGGTATGGGTTTTTAGCCAGTAGCCAATTGGAGCCCGTGTGCCGGGCTATCCTTACCAGCAAAAAAGTTACATTGAATTAAATTAAATTGAACCTACGGGTAATGGAACAACCACAGGACCGGTACAGGACTAGTCCCTGGTGTGTATTGGACCAGTCCCATTCTGGTCAAGATGTATGGAAGGGACCGGTCACTTTAACATGGGTTTGTCATTGACGGAGTAAATTTACACTTTAGGACACGTCTTGGACACATTCCAAAGGACACGTCGTCCTGGGACAATTTAGCAGGAGCACTCCACACACTCGGTCAAACTCTTAGAAAACTGTTTCAGTTTGGGCATCCGAATCGCATTCGAACATTTGAAATATGTCGGTTGTAGGTTGTTCTGATAGTTTTATTTCACAAAATGTGTAGATCCAAAATGATTTTAATATCAAGCGAGTACGGAAATCAATAAATTACGACTAGTTAAAAATTGCAACTAACTGGAGCATCGGTACCAGTTCTGTGATGAAATTACACTTTGAGGGTTTTTTACAAAGCATTCGAGATTTACACATGTGCGATACATCTTTTTCCCTCTAACAATATTTTCAAAAAACACTTGCTATCCTTTTTGGAAAATAAAGGTTTCACTGTATTGTATATATCTATGGTATACACACGAAAGCATTTACAATGAATCTTGCTTTTGCAAAATGGAAGTTTTCATTGCCTTCCTTTTAAATCCAGCAACGAACCAAAGCAAACCACCACCATCCATCCCATCATCATCACTACCACCCATCTCCAAACCAATTTAAAGATGGTGGCTAAAGAACGTTTAATTTTCTTTTACCAACACATCCACAATAAGGATATACTATACAATGTATAAATGGATGTTTGCCTGTATGAGTGTGTGTGTGTGTTTGTATGAATCAGCACGTGTACATAAAATATATGAAATGTATACCTAGAACTTTATACATATTACACCGATCGGCAAAGAGCTCGATAATATAAGGTGGAAATATTCGCTGGAAGGAAATAATGTTTTAAATTGATTAAAATCCAAAATGAAGGTAGAAAATATGCAAAGGATAAGGCAACCAATAAAAAGATGAAAAAGGAACTTTAATCGGATTTCTTCCTTTCATTTTTTTCGCTTGGTTAAATACATCTTGTTGTTTAAAGCAATTATAAAGGTGGATATCGTTAACGTACTTGTTTCAAATATCAATAGAAACTTAAATTTTCTTAAATTCGAGAGGAGAGAAAGATGATTTTATTTAATGTGCAAGTCAGCGTTACTGGCGATAATTTCTAAAAATTGATCCGAGGAGTATAAATCGTAACAAAAGGGTGGCACATTTGTTTCAAAAAAGTGGCACACTATTTCTTAATGAGAAAATAAATAAACTAACAGCAATAATAACATTTCTTCTTTAATATAATTGTGAAAACACTTTCTTCAAATTATATCTAAATGGACCAAATAATCATTTTATTTCCAAAATCATTAAAAAAAAAATAACGACTTGAAATGGAAAGTTTTTGTTTACATGCTACATAAAATTTCTTTGCATACTTAAAATTTCTTTGCATACTTTGAGGCGGTACAAGTTTTAATTATGGACAGGAAAAGTGTTGAAAAATATACTAAATTCCATTATTTATGGAGTTTGGAATCAATATTTACAAAAATGTACATAAAAAGTTGATTAATAAAACCAAAGTTAACCCTCAAATGCCCCAATTTTTTTTTTTTGCCAGATGATTAAATAGTCAATGTTAACGACACAAAACTAAACTAAAAACTAAACAAGAACAATTTATACGGTAAAATTCAGTATATGCTGCAAAGCATCGTGAACAGATTAACCTAAGTTTTCTTTTCATTTTGCCCATTTTTATACCATCCACCATAGGATGGGGGTATATTAACTTTGTCATTCCGTTTGTAACACATCGAAATATTACTATAAGACCCCATAAAGTATATATATTCTGGGTCGTGGAGAAATTCTGAGTCGATCTGAGCATGTCCGTCCGTCCGTCTGTTGAAATCAAGCTAACTTGCGAACGACACAAACTCGAAACTTGAAACTTGGCACAAGTAGTTGTCATTGATGTAGGTCGGATGGTATTGCAAATGGACCATATCGGTCCACTTTTACGTATAGCCCCCATATAAATGGACCCACCAAATTTGGCTTGCGATTGCTCTAAGAGAAGCAAATTTCATCGGGCTGAAATTTAGTACATGGTGTTAGTATATGGTCTCTAACAACCATGCAAAAATTGGTCCATATCGGTCCACTTTTACGTATAGCCCCCATATAAACGGACCCCCAAATTTGGCTTGCGATTGCTCTAAGAGAAGCAAATTTCATCTGATCCGGCTGAAATTTGGTACATTGTGTTAGTATATGGTCTCTAACAACCATGCAGAAATTGGTCCATATCGGTCCATAATTACATATAGCCCCCATATAAACCGATCCCCCGATTTGGTTTGCGGAGCCTCTAAGAGAAGCAAATTTCATCCGATCCGGCTGAAATTTGGTACATGGTGTTAGTATATGTTCTCTAATGACCATGCAAAAATTGGTCCACATCGGCCCATAATTATATATAGCCTCCATATAAACTGATCCCCAGATTTGGTTTGCGGAGCCTCTAAGAAAACCAAATTTCATCCGATCCGGCTGAAATTTGGTTCATGGCGTTAGTATATGATCTCTAACAACCGTGCAAAAATTGGTCCACATCGGTCCATAATTATATATAGCCTCCATATAAGCCGATTCCCCGATTTGGCTTGCGGAGCCTCTAAGTGAAGCAAATTTCATCCAATCCGGCTGAAATTTGGTACATGGTGTTGGTATATGTTCTCTAATGACCATGCAAAAATTGGTCCACATCGGCCCATAATTATATATAGCCCCCATATAAACTGATCCCCAGATTTGACCTCCGGAGCCTCTTAGAGGAGCAAAAGTCATCCGATCCGATTGAAATTTGGTACGTGGTGTTAGTATATTGTCTCTAACAACCATTCCAAAATTGGTCCATATCGGTCCATAATTATATATAGCCCCCATATAAGCCGATCTCCAGATTTGACCTCCGGAGCCTCTTAGAGGAGCAAAATTCATCCGATCCGGTTGAAATTTGGTACGTGGTGTTAGTATATGGTATCCAACAACCATGCAGGAATTGGTCCATATCGGTCTATAATTATATATAGCCCCCATACAAAACGATCCCCAGATTTGTCCTCCGGAGCCTCTTGGAGGAGCAAAATTGATCCGATGCGGTTGAAATGTGGAACATGGTGTTAGAATGTGGTCTCTAACAAACACGCAAGAATTGGTCCATATCGGTCCATAATTATATATAGCCCTCATATAAATCGATCCCCAGATTTGATCTCCGGAGCCTCTTGGAGGAGCAAAATTCATCCGATCCGGTTGAAATTTGCAACGTGGTGTTAGTATAAGGCCGCTAATAACCATACCAAAATTGGTTCATATCGGTCTATAGTTATATTTAGCCGATCCCCAATCACACAAAAATTGGTCCACATCGGTTCATAATCATGGTTGCCACTCGAGCCAAAAATAATCTACCAAAATTTTATTTTTATAGAAAACATTGTCAAAATGTTATTTCTATAGAAAAATTTGTCAAAATTTTATTTCTATAGAAAATTTTGTCAAAATTTTATTTTTATAGAAAATTTTGTTAAAATTTTATTTCTATAGAAAATTTTGTCAAAATTTTATTTCTATAGAAAATTTTTTCCAAATTTTATTTCTATAGAAAATTTTGTCAAAATTTTATTTCTATAGAAAATTTTTTCCAAATTTTACTTCTATAGAAAATGTTGTCAAAATTTTATTTCTATAGAAACTTTAAACTTAAGTATATACGTATTTAATCGGCCTTATTTAGTTTAATATATACCACGTATGGACTATGTGCTATATATTACGGTGTTAGGAAGTTTTAAGATACCTTGTCATCGGCAAGTGTTACCGCAAAGCAAGTAATTCGATTGTGGATGACAGTCTTCAGTAGAAGTTTCTACGCAATCCATGGTGGAGGGTAAATAAGCTTCGGCCTGGCCGAACTTATGGCCGTATATACTTGTTATTGTCTTAAGGTGTGCTTTGCTAAAAGCTTCCTTATTAAATGAAGCCCGCCTAAAGGCGGGATTGGGCATTAGAGGGTTAACTTAACAAATGAAACTTCGAATTCCTTTAATTTCTTCGATAATTAATAACTTCCAGCTTAGTGTGCTAGTATTTGATATATATATGCTATATATGATTTTTTTCTATGCCAATCTTGTATGTTTATTATAAACAATTCGGATTACTCGAAATGTCCTCAAACAGTGTCAAGTGTAGACTATTTGTGTTATGGTTTGTTGGGTATTATATTGGAGGCTGTTCTAAATTTATGTTCGTTTTAAATTGAATTTAAAATTTATTGCTTGTTTTTAATGTGCGGTGGTTGTGTTATTCTATTGTAAACCAGAGTGCAGCCCTGGTGTTTGTGTGTGAGTGTGTGTTGGTATAGGTGTATATGACTCTCTATGAGTATACTCTCCCCACATGCCTACAGCATTAAGGAAACGGAAATGTATTTTCTTTTTCACTATAATTCTCGCTGGTTTTGTTTTAATCTTGTCGTTCGCAATTTAAAATGAGTTTAAATAAAGCATTAAGGTTAATTTAAATTTAATACATTTTCTTCATCGTTTATTTGCCACAAAGAGGCAACTCTTAAGTGATATTAAATTTTTATGTGAATACCTTTCCCATGTCTAAGGGGTGGGGGGGGGGGGGATTTTATAGCATGGTTTGAAAGATTTTAAAATAGATTTCACATGAAATCTTCCATCATTGATTTGAATGCTCATTAATACCCTATGTAGTAATACTTGGTAATGCGATTGTTTTCATTATTTATGTTTATTTTTCTGCTTTTTTTATTTTCAGGTAAGTTCTTTGGAAAAATACTCTGTAGACGGATGTTTACAATGATTTTCGGTATGATATGAGATTTTATTTTTTTATTTTTCTATTTTTCAATTTATATCTTAAAATACATGACAAGTTCAATGGTATATCATACGATGGTAGCTAAAAGTGGTATTTTTTTTACAAAATATGGAAATTTTAGAAATTATAGAAGAATTATTGGTAATTGGTAGTAATCTAAAAAAGAAAGAAAAAAATATCACCAAATTAATCCCTATTAAAGAGATGATTGAAGTTGAAAACTTTTTCAATTAAAAAATAATCGATACTATTAACCTATTAATCAAACTAGAAACATATATAAATTCAATTAAGTCAATGATTGAAATTTTTAAATTTTCAATTAAAAAATTAATTGAAACAATTAACTCAGAAGACGAAGTCAGTTGAAAAATTATGGATTTTTTTAATTAAAATTTTATTTGAAACAATCAATTTTTTAATCAAACTAAAAAGTGATTAAAAATAAAAGAGTAATTGAAATATAGTATAGTGATTACAAATAGTTTTTAATAAAAAAAAATTAATTGAATTTTGCAGTCAACATCAATTAAAAATTTAATTGTGTCAATTAAAAAAATTAGTTAAAATTTAACAATTAATTTTTTAATCAAGTATTTGTGGTTGTTATTATCATTTTCCTGATTGAAGGCATTTCAATTAAAAAAATTAAGTGGATCAATTAATTGTTTGATTGAATCAGAAATAATTTTTCTGTATGTGTTTTAAGCAAAAAACTGTGTCCTGACCGTCTTCGCTAGACGCACTATAGCCAGTTATATTCGAAAGCAATGCCAGACTTTTCACTTGTATAAAGTTAGTTCTAAATATCTCCCTTTCTGAGATACGGGAATATTAGTTCGATATATTGCGAGCATTTATTTTAATTGTAAATCTGGTGTAGTGATAATTGAAAGACTAAAATACTTTACGAGCTTGATTCAGCTTCAAATAATACGAAAGCTTTTTTTTTTGAAAAGTGGAATTTTATTTTGCAACAAAGACACCTTTTAACTCGATACATGGTAGTCGGTAAAAATCAAACTTTGTGAATCCCAGAAAGCAATGGCGATCATCTTAACCACCTATGGAACAGGTTTCGCTTTCGAAGCACATTCGGCTGCTTCAGTCCACTGCATCCATATTTTGTTGGCTGCCACGAAATGATGGAGAGCTTTGAGTCCAGATTGCAAGAATTGTTTCATAAAAATTGCTACACTCAAAACAAAAGTTTACTTGGATCCAAAGATTTTGAACTTCCTTTAAGGATTTTGGTATTGATTCCGAGCCAAAGATGCGGGTTCTTTAAAATAAGAAAAACTGTTTGCAACCTATCTGGCTTTAAATCTAGGATCTATAAAATTAAAATTAGGATACAGATGTCATTTATCACATTTTCATTTTATTTTTCCGGTATATTAATAAAGCTATTGACGTACAACAAATGCCAGTTAAAAAATCCAAATTATGACGAATACTTCGAAGTAAAAAATATTTTCTTAATTCCAAAAAAAAAAAAAAACTTTAAACCAAAGATGCTAAATCCTCACAAAAAATCTTAGCCTATATTTGAAGCGTTTTTATCTTAAATCTAAAGATTCAATATTTCAGTTAATTCAAGGACGATTTCTTTAAATTAAACAAATGTGTTTCTTTACTTTAAGGAAAATTTGCCTTAGTTTAATGATAAGCAACTTTAACGAAGGGACGCAAATTTTCAAAATGTGTGTCCTATATTTAATGAAAAAAAATTTTGAAACAAAGATTATAAACTTTCTTTTAATTAAAATTTCATTATTGTAAAGAAATTTGTCCTTACACACAAAGAAAATTTCATTAAAACTCAGCCAACGAAAAATTTTCATTAATATAACGAAACATTTTCATGAATACAATGAAAATATTCGTTAATAGTACGAAATGTCACGTTGATTGACAGAAAATTCGTTATAATAACGAAAAATTTCGTTGTATTAACGAATTTGTTTCATTGGCTGACTTTTAACGACACATTTCGTTAATATAACGAAACTTTTTCTACTAGTGTAATAGTGTGTAAATTGCGCATCGTAAAATTGAGGTTGCGTAATCTTTAATATCACGTAAATATTTTTTTTTCAGTGTAGATTCCCCTCCCCAAAAAATCTAAAAAAAACTGAAAAAAATACAAAATATTATTTTTAAATAAAATATCATGGGGGAATTATTGTTAGTGTTTGGATTGAACTTTGGAAAAATGTATTCTGTCAGCAAAGGAGTCTAGTTTTGTTCATATGCCAATTGAACTTCAAAAAGGCTAAAAACAAAAAGGTCATAAAATGATTTTTTCCCCAGCTTAAAGAACTTAAGAAAGCCACAAAAAAATTTCCGCTAGATTCCAAAGAAAAAAGCCAGAAAAAGCTAATTTTTTTTTGTACCAAAAGTCACGGGGATTGAGCTTTGGAAAAACTTATTCTGGCAGTAAGTGTTAGAGTCCAGTTTTTTCCAAAGACACATATCAAAAAAGCCTAAAAATTATTATTATAAATGACTTAAAAAACCAAATCTAGCTGAAAAAAAATCAAATTGGCAACGCTGCTTGGAATGAAAATGAGATTGAAGTCACTGTCACATATGCCCATTTTTTCCTTTCATACTGCCTTTCGTCGATTTCTGCAAGTCGTGTGGATTCAACAGCTTTCGATCTCGATGAAAAGTAAGGGTCGAAAATTCTATTTTTTTCCTCCTGAATATTCTGTTTATGAGCCGGAAAAATCACGAATAATTAAATTATCAAAAACAAAAAAATAAAACGGATTTTTCAAGATGGAAGAGCCTTTTCGAATAAATACACTTGGCTAAAAAAATCGAATAAGAAACAAAATAAATCAGGCTAAAAAAATCGTTGTACAATAAATCCAACACAAATCTCTACGAACTTATGCTAAGGTCCTATACACCGAGAAATTATTGTTGTTTTTGATTTTTTGTTAAATTAATTATTTAATTATTTTTATACCCTCCACCATATTTAGTTAATATACCCCCATATTAACTTTGTCATTCCGTTTGTAACATATCGACATATTGTTCTAAGACCCCATAAAGTATATATTCTGGGTCGTGGTGAAATTCTGAGTTGATCTGAGCATGTCCGTCCGTCCGTTGAAATCACGCTAACTTCCGAACGAAACGAGCTATCGACTTGAAACTTGGCACAAGTAGTTTTTATTGATGTAGGTCGGATGGTATTGCAAATGAACCATATCGGTCCACTTCTACGTATAGCCCCCATATAAACGGACCCCCAAATTTGGCTTGCGGATCCTCTAAGAGAAGCAAATTTTATCCGATCCGGCTGAAATTTGGTACATAGTGTTAGTATATGGTCTCTAACAACCATGCAAAAATTGGTCCACATCGGTGCATAATTATATATAGCCCCCATATAAACGGACCCCCAAATTTGGCTTGTGGATCCTCTAAGAGAAGCAAATTTCATCCGATCCGTCTAAAATTTGGTACGTGATGTTAGTATATGGTCTCTAACAACCATGCAAAAATTGGTCCACATCGGTCCATAATTATATATAGCCCCCATATAAACCGATTCTTCGATCTGGCTTGCGGAGCCTCTTGGAAGACCAAAATTTATATGATTCAGTTGAAATTTGGTACGTGATGTTAGTATATGGTATCCAACAACCATGCAGGAATTGGTACAAATCAATCCATAATTATATATAGCCCCATATAAACCGATCCCCAGATTTTACCTCCGGTGCCTTTTGCGGAAGCAAGATTCATCCGATCTGGTTGAAATATGGTACGTGGTAGTAGTATATTATATTTAACAATCATGCCAAAAATGGTCCATATCAGTCCATAATCATATATAGCCCCCATAAAAACCGATCCCGAGATTTGGTTTTAGAGCCACTTGGAGGAGCAAATTTCATGCGAGTCAGTTGAAATTTCGTACATTGTGCTAGTATATGGCCGTTAACAACCATGTCTAACAAGGTCCATATCGCTCTATAGTTATATATAGCCCTCAGATAAATCGATTTCCAATCACACAAAAATTGGTCAATATCAAGTTCATAATTGTATATAGCCCCCATATAAGCGACCCACATATTTCAATTCTGGCTCTCTACGTACCGTGCAAAAGTCCATATCGATTCGTAATTATTTGTAGACTTACCTGCACATACCTCTTATGGACTAACTCACAATTTAGAAAACGATTTAAGATACCACAACCCAAGTAATTCGATTGTGGATGACAGTCTTTCGTAGAAGTTTCTACGCAATCCATGCTGGAGGGTACATAAGATTCGGCCTGGCCGAACTTACGGCCGTATATACTTGTTTTTAATTAAAATTGCTTCAATCACACAGAAGGCTATAGTTTTCAATTTCAATTATGAAATTGATCCAATCAATTATAAAATTAAATTGTATATATTAATTACCGGTTTCAATTAAAAAATTAATTGGTTTAATTAAAACCTAAATTGATTTAATTAATTTTTGTGATTGATTAAAAAATCAAATGTCTCATAATAAATTTTTTAATTGAACATTCTTACTATTTTAATTGAAAACTATTTGAATTTTTTTTCCAATCACGGAATATTAATTACAATTAATCCAATTAAAATATTAATGTATTCAATTAAAACATTAATTGGTCCAGTTAATTAATTAATTCACAAACTTTATTTATTATTGTTATTTTTTTTTTTAATTTATGTGACTGTTTTTCTTTATTTATTTATTTCCCTTCCAAAGCCTTTCAAAGGTCGTTTTAGCGAATTACAATGTACCATTCTAAAGGATATTACAATATTATATGAAAATATAAAGTATCAATTAATCAAAAATAACAATCGTACACGCAGAGAAGAAACATGATTGTCACAATCATATTCGAAGAGCAAAATAATATGATAGCAGCTATTTTTGCGGCGACCATGTAACATTTTAACCTGCAACCATGTTGGCTCAGTGAACATGGTTCTAAGAAAAATACAATTGTCCTCGTCTAAAATGTTATTATATTGATAAAAAGAAATTTGTTTCTATTAAAAGACAATGGTCACGATCCAAAATGTTATGTTATTCGTCAAAATGTTTTTCTTCTAGTTAAAAGAACATGGTCACAACCTAAAATGTTTTGATTTTTATGAAAAAACTTTTTTCGTCGTCGAAAAAATGACGCCACTTGAGAAAAGAAAACACTAAATCAACTTTATTTATTTGTTTTTATTTATTTATAAACTAATTCATTGTTTATTCGTATTTATAATGTCGTGCAAGCAAACATCACATATTTTTACACACTCTAGTTTGGTTCAATTTCAACAATAAGTAATCATTCCATATTTACTTCGTGCCCATCAAACGTACAAACGCAGACATCATGTGACTGCAAATAAAAATAAATTATATCATATATCATAATGCAGAACAAAAACCAGGTACATTCTTTTCAATTACACTTTCCTTTTTTGTATTCACATAAAACCACGTGCCATTTCTGAATAAATAAATTAACACAAAACACAATAATTCCGTATTCTCCGTCCATTCCAAGAAACAATCAACACACGACTGACGCGCAAAATGAAAATCGTGTGTACCTGCTCAATGTTTTTATAAAATTCTTGTCGCTGCAAAAATATTAAAAAAATAAATGGTCACGAAAACAATGTACATGGTCTTTATGGCCATGTAATGGTTGTAGACATGTCTATACGTAAACTATAAAAATACTTTTTTCTATGCAAAAAAGTAAAAACAATTGAATGATCAGGTACATGATTTTCCTGACCATATAATGGTGTCAAATTCTATCATTTAAGTAATAGAACATGTTTGCGGCATTTGAGAACCATTTAAATGCTTATTGCCAACATATATTTTTCTCCGCTCGAAAATTATTTTTACAAAGCCAAAATACATGGTTTTCGCGACAATTACATACTCTAAATAAGCATTAAATGGATGCGGCAACCATGTCCAAACATCTTTTTTCTGTGCGTGTATATGAAAACTGAACTAGCAATCTTAAATCAAATTGTAAGAAAAATAACGATATACATATTTTTGTGCATTATTACCCAGCAAAAAAATTGGAAGTTCTTCCAAAGACACAAATTTAAAAGCACTTCCAGAAGATATACTCCCAATGATGTTCTTTATTTTAACTACACAGGAAGTTCTTTTCATTCAATTTTTTATTGGTCATTGGTTAAAAACAGTTTAAAAATTCATAAAATGGTACAAATTATTTAAATTTTGTCGAAAAAAAATGCTAAATCCAATCGGAAAAAATTGTGAATTTTTGAAAATATTTGAAGTCAAACGTTTCAGACAAGCGTTAGAATCCATTAAAAATTATAAAAAAAATATAAAATTTTTTATTTGACAAAATATCACAGAATTTTTTAATTTACATCCAAAACATTGAATTCGGATCACACCTAAAGAAGTGATGCAAATTCAATGCACCGGCTGTTGAAATGGAGGACTTCCGTCCTATGACAAGCCCATGTTAAATTCGTCGCTTCGACGTTAATTTTGCACCACTTCCGGATCCAAAAAGAACATTTTTATTACTTTTTTCTGGGTTTTGAAAATTTGATAATATTCTTGGATGCCATTGAAACTAAAATACAGTGAAACCTCCGAAATGTGAACACCCACGGTCGCTTAAATTTTGTCCACATTTGAGAGGTGTCCAGGTATGAGAGGTTAATATTAATGTGTTAATATAACAAACGTCCCCAGACAACTGTCCATGTTTGGGAGGTGTCCGGTTTTCAGAGTATCCAAGTTTGAGAGGTTTCACTGTATATTTTTATTCGTGAGTTAAGAATTTTAGGAATAAAAAAATTGTTTTTGTTTTTTTTTTAATTAAATATTTTGTTCATTTAAATTCATTTAAAATTATATATTGGTCTACGAATCCTCGGGATATAGACAATTAAATATAATCTCCTAGAATAGCATCCACGTTAATTTCCAAGTCATGGCCAAGTACACTTACATACTGTCGTTATCGTATCAAATCTTCTCCATTAATATTATATGTACAAAGAAGTAGTTCTTTACAAAAACAACAACGAAAAACAATTCATTTATTAATATTAATTGCCATTTGGGGAGGTCAATAAACCCCCAGCATATCTTCATGAGAAGAGATTATGTTTCCATAAAATGCGGGTCGGATAGGATCGTTTCGTTTCCAGCCACCATACAACAATGTAAACAAAACATGAGTGACTGCATAAATACAAAAAAAAAACTTTATGCAAAACTTTACATGCCAAGAATGTAAATAAATATGTATAAACATTGTTGTGGTGTTAACATGAGTTCCAGTATAAGTTTATATGCTCATATGGGTGTGTGTGTATGTGTGTGTATGCAAGAATATGGTTATTACATGATATTCATTAATGAAAACTCATTACAAGTGGAACAACAAAAGAGGAAACAGCTGAAGCAACCAGACCAGCAGTCAGGGAATAGATGGATGGACGGACGGACGGACGAACGAACTAATAAAACGGCAATGTAACAGCAGCAAACACTACTATAGCAACAACAAAAACGAGAAAACCATAATCAACAACAGCAACAACAACTGCAACCGCACAACATGAAATATTTAAAGCACTTAAAATTCAAATAATGTTTTTAATAAGAAAATTTAAAATTAATTGCCAGACACAAAAGCAAAAGCTATTATTTTTACACACACTCACATATACATACACTCGGAAACGAACATATATTTTCACTCATACATACACGCACGCACACACAGATACACTATAAATATGCAAAAATGTTGCATATATATCCATATATACATATGAATATGTAAATTACCCATCTCGTAGACACACACACACACACATGTTCACACTGAGAAGATTGCTTATGCACACATTTTTCATTTGCTGCTGCTGCTGCTGTTGTAACGTACAATGTGAACGAATATTGTAAGCTTATATAGTGCACACACATATTTCAGTAGTATGTGTGTCCATATGTGAATATGAGAGTATATCTCTATTTTACTAGGCTAGTACCAAAAATACCGAACAAAAACACATTATAGAATTCACTATAAACATTGTCCGAATACACTGTAGAAAAGGTTCATATATATTTCCAAACATTTTTGCAATTAAAAAGTTGATTGAATCTCACAACTTTGTAAATTAAACAAGTATATACAGCACTAAGTTCGGCCGGGCCGAATCTTAAATACCCACCACCATGAACCAAATATTAGGGTTTCCTTTCAAATTTCAGGAGGGCTTGAGGACTTGAGGACTCTTCCCGAAGATAAAGTTAAAGATTGCACCTATGAGGACTATATCAGATTCTGGATTTATAAGAACCATTTTTGTTTGAGTTTTAGAGGAATCATTAACATCTCTTGTAAGTGTGCAAGAAAATTATAAAATAACGTATTGATTTGAAATTTTAAATCTGTCGATTTTCACCCGAGAAGTAAAATCTGGAAATTTTACATTAAGTTCCTAGCAATTTTCATGATCAGTGCGCCCTCAAGAAGTGAAGTCTCAAGAAGTGAAGTGAAGAAGAAGTATATGGAGGCATTACCAAATGGACCGATAAAAACTTAATCCGATACACGTTTTTGTGAGCCTAAAATACCAGAATATTTACAATTTCAGGCAAATCAGATAAAAACTACGGTTTCTAGAAACCCAAGGTGTTAAATCGGGAGATCGTTCTTATGGGGGCTATACTAAAATATGGACCGATACTAACCGTTTTCGGCACACCTCTTTATGACCCGAAAATACCTCTAGATTTCCAATTTCAGGCAAATAGGATAAAAACTTCGGATTCTAGAAGCCCAAGAAGTAAAATCGGGAAATCGGTCTATATGGGGGCTATACCAAAATATGGACCGATACTCACCATTTTCGGCACACCTCTTTATGGTCCTAAAATACCTCTAGATTTCCAATTTCAGACAAATTGGATAAAAACTACGGTTTCTATAAGCCCAAGACCCCAAATCGGGAGGTCGTTTTATATGGGGACCATACCAAAACATGGACCGATACTCACAATTTTTGGCACACGTATTTGTGGTCCTACAATACCTCTAGATTTCCAATTTCAGGTAAATTGAATAAAAACTGCGGTTTCTATGAGCCCAAGAAGTAAAATCGAGAGATCGGTCTATATGGGGGCTATACCAAAACATTGACCGATACTCACCATTTTTGGCACACCTCTTTATGGTCATAAAATACCTCTAGATTTCAAATTTCAGGCAAATTGGATAAAAACTTCGATTTCTATAAGCCCAAGACCCCAAATCGGGAGGTCGGTTTATATGGGGACTATATCAAAACCTGGACCGATATAGCCCATCTTCGAACTTGACCTGCCTGCAGACAATAGACGAGTTTGTGCAAAATTTCAGCACGAGTGCTTCATTATTGAAGACTGTGATTACAACAGACAGACAGACAAACGGACATCGTTATATCGTCTTAGAATTTATCCCTGATCAAGAATATATATACTTTATATAGTCGGAAATCAATATTTCGATGTGTTGCAAACGGAATGACAAACTTTATACCCCCGTCACCATTCTATGGTGGTGGGTATAATAACAGAAAACTTGGTACTCTCAAGTAGAGGAGATTCCTTGCTTCATTTTCGAGATTGAAATTGCTTCAATGACGAAAGTGACAAAATCAATCACTGAATTAATTAGAAATCAGACATTTTTTTGTTTAATTAATTTTTTAATTTCTTTGACACTCTTAATTACATTTTTGCCCCAAGTAGAAATTTAATGGATTTTGATCTCAAAGTTCTATTAATTTTATTATTTCGATAATAAATTATTTAGTTGAATTTCACCTGCTATCTCAAATAATTTTTTTCTTTATCAACTACAAGTACTCCAAGCAAATAAAAATAACTTAAAATTAGTTTAATTACGGAGTTGTTTTGTGTTGTCAATAAACAAATTATAAGATATAAGATATAAGATAGGCGAAGGTTCTGGCAACCAGTCCAAATGTTATTTTTTATATTTTTGGTAAATTAATTTACACTAAATAAAAAATAATGAGCCAAACTAAATTAAAGCTTTCAGAATTACATACTTACGAGGTGCCTAAATTTTTTCCATATTTGGGAGAAGTTAATTTTAATGTCATCATAAATCAAACGTTTCAAAAAATAATCCACTTTTGAGAGGTGTTCACAGTGAGAAATGTTTCGTTTTAATTCTACGATTAATTGTGCAACTAATCTTACAATCATTTAAACATTGTTTCGTACTATTTCCAATAAATGAAGCCGCCGACAAAAATGGCTGGGTTTTATTCTCTATTTATATGATTCCCTGAAGAGGAAGAAATCCATTCAGATTATAATTAACATAAATTATAATCTGAATGGTGTACAAAAGTACACTCAAAAAAACGTACCAGAAAAGAAAATGTACACTAATAGAAAAAAATTCGTTATATTAACGAAATGTGTCGTTAAAAGTCAGCCAATGAAACAAAATCGTTAATACAACGAAATTTTTCATTATTATAACGAATTTTTTCTCAATATACGTAACTTTTCGTACTATTAACGAATATTTTCGTTGTATTAATGAAAATGTTTCGTTATATCAATGAACATTTTTCGTTGGCTGACTTTTAATGAAATTTTCTTTGTGTGTAGTTTAATTTCAGAAATTTTAAATAATTGATTAATCCAATTGATTGTTTTAGTTACACTTCAATCATAGAAACGATATTATCAACCGCAGAATTAACTTGAAATAAAAAATATGCTTGATTAAAACGTTAATTGAATTTTGCGGCATTTTATTTAAATAAATTTTTAATTGGTTCAATTGAAAAATTGAATTGAGTTTGGTCTAAAAACTCAATTACTTTTTAATTGAAGAAATCAATAATTTATTGTATTATTATTTGTTTTTTTATAATTATTTTTCTTTTCGTTGATATAATTCTTTTGAATTTTAAAAGAGGTCATACATTCTTATAAGTTTTTCCGTTTATAATTACCGTTGGCTTTTTTTGTGAGATTGGCATTACAATTTAAGGAACCAACGAATATAATGAAACTAACTTAGTTGGAAATATTTTATTTTATTTAATTAAAATGTTAATTGGGATAATTAAAAGTTAATTGCATATGGTAATTTTACGATTGATTATGTTTTCAACTTCAATAAACTTTTTGGTGAAATTTTTCTACAGCGTCATACGAAGTTCAACATGGATACAGTTTTGGTAAAATTTACGAATTTTTTGTGCAAAATACAAATGTACGTAAATCTGTATGCTACATTTGTGTTTTTTAATTCATTTAACCAACGTACACAAAAAATTATGAAAGCCGAGGAAATTTTCTTATATCTAAGAAATTTTAACTAAAACGTAATAAGTTTTAGGAACCAAATTATTTAGAGTTAAATTAGCTTTAGTGTCCAAAAGAGTTCAGGTTTTTTTTTTGAGTGCGAAGGAATCTTTCACATATTGGAGACATTTTTATTGAACACATAATAATTTCCATAAATTAAAATGAAGTCAAATTGGCTTTCGGTGTCCCTCTTGTGTGTGTGTATATATAAGACTCTTATTAACCATTTCTCATAAATTTTCTTTGAGTGTATTGCATTGTATTTTTCATAGTGGGTGGATGGGTGTGAATATTGAACGATTCGTAGTTACTTTAACTGCAACAACAATGAAATGCTAATGGCACACATGTATGTGAGAATATAATTGCATTTGTGTGTGTGTATATATTATCAACATACACACGCAAGCAAGCACATACAACCACTTGTAGCAAAACTATATATTTTGCACTCTAAATGAGTGACAGAGGGAAAGATAGAGAGAGAGAGAGGGAGCGTGTATGTGGGTATGAGAGTCCATTGGCAAATCTAGGAAAATGCAGAAAATTAAATTTAATAATTCATATCAAAAAAACAAAAAAAAACATAGTCACGTTACCGATACTTACCGACATACCTTCTTTCTATATCAACCTCAACTTATACAGGCATATGTAAACACACACGCACACACATTCATATATATGAACGGATACGTATGATGATGACGACGACGATGATGATAGTCATTACAACAACCTACACTTTTAAGCTATCGCATTACATGAACGATTTTCATTGTTTATGGCCCATAAAGCTATGGCGCAAAGTTTTTCTTTTGCATGCTTTTGACCAGATAGATGACTTGGCCTGCCAGCCAGCCAACCTGCCTGCATGCCTGGTCATTGTTAAAAATCTTTTTTTTTGGTATTTTTAAAGAAATATATGAACGAAATGGAATATATTTTTCTTCATTTTTTTGCTGTTATTATGCAGTTGACTCTCTTGTACAATTTCGAATATAAATGGCAAGATAATCGTTTGTAATTTATACAATTAATCTCTGTGTAAACGTTTATATTTTGTATTATTGTAAAATTCCATATTTTATATATGCATGTATATGTATGTGTAATTGTATAATGTCATGGATTTTTTTTTTTGATGCATTTTTATTACATTCATGGTAATAATATACATTTATGGATAATCATATATTTCGTTTTGTTTATAATACAATAAATTGCACACCTAGGCAAAAATGTACATACATTATATGAATATATTCTTAAAGAATTTACCATTGAATATATGTACATATCGACATTGTAATACCATAGTAAGCTTATGTTGTAATCTACTTAGTGGTAATATAAATACATTAAAAAAAGTGAATGCACCGGGGAAATTTTTTTTGTATAATTTTAGTAATGACAAATAAAAATGGGTAAATATTTTTCGACAACTTCAATAAAATTTATTAGACATAATTATATTATTTTTTCTTTTGTCTAGGAATTTAAAATTTTAAAGAAATAAATTGCAGTTAGGTTAGATTAAGTATTGTGTCAGCCCATTATTTCAGGCCCAATTGGACTATTCAGTTCATTGTGGTAGCACAAGTGGTGAACTTGTCTTCTAACAATGAGTGCTATCCGATTCTTTATTTAGCTCAATTTTGAAGGCAAAAATTGGAGTTGGAAAATTCAGAAAAAGCTGTCTTCCCAACCATTTTGGACAACATTTTTACGTTTCCATACCATGCAATAGTACATGCAATGATATGCATGTACTATTGTACACTTTGTGTACTTCGTACTACAAAACAGTCTCGAATTCGCATCACTGATGCAAACAAAAACAAGTAAGGAAAGTCTAAAGTCTGGCGGGGCCGACTATATTATATCCTTCGCCACTATGTATACCAACATTTTCGATAGCATCTTAACACCTGCAAATTTGTTAGGAGCTATATAACGGTTTATATTCCCATATACAAATATTTAAATATGAACCGATTTGGACAAAACTTATTACACTTTCACAAAATGTCTAGACTCAAATTTAACCCTTTCACTACCGAATTAAACCTAATGTTAAAAACTTTCATTTTTCCTCTGTTTCTACTTGTACTAATAGCATGTAGAAAAAATTTTGCATTTTGGAAGGCCTATCTCAATTATTTATAAAGCTATATGAGTTTGTTCTGAAAACTTAATTCTTGAATTGTGACCTAATGGTCATACGAAACTAAACGATATTTCTCCTATAATAACTGTTGAAGTGTTGGAAAAAATCAAAGAAGAAATACATTTTAGTCCCCAGCAATATGAAAAATATTTATAGCTTATTTAGATAAGAGCCTCTACTTTAAAATATCATCGATAAATAAATCGAAACTAAGTGGGGAGTTAGAGTTTGGAGTCATTTTCGAATGTCCTCTGTAGTGGACATCGGTGGTGAAAGGGTTAAATTGGTTAATGACCGGGACGGACCACGATGTTAGTAAAAAAATATTGGAAATATTTAAATTGCATAACATTTCGCAAATCTGCATTTATGATTTATAGGTCGATATATACGAATTGGAGTATACACTGAAAAAAAAAAGCATGCCCGGTTCCAAAGATTTTGTCTTTGCTTTAACAATTTTGGTGTTGATTCCGAGCCAAAGAAGCGGAGAATACAAGTAAAGATACTTTTAAGACACAATTCTCTTTTAAATTTGGGTTTTGTATACTTGCTTCTAGGAAGAAAATTTTAATTGTTCGTTTTTTCAGCTTTTTTTCTTCATATGCTATCGAAGTTCTTTAAAAATGAGTTAACGACAACTTTATTTTCCAAATTCAGATTCGACTTCCCGTAGAAATTATGCTATGCTTCAAGTAAAAAACGTCTTTAAAATAAAGTGTTAAAAAACATGTCCTATTTTTGAACGATTTTTTGCTTTGCTTTAAAGACAATTTCATTAATTTTAAAGAAATTTTCTGAATTATTAAAGTCAAGTTGACCTTAGCCCAAAATTTTTTTCTCTCATGTTATGATACCCATTTTTAAGTCAAATCACTTAAGTATAAGGACAATACGACTTCATTGAAAATCTTATCGACTTTTGGATAAGAAAAAAATCGTTATATTAGAGAAATGCGTCTTCTATGCTAAGCAAAATTTGCATTCATATTTTAAGGACATGAAATCTTTGACCTTATGACAATATTTTTTGCAGTGTAGGTAAATTTGAATCATTTTTTCGACTTAACAGTGACGATTTTACAAGGAACATGTGGGTATTTTGGCCATATTTGCTAAAATCGGAAGAACATATATATGGGGACTTTGTCTAATTCTGAGCCAATTTTGCTAAAATTTTACAAACATTGCAAAACTTCAAAATTTTCAAAATTAAACTTTGGCTTCTAAATCTAAATTTTGACTATTTTGACCAAATTTAGCATGTGAATGTTAGTTCTACTCTCTATGCAAAACTTCAAGTAAATCTGAGTGAAATTTTGGCCATATAAGTGCGTATATCGGATGAAAAATATATATGCCATCTACATTTAAATCTGAACCAATTTCAACTAATATTGGCATGCATAGTAAAAAATTTATTTCCATTGCCTGTGCACAATTTTAAGTAAATCGGAGGGAAATTTTGGTTTACGGTGGTCACATGACTGTAAATCGACCGACAGATATATATGGGAGCTATATCTAAATCAAAAAGCGATTTCAACCAAATTCCGAGTGCATATTTATAATGTTAGTTCTACTCCTTGTGCAAAATTTTACGTAACTGTAAATCGGGTAAATAAGTGTAAATCGGGTGACAGCTATATATGGGAGCTATATCTAAATCTGAACCGATTTCAACCAAATTCGGTGTGCATATTTATAATGTGCAAAATTTCACGTAAATCGGAGCAAAATATTGACCTCTGCGGTCATAGGAGTAAAAATCGAGCGAAAGCTATATATGAGAGCTATATCTGAATACGAACCGATTTGACTGATATTCTGCAAAATATACGAAACTCACAAAATATTCGATTATACGAAATTGGAAGAAGATCGGTTGATAAATACATTATTTTTGACCAGATCGGTTATAAATATATATGGCAGCTATATCTAAAATTTTAAACGATTTTCAAATCCAAAATCAATAGGGATCGTCTTTGAGCCGAAAAAGGACCCTATGCCAAATTTGAGGACGATCGGACTTAAACTGCGAGCTGGACTTCCCAACAAAAAATGGAGCTCTATTTCAGCAGGATTGTAAGGGAGAGAGGCAGTACCAACTGCTTACAAAACAACCGAATCAGCGCTGATTTTTCTGGGCGATGTCCCGATTTAGAGCAGCTTCTACACGCTCACAAAAAATCGCTTCTGTAACATATACTCCCAAACATATTTTGCTTCAAGCATATACATTTTTGGGTATTGCCCAAACATTTATATGTTTGATCTCTTCCAATATATAATATGTTTGAAAGCATATTAGTCTAAACAATATATGTTTGGGTAGTCTAAGTTCCAAACATTTTGTATTTTTGCATCCAAATTCAATAATGTTGTCTTCCAAAAAACAATATGTTATTATGTGAACATATAATATGTTTGGAAGCATTTTGCACCCAAAAATATTATATGCTTAAAAAAAAATCTCCCAAACAATATTGTGCTCAAAATTTTATTTATTTATTTATATATTTACAATCATAACGAATTATGAAAATAAACAGGTAATATAGGTGCTAACAACATAGGTTTTCGACCTGAATGCTCAAAATTTTGTTTCTGCCCAATTGTATATTCCCCCGCATCTTTCTCACTTCCACGAGATTTTTTAGTTCTTAGCACCTTTTTCTGTAATACAAACATTGTAGAAGAAATTATTCAATTGTATGATTTTTTTTATTTTAATTTTACCTTTTGCCGGACGGGGATTCGAACAGCGGACCACACAGTTTGTAAGGATCAAAGAAGTAGCTGATCAATTGCCCAAGGAAAAATAAAATGTTAATTTTGTAATAACAAGCAACAACCACCAACTTAATTCAATATCGCTCCCTGTTAAATAGCGCTCCAAGCTACTAAACACATATATGTTTATAGGCTATTTCTAAATTAATATATGTTTGCATCCAAGCATATTATATTTACAAACATTTTATGTCCCAAACATAATATGTTCTAACATATTAACATATATGTCCCAAACATGTTATGCTAGTTTATGAACATTGTATGCTTGCACTCAAAAATATTGTGTTTAAAAATTTGTGTTCCAAACATATAATGTTTATAGCCAAACATATGAAAAACAGCCTTTTTCATCCGTGTACATAGCGCTGATATAATTGCTCATTTTAATAGAAATATTGCTCAGAAGTGATATATAATCTTGAGTATAGCATTGTTGGCGTGAAGGAAAACAGCACTACCTTTCATGTATCCATACTGCATGAATTGGTTGCAATAACGTAAACGAATGATCATAAACTAGTTTGATTACTCGTTTACGTTATTGCCACCGATTCAAACAGTGTGGATGCAGTGCCTACTTTATTGTATACTAAAAAGCGCAACTCTTATTGCTGAAGTAGCCGATCGGTATTCTAAAAGATGGGTCTGTGACTACTCCTTCTCGGCGTTACACACAAATGGACAAACTTATTATACCCTTTACCACTGCGTCGCTTCCAATAATTCCCATCTGCTATCGATTTGAATCATATTGATATCGACTTTTGAGATTTATAGCATTTTAAGTAGAGTTTGTCAATGTCGTCTTGTATCAAATTCAATATTCTTTTAGGTTCCATCTTTTCAATTTCGTTCGTTTTTTTTTTAAATTTAATTTTAAAACATTGTTTGGTATTGGATGCAGAAGAATAACATGCAGCAAAGATGCCAACATTTCCCATAAACATGCAGACAATCCAATCCAACAACCATCCATATAGGTCCTCTCTATCCCCCCCTTTAGACACGTCCATTAACATCAACATCGGGCAACGAACGATTCGTGCAACAACGTCGAACTTTAATTGCATAATTATGTGCAGTTTGCAATTTATCATTTTACATTATTATTTATGGCTTTTTATACTTTTATCCTGTTTGTATCTTTGCGAATGAAGGTACGAACGAGTACGTGAGTATGTGCATGTGTTTTTATGTTGGTTGGCATACAGCATACACAGAAAAATTAAATTTATTTCAAAGTGGCTACATGGTTCAAACAATTTTGTCCTTCCCTTAAGGGTTTTCCATTTCCAGTCAAATTTTCGGGGAGCTATCCAATTTAAGTCTAGGCTCTAGAAAACTAAAATACATATCTCATTTATCGAATTTCCATTCTTTTTTGCTATATATATTAGCAAAGCAATACATGCAAAAATAAATGTTATACGACGTTCTCACCAAGCATGTTTTGGGGTTTGAAATTTTTTCCCTTTATAAGCATTCCAAAACGAGTCGTTTTCCCCATACAAAAACTCAAGTTCAAAACACAAGTTTTCCTCTAAAACACGTAAATTTTATAATGTAAATGCCAGAGATGGTCTGTATCAAACTTTTTTAGGTTTGCGACTGTCGCAAAGTTGTAAACGTCGTAAACGTCACATACGCGTCGTAAATGTAGAAAAAGTAACAAAAGTCGCAAACTGAAAATAATTTAGTCGCGTCAGCTAGGCAGCGAATTCGATGACATCCAAGACGATGGTATGTGCGAAGAAGTGCCTTTGCACGAGTACAGGGTAACCGTGGATTTTCTCGTCCTTCGTTAGCTTTAAGTTCAGTCTCCTGCCCAATATAACCCCAAGGTATTTTGCACACTCACCACACCCTCACAAAAAATCGCTTCTGTAACATATACTCCCAAACATATTTTGCTTCAAGCATATACATTTTTGGGTATTGCCCAAACATTTATATGTTTGATCTCTACCAATATATAATATGTTTGAAAGCATATTGGTCTAAACAATATATGTTTGGGTAGTCTAAGTTCCAAACATTTTGTATTTTTGCATCCAAATTCAATAATGTTGTCTTCCAAAAAACAATATGTTATTATGTGACCATATAATATGTTTGGAAGCATTTTGCACCCAAAAATATTATATGCTTAAAAAAAATTCTCCCAAACAATATTGTGCTCAAAATTTTATTTATTTATTCATATATTTACCACCATAATTAATTATGAAAATAAACAGGTAATATAGGTGCTAACAACATAGGTTTTCGACCTGAATGCTCAAAATTTTGTTTCTGCCCAATTGTATATTCCCCGACATCTTTCTCACTTCCACGACATTTTTTAGTTCTTAGCACCTTTTTCTGTAATACAAACATTGTAGAAGAAATTATTCAATTTTATGATTTTTTTTATTTTAATTTTACCTTTTGCCGGACGGGGATTCGAACAGCGGATCAAAGAAGTAGCTGATCAATTGCCCAAGGAAAAATAAAATGTTAATTTTGTAATAACAAGCAACAACCACCAACTTAATTCAATATCGCTCCCTGTTAAATAGCGCTCCTAGCTACTAAACACATATATGTTTATAGGCTATTTCTAAATTAATATATGTTTGTATCCAAGCATATTATATTTACAAACATTTTATGTCCCAAACATAACATGTTCTAACATATTAACATATATGTCCCAAACATGTTATGCTAATTTATGAACATTATATGCTTGCACTCAAAAATATTGTGTTTAAAAATTTGTGTTCCAAACATATAATGTTTATAGCCAAACATATGAAAAACAGTCTTTTTCATCCGTGCAACGGAAATTTCGATACCACCTAAGAAAATAGGCTTGACCATGGGAAAACTTTCACAAATTTCTGCAGAAACTCACAGCGAATGCTGTCAAACTAAATTAAAAATTGTTCAGGATTTCTTCTATTCAAAATTTGATTTTCTACAGTAGGTTTACGAGTTTTGCGACATACGTATTATACCGTCGCAAATGTATGTCGCAAAAGTGACAGTTTGTGACAGACCAACCCTGGTAAACGCCCCTAATTTGGAATACGCTCTGACTGAAAATACTCTTTTCAAAATAAAGGGTGGTTAAAATTTCAACGGCCGATGTTGATTTTGAATAAAACACAAACTATTTAGGAAATTATTGTAATTTTATTTTATTATGATATATTGGTATTACTCAATTATGTGTGGAACAAAATATCGGCCAAATGGGCGCCGCGACCTCGTTGGAACACCTTCATCCGATGGTCCAAATTTTCTATGACGCTGAGGCATAATGAAGGTTCTATGCCGTTAATGTGCCGAATTATCTCATACTTTAGCTCTTGAATTATTTCTGGCTTATCGACGTACACCTTTTCTTTCAAATAACCCCAAAGAAAAAATTCCAACGGTGTCAAATCACATGATCTTGACGGCCAATTGACATCACCATTACGCGAGATAACACGACCATTGAATTTGTTGCGCAAAAGAGCCATTGCTTCGTTAGCTGTGTAGCAAGTGGCACCGTCCTGCTGAAACCACATATCGTCCACATCCATATTTCCAATTAGGGCCATAAAAAGTTCGTTATCATCTCACGATAGCGAACACCATTCATATTAACTGCCTGACCGGCCTCATTTTGGAAAAAATACGGCCCGATGATGCTGCCAGCCCATAAACCGCACCAGTCACTCTTTGTGGGTGCATTGGTTTTTCGACAATCACTCTTGGATTCTCATTCGCCCAAATGCGGCAAATCTGTTCATTGACGAATTCACTGAGGTGAAAATGTGCCTCATCACTGAAGATGATGTTCTTCGAAAATTGATCATCCAATGTTGCCATTTCTTGGAACCATTTAACACGTTGTTGGATTGTGTATCTCTCCATGGTTCAAATTGAGTAAGTCTGAAATAGAGAAATTTCAAATAAAATTCGGAAAAAAAACTTGGCGTTTAGGTGTGGTTCACATTCAACACCGGCCCTTACAATTTAACAACCTTTTATATGTCAAACTATTGAAATAAATTTCATAGAAAAACCGAATAAATAAAGGCTTTAACGAAAATAGGGATGTGAAAATAACATAAAATTTTTTTCTCCTTTGCGATCGCGGTATTTATTTGCGTATATTTGAATTTAGAGTAAATGGGAATTTCGAATTTTCATGGCAACCGTCAAAGTAAAACATCTCAACTCGGTGTGAACGGTGAAATGTTTTGGAAAAACGACTGAGGAAAACGAGTCAGTGGGAACATAGCATTAGTTTAAAAAATCCAAATTATACCAGATACGTGAAATTAAAAAAAAAATTAAATTAAAAAGAATATTTTAACTAAAAATGCAAAAACTTCAATACAAATTTTAGATTTTTTATCTTTTTATTATTTCTTTATTTTAAGGAAAATTTGTCTTATTTTAAAGGCCGACTTAAACGAAGCCATCAAATATTCTTGTCGAACTTTAGGTTAGGTTAGGTTAGGTTAGGTGGCAGCCCGATGTATCAGGCTCACTTAGACTATTCAGTCCATTGTGATACCACATTGGTGAACTTCTCTCTTATCACTGAGTGCTGCCCGATTCCATGTTAAGCTCAATGACAAGGGACCTCCTTTTTATAGCCGAGTCCGAACGGCGTTCCACATTGCAGTGAAACCACTTAGAGAAGCTTTGAAACCCTCAGAAATGTCACCAGCATTACTGAGGTGGGATAATCCACCGCTGAAAAACTTTTTGGTGTTCGGTCGAAGTAGGAATCGAACCCACGACCTTGTGTATGCAAGGCGGGCATGCTAACCATTGCACCACGGTGGCTCCGAACTTTACTATTCACAAAAAAAAACTATAATATTCTACCATCCACACTAAAAATATATTTACTCAATATGAACGTTTAGGTAACCTAAATTTTAAAACATACAATTTACACTTAAATAGTGTCTCATATTAAGTATATTTTTTACAGTATTCGTGATTCAAAGTTATTGTGATAAAATTTCAAATCAAGAAAAGCAGAATATTTTTTTTTGTGTACAAATAAAACAAATTTTTTTCACAGTGTTAACCTATAAATATCTGTCTCTGATGTTATTATTGATTTGGTTTTTATTTATTTTCTTAAAGTAGTTTTGCTCGATGGGGGAATGTGAGAAAATGAAAACTTCACACAAATGCCCACAAAAATGTAATCGAGTAAAGTGAACGCCCTTTTCTTGGTGGTTTTTTAATATATACATATTTTGCAAAAATAAGGAAGTTTGAAGTTCTTTTATAGATAAATATCATCTTCATAACTTCAATCTGAATCTTGATTGATTTCGAAAATGCATAGAACTCTAAGGCACCAAAAAAAATCTTTTTTTTCAGTTGACCCAGAAAAAATATTTCAAAAGAATTTGAAAAAAAAGAAATCAATAAAAAATTGAATTAGTTCAATTAACTTTCTAATCACAGAAACACAGAAAAAATTAGCATTTGGCTAAAATCACCAAATAGCAAACGTAACAATTTTGAGACCTTATTTTTAACGATGTTGTATCCAAAGTATTTGGCCAAACTGGACTGATACACTCTTAAATGGCAAGTATAGATCAAAATAAATCTTGAAAATTTTGATTTTAATTGAGAAAGTTTCTCCTTTGACATTAAAAAAATTCCTTCGGTAATTTATGTAAGTATTTTTTCTACCATAAGCCCATGATGAATCTTGAAGATAACAAAAAATACAAACATTTTCATTTACTCAATTAATGTCGTTTAGGTGATCCTGCACACTTATTCAAATACCTCTAAATTAGATGTGATAAATAAACTTTCATTATGACAATACACTGATATTCGAGAACTATATATACTATATATCATAGTGTTCCCCACAATCTCAAGTTCTCAATAAAAAAAAATGAATAGGGTGTGTGTGTGTGTATTTCCGAAGAGGTATATATTCCCCATTATACCTAAATGATGATAATGGATTTTATCACTCGCTCACAAATTTCTCAGAGACTCAAATATAAATATAAGTAGTAAGTAAATATACAGATATTTTTTCCACACATACTCGCATGCAGTTGGCCATAGACATAAACAGACAAACACTGCCTTTAGCCATATCTTCTGTGTGTGTGTGACGATGCGGGGCGATGGGCGGAGGGATTTTATATTTCAAATTAAATTGACGTCACTCATAATAATAAAATATCTCTCAAGTCCATCAAAATTAATTGCTTGCCAAACATAGCATTTTCCACATAATCAACGTCTGCTCCATTTCCTTTTTGTGTTGTCGCACACACACACACACACAGTGTGCTGTACACTATACAAACCCACACACATACATTGAAGTCTCCGCTCTGCCTCCCCATAGCTATCATCTCTTAAACACTAGAAGAGATCTAATTTTTGTTACCTCAAGAATAGATAGATGGTACTAAATGAGATTGGACAAAAAATTTCACTTATCAAAATGGCAAAGAGAGTTTTGCACATTTCAATGTAAAAGAAAATAGAAAATCAATTTGTTAGTTAGCTTTTGTTTAATGGAAAACAAAAAAAAATAAAATAAAAACAAATTTGAAATTTAAACTTTTAATAATGTATATAATTTGTTTAATATTTAGCTGAATAAGAAGACAGAGTATAACATTAATATTTATCTAATATTGGGTAGTCGAAAAATTCTTTTCGTGTTTTGTCAATAGATGTCTATCTCCAATGCTGCCAGCATCACATGTGGTGTTTAAAAGGTGACATTTTAAGCATCGATTGATAAACAAAAAACAAATGAATTCGGTAAATGAAGAAAAGGTCATGTGTGTGAAATATGAAAATTATGAATAAATTTCCTATATATATTTTTTTAAGGTGGGTATTAAGTTCGAGTTTAGCCGCTAAAATTGTCATTTTTTCACGATTACTTTTCTTTAAAAATCCATTTTAAGGAATACAAACTTAAAATTTTGCTTTAGGATATTCCCCATTAAGATATAATGAAATCTGCAACAAATATGTATAATTTTATAACTTTTTTTACTGATTTAGTTTTCACTTTAGTTAAAATTAGCGGCTAAACTCGAACTTAATACTCACCTTTAAGGAAAAATGTCACTCAAGAAATGTGTATGCAAAAATGATTCGCTCATTTCCATGCTGAAAGATGCACCTCTCTCTGGTAGATCTGTCGTTGAAAAAGCTTTGACATTATGGAAAAGATTACTCAGAATTGTCACACTACATCGCCAAAAAAAATCTAAATATTCACCATCAAACGGTTTAGATCATTAAAAATGCTGAGACACATTGGCTGGAAAGTTTTGATGCATTCCTCTTTTTTGCACCATCGGACCACCATTTGTTTCCGTAAGCATTCTAGTTTATAAAAGTTGTTGACGAAAAAAAAGTAAACTGTTTTATATTAAGAATAAACTAACTCGTACGAAAATTGAACTAAATTTTGCTACACATTTTGAGATTTCCCCAAAGCGTTGTTAACCAGGAAAATTTAATGCCCTGTTGTACTTTTTAACTACATTTCACACGAAATTACACCTTCTAACTAAAAGTTAAGAAGAAAATCATTGGCGCCAAATCATGACCATTTTAACCATTCTTACTATTTTTGGTAATCGTACGAAAATTTTCATTTGCTTTAGTTCATATTGAACTTATTTGTACGGTCATCGAACTTTATACTCACGTTTAGTTCATAAAATATTTGAGACATACTTAAAAAACCAAAATTTCATTGGGCTGTGGAAAATTTCGCAAAAAGTAATAAAATTTAACTACTAACAATTTTTTTTTTACAATAAAAATAATTTAAATTCATTGTTAGTTTAACCACGGAAGTTTTTTCTGTGTACGACATTTTTGTGACCAATGGCTTCAACAGAAATCTGTGAAAATTATTTGACACAATATTTCACTACCGATTTTACACCGATGGAATTACGTATCTAGTGGAAAACAAGTATATATGGCCGTAAGTTCGGCCAGGCCGAATCTTGTGTACCTCCACCATGGATTGCGTAGAAACTTCTACAAAAGACTGTCATCCACAATCGAATTACTTGGGTTGTGGTATCTTAAATCGTTTTCTATTAAATTGTGAGTTAGTCCATACGTGGTATATATTAGACAAAAGAGGTATGTGTAGGTAAGTCTACAAATAATTACGAATCGATGTGGACTTTTGCACGGTACGTAGGGAGCCAGAATTGAAATATGGGGGTCGCTTATATGGGGTCTATATACAATTATGAACTTGATATGGACCAATTTTTGTGTGATTGGGGATCGATTTATCTGAGTGCTATATATAACTATAGACCGATATGGACTTAGTTAGGCATGGTTGTTAACGGCCATATTCTAGCACAATGTACCAAATTTCAACTGACTCGGATGAAATTTGCTTCTCCAAGAGGCTCCAAAACCAAATCTCGGCATCGGTTTATATGGGGGCTATATATGATTATGGACTGATATGGTTGTAAAATATCATATACTACCACCACGTACCAAATTTCAACCAGATCGGATGAATTTTGCTTCTCCAAAAGGCGCCGGAGGTCAAATCTGGGGATCGGTTTATATGGGGGCTATATATAATTATGAACTGATATCAACCAATTCCTGCATGGTTGTTGGATAATATATACTAACATCACGTACCAAATTTCAACCGAATCGGATGAATTTTGCTCTTCCAAGGGGCTCCGGAGGTCAAATCTGGGGATCGGTTTATATGGGGGCTATATATAATTATGGACCGATTTCGACTAATTTTTGCATGGGTGTTTGAGGCCATATATTAACACCACGTACCAAATATCAACTGAATCAGATGAATTTTTGTCTTCCATGAGGCTCCGGAGGTCAAATCTGGTGATCGGTTTATATGGGGGCTATATATAATTATGGATCGATATGGACCATTTTTTGCATGGTCATTAGAGACCATATACTAACACCATGTACCAAATTTCAGCCGGATCGGATGAAATTTGCTTCTCTTAGAGGCTCCGCAAGCCAAATCGGCGGATCGGTTTATATGGGGGTTATATATAATTATTTACCGATGTGGACCAATTTTTGCATAGTTGTTAGAGACCATATACTTACACCATGTACCAAATTTCAGACGGATCGGATGAAATTTGCTTCTCTTAGAGGGTCTGCAAGCCAAATTCGGGGGTCCGTTTATATGGGGGCTATACGTAAAAGTGGACCGATATGGCCCATTTGCAATACCATCCGACCTACATCAACTACTTGTGCCAAGTTTCAAGTCAATAGCTTGTTTCGTTCGGAAGTTAGCGTGATTTCAACAGACGGACGGACATGCTCAGATCGACTCAGAATTTCACCACGACTTAGAGCAATATTTCGATGTATTACAAACGGAATGACAAAGTTAATATACCCCCATCCTATGGTGGAGGGTATAAAAATTGAAAAAAAAAAATTGAAAATGATATATATTTGGCTCAAAAAAAAAAAAACATTATAACTATAACAAATGAGTTGAAGTTTGATCATCAATATGAAAAGACTATTTCCAATATTTTGCTCATTGCTTTCAAGTTCGAGGAATATTTCTTATATGCTTATTATATTATATTTGATTGTAAGTGCTATTCAATTAATTAAAAAAATTGATTCATTCGAAATATCTTGCAAATAAATAATTAAACGAAAAAATATTTATTTGTATATAAGCACTATATAGTATACTATGCATCAAATATCTATATACTCGTCCATATACAAAATACATTCACAATTATATAAAATAGCTTCTTGTTGTTGTTGTTCTTTTGTATAGTATACCCAGTGTAGATGTCGACAAAAACATGCAATATATTTAAGTATCTTAGTAGTGCTGTCATATACTTGATAATATAAATATTTTGCTATTTGCATAAAATTCTAATTTAAGTGCTACTGCCATTGCCTCTGCTTCTGCTGTATGTGTAGCCATTACCTTTGCCTATGCCATCCATGACTGACAGTCCTGTAGTGCTTGCCACTCAAGACTTTGCCGCAACTTCCGCAAGAAAACTTAAAGAACATCAACGTGATATAAACAGCCTAGGAAACCTTTCAGTATAGTTGCTTGGCTAAAGTTCAATGCGATTCACAAATTTCGCTACCTATTAAAAATTTTTAGAAGTTGAACTTCACTGAGTGTATTTTAGAATTAAATGAAAAATAAGTTTAATTTAAATTAATTTTAATTTAGATTTTAATTTTAATAAAAATTTTATTTATTTTTATTTTAATTTTAATTGTAGTTTTAATTTTGATTGTAATTTTATTTTTTTAATATAATTTCTTAATTTAATTTAATTATATATTTAAAATCAACTTTGTTAACCCTCTAATGCCCCAATTTTTTTGCCAGCCGATTAAATTTTCAATGTTAACGACACAAAAGCAAGAGAATTAAGCAAGAAAAATTTATACCGTAAAATTCAGCATATGCTGCAAAGCCTCTTGAGTAGTTTCAAATAAGTTTTCTTTTTATTTTGTTCATTTTTGTTGTCTTAAGGTGTGTTTTACTAAAAGCTTCCTTATTAAATGAAGCCCGCCTTAGGGCTTGGGCATTAGAGGGTTAATCACACATGAAAATCGAAGTGTCATGTCCTCATACCAAACTTTCCACAAACTTTTTGTAATTAGAGAGTGGGAGAGAGAAATTATCGAATTAAATCAAATGTTGATTAGATTAAATTCAAAGGTGGGATCTCCAATGGATAATAGCCATATAACATATGGACCATTTAATATTTTTTGCTCCACATATCTGACTTCTATCTATCTATCATTTGTCTTCATCTGCCCCGTGTTTACATCAACCAGTTTGGAGGCCAATATGGTATGGTCCAACATCTTTAAGTGGCTGAGTGTAAGGGTCTCATAGTCAATCTCATTGTTTTTGTTGCTGCCTCTCGTACAACATTGATTTTTCTTTGTTGTGCAATTTATTTTATTTTCCAACAAATTTTTCTTTTATTTTGAAAATATTGCAGGCAGCCTTGGTACCAAGAGAACATGGACGAATCAAAGCCTGTACCTGAACCATGGCCCCACAATGTTGGCCCCTCGTTATGGTTAAATTCAAAGAACGGGGATGTGTAGCCAGCACTAAGGCTCCTAACTCCCAATTTCAATGCTTCACTGTATTCAGTTTTATTTTTCTGTTGCTCCTAGGCTGCTGGTGGTGGTGGTGGAGATGGCAATGGCTCTCAGTGTTAGTGGCAGCGGTATGGTGTATTTGGAATATCAGCGTTCCAACAATGTGTGCGCGCAATCAATTTTCTTCCTTTTCTTGTTGTCGTTGTTATTGCTGTTTGCCCTAGCAGCCTGCTTACTTTGGGAAGTGCTTGGTTTTCAGCTGCTGCTGCTTCTCTTGCTGTTGCTGTTGCTGCTTTTGTTCGACAATATTTATTTAGCATTTTTCTTGGTCATAGCTTCTTTCAATTCTCCATCCCCCCCTTGCTTCTTACACCCTCTTCACACAGATTGCGAAGCAAAGAAAACGCTGTTATTCAAGTTTTCCTTGCTTGCAATTTTCTCTATTCGTTTTTTTTTTTCGTTTCTTTTCTTTTTAATGGCTACACATTATTTATATTTATTCGTTATTTTTTTATAGTTTATTCATGCAAATTACAATAAGAATACAAATTATATATGATGTATATATGTATGCGTGTGAGTATGTTAGTGTGTGTGTAGAAAGTATAAATATAGATACGTACATATATATTACATTGTTTATAGTAAATTGTTGGCATAGGATTTTATCCAAACTTGTTATTTTCTCTTATCTTTAGATTCAGTTTTTACAAAGATTTTCAATTAATTTCCTAGGGGTATAGTAAGAAACTTGACTTTGGGTAAGTTTTCAAAAATGTTTCGAATAAGATATTCATACAACAACAAAAGAAGAAGAAGAAGCACCTGCTTTAAAACCATTCACAATAACATAGAAGTGGGCTAATTTAAAAATGGGACAATAATTGATTTTTTTAATACTAAACACTAGTTTTTGAATACATCAAAACCTTTTCTGTAAAATCAGAATGAAAATGTAGTTACCAAAGCATCTGTAACATTACTTTCAGCTATACTGTATGTCTGGTAATAATCACTTAACTTCACTGAAGAACTGCTTTAAAATTACAGCATTTTCTTCATGATTAAAAATCAAAATAGTAATTGAAAGCAGTTTCTACAAAGATATTCAGTTAATTTCCAAGGACTATAGTAAGAAACTTGACATTGCTTATGTCTTTAAAACATGTATTGAGATATGAACATTCACAATATAAGAAGAAGCTAGTTTATAATACAAACCATAGAAGAAAGAGCCCATTTAAAAGTCACAATAGGAGCTGACGTTTTTCACGAGTACCACCTTCATGGTGGTAAGTAAGAAAACTCACGTAAGAAGAACAGCTGATTTAAAAATCACAATAGAACAATAGAAAAAAGGTTTTCAAATAATATCCAACGGATACGGGTAAACAACTTGACTTCGGTTAAGTATTTAAATATTTGTATTAAAATATTCACACAATCACAATAATACAATCAGCTGGCTTACCAAATCACAATAGGTGAAGAATCGATTATTTAAAATATTATAGCATTGCGTGAAGCTGTAGTTTGTGAATGCATCAAGAATTGTTCTCTAACATCAGGGTAATTTGTGTCTCTATGACTACTGGTAGTACCTTAACTTCCATGGAGAGTTGCGTTTAAATTACAATGTTTTTCATGACTACCATGACGAAGGTAAAAACAAGTATGAAAATGAGCAAATGATTTAAAAATCGCAATAGAAAAATAGAAAAAAGTTTCTACAAAATGTTCAGACAATTTCCCGGGGCTACAGTGGGAAACTTGACTTTCGTTAATGCTTTAAAATTAGAAGCAGCTAGTTTATAGAATTCACCATAGAAAAATTCAATTCAAAAATCACAATGGATCCACCATGAAATATAGATAAGAAACCCCACGAAAGAATAACAGCTGATTTACATAACGTCACAATGGTGGCTCCCTCTACAAAGATCTAGAGGGAGCCACCGTGGTGCAATGGTTAGCATGCCCGCCTTGCCTACACAAGGTCGTGGGTTCGATTCCTGCTTCGACCGAACACCAAAAAGTTTTTCAGCGGTGGATTATCCCACCTCAGTAATGCTGGTGATATTTCTGAGGGTTTCAAAACGTCTCTAAGTGGTTTCACTGCAATGTGGAACGCCGTTCGGACTCCGTTATAAAAAGGAGGTCACTTGTCACTGAGCTTAACATGGAATCGGGCAGCACTCAGTGATAAGAGAGAAGTTCACCAATGTGGTATCACAATGGACTGAATAGTCTAAGTGAGCCTGATACATACGGGCTGCCACCTAACCTAACCTAACCTAACCTAACCTAGGGGTATAGTAATAAACTTGCCTTTGTTTAAGTATTTGAAACTTTGTAGTGAGGTATTCATACAATAGGAGACAAATTGATTTTTTTTTTAAATACTACAATGTTGTGTGGAGATCTAATTTTGTACACTTCCATACTGGTCCTATAAAATCGGGGTAATTAGTTGTGGTGAAAAATTAGTTAGTTACCAAAAGCACCTGTTTCATTACATTCCACAAGTATCTATGCCTGCTGGTAGTATCTTATCTTCAGTGAAGAATAGCGTCTAATTTCCACAATACCTGTGACATTACATTCAGCAATACTGTGTGAATGGGAGTATTGACTTGACCATCTGTTAAGTATTGCTATCACCATACAGGGATCCTCTTTCCCATACACACGCAAAGAAAAAAAACGTTTGGAAAACGTGTACCGAAAACGTTTTTCTTTTGTTAGAGTTTTTTGAATTGCTTCGAAAAGTATACACGTTTATCACCAAAAATATTCGTTTGTTACAAAATTTTTATTTTTTCAATAAAAAAAGTTATTTTTGAACCAACAACACAGTCCATTTCGTTTATATCAAACACTGTTCTTTTCTGACTTTAGGTCTTTAATAAGACACATTTTACAGTTCATAGTAAAAATTTAACATAGTAGAATGTAATGTTGAACATTTTTTCGGAATCTTGCGACCATATCTGGAATATATGTAAAAAAAAAAACTTTGGTCGAAGCAGGGATCGAACCCACGACCCTTGGCATGCAAGTCGAACGTAGCAACCACTGCTCCACGGTGCCCAACTAAATGTATTTTTCTGTTAAATAAAGTTTGTTTAATCGGCTCGTGGGCGCCGCAAGCTATGCTATTTATTGACGACAATAACAGCTATATAGCTCAGTGTTGGCTTACAAATTGCATGGTCTGCGGTTCGATTCTCTATCCAGGCGAAAGGTAAAATTTAAAAAAAATTTTAAATTTATAAAATCGTATAATTTCTTCTACATTGTTTGTATTACAGAAAAAGGTAGTACAATTCGTGGAAAATTCGTGGAAGTGAGAAAGATGTGAGGGAAATGCAATTAGCTAGAAAAAAAATTTTTTGAGGTAGTCTTTATGAAATTGTTTTTACATCCTGCAAAAGAATAAACGTTTATCACATAAAGTATATACTTTTCTTCCAAATACATTTCCTTTCAACGAAAAGCAAATGAGAAACGAACTTTGTTTGTCTAAAATTTCGTTTGGGAGGAAAGAATTATTTTTTTGCGTGCAGATATCTAAAGATGACGTATCCAATTTCATTTAAGGATACATCACCATATTAATCGACAATTTCAAGTAAACTACTTCAAGCGGCATGTGACTTCGCCTTTTTTGTGCTCTAAAATTTTTAAATGAACTGGATCGAGGTTCCATTTCTCTTGTAGGTTCTTGGGATACTCAATTTAGACTTAGGGAATGTCACCATACTCTTCACAAACTCCAACTAAAAATTTTAAATGAATTGGATAATTTATGGTGATGTGAAAATATTACGGGCAACATCGAGGTTCCATTTCTCTTGTAGGTTCTTGGGATACCCAATTTAGACTTAGGGAATGTCACCATACTCTTCACAAACTCCAACTAAATTGGTTCAGAAGGGTGATAACCTTCCATATCAAAAGGGGCACATTTTTCCTTTGTTTTTATGAAGGTTTCAAATCAATTTAGGGTTTTTGTTCTCTCTACACAGAAAAAAATTTATGAAAATTTTTCCAATTAAAAACTTAATTGAGTTTTAAATAATATTCAATTAAAAATTTAATTGATTCTACAAATTTTTTAATTGAAATCAAAATCGATCACACAAATTAATAGTATCAATTAAGTTTTTAATTGGATCAATTAATTTTTTAATTGACTTCAATTAACTTTTTAATTGATACTATCATTTCTGTGATTGAAGACATTTCAATTAAAAAATTAATTGGATCAATTAATTTCGTGATTGAATCAGAAAAAAATTTTTTGTGTGTATATTTCTCTCAGTTTCTCTCTTATAATATACTGCGAATTTCAAGTTGCATTTTTAAGAGCAAAATCAGACATGAGGAAGTCCTACTCAAAGATTATAGATTTGAGGAAGATAGGAAATTAGCTATTGAGGAGATCGAACCATTTACCACAATAGTTTAATATTCGAACCAAACGCGTATACGACAAGTATTGATATAGCATTAAAATGCAAATAAAAAGAAATTAAGTGCACGAAATAAATTTCCATAAAGGGGAAAATGTAATTTTGTTTGTTGTTGCCTAAAATTTAACATTGTTTCATTAAGAAAATTAAATTTTTCATTTAAAAAATAAGAACGAAAAACAACTAAAAGATTATAAACATGTATTAAACTAATGTGGTAAATGCAACATTTGGTATGACGCAAGCCAATTTCCTATCTTCCTCAAATCTATAATCTTTGGTCCTACTCCTTTCAAAAATGATAACAATGAAGAAGGTGATAAATTTCCATTAAATTTTGGCATAAATATATGGAAGTGTCATCAAATTTTTGACCTCAGATTTCGACAACTCGAAAATGGTTTCAGACTGCCTCATAGTCATCTTATTTCCTTCTTTGTGAAATTGCCTTTTTTACATTATTCTTGGAACTTTGCCTACTTACTGCTATAATAAATAAATTTATTAACTGTTATTTAGGAAAACACTTTCTTGGAAATCTTTCTAAGATGTGGTGTATACCATCACGTTTATGGCTATTGCGACTTGAAAGTATCCTTAAGCTCGATGTTGGTTCATTTTTAAGTTAAACTAAAAAAACAAGAGACATTTTTATTTGCCTGTGTTTTTGGATCTTTTTGTTTTGCAATGACAAGAACATCTTTTCTGATGTTGTGTTTTTATTGTATGCTTCGAAAACATCTCAACTTTTGTTTTGTTTTCCATTTTTATGTAGCCTTGCGTCTTACGAGATATGAGGTGACCAGATGGACCAAAGAAGATTTATTTTGTCTTATTAAAATATATTTCTTCAATTTTTCTGAGATGTGAATTTTTAACGTAAAGTCATTGTAATTTTCTTTTAGTCAATTCTGCAACACACAAAGAAAATTTCATTTAAAATGAGCCAACGAAAATTTTTCATTGATATACACACAAAAACATTTTTTCTGGTTCAATCACGAAATTAATTGATCCAATTAATTTTTTAATTGAAATGTCTTCAATCACAGAAATGATAGTATCAATTAAAAAATTTATTGATGGTCAATTAAAAAATTAATTGGTCCAATTAAAAAATTAGTTGATACTATTAATTTTTGTGATTGATTTTTGTTTCAATTAAAAAATTTGTTGAATCAATAAAATTTTTAATTGAATATTTTTTAAAACTCAATTAAAATTTTAATTGGAAAAATTTTCGTGAAATTTTTTTCTGTGTAATGAAATATTTTCATTAATACAATGAAAAAATTCGTTAATAGTACGAAACGGGACGTTGGTTGACAGAAAATTCGTTATAATAACGAAAAATTTCTTCATAATAACGAACAATTTCGTTGTATTAACGAATTTATTTCATTGGCTCACTTTTAATGACACATTTCGTTAATATAGCGAAACTATTAGTGAAGTTACTGCAACTTGATTTAATACAATAAACATTTTGAATTATTAAATTTAAAATAAAATTTTAATTTAATTAAGTTAAATTAAAATTAAACTTTATTAAAATTAATCTAAACTAAAATTAAAGCAAATCACATCTCGTGCTAACTAACGTTGAAGCTAAAATATAAAATTAAAATGGATATTACTATAAAAAAAAATTAATTAATTTCTACAGTTTACTGGAACATGATTTAATACAATTTAATTAATCCTGTCACTACCGAAATAAAACTAATGTTAGAAACTTCGTTTCTTCTTCTGGTTTTACTTGCACTAATAGCATGAAGAACAAAAATTGTAATTTTTAGGACCTACCTCACACACAAAGAAAATTTCATTAGAAGTCAGCCAACGAAAAATGTTCATTGATATAGCGAAACATTTTCATTAATACAATGAAAATATTCGTTAATAGTACGAAACATTACGTTGGTTGACAGAAAATTCGTTATAATAACGAAAAATTTCGTTGTATTAACGAATTTGTTTCATTGGCTGACTTTTAACAACACATTTCGTTAATATAACGAAACTTTTTCTATTAGTGCAATTACTTCAAGAGCTAAATGAGTTTGTTCTGAAAATATGATCATTCAATTGTGACCAAATGGCTATACGAATATACGAGTAAACACTATTTGGCCTATAATAAATTTCGAAGTGTGAGAAAAAAACACAAAAAAGAACTCGAAAAGATATCGGCTATAGTTTTTGTATAGATGTCCATTTACTAGAGACATACAGTAGAAAAATGGTCGCAAACTTTCGTATTTTTCGTTTATTGTTAAAGAAGTTCATAAAAATGCAGTTTAGTGCTCACCAATTAAAAAAAAAAAATTGTAGGTTATTTAGATTAAAGCCTCTACTTTGAAATAAAATCGAGAAATAAATCGAAACTAAGTGTGGAGTTAGAGTTTGGTGTAGTTTCGAAGGGTTAAAAAAAATAAATTATATTCAATTCAATTAAATTAAACTGGCCTTCCCAAAATTCCATTGTTCAATGGGTATTGTGTCTTTGGTTCGTTGCTCCAAGTTTTAATGTTGCTGGTTTAGTAGTTCACTGTTGTTTTTTTGCCTTATTATTGCTTTTGGTTCCTTTAAAAATAAATCGTTTTTATTGGTTTCAATATCGCATAGTCAATGTTTTTTGATTTATTTTAGGATTCAATATTTGTTTTTGGTAGTTTTTTTATTTGTATTCACGAAAATTCTGATAAATATGGAACAACAATGCCATTTAAAGTAAAATTACATAAAGGGGAATTTTTTGTTTTAATTTATTTTTTAGGAAAATTATTCAAAAACAAACAAAAAATTAATAAAAAAAAAATTGTTTTAAGTTTATTTGAAGTTTCAGAGTAATTTAAAGTTATTTCCTTTCCCACTTTACTTGATCTCATAAATATTTGTTTTCCTTTTCTTAATGTCTAAGAGAAGATGAGTGTGTTGGAGTTTTTATGGAATACAGAAAAGAAAACAAAACGACGGAGACACAGACCACAATCTCCTTCAAGCAATTGACCAGGCAGCTTGGCTGCCTGCCTGCTAGACGGACAAAACAGATGAACTTATAAACAAGCAGACTTGTTTAGACCACATTTTTGAATTTTACTTGTTGATTTCGTCTTTTTTTTTTAAGAAAGACAAAAAATACAACAACGAATTCGTTGAGTGCCACCTTCACTCTTCCTGCGTCTGGGTTATACAGCTTCACTTTAATGCCGGCTTCGCTGATATAGTTTTTAGTTTTCTTACCAAGACTTAGTAGTTCGCTGTTTTAAGCTCATATATATGTCAGATAGGGTTGTCATTTTGAGAGGGACTATGCCAATGGAGAAATCGAGTTTTCAACGAATATTTTAAAACAGAGATTTACATTAAAGTAATAAATAAAATTATAAACCAATATATGTATTTAACTTAAAATAAAACAAAATTCTACAACTTAATCCTACTTAATTATATTGAAAATAAATTATTTAAATTTATTTTTAATACTAATCTACGTTTGAATTTTAATTTTATTTGTTAGTTATAATTTGGACTTTGTATTAGCACTTACAATTATTTAATATAACTTTAGCTTCACTTTAGTGTAATTCAATTTTGATTTTGTGTTATATTATTTTATTTTAGTTTTTAATTTCAATATTATTTCAATTATTCATCTAAATTATTTATAAATGATTAAATTATTATAAATACAACTGAATTAACTTTAAATAACCAAAATTAGGTTAGTTTAAGTTAAAATGTATTAAATTAATTTAAAACATATATAAATAAAATAAAATTAATAATTCTGCATTTTTAGTGTATTAAATCATGTTCCAGTAAATTTTAGCAATTAACTTAGTTTTTTATAGTAATATCCATTTTATTTTTATTTTTTAGCTTCATCGCTAGCTAGTACTAAATGTGACTTACTTAAATTTTAGTTCAAATTAATTTTAAATTAATTTTAGTAAAGTTTAATTGTAATTTAACTTAATTTTATTTTAAATTTAATAATTCAAAATGTTTATTGTATCAAATCAAGTTCCAGTAAATTGTAGAAATTATTTTTTTTATTTATTTTTTATTTATTTATTATATTTGTGTCATTTTAGTACAACAAGACAAAAATCTTATAAATGACTGTACTTAAAAAAAAAATACATGATTGTGCAACAAGTTAACAATAATCAATAAAAGAGTTAAAGTTTATATAATATAAATAAATATGTAAGTTTTATAATTGTACGCTTTTTTAGAAAACTAAAAAATTTTTGTGTCTTTATAATATTACAATCTTTGAACTACGAATATAATTTGTAGAGCTCATTTTTAAATGCATTAGCATTGCTTAGTATTTGTATGTAATTTGGAAGAGAGTTCCAAAGACGTGTCGTAAAGATGAAAAATTGCCGTTCAGAGGAGAATTTCTTAAACCGTGGTAAGATCAGTTTTTTACCCCTGGTGGATCTTGTGAATTGAATGTGGTTAAAGAGATATGATGGTTCTTTGGTATTGGTTATCTTGTGAAGCATGATTAAACACCATGGCTGAACAAGAAGGTTAAATCATAGGCCCATATGATTACAATTTTTTTACTTCGACAAAATTTAAAGATGTCAAAATCATATGTTTATGGTGATTGCAGCTCTCCAAATGACACTGCATAGCAAATGCATCTCAAACAAACTCGCGCATTCATAGCTGGAGAATTGTTCAAAGATGACTTGAGTATCTTGATAACATATTCCAGACCCAAAATACCACGCACATCAGTTTTTAAACTGCATCATAAACTGTTTTTGTTAATAGATGGCAAAGATCCATTTGACTGACTTCAATTCTTAACTTTGGTGGGTTTTATAGTCTTATTTGTCTCATATCGGCGTTCCTCGGATGAATTATCCATTTCACAATCACTCTTAGGTGACGCTATTAAATTTGAACCTTTATTTTTCTCTGGATTTGAATTATTTTTTCAGGACAATTGAGAGAATAAATAATTGCCACTTTTACCAATGCCATACGATTCTTTTATCAGCTGATTTTGACTTCTTAAAATTGTAAACAACATATTGAAATTTGTTGTTTTTGTTATCGCGATTCAACCTCCTTATTCAGCCATGATTAAACACTTTATTTTTAGGTAGTTTTTTTTATGGTAATTAATTTTAATTTTAAATTTAATAATTCAAAGTGTTTATTGTATTAAATCAAGTTCCAGTAAATTGTAGAAATTAATTTAATTTTTTTTTATGGTAATTCCTATTTTAATTTTATTTATTAGCTTTAGATTAATATTAATTTAGTTTTAGTAAAATTTAATATATTTTAACTTTAATTTTAATTTTAATTCAATTGTAATTTAAATTTAATTTTACTATATATTGTAATAATTCTATTTTTTATTGTTTTAAATCCAGTTTCAGTAAATTGTAGAAATTAATTTAATTTTTTATAGTAATTAGTTAATTTTAATTTTATATTTTAGCTTTTTTGTTAGTTAGTACTAATGTGATTTACTTTAATTTTAATTTTAGTAAAGTTTAATTTAATTTTATTAATATTTTATTAATATTTAAAATTTTTATTTTAATTTTAATATTAATTTAGTTTTAAGTTTATTTTAAATTAACATTTTAATTTGAATTTAATTGTAATCTAAGCCTTACTTTTAATTTGAATTTAATAAAACTGAACGTAGCCAACTTTAGTAACTCCCATGCAGAAACATCTTCAATCTCAATTTATATCCCCCCCCCCCCCCTTTGATGGGATTTGAAAATTTCCCTTGGACATCTCTGGCAATAGCCTCGAGAACATCCATTCACTCTGAGAATAGGATACCGCCTGCATATGTTTGCATGTGTCAGTGTGTCTGTGTTATTTTATAATTTTTATCAAGAAATTGCTTTTTTTTGTGCTCCGCTCATTTTAACGTCAACATAGATTTTTAATTAAGTTGGGTATGCGGCAACAAGGAAGGCTGGCTGGCTAGCTAGCCAAGAAGCCAAGCAGGCAACGGCGACAACATTGTCTTGACTTTGATATCGGCATATTTGCACGACTTGTGTATCTATGCCGCAATTAAAATTGCAATTTGGGTTTGCCATTTTTTTTTTTTACTTTTTTGTGTCGACCTCGTGTCCTCCATCCGGTAAGGCTTTTGGCTTTCTTAAAGCTAATTGTAATTTTTCGAAACTTTTTCCACTATCATTTGTTATCGAGGAAGAGCCATAAGACGGTGCTAAAACAAAAAAACGTCCTGGCTATATAGGCGAAAGCTTTATAATTTATTATTTATCATACTTTTCAAATATTTAAATTTGATTTGAGACGTTGGCGTAGTTTCTTCACAAATTTCAAATGATAGCAATAATGGAGATACCAGTGCCTATAGATATGGACCATGGAGTATAACCCTGATGTAATCAGCATCTTACATCGAACCTCATCTTGGTACAACGATCCAAAAATTCTAAATAATATTATCGTAAAACAGTAATTAGTTTGTAGAGATTGTGTGTGTTAGTTGTTAGGCTTGGGCTGGATGGAATAGTGCTCCCTTGGTTGGATGAAGGTACATACTATATTGCTATTTTCATTTATATTTTGTTTAAACTAAAATGCCAACACACAGTTAACTCTGTCATCATTGAGCTACCTGGTTTGTGGCTGGTATACCTTCTATAGCAATGTAAAACAAGAAAGAATATCAAAATAGAGGACGTTATATAAATATAAGTTTTCATAAATATATTCTATATTTTACTTTGATTTATCCTCATTTTTTTTTCTTTTGATACGAAAAAAATCAAATACAAAATTATTAATAACTGGAAAGGCATAATCGTACATGTACTAAACTTCCAAAAGACAATATCTTAATAAAATATTCCTAAGGCAGCCAACGAAAATTTTTCATAGATATAACGAAACATTTTCATTAATACAATGAAAATATTCGTTAATAGTACGAAAAGTTACGTTGATTAACAGAAAATTCGTTATAATTCATTGTTAGGTTAGGTTAAAGTGGCAGCCCGATTAAGATTCAGGCTCACTTAGACTATTCAGTCATTGTTTCATTAGCTGACTTTTAACGACACATTTCGTTAATATAACAAACATTTTTCTATTAGTGTAGAGAACTGTTTTATGATCGGAAAACAATTGCTTATTAAAAGGTAACTTCCCCAATTTGGTTTTGTCCAAACAGAGGTATATATAGGTGGATAGCTTGCATTCAAATATAGTTCACACACACACACACCTACAAGCACTTTCAAAGTTCTAAAACACATTGTTGGTGATTGTGTTGGGATGTATTCACATACCTATGCAGAGAATATAAACACATACACACACACACACCGTTATAGTGCTTAGTGTTACAAGGCACAAGGTGTAATTGTATTTTTAATGAAATTTTCAAAATGAGTTTTCACATCATGCCATAGTTGGACTTGATGATTGCACCATGTAACCATAGCTTCAGCCACTTCAATTGCACTTCAAATTAAATTTCCAAGGACTCGTCTCTCTCTGTCTCTCTCTCGCTCTACATGACTCATACATACATGTGTATGTGGAAATTTTATCAATATTTATTTTTAAAAGCTTTTACTTTTTTATTGTTGTTTTTATTACAATTATGATAATTTTATTGTTATTATATTTTAGTTTATTTCACGAAATTTGAATGTATTTCAATAAAGACTTATGTCCATATTCATAATAATTTACAGATAGTTTATCGAAGGAATTTTTATGCTACACTGATAGAAAAAGTTTCGTTCTATTAACGAAATGGTTCATTAAAAGTGAGCCAATGAAACAAATTCGTTAATACAATGAAAATTTTCGTTATTATAACGAATTTTCTGTTAATCAACGTAACGTTTCGTAGTATTAACGATTTATTTCATTGTATTAATGAAAATTTTTCGTTATATCAATGAAAAATTTTCGTTGGCCCAATTTTAATGAAATTTTCTTTGTGTGTAATAGTAGGTTTAAAGTTTGCGTTAACTTTTATGAATATGCCCTGCCAGCATTTCAATGTTCCATTTCATCCTAATCGCTACCACAGACTCGTAAGTGACACTGCAACAATCGCCAACTGTGATAGTATTTTGCCATCACTATTCGCATGAAAGTATTTTGCCATCACTATTGTTACAAGAGCCATTTTATATTTTGTGAAACACCAAGCGCAACTGGCTTATTATAATTTATTTCAATGAAAACGAAAATAAAGTGCTGAAAACATAGTTATTACGCTTAAAATTGTGAAAAGTAAAGTGGTGAACAATTTTTGACTTTCCAAATGGAATAAAGTGATAGTTTTTCAAATATTTTTCCAGACACGCTGCCTCCATTGGGAATAAAAGTACTGGCTGATAGACGCTACAACATTTAACTTACAACTTGTAACTCAACATCAATCTCTTATTAATGCACAAAAATGTGTTAAATGTGATGTGATAGCCGTATAAATGTTATATTTATGAGAATTTATAAATGTTTCATAAAATTAATAAACATCTAAACAATCGTGTTTTACTTGACCACAATGATTATTTTACAACTATCTTAAAATGCACTTTGTCTGATAGTTTGAAGGGGCTCTTATTGGCGTCCTTCTAAATGTATCCAGAAGGGCTCCTAATAATTGCACTCATGCGATACTTTTTTGTAGTAACTTGGCGTGGTACAACTTCTCAATAGTGACGGCGCTTTTCCGAGAAGTTTTGGATAACATATACGACTGTTTTCGACGTAGTGGGGATTCTCTGAAGCGCCCCCAAATTCAAAAAATGTTGGCAGGGTGGGGATTATTTTTTTTCTGGCAATTGAGTATGACCTTAGGGTCTAAATTCTCTTAAATCCTAGAAATATGCTTCAAAAATCATGCTTTATGTATTAAGCCCTTATGCAATTTCCAAGAAAGTAGAATTGCCATTTTCGAATTTCGAAAATTTTAAATTTTGACTATTTTCAAGCATAAATTGGCATTTTTAAAAAAAGTTTTGTCTCCAAAACGGTTTAAGATAGAAAGTTGATTCAAACGGTACAAATGAGTACTAACCAAGCACAAATTGGCACAACATTCAGTTTTTTGAAATTCGAAAATTTTAAATTTTGACTATTTTCAAGCATAAATTGGAATTTAAAAAAAAAAAGTTTTTGCGAATATATCCAAAACGGTTTGAGATAGAAAGTTGATTCAAACGGCACAAATGAGTACTCAGCTAGAAAAAATTGGCACAACATTCTGTTTTTTAACTTTCAAAAATTTAAACTTTGGCGTTTTTCTAACATATATTTTGGAACTTTTTTAAAAATTTAATTTGGCTTTTTCTCCGAAATGGCTTAAGATAGAAAGTTGATCTCAACGGCACAACTAAGAACAAGGTGATAATGGTTTAATACAATATTAAAATTTTCGAAATTCGAAAATGGCGATTCTGGGAATTTTTCGAAATTTCTGAATTTCTCGAAAACTATAAGAGATAGAATTTTAATTTAAACGGCACAATAATGTACTAAGCTAGCACAACTCAGCACAACTGTCAAAATGTCGAATTTCGAAAATGGCGATTCAGGCAAAATTTTTTTCAACATTTTTTTCCAAATATTTCGGCTATTTGATAAAATTTTAAAAAACAAATTGTAGCACATATTGGCACAAACCTATCACAATTCAACGCAACAAATTTTCGAAATTCGAAAATGGCAATTCTACTTTCTTGGACATCCTTATGTATGCATTAAACAAAATATTTTTTTTTTAAATTAAAACTCCATGCCATATTCCCAAACAAAAATGCAAATTTATTTAATTAACAAAATTTTGCATCATCAACAAAGTTTCCTGTGATTATGACCCCCCCATGCTACCATACTGCTGTTGCTGTGCTAGTCCACAAAATTTTTGCACATAATAACCCCGTTTGTGATATGGCCATATTTAATGAAGTAACGCCCCCTTCATTTTGGGTTATTGGCAATGTGTATACATGTCTGTTTCTTCAAATATCTGACTGCTTTAAAATGTTAATATCGTGATTTCACGATTAGTTTTCTGTTCAATAGGAGGATAGTTTTGAAAGGAGTGAATTAGTCACAAAGGCATATAAGGTGGCCAAAAATAATCTTACAGAAATCCTTGGATTGACGGATTTATAATATCTTGGGATAACAACATGTGTTTACTTGTGTCGTGCTCCTAGATTAAAATACGGCATTTCATATTTTTTTCTAATTTAATTTTGTTGAAATGCTTTCCAAAACTTACATTTATTATTTTTTTAAAAGTATTTTTCCCATCTAACATAATTGACAATCTAAAGGGTCATAAAGGATGGCCTTAATGCTAAAATAAAGCATTAAATTTTTTTATATCTGGTTGGCACGGACCATTTTGAAAAGTTTTATTACATTTTTCCATTTACTTGAAGTAAAATTAAGGCAAAAATAGAAAACAAAATAGTAGTACAAAAATCGAAATATTATTTCATTTATTTATTTTGAAAACCTGTGGCAACACTATGTCGGAATTTAATACAATACTCGTACACACTCAAAAAAAATATTGTCCTAAAATGAAAGATTGTGCAAATTAAATTTTGGGGGACGAGAAGTACAAAATATTAAGTACGAGTTTCTTTATACTAAAGAAATTTTAGTTAAAAGAAATTTCATTATCTTAGCGAATCTTTGAAATTTTCGTCCCTCCGTTAAAGTTGTAGGTCTTTGAAGTAAGTCAAAAAAATATTTTAAATTAACTGAAATATTCTGTATTAATTAATATTATTAAAACTAAAAAAACTTCAAATATAGAATACTTTTGACGAATTTTGCATGTTCGGTTTAAAGTTTTTTTTTTATAAGGAAAACCTAACCTAACCTAAAATGCATTAAAAGCCATAAAAATATAATAATAATTTATTTGTCAAAATATCACATTTTTTTAAATTCACGCCCAAATCATCGAATTCGGTGCAAGGGCTGTTGAATTGGTGGCAATTCAAGCCCATGTTAAATTCATACCTTCGGCGCCAATTTTGCACCACTTCCGGATCCAAAATGAACATGGGTAGTTCGATGAATGAAGGTTAGGTTAGGTGGCAGCCCGATGTATCAGGCTCACTTAGACTATTCAGTCCATTGTGATACCACATTGGTGAACTTCTCTCTTATCACTGAGTGCTGCCCGATTCCATGTTAAGCTCAATGAGAAGGGACCTCCTTCTTATAGCCGAGTCCGATGAATGAAATCTGTATCCTATTATTAATTTTTTAGACTCTGATTTAAAACCAGATAGCTCCCTAAAAATGTCCACATCTTCGAAATTCGTAAAGGGAAGGTTAAAATCTTTGCATCCAAATAAAACTGTTTTTATGCCCTTAAACAAGTATTCGCTTACCGGTAATTGCAGAAGTTTTATATTTTACTAAAAAAATTTTTGTTTTGTTTAAAGAGCTTTTTACAAAGTTATTTTTACAAGTTTCTTCTTAAAGATTTGTTATACAATAGAAAAAAAATTAATAACAATATCTCTACACACAAAGAAAATTTCATTAAAAATCAGCAAACGAAAAATGTTCATTGATATTGTTGCGGCAGTTAAAACAAGCCAATGAAATGTTTATAATCTATTTATTCATTATTTAAAATAACTATTTTTTTCTATCATTTGAATTTCATTTGAATTCCTATTGTATTTTAGTTAAGCCATTTAACTATTACGTTAATGTTAATGAAAGTGTAGAGTTACCTGATTTATCTTCCTACTCTTTTCTACTATGGTTCTACCAATTAATGTCAGTGCTACAAAGCCTTTAGTAGAGAAAAGATCACAGAGATCTCAACGTAAAGAATTGTTTTTGTTATAAGTGCGAAAGGCACCAACGAAAAAAATAAAGAGAGCGTGGATTTAAAAAGAACCGCTATTTTCGTTTTTTATTACGGCCATTAAATTTGGAAGTCAACCAAAATTATAGTCATACTATCGTGATTTAGTAAAGAAAAATAAAGCGAATCGCTTTTCACAGATATAACGAAACATTTTCGTTAATACAATGCAAATATTCGTTAATAGTACGAAACGTTACGTTGATTTGCAGAAAATTCGTTATATTAACGAAAAAATTCGTTGTATTAAGGAATTCGTTTCATTGGCTGACTTTTAACGACACATTTCGTTAATATAACGAATTTTTCTACTAGTGTAATAAATTAGCATGAATTTTATTTAGAGTTTTTTTATTGGCGCTTGTACTATAGTTTAGTTAAAAGCTTCTAAAATTAAGATATATTTTCTTTCCGGGTGGATTCAATTTTTTCTGATTATAGGTAGAAACTTTAATTTTCTATTCTCCTTTGAGCCGCAAACTGCCTAACACCTACCCATAACTCATCTCCAATAAAAAAACATTACATATTAAAACAGTATCATTAAACCATATTTGGTTTTAGTTTAATTTTTTTATTTGTTTTAATTGTAATTTTAGAGAATTTCTTCATATAAAACATATTACCTGGTAAAAATTTAAGAAAACTAAAATTGTCCTGTTTAAGATTAAACGTTTAATATAAAAATGCAATTTCAAAAGTTCCAATTTTCGATGTTAATTTTATTCATATTTTGGTATTTGCAAATCATTAATTCAATATTTACCTTTTATGCCGAAGGATATCTCTCTCTCTCTCTCTGGTATACATAGTTTGGAAATTACTTTTATAAGAATTCGTTATACACACAACAATAAATACACTAGGGTGGAATGAAAAACGTAAAAAATAATACAGAGAATTATTAACAAAACAAATCTTCTGTCCTTTATTTATTTAAGAATTCCATTTTGTTTTTGGGAAACGTTTAAATTTTTTTCTTATTTCACGATATCCACCCTTATGTATGAGAACGTATACTCATGCAAACATTATTGAAATGTGCTTCGAAATTACAACAAAAAGGAATGCGAATCTAAAGAAGAAGAGAAGGAAGAGAATGGAAATAAAAGCGATTTTAATTAAATGATATGAAAATCTACACACCAAAAAAAAAATAACAAAAAAAAAGTAAATATAATTAAATGTTTTGCCTGGTGGGCGTTTGTAGGCGAATTTACTATGATCCGATATGTATGTGTTTATCTGTATGCCTTTGGTTGTATGTATGTATGTACGTTCCATTTTTATGCGAGCCGAGAGGAGAAAATACGCAGATGTGTTAGTAATCTCCTCTATGTGGTTTGGTGCCGCTTAAAAGCTTTGCGCGTATTTAACCAAATGTTCACCAGGATGAAATGAAGGAAATACATTGCTTGGCATTAATGACCGTGTGTTTGTTGTTTTTCGTGGAGATGAAGAATTTCTATATTGATTGAATTTAAAAAACCGATTATTTTTCCAATGCAAATCATATCAGTTTTGTAGAAAAAGATCTTGTATTAATTTTCTCAATCGAAAATCTAATGAAGGAAAATTAAAATTAAAAATTATAAAAAAAATTGAAATAACAAGTAAAGTAAAAATTAAAATAAAATTAAACATTATAATAAATTTAAAATTTAAAATTAATAAACAAAAATTTAAATTTAACTACAAATGAAATAAAAATACAAATAAATTTAAAATTAAGATTAAGATTAAACTTAATATTAATAATAAAATTAAAAATAAAATAAATGTTAAAGTTAACGTTAAGGTTAAGGTTAAAATTACAATAAAAAATAAAATTTTAAAAAATATTTTTACATTGCAAATCATATCAATTTTGTAGAAAAAGATCTTATGTCAATTTTCTCAATCGAAAATCTAATAAAGGAAGGTTAAATTTAAATTAAACATAATAATAAAATATAAATAAAAATGAAAATTAAATTAAATTAAACTTAATAATGCAATTGAAATTAAAATTAATAATAAAATTTAAATTTAAGTAAAAATTAAATAAAAATACAAATCAATTTAAAGTTAATATTAAATTAAAATTAAGATTAAACTTAAACTTAAAATTAACAATAAAATTAAAAATAAAATGAAGGTTCAAGTTACGGTAAAAAATAGAAGTAATAAAAATAATAAAAGTAATATTAAAATTAAAATTGAAAAAAGTAATAAAAGGTGAAATAAAAATTAAACTAAAATAAAATTTAAAACAAACTAAATAACAATTAATATTAAAATTATAGCTATATAATTGGTAATCAAATTTAAATTAAAAATAATAAATAAATTTAAATAAAAAATAAAATGAAATGAAACTTACAACAAACTAAATTATATTTAATATTAAAATTAAACTTAAAATTAATATTAAAATTTAAATTTAAATTAATAATAAAATTTAAATTAAGAAAATTTAATTAGAAATAAATTTAAATTTATAGTTAAGGTAAAATTAAAAATAAAATTAAAATTAATACGTTATGCATTGATCATCTATGATGCGCATCCGAGACTGTTGTTGTACGAAGTACATTATTGTACTCTAGTACATCTAATGATATTATGGCACATATATGAACCTATTTAGGTTAGGTTAGATATAGTGGCAGTCCGATATTTCAGGCTCACTTAGACTATTCAGTCCATTGTGATACCACAGTGGTGAACTTCTCTCTTATCACTGAGTACTGCCCGATTCTATGTTAAGCTCAATGACAAGGGACCTCCTTTTGAGCCTATTTATTATGATGTTATGGAAAGGCAAATATGTTGTCCAAAATGGTCGGGAAGACAGCTCTTTCAGATTTTCACAACAACAATCTCAAATGCACATCCTAGATGATCAATGCATCAAAAAGACCGAATAAAAACAAAATGAAAACAATTAAAATTAATACTAAAATTATTTAATTAACAATTAGAATTGAAAATAAAAACAAAACTTAACATGAAAATGAAAAATAATTATAATAATAAATTTAAATAAAAATTATTATTACAAATTAAAATAAATATAAAAATAAAATTAAATTTAATTTAAGGTTAAATTTAAAATTAAATTCAAAAATAACAGTAGTATTAGTATTACAATAAGCAGTAAATTTAAAATAAAAGTTAAAATTGAAAATAAAAAAAAATAAAATTAATATTTATATTAATATTAAAATAAATAATAAATAATAAAATTGATATAAAAGTTAAAATTAAAACAAAAATATTGATAATTTTATTCTTGTTTTATTAAACTGAATAAACTCGAATACCGATTACCTCTATATATGTATCTTTAATATATTATCAGATAGGTCTCAGTTTTATTTAGAAGATACACAGAATCCAATGGTAAACAATGAAAATCGTTTAATATACAGGCGCTGTTGCCATTGCTTCAAAGAGATTAGCATCGGTATCGAAGAAGATGAAGATGGTGGCACAAGAGGTATTGCTGAAGTTGAAATAGTTCAATGAATGAATCCTTCTTTGTATTCTATCTCATCCATTGGACTTCCTTTTGCTCTGCCACATTGTCATTCTTCGTAAAAAGAAATTTGGCCAAAATGTTTCATTCGCACGCTTAAATCACAGCATTTAGCTAATGTTGCGATAATTGAAATATCCAAAGAAAAAAAACTAACATTAAAAAAATACCAAACTTGAATAGGAATCCGGGAATTTTTTGATTGATATTGAGATAGTGGATTTTAAAGGCAAATGTATTTAAAAGGGACCTAAGTTAAGAGGATGATACAACCAAGAAATTTAAAGGTTGTTTTGGAAAATGCAATTCCTTTCGCAATGTGATATTTTCTGATTATTAATATTTGCAACTAAAGATTTCTTTTGTTCTCTCGTTACGAGAAAGGGTATCACTATTTTCGCAGGTGGCAAATATGTAGTACCGCTTAAAAAAGTGGCATATTTGATTCGAAAGTGGTTTAATGGTAAACCGCCTTAACCTCTATAGAAACTTTTCTTGGCATACTTTTAGGCGGTCATTTGTTCACTTACAAATACAATCATTAAGGGATTTGTGAATTATTTTAACAGTGGCATAATATGACAAATAACAAGTTTGCACAAAACAAGGTTCAAAATATATATTTTCTTCATAGTATTCTACATGTGTTCGCTTGAAAACACAATCTTAATTTGGGATAAATAAATTTCACCCAAATCTATGGCTAATATCAGAGTCAGCGATACATTTCTAATGCAATTTTTCCTTCAAAGATGAAGAAATTGAATTTAAATGCCAACTAAAAGCAGTAATCAAATTTAATTTCTATGGTAAAAAAAGTACAATACAACATCAATAATGGGCCAAATGGCAATATTTCCACAGGTCATCAGGTAACAGGTAATAGTGGCAAAACAAAAAGCTCTCATCAACCGGCCATCACCAGGTTTTAATGGAGGACAATAAAAAATCGGTAGGGAAGTAATCACGAACCTAAAGGTCATTAAACCACACAAAAAGTGAAGGAGAATACTGCCTTTGTTGGAATTTTGCAAAGAACCACCAGAATCCACATTCATCCATCCTGAATGAATGGTAGAATTCCATCATCAATGGTGCCTGGTGTCTGGTGCCTTAATGATAATTATAATGATGCAAATGACGTGTGCTACAGGACCATATGTGCCCATGCCATTATCTTGCATGACCCAGGACATGAGTGAGCGATGACTTCCAAAGCTCTCCCATAGATGACTGTTCATTTTGAGTAGTGTGTGTGTGGGAGGGGCTGTCAGCATTTGTGTTTAGTTAAAAATTTCTGAAGGACTTCAAGAATGATTGCCACAAAACAACAAAAGCAACAACAAATACCTAAGAATCTCAAATGAGCAAATGAAAAGTGATTTTCGAAAAACCCTTCATCAAAGTTGAAATATGAAAACTTATCCATATTGCATGATGACTACACCAACCAGGACCGACCATGATGATCACTCCAAGTTCGTGACTAAAACGTTTACAAACATCTTGGCCTATACCACACATTGGCAACGGCAAGTCAACAACACAATTAACACCGAGACACACTGTTTGTTTTCCACCAAATGTGCCCACTCTTGAGGATTTTTGTGTATTTGCAGAGGATTCCAAACGGCGACAGGTTATTCTTTTAGGCATCTTTCACCAGCTCCAGCCACAACCATTTTACTTGGCTTCTGTGTCCTGGACTTTGAGGCTGTGGCTTTAATCTTGCCACTATGTCTGAGAGTAGCATTTTATCTGTCAGCCATAAATCTTGGTATGAGATGTCCCCAAAATGATTCATTAACAAACAAACAAAAAACAAACATGTCAACTATCAATGATTTTTTTATCGATAAATTTGCATTTAATTAAGGTTTCTTAGACATAAAATTTATTTTGAATTTTTTATTTAATATTGAGAGTTACACAAAAAAATTTAAAGTTTTTTTAGTCATCGTCGTCCTATCGATCGCCTTGCAATCGCTAAGAGAGAAACGAACAAAAAAACATAAAATATTGTTTATCTGAAAATATAAAGCATAAACTTTAAATCATTATACAGTCTGAAGACAACAATAAATAAACCCCAAAATACAAAAGCAACAACAAGGACCCAGGTACCCACACAGGGAAAAAGAAATCGGAAAGATAGAAAAAAAAAATTTCTCAAAAACGTTAGAAATAGATGTGTTGTACAAAATGAATATATCTTTTGTTTCTTTTCTGAGAAACGAAATTTTAGATAAATTAAGTTTTCTTTTGATATTAAAATATTTTATATTGAAGTAAATAAAAATCATTAGACAAAATCGTTGCAACACTTTTCACAAATTCCGGTTTACTTGCTCGTTAAGAAAATACTTTATAGCAAAAGGAAATTTCGTTTGTCTAAAATTTCGTTCATGAGGAAAGTATTTTTTCTTTGGGTGTACTTAATGGCCTCTCATCACTATTTATATAAAGTGTCGTAGAAAAAAATAAAAGCTTAGTTCAAATTTTTTCTGAAAAAAAAAAACAATATTGTTAACCCTAGACAGTCATTCTACGACGCTTACTTTTAATTTTCCTCTAAACTGTATTTTGGGCAATTGGGAAATGACAAATTTAAGTTAACATTTTATGAAGTTTTGTTTAATATTAATTAAAAATGAACTGAATAAAAAATTAAACTACAGTTTGAGTCTCATTTTTACTCATGATGCAATTAAAAGCGCATTTAAATATGCCGTAATCAAAATAACGAAATAACGTTAGTGTACAAAGATAAAGGATGATTTTCCAAGGTTAAAACATCCAACCCCAACCCCATTATCACACTCCCCTTTATCACTTATTCTTGCCAATGTTGAGCTATACAAAATACAACCCTGTTGTTGTCATAGCTTTAACAATTTCCCTTGCTCTCAACTCTCCACCAATGTCTTTCAAACTGTTTCCTCCATGCCCGTATAAGAAAATTCGAACAATAAAGCAGACACACATGCATACAGCTTGGATTCAATCTGACACAACAACAACAATGGCAAAATTTCTTAGAAACTATGATTTTGTTTTTGGCTATAAAATGCATTTATATAAAACAAAAACAAAAGGTGAATTGTCATATTTACGTAAAATTTCCTTTTGCTTAATACTTTTGGGTCGCCCACAATATCTATTTATAAATCCTCAATTTTACTTCTTGTGCATAAAAGGAGCGTAATATGGAATCTGACTTAATTAAATTTCAAATTTTATGGACCATAGTTTTTGTGATTCGCTTAGAATTCTTAATATTTAAGGCCGGTATGCACCTCTAGCGAAAAATGTCATTCCCATAAGAAATGCATTGCTATTTATGCACCCTAAAAAAAAATCGCTTCTTTAACATATGTTCCAAACATATTTTGCAGGAAGCACATATATTATTGCATACTGCCGAAACATTAATATGTTTGTTTTATGTGAACATATTATATGTTTGGAAGCATTTTGAGCCAAAAATATTATATGCTTGGAAGAATTTTTCCCAAACACGATTATGCTCATTCCCTAACATACTCGTAATTTTCACTTCCACGAAATTTTTTAGTTATTGGCACCTTTCTCTGTAATACAAATAATGTTGAAGAAATTATTCACTTTTATAAGTTTTTTAAATTTTACCTTTCGCCTGCACGGAGAATCGAACCGAGGACCATACAGTTTGTAAGCCAACACACTATCCACTGGGCTACGTAGCTGTTATAGTCACCAGTAGATAATTATCGTTTAAAGTTACATTTATATAGCATAGTTTGCAGCGCCCACGAGCCCATGCAAACATAACATTATTTAACAGAAACATACATTTGTTTGCCACGTGGAGCAGTGGTTAGCATGTCTGCCTTGCATGCAAAGGGTCGTGGGTTCAATCCCTGCTCCGACCGAACATTTTTTTTTGTTTTTTTTTTTTTTTTTTTTTAATTTACACATTTATATTTATACTATATTAATTTATTTTAAATGAAACTTCGAAATGTGCGTTATTAAAGATTTATAGTCAGTAACAGTGCTTGATATAAACGAAATTGACTGATTTTTGGATAAAATATTATTTTTTATTGCAAAAATAACAATCTTGTAATAAAAAACTCTTTTTGTACAAAACTTTAAAATTTGGAAGGAATTCAAAAACTAACAAAAGAAGAGCATGGAGTCGAGTATAAACATACATACATAATTTTATAATATAAACATAAATTTATTTAGTGAACAGTTTTTTACTAGCATTTAACACCATCGCTCTAAAATTCCTTTTATTTTTCTTTAATAATTCATTTTAAAGAAAATAAACTTTTTAAATTGTTTTAGCTGTAAAACTCGAACTTAATGCCCGCTTTTATATTTGATGGTGTCCGTCAACTCCTCGTGGACTACTTTTTAATAAAGAGAAACTAAACTTTGTTTTTTTACATTTTACTGTGTAATTTTTCACTATTTCCTCCTTATTTCATTTTACCGTCCCAACTCTAAAAAGAGTATAGTGCCCTTTCGTTATTTTTATGAAGACCCCTGATTTCTTTCAACGAACCAAGAAAAAAATAATGCCAAAATGATAAACAAAACACATGTCCACACATACATAAAATGCTGCTCTCAAGGCGAAAACATAAGCTGTTTGTTTTTCAAATGTCTATTCTCTTGGTTCAGAATGTATATTCTCTTTATTCAAATTAAATAATATTTAGACTTAAACATATCAAATTTTTGGCCTTATCATAAAACAGTTTTCCGAAACAACATACAAGCGGTTTCACAGAAATTGTTCTCTTTTCCGGTTTCCATCTCTATTTCTCTCTATACTCTCTCTGTCGCTTTGAATAAAATATCACAACATATGTATGTTTAGTTGAAATTTGTAAATTTATATATGTTTGTATTCACACATATGATTTTTATGAAACATTCATGCCCCAAACATAATATATTCTAACATATTAACATAGATGTCCCAAACATTTAGTGTTAGTTTAGGAAAATTACATGTTCGCACTTAAATATATTGTGGTTTAAAATCGTGCCCGAAACACATTTTGTTTATATCGGAACATATGAAAAACATATTTTTCTAACAGTGTGCTAATGAAATTTTCGGTAGCCTTCAATTTCGTAAGCTGGTACGCACCTCTAATAAAAATAACAGGGTTGTCAAAAGCATATTTTGGCAGCAAACATTTAATTTATTACAATCATTGTGTACGTAAAAGTTTTAAAAGGTCTGTAAATAATAAACAATTTATTTAAGGAATATTTGGAACATATATTAACAATTTTTAAAAGCGATTAGCTGGATTAAAATTTGTGTACACAGCCCTGTTTTTTTTGTTGTAGACTTAAATAAATTTTTGCTACCGAAAATTTCGCTAGAGGTGCATACCGGCCTTTACCAGAAATATTATTTAATTTGGTTAAATATTTTGAAATTTCTCCTAACCTTTGCTTTTCAGTTTCTTTAAAATGTATTATTTCACAGTATAACAATATATTGTACAGTTTTTACTTTTTGTTTTCTTTTGTATAAATTTTTGGTATTTAATAGAAAATCCTTAACGACCACCTAACATTTAGAAAATGTTTTCATTGGCTTTATACAAATTTCCTTTAATATCATCAAGCTTTGTTAACTTCCAATACATATATCCCAAAAAATAGGACTATCAGAGCCTTGGAACCCATAAGTTCCTATTTTTAAATCTCCTTTCATAATCATTTTCTCCCTGTGTATTTCCTTTGGTCTTTACTTTGGCCAAACAACAGCAGATCGAATATAAAACTCTCAAAAAAAAAACAGCTTAACTTCAATGATTTATCGCTTCTTCGTACATTTAATGGCTTTAGTTTTGGAGCAAAAAACGAAAAACCAAAAAAAAATCCAGAAAAACAACTGCACACATCCAATGCAGGAAATATGCTTGGAACAGCAGCGCACAATAATTTTTATGGCATAAAAAACGGGGAAAAAATATAACAAAAATCTACATTAAAAATGCGAATTTTCTTTGATGCTTTTAAGTGTTTTATCTTTAAAGAAAAAACATTTTAAATATATGGCAAAATTTTTATTAAATTATAGGAGAAACACCACAACACCCACCAAACCGATTAAACTGAGCCGAAAAAGCCTACACATAAAGTTAAATCTATCACTTTTATAGGAGCTGAATTACATAATATAATTTCCCATAAAGATTGCAAATATAGTCATTTTAAACAATATGTTTATGTTTAAATATTTATGGATTTTGAAATTAGATTTAATTTTATTATAATACTACAAGTATCTTTCGCTTTCAAATCTTTATTAGTTTAATTTATAAAGGAAACTACAGCATACTGAAATTAATAAAAATTAAATAAACTACCTTGAATTAATGTAAATTAAATTAAGCTGAAGTAAACTGAATTAATGTATTATTCTTATAATTGTTTAGATTATTCTTCGATGCTTATCGCCAGCCGCAAAGGTTGTGTTTATTTTCTAACCGCCAACGAAAGTTTTCGGTAGACTGAAACGCTACAAATAGCTGTGGTTTCTTTATAAATTCCACAATTTCGGAAATTCTAGTCGAACGAAAGCCTTTGTAAATTTTGTAACAAGAAATAGGGATTTCAAAACCATATGAATAATTTTTACGGCTATATAAAAACTATACGGCTATCTGATCATTGTAATGCCAAAGACATCCATCTCCTCACCAGTCTCCCATTATCTATATTAATTATTGTGGCCATTGTGCAGTTCTACAATACTCTTATTCTCATTATTTCAATTAACTCTCTTGATATCAATATTCTCCCAATGGCACTCAAACTGTTTCATCCATGTAAGAATGATAAGAACGAAATATATAAAAAAACAGTCATGAAAAAATCCACTTAAACTATAATAAGAACTACAACAATATATTTGATTTTTTTTTTAAGTTGCACATTTCTCAGATTAAAACTAATCAAACTAAATATTTAAAGCATTTCTCTCTATTTACGGGAAATGTTCTTTCTATTGATTCCAATTTTATAATTCGATAACAGACACTTGTATATCGGGTACATTAAATTTAAAAAATAAAGGTCATGCACAGAAAAAAAATCAATCAATAAACGTATGTTAAATGTAAATTATTTTTATGAAAATAAAATTATTTAGTTTTTCTTTTTATTATTTATTATTAGTTTTTTTTTTTTTTAATTTTCCACAGCCCAATACAATTTTCATTAATCAAAGTTTAATCATTTTTATGTTATGAACTAAACGTAGATATAAATTTCAATGACAGCCCGAATAACTTCAATGTAAACTAAAGCAGAAGAGCTTCCAAAAAATAATAATAAAAATGAACTACCCACCCAGCAAAAAAAATTGGAAGTTCTTCCAAAGGCACAACTTTAAAATCACTTCCAGAAGATGCACTCCCAATGATGTTTTTTATTTTAACTACCCAGGAAGTTCATTTGATTCAATTTTTCATAACTTCGTTTTTTCATATTTTTAGTGGATAAGTTTAACTTTTTTTGTTTCAAATAAGTTAAAAACAGACTAAGAATTCATAAAATGGTACGAATCATTTAAATTTTGTCGAAAAAATGCTAAATCCAAACTGAAAAAATTTTGAATTTTTGAAAATATTTGAGGTCAAACGTTTCCGACAAGCGTTAGAATCCATTAAAAATTATAAAAAAATTATAAAAATTATTTATTTGACAAAATATCACAGAATTTTTTAATTTACTTCCAAAACATTGAATTCGGATCACACCTAAAGAAGTGATGCAAATTTAGTGCAACGGCTGTTGAAATGGAGGACTTCCGTCCTATGACAAGCCCATGTTAAATTCATCGCTTCTGCGTCAATTTTGCACCACTTCCGGATCCAAAAAGAACATTTGCATTACTTTTTTGGCGACGCTTTTTTGCTGCCCAACACCATTGCACTGAATTTGCATCACTTCTTAAGGTGTGATGCGAAGCCAGTGATTTCGATGTAAATAAAGAAATTTTGTGATATTTTGACAAATTAATAAATTTTAAATTTTTTTTATGATTTTTAACGCATTATAAGGCTTGTCTGGAACATTTGACATCAAATATTTTCAAAAATTCACAATTTTTCTAGAAAGGATTTAGCATTTTTTCCGGCCAGATTTAAATAATTTGCACTATTTTATTAATTTCTAATCCGTTTTAACCCATTTGAAACAATAAAATTTTAAATTTCCCATTAAAAATATGAAAACAGCTAGTTATAAAAAATTGACTCAAATGAACTTCATGTGCAGTTAAAATAAAGAACACTTTGGGAGTACATTTTTGGAAGTGCTTTTAAAGTTGTGCTTAAGAAGAACTTCCAATTTTTTTTTGCTGGGTACTGCAAGGTTAATATGGTCATGATTCAGTGCCAATAATATTTTTTTTCTTTATTTTTAGTTAATGTTTTCTTTTGTGAGAGTGTGTAATTTCGTAAATGGTAGTTAAAAAGCATAAAAGGTCATAGCATTTTCCTCGTTTCAACAACACAATGCGTTCAATTTTCACACGAAGTACTTCCCTTTTTTATATAAAACAGTTTTTTGTATGTGTAGATATTACATTGCATCATAGATTTTTTGCTCTTAATAAAACATAAGAAAAAATATTGAAATTTTTTAAAATGATTTAAACAGAAATAGAATTCAATTTTTAAAATATGAAAATTTTTTTTCTTTCGAATGGTTCTGAATTGTGTACGAAAATGTATATCATAACTTTTATATAGAAAATGATTTGTATGAGGCCTATTGTTGAATTTATATCATAACTTTTATATAGAAAATGATTTGTATGAGGCCTATTGTTGAAACCAGTGTTATCGTTGCTCCATTTTAATTGTCACTTATTTCAAGCGGTAATACTTTTGTGCCGCTAAGACCCATGTTTATTTTTTGCCACCATTTTGTTGTATTCTGCCACTTTTTACAATCATTTATAACAAATAATCGAGTTAAAGGGCCGAAAAATTTTTTGTGAGCCATTTTCCCTTTTTTACCATAGTGTTTTCAGTGGGCAGTATGCAAAAATTCATATGAGGCCTATTGTTGAAACCAGTGTTATCGTTGCTCCATTTTAATTGTCACTTATTTCAAGCGGTAATACTTTTGTCCCACTAAGACCCATGTTTATTTTTTTTTTAATTTTTTGCCACCATTTTGTTGTATTCTGCCACTTTTTACAATCATTTATAACAAATAATCGAGTTAAAGGGCCGAAAAAATTTTTGTGAGCCATTTTCCCTTTTTTACCATAGTGTTTTCAGTGGGCAGTATGCAAAAATTCATAAAATTGTTTAACTTAATTTTTTTAAATAGAAAAATAGTTTCCATTAAAATATTCAGATATAATTGAATATAATAAAAATATGTATAAATATTTGTAAGAAATTTCTTAAACATTGCCAATGTTGAGTTAAACAAACATCTTCTCTTGCTCTCAATTCTTCTCCAGTGTCTTTCAAACTGTTTTCTACATGCACGCATAACACAGTTCGAATAAAAAACCAGACCGAAACCGAATCTGATTTAAATAAATTGTAAGTTTAGTATGTTATCATAGGTACGCGTAGAAGATCGATGTCATTGTTTTTTTTTTTTTTTTTGATCGCTTAGAATTCTCAATGTTTAGTCGAAAGTTTTTTTTTGTTCGGTTCAGTTTTTATAAATCCAGATTATATTGTTGTTTTTATTATAGCATCAGTATTCTTTGGAGTAATAGTACACAGTATGATTTTTTGTTTTTATTCAAGAAATAATTTAAAAATCTTTATTACAAAATCTTATAAAGAAATTTTATTAAAATATCATTATTCATCCATATATTTCTGTAATACATGAATACCTCTATTTTATTTTTTAATGCATACACTCTTGAAATTCTCTCATATTGATGAGCAATATTACAAAAACCAGTGTAAATATCTCTCTCAGTAAATATCCACACATACGTACGTACTTAAGTGTGCATCTCATAAGTTTGTCTACCTTTGAAGGTGGATAAATCAACCAAGTAAACTTTACGAGAACAAAAAAAAATAAAAACATCGAAACGAAATTCTCATTTAGATTTTTGTTTTTGCTGTTGCAGAAAAAATTGCCCTTTTTCGGTTGAGTAAACAATAAAAACAAAAAGATGCAAAGCATAATAACAATAAAAAGACAAAGGGCTCATAAATTTTTGTATCCTTATATGCATTTGTTGTTTTTGTTCTCCTCCCCCCCACCTAACGTTGGTGTTATAGAAGGGTCTTTATATGTGGATAGTCAGGAAAACACACATAAATATACATACTTATATTTGTACTATATGTATGGACATCTCTCCATATTTGTATATACATATATATGGACATATGGAAATTTTAAGTCCAAGAGGTTATGCCCAAATGGCGATGTAATTTTCATTATTGTCTTGTGCTGAAACCAAAATAATAACAAATTTGGCATATGGAGAAAAACTGAATAATTAATTTATATATTAGATTATTAATTTTATTTATATATTAGATTATTAATTTAATTTATATATTAAATTATAGTTTATTTTATTTATTTATTTATTTATTTATTTTTTGTTAAAAAAATAGGAAACATTATTTTTTCTTCAATTAGCCCTTATGGATTGTGTGGTGGATTGTTAATATGTATAAAGAAATTTTCATTAAAATTTTTATAAAGAAGTTAGGTTAGGTATATTGACAGCCCGTTGTTTTAGGCTCGCTATGTGACAAAAAATTCCATATTATCTACTACGAAATGTCACAGCAAACTTTCAACTTCCCAGAAAACCTTTTTGGAAGTTTTCTAAAGGCACAACTTATGCCCTTTAATGCGCACTGTATATTTTAAGATGCAACCAAAAAAAATATTTAACGTCTTAATATTTTGACCAAATTCTTTGAAATCAACCATTGTTTTTTTTAAAGAACAGGATGTTCTTTTAATTAAAGTTTTTATAACTTGCTTTTTTAATATTTTTAGCGGGTAATTTTTTTTTTTTTTTTTTTTGGTTTTAAATAGGTAAAAAATAGAGTAAGAATTAATAAAAAGTTACAAATTATTGAAATTTTGTCCAAAAAAAAATGCCAAATGCATTCTAGAAAAAAATTGCGAATTTTTGAAAAAATTAAGGTCAAACGTTAGAATGCATTATTAAAAAATCATAGAAATTTATAAAAATTATTTGGCAAAATATTACAAAATTTTTTAATTCACATCCAAAACACAGAATTCGGATCCCACCTTTAGTGATGCAAATTCAGAAGTGATGTCCACAGCGGTGGACATCCGTCCTATGACAATCCCATGATAAATACTTGGCTTCTGGGCCAATTTAGCATCACTTCTGGATCCAAAAAGATCATTTTGCAGAGAAGGAATATGATCACACCAACCAAGTTCCAAGAGCAAAATGTTACTTTTTCACGGAAAACATGTAACAAGTTTGTCAAAACCATGTTCTTTTCTCGGAGATTATGTATCTGATTTCGGACAGCATGTTATGTTTGACGAGAAAACAATATTTTTGCGACAAAAATGATACATGGTCGCTGTGAAAAAGTAACATGGTGCTCTTGAAACAGGTTTGAGGTGATCATATTCCTTCTACACGGATGAAAAAGACTGTTTTTCATATGTTTGGCTATAAACATTATATATTTGGAACACAAATTTTTAAACACAATATTTTTGAGTGCAAGCATATAATGTTCATAAACTAGCATAACATGTTTGGGACATATATGTTAATATGTTAGAACATATTATGTTTGGGACATAAAATGTTTGTAAATATAATATGCTTGGATGCAAACATATATTAATTTAGAAATAGCCTATAAACATATATGTGTTTAGTAGCTTGGAGCGCTATTTAACAGGGAGCGATATTGAATTAAGTTGGTGGTTGTTGCTTGTTATTACAAAATTAACATTTTATTTTTCCTTGGGCAATTGATCAGCTACTTCTTTGATCCTTACAAACTGTGTGCTGTTCGAATCCCCGTCCGGCAAAAGGTAAAATTAAAATAAAAAAATCATAAAATTGAATAATTTCTTCTACAGTGTTTGTATTACAGAAAAAGGTGCTAAGAACCAAAAAATCTCGTGGAAGTGAGAAAGATGTGAGGGAATATACAATTAGGCAGAAACAAAATTTTGAGCATTCAGGTCGAAAACCTATGTTGTTAGCACCTATATTACCTGTTTATTTTCATAATTCATTATGATTGTAAATATATAAATAAATAAATAAAATTTTGAGCACAATATTGTTTGGGAGAATTTTTTTTAAGCATATAATATTTTTGGGTGCAAAATGCTTCCAAACATATTATATGTTCACATAATAACATATTGTTTTTTGGAAGACAACATTATTGAATTTGGTTGCAAAAATACAAAATGTTTGGAACTTAGACTACCCAAACATATATTGTTTAGACCAATATGCTTTCAAACATATTATATATTGGAAGAGATCAAACATATAAATGTTTGGGCAATACCCAAAAATGTATATGCTTGAAGCAAAATATGTTTGGGAGTATATGTTACAGAAGCGATTTTTTGTGAGGGTGTATGGATGTGGGTTATTGTTGAAAGATATTTATTTCCGTGGACATTATTATTACAATTAATATAATAAAAATTTATTAAATTCCTAAAGTGAACCTACCATGGAGAAAAATGAAAAAAAATAATAATTAAAATACTTTACTAATTGCAACATGAAATATAAAGTTAATACTTTTTTTCAAAATTGATAATTCATTAAAAATAATTTGTACTTTTTAAGAAAATTTCATATTTTGAAGGTAAAAAATTGAAAAAAAAATTATTCAGATGTTACTAAGAGCTATACGAAGTCCAAGACGGACACAACTTAAGTATAATTTACTCATTTAAAAAAAATCACAAACACAATTTAAGTAAAATTAACTCATTTTAGAAAAATTTGATTTTCTTGCACACATTTCGAATTAAATAAAATAGTGTACCTCATTCGTACAAAACTTTTTTCCTCATTTTTAGTTCATCTTTTAATTCATTAAAACAGCTAAAGGCTCCTTACATTTGGCACAATGTAAGTAACTAAGTAAAGTCAAATAATTTTCTGAACTGAAATAAAGTTAAATAGGCTACAGGTATTTACATTGACTTTTTTCTGAATGTAATTGCAACTTTAACAAAATTTAACTGTTGTCATCCCTTCTTATCTTCAGCATTATTTTCACACATATTTTTTCTTTTTTTTATAATTCACGTGGAAACTCTCATTTCCTTTAACTTATTTTATCCCAACCAGTGTTCACAAACTTTAATTGCTTTTTCGAGCAAATTTTATTTTGTTTGTTTTCGTATATGAAGTGATGTAATGTGGCATAGTAAAATAAGTTAATATACTTGGCTGTACATTATAGAGATATGAAATTTTTAATTAAAATTAATTTAAAAAAAGGATAAAAAGGGCAAAGAAAACAAGATATTAACGTACATTTTATGGATGTTCGATAGTTCACATTTTAATAAATTTATATCATGGTATGTCAAAGTATTTTTTTTAGGTTTTGCATCTTCATCGAATATAAAGAAGAAAACAATTAAATCAAAATTAATTCATTGCGCTCCGATGTTAGATTTTTCGAATAGTTGAAATGGCCTTTTTCAAAAAACAAAAATATTACATTTTAAACAAATTTTTGCTAGGAAATAAGCCTCACTTTCCATCAAGTAAAAAATCCTTCCTTACACAAAAAAAATCTGATCCAATCACGAAATTAATTGATTCAATTAATTTTTTAATTGAAATCACGACAAAGATAGTATCATCATTCACAGTTTTAATTGGGCATACAAATATTTGATTAAAAAAATTAATTGATTTGATTTGAAAATTTCAATTAAATTTGTAATTAATTCAATTAAAAATACAATTGATGTTTATTGCAAACATGAATTATATCAATTATAAAATTTAATTGATGTTGATTAATTAATTACTTAGTTGAACTTTTTAATTAAATCATTTAAGCAATTAATTGAGGCTTGTTATCGACATCGATTACATTTTTTGGAACAATTAATTGTTTAATAAAAACCGTGAAAATTTGCACTAAGTTAATTGTGACGTAACTATTATCAATCACTTTCATAATTGATACAATCAATTAATTTTTTTAATTTAAAAATTTTCAATCATTGACCTAATTGACTTAATGTTTCTAGTTCGATTAAAAAGTTAATTGTATCAATTAATTGTTTAATTGAAAATGTTTTCAGCTTTAATTAACTTTTTAATTGAAAATATTTTGGCGATAGTTTTTTCTGTGTAGCCCTACCATTACGAGGGACGGAAGGTTTGTAAGGAATTTTTGTATACTTTTTTTAAATTAAGCGAAATATTTTTCTAAGAATATCGTTTTTATTTTAAATATTTTCATCTAGTAATTCTAGGAATTCTCTAAACTGTTGCCTTTATTTTTTACGTTGTTATTATTTTTCTAAACAATTCATAAATACGCAATTGCAATAAAATACAATTTCGAGAAAAAAATAAATAAATTTCATTCGAGGCCACAGATCACATTCGTTTTTTTGTTTTTACTGCATATCATTGTTTTATGCCATCTATAGGTATGATACTAGAATGGTCACTATCCTCACATCCAAATTGGCCAACTTGGTTGAATTCAATTTTTCAATGTCATCGTTTAACATATAAATTCACTTTCATTTGTGTTACTTTGGACCAAAAGTGCGATATGGCGATATGGAGTTGGCAGCTCCAACTGGTTTCCTCCCAATTAATGGCTTAAAGGTAAATACACACACACACACACATACCAGTGGCCACTCCATGCAACTATCTTCCATCTAGAAACCCAAAAAAAAACAGAAAAAAATAAACGCCACAATTGCAATGAAACCATGACACTACGATGAATTTAATACAGGAGAGGCTCGACTTGGATATCTACAATGAATACCATACAATATGGCTTGTTGGCTTATAGAGACTGGCTCATAAATGCACAAAAACACAACAACAACGACAGCAACAACAACAAAATTAAAACAGAATATAGCAATGGCCAACACTCTCAAATGAGAATGGGAAGAGAAACCCACAAAAACCGAATACAGAAGAACTCATAAAAATATTGTATTCCACAATATGAACATGAAAAATTCATTATTTTTCACTTAATTAAAAAAAATAAATGTCGAACATTGCACGTTTGTATGTATGTGTGTGTGTGTGCATGCATACACACCGCATACACCCATACATAAAATATGATTCCGAAATAACGAAATAATGGCATGGTAACTATTACCACAACGCGGTTGAAAATACAACAGTCAGAGACAGACAGACAGACAGACGGAGTATGGCAATAATAAACTCCAAAGCCACCAGATACAATCGACGTAAACCTCAGCCAATCGCCCTTCCATTGTAACCAAAATGGGCTTTTGGGCATTGCCAACTCTTTCACCTTTAAGTCGAATTTATTCTTTTGCCCTCGCATATATGCAGCATCCATTTATGACATTGTATTCGCCTCTTGAACAACAATGGCCATGGCCAAATAGTGTTGGCCAAATTGCAACCTTTAATGATCACATAACAATCGCCACTGGCATTTAACCAACTTGAGGGTCATCTTCATAAAAATAAATCCTTAAGTCAAAACTACAATACAATACAATTTACAATTCAAATGAAACGTTTTTTCAAACCAAATGCAGCCTTTTTTCAAATCAAGTGAAACCTTTTGCAAAGCAAATGAGAGAAGCAAACCGAAGTAATCCTTTTTCAAATCAAATGAAACTTTTTGCCATTCAAATGAAACCTTTTCAAACAAATTGCTTGCTTCTGTTCAAATTAAATTAATCCTTTTTCAAATCCAGAGAAACCTTTTTTTGAAATAAATAGATCCTTTTTTCAAATCAAAGAAATTCTTTTTCAAATCCAATGAAAGCTTTTAGCATCAAAATGAACCCTTTTAGCATCAAAATGAAACCTTTTCTCTAAACGAAACCGTGTAGAATATATTCCGAATTGGCGATTATAACCACCACCATAGGACAGTGTTACCGTCGTGCAACTTTAGTAGGGAATTTGACACTTTTCAAGCGGTGATGGTTAGGTTAGGTGGCAGCCCGAAGTATTAGGCTCATTTAGACTATTCAGTCCATTGTGATACCACATTGGTGAACTTCTCTCTTATCACTGAATGCTGCCCGATTCGATGTTAAGCTCAATGACAAGGGACCTCCTTTTTATAGCCGAGTCCGAACGGCGTTCCACATTGCAGTGAAACCACTTAGAGAAGCTTTGAAACCCTCAGAAATGTCACCAGCATAACTGAGGTGGGATAATCCACCGCTGAAAAACTTTTTGGTGTTCGGTCGAAGCAGGAATCGAACCCACGACCTTGTGTATGCAAGGCGGGCATGCTAACCATTACACCACGGTGGCTACCACCAAGCGGTGATACTTTTGTGCAACTAAATGTGATACTTTTTACTATTTTGTGCCACTTTTATGTCATTCTGTGTCACTTTTTAAGTAGATTTAGATTTATACTGCAATAGATTAGGTTCGATTAGGGATCTACAGTGCAAACCAATAATCGATTTTTCGACTTTTCGATTATTGACTTTTAATCAAAAGAAGGAGACGAGATAGACACATGGTGTCTTTGGCAAAAATGCTAAGGGTGGGCTCCTGAGTCGATATAGCCATGTCCGTCTGTCCGTGAACACATTTTGTAATCAAAATCTAGTCGTCTAAAGTCGGCCCCGCCCGACTTTAGACTTTCCTTACTTGTTTTTTGTTAATTTGTTTAATATATATAAAATTTTTAATATGTACGAAGTTTAAATGATTCTTTATTTCGCTTTTCCCAAATAATGAAAGACCCTTATAAATTCGAGGAAATTGAAAACGCAAAGGATTCAGTTCCACCAATTTCATATTTTATTTATTTCATTAAATTTTTTATATATAATTGAAAATTAAGAAGTAAATATTAAAGCTTTTCTCCACATTTATATACTTATCAATTCAAATCAAACCAATGAATATGAATACATAAAACGGTAAATCGATTTTTAATAATCAATATTATGAAGTAGTTAAAATGAATAAATCAAAAATCTAAAATCGATTTTGCGATTATTTTTTGGATTAATAATCGATTTCGATTTTTCCAGATTTTCATGTCAAAATTGGAATAATCGATTATTCGATTTATAGATCCCTAAATTCCATCAGAAATTCGCCATCATAACAGCCTTCTCAAACAGTATCAGAGAGAATAAAAACACAAGAGAACGAAACTGTGAAGCGAAACTGCGTCAGTAGGTGACAGTCATTGAGGTAAATTTCTCTAATATCAAATATCATACAGTTTGCGTCGTTGTCACCCAGTTCAGTTCTTTGCTTTGACTTTACGAAACGTAATGAAAATAGATTTTAAAACCTACTTTGTAGTAACAAATGTTCTTTTTTATAAATGTTTTCAAAACAGCGCTTCGACCGCAACGTCGGTAATAACAAAGCTGCAGGCATTGTGCGACATCTATACGTTTGACATTTGTTGTTTTTGTACAAGAGAAATTTTCATCCTCTTGTGTTTTTATTATCTCTGATAGTATGAACTTTCATGTAGCCAGAGGTATACCAACAGATTCTAGTTCCCCTGGAATATGTAAGGTAGTTCTTAGCCTTGCCAATTCATCCGATTCGCAGTTCCCCGGTAAGTTTCATATGGCCAGGCACCCATATTAGGTGAATATTGTACTGCTCAGTCATCTCGTTGAGAGATTTGCGGCAGTCGATTGCCTGTTTCGAATGAAGGAACACAGAGTCCAAAAATTTTATTGCAGGCTGACTGTCTGAGTATATATTAATGACAACATTTGTTGGAACATTACTTCTCAGCCAATTCGCCACCTCTCTTATTGCTAATATTTCACACTATAGCGATTAGGTAATCTTTTCGCTTTTCGAAGTTCCAGGTCTTTAGAATATACTCCGAAACCAATTTGCCAATCCAATTTGGAGCCATCAGTGTAGAAATCTATATAACGTTTATTCCCTAGGGTCTATATGCACCATGCCTCACTGTTGGGTATTAGAGTTTCAAACTTTTTGTCGAAATGTTGTTTCGCCAGAGTGTAATCCACAACGTTTGACACATATGACATTACTATGAGGACCGAACTGTGACCGTGCGTTGTTTCCAACGACAGCGATAGCTCACTCAATCGCACTCAACCCTTCTTGCCGCTGACTTTTTGGCCAATATGTCTAAGGGCAATAGATGCAGCATGACATTAAGGGAATCTGTTCCTGTCTTACTGAATGCGCCTGAGATACACAAGCATGTTATTCGCTGATGAAGTACATTAAAACCTCTCAGACACCTCGCTTATATTTGGGAGGTGTCCCCTTATTAGAGGTCAATTTTAAGGTGTCCGTCTGTCTATTGTAACCACGTTACAGCCTCCAATAATTTTGCTCGTATTTTATCTGTAGACAGGTGTCGTTCGAAGATGGGCTATATCGGGCCAGGTTTTGATATAGCCCCCCATAAAATCGATCCCCTATTTAGGGATTTTTCTGAAATTTGAAATCTAGAGGTTATTCAGGACCATAAATAGGTGTGCCGATGATGGTGTGTATCGGTCAATCGGTTTTGGTATTGCGTCCATATAGAACAATCTCCCGATTTGAGTTCTAGGTCTTCTAGAAACCACATCCGATTTTCCTGAGATTGGAAATCTAGAGTTGTTTTACAACAAAGCTATGTCGAATATTGTGTATATCGGTCCATATTTGGATATAGCCTCCATAATATACAATCTTCCGATTTGATTTCTTGAGCATATTGACGCTACACAGCTAAGGGTTTTAGGTTCGTAAAGAGAATATGTATGTCGAATTTGGCTTATACCGGTCCATGTTTGGATGTAGCCCCCATATAGTGCAGTTTCCCGCATTTTCTATCCGATTTCTTTGAAATTGAAAATATAAATGCATTTTAGGTACATAAAGAGATGTGACGAATTTGGCTTATATCGGCCCATTGTTGGTTGACATTTAGAACGATTTGAAGCCACAATTTTTTTTTCGAATTTAGTATAATTCGGTCCATGTTTTGATATAGCCCCCATATTGAGTTCTTGAGGAAATGGGAGCCGGCAGCCGGGTATAGAAGGAATTTTCGTCCGATTTGCTAAAAATTTAATACATTTGGGTTTTATGTTTTTTATTTAATCGATTTTTAATGACTTAAATCCCTTCAACCACAATTTTGGGTTATCAAATATTTTTCGCAAGTATTGCAATGAAATGTTTTTCACAATTTCTCTATTTTTAGTTATTATCACATACATACGGGTATACCTTTAACTGAAATTTGTCTATGTATACAAACATATACATATATAGGTATGCAAAAATTTAAAAACATATATTTCGTATCCCTAGATGATTTTGTTTTATTGTTGCAAAAAACAGCTTCAGCCATATTTTGTCTGGTGATTTTTGTAGATTACAAAAAAAGCGAAATAGCAAACGAGACAAGCAAAAAGTTAACAGATACCTATACATACACACTTTTGATTGTTTTAAATCACTTGGCCATATGTAAACTTGAAAGAGCACAGCATAGTACATAGGATCACTACGGCCATCCAACGAGCCAGCCGGCGAATAGTAAAAATCCTTTCGCTTTCAAGCATTAAAACGTCATGTTTTGCTGTAAACCTCAACTCTTTTTTTTATGACTCTAACAAGCAAACATCCCCGGCAAATCGAGTTGAAAAACAAAAAACGCAGCAAAACAAAACAAAACAGAGTATACACAGACTGAAAAAAGAGAAATTAGCAAAAAATTGTGAAAGAATGACTAAATCGCATTTGCAAATGGCGCGAAATGGACATTGTAGGGTACGAAACTATTTCAAAACGAGTGAAAAAAGAAATAGGAAAAGCATTTTTATTGTGAAATGGACAAACATTCGATTCGGACATCTATGGCAACTATGACCCATCATTGCAATCTCATGCCTTTGGAATTTGGGCCAACATTTATGGTTCTTGCCGACGATGAACACTAGGATCTAAAAAGTATGGATATCCTATTCAGATTGTAAGTGCATTTAATATATATTTTTTGCGGGTAAGGGTGCTCTGAGCGCCTGACAGTGCGTCCACCTGAGTGCCTGTAAACCCATTTCCTCCTTTCCTCGGAATATGAACTGCCTTCGCATTACTTTGATGTGGACCTCACGTCTATGGCCGTCTCCTTTTTGTCTGCGTCCAGACTAAAGCTTCCATTTCTCATCTCCTCACATTCATGTCAACCCTTTTCTTGTTTGTTCTTCAAAACGCTTTAGGTTAGGTTAGGTTAGGTGGCTCACTTAAACTATTCAGTCCATTGTGATACCACATTGGTGAACTTCTCTCTTATCACTGAGTGCTGCCTGATTCCATGCTAAGCTCAATGATAAGGGACCTCCTTTTTATAGCCGAGTCCGAATGGCGTTCCACATTGCAGTGAAACGACTTAGAGAAGTTTTGAGACCCTCAGAAATGTCACCAGCATTACTGAGGCGGGATAATCCACCGCTGAAAAACTTTTTGGTGTTCGGTCGAAGCAGGAATCGAACCCACGACCTTGTGTATGCAAGACGGGTATGCTAACCATTGCACCACGGTGGCTCCCTTCAAAACGCTTTACATCCTCCCAGTTCCTCTCACTTTGTACCATCTTGTGGATTATATTTCTCAGAGAGACATACCCAATTTCATCTTCATGTACTTTCCGCCATGCTGCCCATCGGCTACATATAATTTATGCTCGGCATCATCCGTGACCTCTTTTTTTCGTAAACGCAGTATCCTGAGCTGCATTTCCCCATACAGTACAGATACTTTCGAAAGTTGCCGTGACCAGAGATCATCAGAGTGATACGTCACTACCCCGCATCTTCTCTCTCGCCATAATTGTATGTCGGTTATAAGCCGGTGTGTCCATTTACTCTTTGTTTCGTTCCTGTCTTATATCCCTCGTCTCTTGTTAAATGTTCGCTATCAAGTTTGTCGTGCCTTGTTGTTTGACCTCGAAAACCTTTTTTCGCCCAATCGCCTGGGTTCGGCTTGTCTTGATACTGTTCTGTATACTGAAATGATTCTCAGAGCTGCCGTTTTAGAGCAGCTTTTTCGCTCTAGCTTGTCTCTGCAGGATCGACTCCTAGATCTTACATCCATAGAGGAGGAGTCATGTCCATGAGTATCCTTCTTCCGCTTGGAAGAGGACCACCTAGGTTTGCCATCAGCCTGCTCAGTCGCGACGTTATTATAGCAGTTTTTTTTCGTTGCGTACTCTATTCGCGTGGAGTGCGTTAATTTTGAGTGCAGTCTTAGTTCCAAGTACTTGATCTATGTCTATTTCTATAACCAGATGGCGTCTCGTTAGTAACCAGTCTTTCGCGCTTATCATGGCTTGGCGGAATTTGCGTTGTGCCTATTCAGTATTTCTTGTCATCAGTGTAGCCAACACGGTCCGGTACGGTCTGGCATGGGTATCTTTAGTATTTCGTCGTATTTTGTATTCCAGATATCCGGTCCAAGGATTCAGCCTTGAAGGGCACCTAAGTTTACTTCCATCCTTCTTGGGCCCTGTATAGTGTCACATATCAAACTTCGGTATTTAAGATAGTATTTCAATATTCTCGTTAAGTATTTCGGAATGTGAAATCTCGTCTCTACGGTGCATATTTCGACTGCCCATCTTAGACTGTTGAAAGCGTTCCTAATATCTAACGTCGCCAGTAGAATTATATATCTTGAGGAGTGGCGTCTAATACATTCTCAATGGATCTCAGTGTCGATATGCCAGGTGAATCTGTATGGTCTCTAGATAGCCTCGTCTTGGTTTGATGAGCCGTTCGAATAGTTTTTCAGCTGCGTCCTGCATGCTCAATGGTCTGTATGACGATGTTGACGCTTGGTCGCTTTTGCCCTTGCTGATCAGAACCAATCTTTCCAAGCATTAGTAGGTTAGGTTAGGTAAAGTGGCAAGCCGATATTTCAGGCTCACTTAGGCGATTCAGTCGATTGTTATACCACAGTAGTGGGAACTTCTCTCTTATCACTAATAAGGGACCTCATTTCATAGCCGAGTCCGAACGACGTTCCACATTGCGGTGAAACCATTTAGAGAAGCTTTGAAAAACTGAGAAATGTCACCCTCAATACTGAAAAACTTTTTGATGTTTTGTCGCAACTGGGACTGATCCTTTGAATGCACGACATGCTAACCAAAGCACCATGAGTTTGCAAGTAGGGTAGCGGGTCGCTTGATTGTTATCTCTTTAATGACCTCTGCGGATATGCAATCAGGTCCGGGTACCTTCTTCTCTTTGAGGGCTTTGGCGGCAGTTCCCCCCTGTTGTAAACACAGAGATGTTTGTGAGTGTTTCTACTTCATTCTCGTCTTCTCTGATCTCATGTTTTGGGAATAAAGTTGCCACGATGTTACTCTCGTGCATTCTCCATCTACCGAACTTCTCGCCTCCAGTTTTGTGCATGACTGTCTTATTTATCCTAGTCGCCTCTCTTGCTCTTACTGTAAACATTCCTTTGCCTTCTGTGTTCTGTCTCCATGTCACCGCTACCCCTGGTGTAGTGTCTCCTGGTCTTTACACAGTTACATCTGCATTCATCAATGTCGGTATTCCACCGGGATACTGTCTTGCTTTTTATTTGACATGGTCTTATTGCAACAGGTCTTTATTGTTGACATTGTATAAATGACGATTTGACTTGCGTCTCGTCTGATTAGATTGTCTTCCGTGTACCTGTCCAGTTCAAAGATTATGACACACTTTTTATAAAGAAACAAACACGAAAATCAATTCTTGAAGTTGAACATGAGTTTACGATTTACAGAAACAAAAACTTTGCCTATTTTCAGGCATCTCAGTTATCCATTTTTGAAGGAAAAAGTACTAAAACCTGCAGTAGTGGAGGTATTAGTTCGATGTTATGTTAAGCCATAGATTACATTCGTGATTTTAAAGCGATCGGGGAATTAATTAAAAAATGTCACAGCACGGAAAAAAGGTTGGCACAAATATGTAAAAATTGATCAAAATTTCTACAAAAGTGTTATTCCTTGTTTCTAACATTTGGTATACAAAGACTTTTGTGGTCTACTGTGTATAATTCAATATTATTATCAACTTTGATTATTTTCGTTTTGTTTGTTTGACAATGAAAACATCAACAAAGGTCTGGAATAATTGATATTGAATTGCTATTTTACTTTTTGTGGTATCGATATCCAAAATCATCATCACTTCTCCCAATTTTTTTCTAAAGCCAATCACTATAACATTGATAGAATCATTTGTTCTTTTGTTTGCTCGGTTTCACACATAGTAAATGAAAGTAAAAACGGACTATAGTTTACAATTCAACGAACATATGAATACATACATTATTTTTATATGTATAATATATACATACATATATTATATGAATTTGTTTTCATTTTAAATAAAAACAATAAACGATGCAAACTTGTACATGAATGGAAATTGTATAATACCTACATATATGTAAGAGCTCTTACAAAAAAAGCAAAGGAGTATTTTTATATTCTATACCCATGTAAAAAAAAACCACAAAAACTACGAGATAAGTTTAGTGAGCGAATGTGTGTATACACACATATGGAAATATATAATAAAATAACAACTTTTATACTTCTACTATCAGCTGTTAAAAAGTGAAATTTTTTTAGACAAATGCCGATTACTGTTTTTTGTTTGTTTTTATTTTATTATGTAGATATATCTGCAAGTTGTTTCAAAAGTATGCCAAACAATTTGAGTTTAATCATACCTAAAAGTATGCAATACAACATACATTACTATACATAACAGCATTTAAGAAAACACTCTAACTCATTGCGTTGGTCTTACCAACATGGTATTCAATAGACACTTTTCATAGAAAATAATTTTAAGGGGAAGTTGGATTTAAAATAAAAAAAAAAAACAAAACGTTGCGATAAAAATAATGAAGTATAAGCTTTAGTATAATAATTTTCACAATACAGGATTTTTCTTTATATATAAGCTTATTTTTTCACAAAATATAGCTCTATGTTATTTATTTTAATTAAATTTTACCCACATTCTTATTTCCGTTTTAATCAAAGTTTCTTTTTTTGTTTGTAAACCTTTTCGAGGTGGTATACATTGCTTCCATTTTGTTATCTTTACCATTTTTCCAGCAATGAAGAAAGCCTATCACAAAAATATGCAGCATACTTTAATGGCATCGTAAAATCAAAAATGATATTTCTCTTCTTAGCGAAAGACTGAGAACTAAACTTTTTCAATATTGCAAAACAAAACGGCTGATGCCGATATACGAAGTTTTCAACACTAGGGGAGGGGGGACACCATTGATTTTTCATAAATTTTAATGCACCATTAAACGTAAACAAAAACTTATTTATAGCAACAAAAAATAATAATAGCATCCATCGTCAGCAGCAGTAGCAACGTTGAAAGTAGCAATAATAACAAAAATAAGGCTATCGATAAGAGATGTGGGTTGCCACCCTCTCTCCCTTTGAAAAGGCTACAGGAAAGAGGTGACCAAAAAGGAAGCAAAACACCGGTAGTAGAGCACATAAAAATCTTTGTAATGTAAACTCTTATATTAGTTTTGTAATAATTTTATTTTTTCCAAAATAAAGCCTAAAAGTATACTATGGAAAACTGCACTCCAGAGCTCTTCAGACCTACATATATATGTGATATGATATAGGTTTACTATTATATTGTGTGTGGTGTGCGTCTGGTTCCGTATATCTTTCACTTACAAAAGCAGGCATCTTCCCGAAAGAATTGTAGGAACAAAGATTACTTCTTTTTACCAAAGACAAAAGGGAGCTAACAAGTCGATCGTCATACAGACCCTTGTGCATGCTGGACGCAGCTGGGAAACTATTGGAGGGGCTAATAAAATCTAAACAAGAGGGAATCTGTCAGATAGACAATATGAATTCAGACCCGGAAGATCGACACTACGAGTACTAAAGGAAGAAGTAAATAACGCACAATCATCAAGATATATCATCCTACTAGCGACTCTGGACATCAAAAACTCATTCAACAGCCTGAGATGGACAGGTGTTACACACACTCTGGAAAGTATATTCCGTATACCGAAATATCTAATGACGATCTTAAGAGATTACCTAAGGGACCGCATACTGATATACGAGACAACACAAGGGCCAAGAAAAAAGGAAATCACCACAGGTGCCGCACAGGCATCAATCCTAGGACCAGACCTGTGGAACGCAACGAACCACGCGATCTTAAGGATAGATATGCCAGACGACACATTCCTAGTAGCATACGCAGACGATAAACTGCGGTAATAAAAGCTAGAAAGACGGAAGAGGCCCTACGCAAACTAAGTCAAACGATGATACGAACGAAAACCTAGCTGGACTCACATGGACTACAGTTAGCCTGGGGGAAAAAACGGAATTATTAGTGCTGACAAGGCGACATTTGCCACCAGAAATAGAGTTGAATAAAAACGATGTAGTTCTAAGTACAAGACCGGCAATCATGTACTTGGGGCTAAGACTAGATACAAAACTAACGTACTTCAAACATATAGAGCATGCGACGGCAAAGTCTGTCACGATAACGGCAGCCGGCTTATGGCAAATATTGGAGGACCGCTCACAAGTAGAAGGAAAGTACTCACGGAGACAACAAGCAGCACTCCGCGTATATGGATCTGAAATCTGGTCGCCGACACTACAACGACAGACCCGAGCCAATAAACTTCTCAACAGCCCTGATGTTTACATCGGCGTACCGCACAATATCGGGAGAAGCCATACTAGCGATAGCGGCGATGGTCCCAATAGACCTTCAACCAACTGAGCGGAGGAAGATTTGTCATGCCAACCAACAGAGCGCGACAAATCCAACAGAAAACATCCAGCGAGAAACAATAGAGAAATGACAAGAGCGCTGGAGAAACGAAAGAAGAGACAGATGGACACATCATAACAGATATCCGAGTATGGCGAGACATAAAACACGGCGAAGTGAACTATTGCATAACCCAGATGCTATCTGACCACGGCTATTTTTGTAAATATTTGAACAATATGGGGAAATGCAGTACGAATACATGCATATACGAGAAAGAGGAAATTGTCGATGATGCTGAACACACCTTTTTCAAATATAGCCGATAGTGAGAAAGACTCACGAATGTGGAGAATGAGATCGGTTGTATATCCCCTAGAAATATAGTCAACAAAATTTTACTGAATGAAAGACACTGGGAGGTTGTAAGCCCATGAAAGACACTGGGAGGTTGTAAACCCATGTGGGTTTGCAACCTCCCACAATGGGAGTCTGGACGCAGACTGAGAAGAGATGGACATGATCCACCACAGGGTCCACCTCGAAGTAATGTGAAAGCTGTTCCGACGTGGAAAACATACCCTGGGATGAGGTAAGATGGGTTTAAGCAGGTATCGTCAACTGTGACGGAGTTCGGCACACGACATATGGACGCAGTGTCAGGTGCATAAAGCCTTATCCCATCCTCACCCGCAAAATTAAATTAAATTAAATTGATTAATTCATTTCTATTTTTTTATTTAATGTTTTAAAACACACCTGAAGTGGGGTTTCGAGCAAATGCAACTAATTAGGTTTCTTTAGTAGAAGGCCGTTTATAAAATTGTACTTTCATTGCCTCTTCCATCCAAAGGCCATCCACAATATTCGTGTATGGTATTCTTACTCTGCTGGATATTCACAAAAAAGCAGTATTACGGTTTTATTTTATGTCATAAAAATACGAAAGAGTGATGAAACTTTGCGCGCGCACAACAAAACTACATAACATTTACAATAAATTTTCGTTAAGGCCAAATTTTATGTAGTGTAAGAATTTTATGGCCTTTGAGTAAATACATGCGTAATAGTAATGACAAAGAAGATAGATGCCGATGAAAATGCATTGATTTGAAGACAACAAAGAGAAGAATAATTTTTCAGGTCACTTACTTTGGGCTATGAAAATCGGGTTAAATAAAACAAAGCATTAGGATGGACCGAATCTGGAAAGTTATATAGCCGATATCAAAATGTGGATTTAGCATATATGTTTTGAATATATCATCAGGATAACCCAGGGGGATATCACCGTTGAAAATCATTTTGATGTTTGGTCGAGGCAGGGCTTGAACCTCTCAAACCTCTGTATACAAATCAACGTTAACAATGTCCCAAGACAACTACAGACCCAATTGCTTCTCATTGCAAAACTCTTACTTTTCAAGTTTTTCATAATTATAAAATAATGCAGCATACATTCAGGGGCCATAGTCAACTAAATCAACTTTACAGCCGTAAATGCCTTGCCATGCCCCCACATTCATGTTTCCTACCATTTTATGGAGCAATTGTTTATCGTTTCTCGCCGTTTCCGTTGCTATTGCCATTGCCGTTTGTTGTAAACAAATTACAACATTAATTTTCATTTTACGAGGAAGGAAAGCGGTAATAATTTAAAACAATACAAATAACCACGTGCAGCCAGCCAGGCAACGTGAGCAATAGCAAACAACAACAGAAAATCGAAATGGAGGAGAAAAACACGCAGAAATATGCTCGTAAAGCGTAGCCCCACGTCATTATGAAACGAGCAGCCATAAGAAGGAATTCTCACAAAACAAAGCAATTCATACATCCAGAAACAACGACATCGGTGTCGATGCCGAGAGAGCTGAAACACAGGGAAAAAAACAACAGAAACAAAATTTTGGCTGTAGAAATATTTTTGTCTGACATTGAAAAATGGCCGGTCACGTTTTATGGCTCTGTTTTGTTTTTTAAGTTTTATTTCGAGTTTTATTGTTGGCTTTTTTTCGCGTAGATGATTTGTGCATGTATGGGTGTGTGTGTATATGTATGTGAAGTTGCGTTTAGTACTGCTTTTATTGGTGCTGCAACAGCCATAGATATCTGGATAACCCTTTTTTGTGTAGCAAACCAATTTTACTCTTCTCATATAAAGGTGAACAAAAAAACAAAACTTGCTCATAAGCAACCTAGCTGGTGATCAACGAATAAAATCCTCTACAAAATTCTCGCGACCCATGAGTACATGATATTTGAACTTCCCTGCTCCCCTTTCCAAAAAAGAAGGCACTTCACTGTAATGATGCATTCCATGGTTTGAGCCAGTATTTGGTATTAGGGGAAGGACGATGATATTGTTGCTGCTTTTAGAGTCTTCTTCCTCTTCATCTATTCCTTTAGCAACATATTTATTTTTGGTTTTTCCTCTGAACAACATTTTTAACCATTTTATTTTATTTATTTTTTCTTTTTCATTTTTTTCTTTTCATTTTATATATTCCTCATGTCGCTATGTATCTTGTACAGCAATGTTGTTTGTTTTATTTTTCATTTTCTGTTCTCCTCTTTCTCTCCCCCAACATTATTTCAATTTTGTTTTCGTTCATATCCTGTTTTTCGCGAGATTGAAAAGCGACCAAATGAACGTCACCACCACCCCAACGAAATTTTGAAGCGAAGAATATTGAAGTTGCACTCAGTCAGGCAATCAGCCGTACAACGAACGTTGAGGAGAAATAGAACCTAATCGTAAAAAAGTGAAAATATCGAAGGGCTAGATTCAAGCTAACTAAAGTTCGTTGCAACCATTTCTAAAGACCCAACGGGAAATTGGTGCAAATTGCCACTGATGGACCCATCGCAAAACTGGTACCGGAGCTCCAGTTAGTTGCTATAGTCGTATTTATTGATTCCCGTATTCGCTTGATATTAAAATCTTATTGGATCTACACATTTAGTGAAATAAAATTATCAGAATAACCTATTGTTCGACATATTTCAAAAGTTTTTTCATTTCGAATGCGATTCGGATGCCCAAAATGAAACAGATTTCTAAGAGTTTGGCCGAGAGTGGTTCCTGAGCACCTGTCTATGGGAAGCTCCTGCTAAAATTTTTTTATAGAAATAAAATTTTGACAAAATTTTCTATAGAAATAAAATGTTGGCAAAATTTTCTATAGAAATAAAATTTTTACAAAATTTTCTATAGAAATAAAATTTTGACAAAATTTTCTATAGAAATAAAATTGTGACAACATTTTCTATAGAAATACAATTTTGACAAAATTTTCTATAGAAATAAAATTTTGACAAAATTTTCTATAGAAATACAATTTTGACAAAATTTTCTATAGAAATAAAACTTTTACAAAATTTTCTATAGAAATAAAATTTTGACAAAATTTCCCATAGAAATAACATTTTTAAAAAATTTCCCATAGAAATAAAATTTTTAAAAAATTTTCCACAAAAATAAAATTTTGACAAAATTTTCTATAGAAATGAAATTTTAACACAATTTTCTATGAAAATAAAATTTTGAAAAAAAATTCTAAAGAAATACAATTTTGGCAAAATTTCCCATAGAAATAAAATTTTCAAAAAAATTTTCCACAGAAATAAAATTTTGACAAAATTTTCTATAGAAATAAAATTTTGACAAATTCGACACATTTACAATTCAAGGGATATTTCTATAGAAATGTAATTTTAACAAAATTTTCTATAGAAATAAAATTTTGACAAAATTTTCTATAGAAATAAAATTTTTACAAAATGTTCTATAGAAATAAAATTTTGACAAAATTTCCCATAGAAATAAAATTTTTAAAAAATTTTCCACAAAAATAAAATTTTGACAAAATTTCCCATAGAAATAAAATTTTTAAAAAATTTTCCATAAAAATAAAATTTTGAGAAAATTTTCTATAGAAATGAAATTTTAACACAATTTTCTATGAAAATAAAATTTTGACAAAATTTTCTATAGAAATAAAATTTTGCCAAAATTTTCTAAAGAAATAAAATTTTGGCAAAATTTCCCATAGAAATAAAATTTTCAAAAAAATTTTCCACAGAAATAAAATTTTTACAAAATTTTCTAAAGAAATAAAATTTTTACAAAATTTTCTAAAGAAATAAAATTTTGACAAAATTTCCCATAGAAATAAATTTTCAAAAAAATTTTCCACAGAAATAAAATTTTGACAAAATTTTCTATAGAAGTAAAATTCTGACAAATTCGACACATTTACAATTCAAGGGATATTTATACACCCAAAAAATTGTCTCTAATAAGAGATAGCATAAAAAATTGATCAAAAACTTCAAAATAAGGTCTCTTAATTTGGTAGATTTTTGGTAAAATTTTCTTTAAATTTTTGGTAGATTATTTTAGGCAAGGGTGGGCAGTATCCCAATTTTTTGCAAACTTTCAGTCGATACCCTCATTGCGGTTTGTGAAGTGAATAGTTTTTACCAATCAAACCCATAATCTTAACAGGAACTACGTTTAAAATGCGGTAAAAAATTAAATAATATTACAGTGTAAAATTAATTAGATTAGAAAGTGGCATAACCTGATAAAAAAGTGACATCGCTTCAAAACAGTACCAAATATTGGCTAGACCAAAGTTTAGATTCAATATTTGTTGACCAGCAATCACCACTAGGTTAGGTTAGGTTGCTGAATTTAACACTTCCCTCTCTGATGTTATCAATTCCATGACCATATATTTGTTGGTGGGAAAATATATTTTTTTATTCATGCAAATTTATAAAAATATATGGAAGTACACTGAATCAGTAAAACAAATGAATTGAAAACTACCCGAATGTAATCTCTCGATATTTGGCCAATAAACAAAAAATTTGTGTCGTTACCAATCATATGGACTATAAGTGATAATGATATTTTCTCTTATCTTCGTTCTCTCTTCTTTAGATTTGCCAAAAATATAAACGAACTTTCAACGGCAACAATGGCTCCACTGGCAAATTGTAATTTAAGTCATTACAGCTCTCATCATTAGGAGAACTACTCACACACATACCACCACTACTTTCACACATATAGTTGGCTGAATTATATTTATTTTTATGTTTTTGTTTATTGTTGTATTTCAAGTGTATGTATGTATGTATGTATGGACTCGTGCATAAATGTATTCCATTCCATTTTTATGTTTGGTTGGCCATTATTGGCATTTTGTGTTGCTGATGTTTTTGCTTTGTTGGTTGCTTGCTTGGTTGGTTGGTTGTTCAATGTTGCCAACATCGATAAATTTCGTTTGTTGTTGGTCTCCACTTGTATTGTTGTGGTACACGCACATACAAGCTATATGTTATTATTATCGTTGTTGTTGTTGTTTTTGTTTTCAATATACAATTTGATGTTTATTTTGCAACTTCCTTCCGCTCCCTCGCCCAGACCAGCCCAGCCTTCATTAATAGTTATTGGTTGTTTTCCTTCCACCCATTTTCTGTGTTGATTGTTATTCTTGGTGGCCATTAAAACGACGACAACAACGGACCAACCAACCATTCGCACTCCTTTACCACACCTGGAAAAACAACATCCTATATAGGGAAATAATGCAAACTTTACAATAAAAATTTTGTTTAAAATGCAGAAAACAAAATATATGCTTCATCATATAAATTAAATATAGAAACGTTACAATATTATCATACCTGTCCACACTAGCTTCCACAGCACAATAACAACCATCGCTAGACTTCATACAATCGAGTTTACATTCTGGCTGAAGCTACAATGTAGCACATAGTGTATCCTGTTGGAATGTGATAACCCAGTTAACATTATAGAATAAACAAATAACATAAAACAAAGATTTATAATGGGGTAGACATGTATTACGTGTCGAAATTATGTTATTCCAAAAAAAAACATTGCCTATTTTTAGGAGCAACCTGTTATGGCTTTTTGTTTTAGACCCCTACAAAAGGAATTATTTTTTTTATATTTTAATTTTATTATTGGAACTATGAGGGCAAAGAAGATTAAGGAACGTTATATACCAATCTATACACGCCTGACAAAACATATTTCGTTCCGGGCGAATGGAATTTTCCATAGTTTTCTGTATAAATCTGCCAGGGGTAACATAAATGACTCAATTTGGGTCAAAAATGTTAACTTCAAATATATTTCTTTTTTACCTCAAAAACTTAATTTAATTAAAAAATATTAACAATTAATTGTTAAAAAAAGAACATTTGTATAACAGCGATCAGGAGTGTGTTTTTATACATTATTTAAAATTATTTAACATTAAATTAAAAAAATACATAGACATAATTATATAAATTAATTTATATTATTTTTTTAATTTTAAATAAATAAACTCAAATCATTTAAATTTTAACTGAATTTTATATGTTTAACCCTCTAATGCCCCATTTTGTCTGCCAGTTGATAAAATAGTCCAGGTTTACGACATAAAAGCAAGAAAACGAAACAAGCAAACTCAATTCGGTAAAATCCAGTATATACTGCAAAGTCTTTTGTAGAGTTTTGGCTAAGTTTTGTTTTTATTTTACCCATTTTTATTGTATTTAGATGTGTTTTACTAAAACCTTCCCGTTTTATCGGAGACCGCCTAAAGGCGGGTTTGGGCAGTAGAGGGTTCAATTAACCTAAATAAAATCACATAAATTATAAAGGTTTAATTTAAATTACATTAAGTGCAACTAAATTAAAATAATATATATTTACTAAAATAAAATAACCAAAAAATTATGTCTTTATATTTTATATTATGTTAAATATTTTTTTTTATATTAATAACATTAAATTAAATTATACCTTAACATTATTAATTTTACTTAAATTAACTAAGTTAAATTGAGAAAAAATAATATAAATTAAAACAATCTTATCTATAAGGTTTGACACTACACTGAAAAAAATATTGACCTAATATGGAAGATTATGCAACTTAAATTTTATTATTTACGCAATGCTAAGGATAAAATTCTTTAAAATAATGACGTTTTAATAAAAAGAAAGTTTATAATCCTTGCATCAAAAAATTTTTTCATTATATTTAAGACACAAATCGTGAAATTTTGCGTCCCTCTGTTGAAGTTGTAGATCTTTGAAGTAAAGCAAATGTTCCTTAAAATAAAGAAAAACATTTTTAATTTAATGAAATCGTCTTTAACTCAACTGACATTAAGATAAAAAAGCTTCAAATATAGGCTAAGGCTTATTTTAAGAATTTGCATGTTTTGTTTAAAGTTTTTTTTAGCATTAAGAAAACTGTTTGTACTTTGATGTACTTGGCATATTTTGGATTTTGAAACTGGAATTTGTTTGTACATGAATACCTTTAATAATATATCGCAGAGTATAAAAATTCGATAAATGAGATCTGTATCCAATTTTAATTTTATCGATACTAGATTTAAAGCCAGGGAGGTCCGCACAAAAAGTCTTTATTTTAAAGAAGCCGCATCTTTGGCTCGGAATCAATACCAAAATCCTTAAAGGAAGGTCAAAATCTTTGGATCCAAGTAAACTTTTGTTTTTTTTGAGTGTACATCTCTGGAACCGACTTCTAAATAAACTGTAAATTTCCACCAACGCACAGTGCTACTGAAACGGCAAAAAATATGTGCTCCGATTTTTATTCTAATTTGTGTTTTTAATAGTCTATGATATTGAGGTTCGAATACAAAAAAAAATGCTATAATTGACTAGAGTTATTTTTAAAATTTTTTTTCGACATTTTGGTCGAAAATGGGTTAAATTACGTGGATGGTGTAAAAGAACGAATGATCCAAGTTTTGTTAAACATTTTGTGTAGGTATTGGTGGTGATTTTTGAACTTAAACAACAACAAAATAAATTTTAGCAAATTAAAATTTTGACCCAAAAAAGGAAAATTTACAAAGGATGCCAAAAAAATGATATCTCTCAATTTTGCTTTAACACTATTCTTTGGGTTAATTATAGAGTATATTATTGAATAAAACAAATAAAATTATGCTATTTTTTATAAGAAGTATTTTTTAAAAAAATTTAATTTCTTTCCCAAATGTCTTTAAATTATGTTTTATATTTTACTTTACGCTTAACTTATTATAGCAATTATTACAATTATCGATTTTTGTATTATTCAAATTAAATTCTATTCTAAAATTATAAGATTCCTATCGTAATGTATATGAATGCATATAAATAAATGAAATTATATAATAAAATTTACTTAAATAAAATTTAATGCAATTAAGCCACAATAAATTCAGCTAAACTAAATAAGATTAACAAAAAAATAAATACAATAATAAACCCAATTTTAATGACACAAATCACATATTACCAATATTCCTTCCATTAGTGATTTGATTGAATTTTAATAATATTAAATATAAATGTGTTTATTTGATTCATTTAAGTTTTTAATTATTTCAACATCAAATAAATTAATTGACCCAACTAAATTGTTAATTGTACATATACTACTTTTGTAATTGCACGCAGAGAAGGAATATGATCACCTCAACCATGTTTCGATGGCAAAATGTTATTTTTGGACGGTGTCCATGGAACATTTTTGTCGCAAAAATGTTGTTTTCTCGGCAAACATATACATGGTTGCCGAAGGCAGACATATGTTTTTTGAGAAAATAACATGGTTGCCGCAAACATGTTACATGTTCTCCGTCCAAAAAAAAACATTTTGCTCTCGAAACATGGTTGAGGTGATCATATTCCTTCTCTGGGTGTGGCAGTGGAATTTAATATTACCATTTTTATGATTGAAGCAAGTTCAATTAAAAATCCAATAGAAGAACTGATTTCGTGATTAGGTCACAAAAAATGTTTTCTGTGTATAAATAAATATCTTACTATTTATTTGAATCGGTCTACCGGACATTTGTGTCCTTACACTCGTTTTAAACGACATCCCATGACTGGTAAAAGACAATCAAGTTTTATTGTTGTGATTCTACAACCATTTTTTATTGGTGACTTTCAAACTTTATAAAATAAAAATATCTCGTCTATGTTCTCATTTCTCCCAATTCCCCTTCAAATGCAATACTGGGTTATGGACTCTCAGTAATGCAAATACATACACGCACACACACAAGCATACATAAGCATATTAGCCAAAGTAATAAGGAGTGGCATTTCAGTTTCATACAAACCTACATACATCGATACACATATAAAATACCATCCATATAACAATAAAGGATGGGTAATGTTATTAATATTAATAGTAATAATTGCCATAATTTATATTGATATTGCCAACCCTACCCCGGACAATGATAACAAATATCCATACATCACCTTCTCTTGCACATGCTAGAGATACTTGTGTAAAATTCATTTTTATTTATTTATTTAATATATATTGAGATTACATTTTAATTTATGGCACATGCAATATCATTATTTGCATTCCTAACAAGAACAAAAGCAACTATTTAGAAATTTATTAAATAATCTTAGTCCAGAGAAGCACTGATGATATAGAAAATGCTTTTAATGTAAATCAATTATATTTTTTTTTTTGTTTTGTACCTTCAACTATCAATTTTGCTAATTAAAATATTTATTTTCTTTTTGTTGTTTCTTTTTAGGTAAGTGTATTTAACTTGGTCTAAGGTAGACACATAAATACATATTTATTATGTAAGTATGCATTTGAAAATGTAATTAAATGAATTTCTAAATATTTACATAGTAAGCAGCAAAATTACATTGAAATCCTCTTGGCTAAGGACAACACATATATCCTTGTCAAAATATATAACCAGATTTACGAAGATTCAAAGCATGTCCCACAGGAGCTTAGAAAAAACAACCCTTAGAAGATGAGATGATATGATTTTTCAAGATTTAAAAAAAAACCTGTTTGTAATGAGAATTACTTATGGAAAAAAGGAATTTATGGATGCATCGAATGCGATATGGATTAAAATTAAAATATTTATGTATTATATAACTTAAAAACAACCACCACCAAAATATCAAAAAAATAAAATAGGGGTAGTTGAAAGGAAGATTTATTATCATTCCGCATATAGCACATCGTAACATTGGTTAGCCATCATCGGATCTATTCTCTGGAGCCACCGTGGTGCAATGGTTAGCATGCCCACCTTGCATACACAAGGTCGTGGGTTCGATTCCTGCTTCGACCGAACACCAAAAAGTTTTTCAGCGGTGAATTATCCCACCTCAGTAATGCTGGTGACATTTCTGAGGGTTTCAAAGCTTCTTTAAGTGGTTTCACTGCAATGTGGAACGCCGTTCGGACTCGGCTATAAAAAGGATGTCCCTTGTCATTAAGCTTAACATGGAATCGGGCAGCACTTAGTGATAAGAGAGAAGTTCACCAATGTGGTATCACAATGGACTGAATAGTCTAAGTGAGCCTGATACATCGGGCTGCCACCTAACCTAACCTATTCTCTGGATCCCTGATGTTGATTGGCCTCTAGGCCTGGTTCACGTGTACAAGAACTCTCATAGAAATAATCCGTAATTGGGATCACACCTACGATCCCCATATAGGTTATTCCCTTACTAAGGTCAAAATTCCATTTAGAAGTTAGCTTATACGAAGTGTTGCCAAGTTCATACTGATAGATCGAAACAAAATAGAAAATATAATAAAAAAATAATAATAAAGCAATGAACTATATTTGATTTCTGTTGTTATAAGACAAAATCAAGCATAACAATAGTTCTCATATCGAAAAAAAGAGAATGATTTATGATATTTTGATCATTTCCATAATCCATTTAAATCAAAGAAAAAAATATTTTTTTCATATTCTTTATTTGCAATCTATTTACAATGAAACAGAAATATTAAGCAAATGGATTAAAAATTACTATATAATTTAAAAAAAAAAAACACACATTTCAGTTAAAAATATTCCCACAAAAAAATAGGATCATAAAAATTCGTAGTATTTCGTCTCAATTACCTTGTAAATAAGGTCGCTCTACGTTTTTACAGACACACTTAGGCCATTATGAGGAGAATAAACATCTCTAATCTTTGGTAAAAAAAAAGTATTTCAACTTTATTACTTTTTTTTTGTCACCTAGGACGTTTTGAAGTGCGATTCGCATAATAAAAGATTGACTTTTCCCAGTATTTTTAATAATTACAATTTGCAGTTTCTTCAATAACTTTCAGTTCTCAAATTTTAATGAAATTTTCAGGGAAGATAGAAGCTAGAAAAAACTTTGTCATTTACATTTTTTGATATTCAGACTGGAACATTCCCTTGCCTTTCTTATGGATACGTGAAACATTTATCTTCTCTGATTTATAAAAACTTTCCAGGGAACTTAGGAAGAGCTTATGCAAATAATGCACAGTACTTAATTTCGCGATATCTGGTTTGGATATTTTAAAAATTTTTCCTCAGGTTTCTGCTTTTATTGAAAATGTTAGAAAATATGAACATCGATCAGTGTTTGTTTTATTATCTGGACGGAGAGGGAGAGAGAGACTTGTCCTTAAAAAAGACGGTTTTTCGACATACTAGAAATAGGAATTGGTTATGAGTTTAAAGAAAGGGTCCCTGATTTTTTGATATCTGATGAGGAGAGAGGGCCACCAATTGCCCAACTGTTTGTCTACTTAATTTCTCTGACATTCTTAAAACTTTTGGTATAGGTGAATGGTCTCAAAATAAAAAAATTTTAATTCAATTTGTTGATAATTTGAGGGGAAAACGCCGGGAATTTCAAAAAGATGGCACAAAAAGTGTCACTCTCTATAAAAGATGGCCCACTGAGTTTAAATAAGTGGCACACTTTTTTTATAAAAGAAAATTTACGAAACGCATTTTTATCAATATTTTTGTTAAACAGGAAATTAAAGAAGTGCGCTGGTCATGCTTTAAAAATATTGTAGCCCATTGGGTTGTTTGATAAGTGAAATTGTTGGAATTTGCTGTACACGATTTTTCGGAAATAATCTTTATAACCGTGGTGTCACTTTTTTGAAAATTTGCCATAGTTTTCAAAAGCTGATACTTTTGTGCAACTAAAAACCATTTTTTTTAAATGTTTGGTCCACCTTTTTGTCATGCTGCGCTCTTCTTTTAATTTCGTGTATACTCTAATATTTTGTATAAATATTGATCCAAAATCTTGTTATTTGACTATGCTACCAATAACATATATTAGAAATCACTTCTCCCTTTGCATACCATAGTGTTTTCAAGCCTACACGTGTTCCGTCTAAAACTATGCCATGAATGTTGTCTATAGTAGGTATATCGGGTTAATCCCCTGAACTGTAAAGTGCACAACCTTTTTTGCGTGTGACACTTAGTGTGCCACCTTTTAGAAATTCTCAGTGAGAACGCTGGTTATAGTTCTTGGACATACACCCAGAGAAGGAATATGATCACCTCAAACATGTTTTAAGAGCAAAATGTTATTTTTGGGTGGTGACCATGTAACATGGTTTTCGCAACCATGTTCTTTTCTTGGAAATCATGTATCTGATTTTGGCATGCAGGTTATATTTGACGAGAAAATAACATTTTAATGACAAACATGTTACATGGTCACCGTACAAAAATAACATTTTGCTCTTGAAACATGTTTGAGGTGATCATATTCCTTCTCTGCGTGTAGAGAGGCTCCGTATGTCGACATTAGTATTTAGGACCGACTGTGTTGAGTATCCATGAAACATATTGCTGATTATAGTGAAATCCCATGACTGTTCGTCCGTTCGTTTCTTAAATAACTTTAACTTTCGAATTCGAACTCAGGTTTGGAGCATGACATTGGAGTAAGATGCGTTACAGTTAATAATTTTCAATAATTTCTAAAAAAATCTCATTTGTAATAAAAAAGCGTGTGTGGCTTTTTAAAGCGGCGATATTTTTGTGCCACTAAATGTGATACTTTTCACATATTTGTGCCATTTTTTTAATTACGTTTATTTATACTGTACATTTTATACATTTTGATCCCAAATACCATTACGATTATGGATATAATCGAGTTTTGCAGTCGAAAACTAAATTCGAATGCAATTCTCCCCTTTATTCCATAATATTCTCAGAGCATAATTGTTCCGCCTCAAAATATGCAAAGAAAATTTTCTCTTGCAGATATACTGGGATAATCTTCTTTATATTAAATTTCAAGAAACGTTTCTAAATAAAATGGTTATAAATTGATTGATGGATTTGTGAAGGCCTAAGTTAAAAAGTTACTTCACATTTATGATATAAATCCATTTAATTGCAACTTTTTCTTCATAAAAAATGCGTCACTTTTTATGTCACTTTTTTAAAATGAGTGTGCCACCTTCTATTGCGAATGCCACTTTTCAGAATTTCCCAATGGTAAAGCTAATTTAGGTTTTACATAGAAATGGTATATTTCTAAACTATACTTTCAGGCGCCACATTAGGTCATTTAAAAACTCAACGAGCCGTCACAAAATGCATTAGTGAGCGAATTTCGATTCGTTGCTACGGCACCTAATACATCCACCGTGGTGCAATGGTTAGCATGCCCGCCTTGCCTACACAAGGTCGTAGGTTCGATTCCTGCTTCGACCGAACACCAAAAAGTTTTTCAGCGGTGGATTATCCCACCTCAGTAATGCTGGTGACATTTCTGAGGATTTCAAAGCTTCTCTAAGTGGTTTCACTGCAATGTGGAAGAGCCGTTCGGACTCGACTATAAAAAGGAGGTCCCTTGTCATTGAGTTTAACATGGAATCGGGCAGCACTCGGTGATAAGAGAGAAGTTCACCAATGTGGTATCACAATGGACTGAATAGTCTAAGTGAGCCTGATATATCGGGCTGCCACCTAACCTAACCCAACCTAATACTCGTACATCCGTAATCTGCGAAGATTTCAGGATCAAACTTACAAAATATTAAATTGAATGTACCGCCTGAAAATAGGTAAAAGAAATTACATTTAGTGCAAAAACCCAATTATCTCTTTGAATTTCTCAATCTCAAAGTGTGATTTTGAATGAAATGAAGATAAAATATCTCACTACTCTATAGAGAAAAAAGGCTTCATAAAAACAAGAAGCTTTTAGTAAAACATGCACAAAGACAATTTTTTAAATAGAATAAAACTTAGATTTTACCATATGGATTTTTCTTGTTTTTGTGTGATAAACCACCATATTTTAAATGGGACATTAGAGGGTTAATTGTTGCTTTTAGAGAAGATGACACTTTTTGTGCCACTTTTTTTTGAAATTCTCCAAACTAAAACCATCTGATTGCTCATTTAGAATTTTAGGAATCAGAATTGAACCATATCGCTTCGTACTTACACATTTTCGTACATAATCCCATATGTAATTTCTTCAACTGATGATGTTCTTTATTACGATTATCCGCTCCACTATGCAATCCACTATGAGACTTCAAAATTGCATCCTTTGCTTTGACCACCAAAAAAAAAAGAATTTACTTTTCCTTCAAAAATATTCCATAAAAAACGTAATAATCGAATTTCCCATTAAGTGAGCAATCTAAGTCATTTAAATCATGGCAATGTCCTCATTTCAAACATTAATCCAATCCAATTTGGTAAACTTTCAATGCTGTCCAAAGTTAACGCATAGCATAATTAGCAAATTGAAATATGCTGCGAGGGTGGGGGCGGTGGTGAGGCAAGTTTGCAATTTGAGCCATGGCAAATTGCACGAAAATGGCAAGAAGTGCAACATTTAATGAGGATATTGTCAAGGACAATACGGCATTTAGCGAACTCTCACACCGCTCAATCCCTCCCACAATTTGCTGATGTCCATCCTATTCTAGGGTATATTAAAAAGAATTTTCTGTATCCAAATTGGAAAATTCCTTACAGAAAATGCAATGTGCAATGAAAGCACACAGTCAAATGAGACATTGTGCAACATTTACCCTCCCCCCACTCTCCGCAACATGCATGCCCTGCATACACAATCATCATCATCATCGTCATCATGAAAATGAAGACTATCCAGATTGAAAAAAATGCCGCATTTAATTTTTAATTAAAGTCCAAACAAATTAAGGACATTCAAATGAAGATAAATTGCATTGAAAAGGTCACATTAACTTTAATGAAATTGAAAAGCGCTGAGAGTGGAGCTGATAAAAAACAACACCGACAACAACAACAACATTACCATCTGGAAAAGGATTGTCCTACGATGCTGGAGTAGATTGGATCATGAGGTGGGGTAGGGAGAAGGGGTAGATACAATGAAATGCTATAATATTTTGTTTTTAATTTAAATTTATGAAATATAAATTTTGAACAAAAGGTAATATCCACACACACACACACACACACAAATAAGCTCACACCAACACTGATGTAATGAGATCACTATACATCCACCATTCCTCCACACCATTCCCATATAGTGGTGTATAGGGGTAATATAGGAAAGGGTGGGGGGCTTATGGTGAGGTGTAGTGTGTAGCCACAAATTTCAATTACTCACAGGAAAATCGAGGGTATTGTTGTTGGCTTTATGGCATGGAAAAAGGGGAGCTAAAATGAAATCAAAGGAAAATAAGATGAAAACGGATGTGGAAAGGCAGGGACGGATGTAAGAGTAGAATCAGCATCAACGGCGGCAGCAGCAGCAGCAACGGCTACAGAAATAAATAATAATAATGGTTAAACATTCACACGAAAATAAAAACCAAAAGAGAAGAAACAAAAATAAAAAGCAACACTAAAGCCAACTCCCCAACCCAAAGGAAACCACCCCAGTTCATTACTGGCAATAGCAATACACACACACACCGAAATATATTCGACTTTAAGGGTGAGGTCAAAATGGGGGTTTTAGGTATCAGCCTGCCTGCCAATCTATCTTTCTTGAGTTGATAGATGGCAATTGAATTGGATCTTTAAATATTTGCCTTAAAAAAAAACAAAACGCGAAAATAAAATTTAAAACAGAATTTTAACTAAATTTTTAAATTTCCATAGGAAAATGTTAAAGATTTTTCTAAAGTAACATTCATTTAAGTCTCCTCTCCAATTTTCACACCACACAAAGAAAACTCCTATGGCATTTGGAAAGGGTCAGACAGTGAACAAGATTGAAATTTTGCTAGCTTAGAAGGTCCTGGATAAGAAATGGTCATTGGTTTAGACATTCTCACACCTTTTGGAAATTCATTCATCTGGCTCACACTTGAGTTTGACCTCCCCAAAAGCATGGCAATATGTTGACTCGGATGATGGCGTTCGTATTGGCCTGGCTAAAAACTCCACCCCATACCCCGATTGTTTATACTTGAGAATGCTGATACTTCGTCATAGGATATCCCCACACACACACACCCACCAATTAAGGCAAAATCAATAAAGACGCGCAAAAGAGAATAACGGAGAGTGTCTACTATTTCGGCTTTTCGGGGGCCTAGCTAGGCCTGCGATGACAAGTCAGAGTCAAAGAGAAAGTGCAAGCAGGTCCTTCAAGAAATTGCACACACAAAAATTCCAACAACAATGTCCACGACCACAGAAATTTCTATAAATATGCGAGAATATGCATGTGTGTGTGTGTGTGTGAGGAAAACGTAAACAACAACAGCATGCATTGAATTCAATGGACAAAAAGTTCCAATAGACAAAAGGAATTCTGCTGAACAAGAACTTGACTGGCCATACTGATGACGATGACGATGTCTGTGATGACGGCGAAAATTCGAAAAGCACACACAAGGATAATCACAACAAAAAACCTGAAAACCTAGAATACCAAAAACTAAAGCATACATACAGGCGAAAGCATACCAAACAACCACCATCGCTCACTTACACGGACATTTCAGTGGAGACAACACCACCGCACCACACACTCTCGTAGACATCTAGACATTTCTGCATTTTCAGCAGACGACGATGACAACCACGACCCAACAGTCAGCTACCGTAATAGCAAGACAGTGAAAAACTGACAAGGGAAAGCCCCACTCGAGGAAGAAGAAAAACCAAGAGAATAACAATAATAGCAATAACATAGGCAAATACAAACACAAAGCGGAAATGCTATTGAAAATGTTGGCACTCATACACACACACACGCACACACATAGATGCTCTTGGAGATTCTCTAGCACTCTCAAATACATTGAACCTGCATACACTGATAAACTTTAGCACTTTTACCCTTGATGCGGTTTTTGTTGTATATGCGGAAAAATTCAACAGCAAGTCTCTTCTGCTTTTTCTCTGCATCTATACTACAACAAAAAGCTAACATTGATGATTATGGCATTATTGTTGTTGTTGCTTTTGTTATTGTTGTTGTTGTTCTACAACTAGAAAAGAGTGAGAAATGAATTTTTGTCTGAGAATTATTGATTTTTGTCAGAGCTCTGCGTATGTGTCTGTGGCCGAGTGCGCAGTAAAATTTGCCAGCCATTCTCATACTCATACTCAATTCACCATCATATGCATGTGCATAGTATAATGCCAAGCATGTGTGTATTTCGACTATCTATGTATGTGTATTTGTGAGATTTTAGTGTCTTTTTCTTTGTCCTATACTTGAATATGGGGTCTGTGAGCTCTTACTTCGTTTGCCTAAAGCCACTGACATTGTCGCATATTTCCATCACTTGCTTTTGTCTCAGTATTCATAGTAGTCCTGGTTGTTGTTTTTTTATTTCTATATACATTTGCTGCTCCAGCTCCTCAGAGAGCTATAGAGAGTAAGGCAGAGAAAGAGAGTAAATTCTTAATATGTCTACAGATTGTTTTAGATTTACATGACTAAAGTTTTTGATTTTCTCCATACTTTCATGACTTTCTTTTGAGACTGAGTGCGTGTGTGTGTGTGATATTGCAAACCTTGTACTATGTGCGCATCGAGTATTTTGACATTGTCTCTTGAAATTCTAGAGACATCTGGGTATAAAAGTGTACAAGATGTCCATAGTAACTAAAAAGTAAGAATACTTTTACTACACTATCCTCTTGCTGTCTGTGTGCTGTGCCTCATGGCTTTCTCCACCTCATTGTAGTCGAGGGAATGGGGGTCAATCAAACAGGAAGGAAGAAACTTTATCAACTACACACAGAGTGAGAGAGAGCGAGAGAGAGAGAGAGAAAGTATGGGTATGAAGGATTGAAGTCCACGTACCAAAATTTCCACTTTTAGCTATACTCTTCTCTGTTGCTGACCGCGAATGACAGCCAACTGGAGAAAATAATGAAAGACATTTTCTTGGAAAAATTCTTTCTCGACGAAATTGTTTCCTATGGGCAAGAAGAAACCAAACGAAGCATATGTATATGTGGAGCTGGTGAAATCCACCAAACCCTATTGTCGTCATTGTCGTTTTGCAAAAAGGCGTTGTAATATTCCTAGGCAGCAGGCTGCAATTGCAACAGCAAAATCTATTGCAACGAAATGCAAAGGAGAAAAAAATCAATAGAAAATTAAAGTAAAACTTATTATACCAGAACAAAAACTTACGAAAGTAGGCAAAATGAGATTACACAAAAAAGAGAAAAAAAAAATCAGGAAAATTATAGGAGGGCAAATAAAAACCCAACTCCTGACAGCAAATAAAATCATGGCATGAAAGGACAAAGTAAAAAAATGTAATTCAAATATTTTTTGTGTTTGTACTAAGGGCCAATTAATTTCATATCAAATTCAAATTGAAATCTTATTAGATCCCATGAATAAGGACAAAGGAGAATGTTTCATTTCACTATACCTAACCTAAGGATGGAGAAACAGTGTTAATGTTGTGCCACTTTGTAGACAAATCGGACGCTGATTTTGTTCCACTAAATGCCATACTTTTGTATATTTTTCTGCTAACTCTAATTCATGCTATTCCATTTTGTTTCCATTAATTATTTTTTATACTGCATTTTTTTTTTTTTTGAATTTTGATCTCGTCTTGCCTTCAACAATAATCAAGTTTACTAGTTTGATGGTTAGCAGTTTAGTTTAATGGCGAGTGGACATAGGTATTGCCTGAAAGTATACACTTCATTTCCAGTTTTAAAGAGTGACATTTAGTACGCTGGAGATAAATTGATTACTACACCGAAAACAAAGTAAACTGTTTTATAGGAAGAATAAACTAACCCGTACGAAAATTGAACTAGGTTAGGTTAGGTTAGGTTAGATGGCAGCCTGATGTATCAGGCTCACTTAGACTATTCAGTCCATTGTGATACCACATTGGTGAACTTCTCTCTTATCACTGAGTGCTGCCCGATTCCATGTTAAGCTCAATGACAAGGCCGAGTCCGAAAGGCGTTCCACATTGCAGTGAAACCACTTAGAGAAGTTTTGAAACCCTCAAAAATGTCACCAGCATTACTGAGGTGGGATAATCCACCGCTGAAAAACTTTTTGGTGTTCGGTCGAAGCAGGAATCGAACCCACGACCTTGTGTATGCAAGGCGAGCATGCTAACCATTGCACCACGGTGGCTAAATTTTGCTACACATTTTGAGATTTCCCCAAAGCGTTGTTAAAACCAGAAAAATTTAATGCCCTGTTGTACTTTTTAACTGCAGTTCACGAATGTACATCCTCTCATAGAAGAAAAAATGAACTAAAAGTAAAGAAGAAAATCATTGGCGCCAAATCATCACCATTTTAACCATACAGTAGTTCATTCCTACTATTTTTGGAAATCGTACGAAAATCTTCGTTTGCTTTAGTTCATATTGAACTTATGTGTACGGTCATCGAACTTAATACTCACGTTTAGTTCATAAAATATTTGAGACATACTTAAAAAAACGAAAATTTCATTGGGCTTTGGAAAATTTCGCAAAAAGTAATAAAATTTAACTACTAACAAATATTTTTTTTTACAATAAAAATAAGTTAAATTTAGCGTTAGTTTAACTACGGAAATTTTTTTCTGTGTACACACAGAAAATTTTGTTATTTGATTCAATCACAAAATTAATCCAATTAATTTTTTAATTGCAATGTCTTCAATCACGAAAATGATAGCATCAATCACAGTTTTAATTGGGCAGCCAACAAAATACTTGATCAAAAAATTAATTGATTTCATTAGCAAATTTCAATTAATTTTTTAATTGATGTTGATTGCAAAATTCAATTATATTTTTGAATTAAGAACGCAAATATAATCACTGTTTAGTTTGATTAATTGTAATTGATTGTTTCAAACAATTTTTAATTGAAAACTTCCATAATTTTGTAATTGACTCAGTCTTTCGAGTTTGATTAAAAGGCTAATAGTATCCATTAATTTTTTAATTGAAAAAAATTTCAATTGAAATTGAACCAACGAAACTATTTCATTGATATAATGAAACATTTTCATTGCGACAATGAAAATATTCGTTAATAGTACGAAACGTTTCGTTGATAAAAATTTCGTAACATCAACGAATTCGTTAATCTAACGAAGTTTTTTCTACCAGTGTATTTTGGTGATATTTTTTCCGTATAGGTTCATTTAATTTCATTATTCTATATAAAAACGTATATAAATTAAATGGATTGGTATATTTTTCTTTATGAAAAATAGTGACACTTTTTATGCCACTCTTTGAGTGTGCTACTTTTTTCAGAAATTTACACCGAAAAGCTGAGAAATCAAACAGAAATGTGAAATATTTGCTTGGTTTTTTTTTTTATCAATTCAGATATAAATTAAAATTTATCTCCATTTAACAAAAGAAAAATCTATTCTTGAAATCACTATGATATCAGAAGGAAAAATGCGCTCAATGTAGTATTGGACACAGAACACATAATTATTTGTTAAAGCAAACCACTATGTCCATTTGGAGGTACAATAAAAGAAAATTATCACCCCATGAGAGATAATACTGGGTTTCCACAACATTGCTACTTTTTTACGAAGAATTTTTGGAAAGATAACCAAAATTATTGGTTAAGATGTCTTTTCACCAAATAAAATAAAATAATAATGGTATAGACATGAAATAATGCTGAAATTTAGAAATTTTCCAAGCCAAGTCATCCTGTGACTTTTCTATAAAGTGACACCAAAAGTGCCACACTAATCTTAAAACGATCCTTGTTTGCCTTTCATAGGAAATTATGATAAAAATATTTGCATACTTTTAGGCTACAAATATATCCGCTTAAAACACTGATACGGAAAGTATTAGAGGACCTAATAAATCGATTAAGGCATCGATCACATTCGTAATCTTAGTGGATTTACGTTACGAACTGAGTTCATATTTCAACTTATGAACATAAAGAAGCTTGAAGATCGAAGATATATCTGAACTTTGTTTACTCACAAAAGTACCGAAAATTGTACTAAAGTATTAATTTTATTTACCCAATTGCCAGATTTAACCTTTGTCGAAATGGTAGTAATTTTATTGCTATGTTAAATCGATTTATTTTGATTTTTCTTTGCTAGAAAGTATACATTTTTTGTCTCACGTTTTTTTAATAAATATGCTAGTTTTATTTCGATTGACTTTCTTGGAAATTCTCAGAAGTATCTTGAGTCATATATCCAAGGTGGGTATGCTAACCATTAAACTACAGGAAGATTTGTTTTACACACAAAAATAATAATTTTCTGATTCAGTCACGAAATTAATTGATCTAATTAGTTTTTTAATTGAAATGTCTTCAATCACAGAAATGATAGTATCAATAAAAGAGTTAATTGAAAGTCAATTAAAAAATTAATTGATTCAATTAAAAAATTAATAGATAGAAAGATTTTTATACCCTCCACCATAGGATGGGGGGTATATTAACTCTGTTATTCCGTTTGTAACACATCGAAATATTGCTCTAAGACCCCATAAAGTATATATATTCTGGGTCGTGGTGAAATTCTGAGTCGATCTGAGCATGTCCGTCCGCCCGTCTGTTGAAATCACGCTAACTTCCGAACGAAACAAGCTATCGACTTGAAACTTGTCACAAGCAGTTGTTATTGATGTAGGTAGGATGGTATTGAAAATGGGCCATATCGGTCCACTTTTACGTATAGCCCCATATAAACGGACCCCCAAATTTGGCTTGCAGGACCGCTAAGAGAAGCAAATTTCATCCGATCCGGCTGAAATTTGGTACAAGGTGTTAGTATATGATCTCTAACAACCATGCAAAAATTGGTCCACATCGGTCCCATATAAACCGATCTCACGATTTGGCTTTCGGAGCCTCTAAGAGAAGCAAATTTCATCCGATCCGGCTGAAATATGGTACATAGTGTTAGTATATGGTCTCTAACAACTATGCAAAAATTGGTCCACATCGGTCAATAATTATATATAGCCCCCATATAAACCGATCCCCCGATTTGGCTTGCCGAGCCTATAAGAGAAGCAAAATTCATCCAATCCGGCTGAAATTGGGTACATGGTGTTAGTATTTGGTCTCTACCAACTATGCAAAAATTGGTCCACATCGATCAATAATTATATATAGCCGCCATATAAACCGATCCCCCGATTTGGCTTGCGAAGCCTCTAAGAGAAGAAAATTTCATCCGATTCGGTTGAAATTTGGTACGTGATGTCAGTACATGATATTTAACAACCATGCCAAAAGTGATCCATATCAGTCCATAATCATATATAGCCCCCATATAAACCGATCCCGTGCAAAAGTCCATATTGATTCGTAATTATTTGTAGACTTACCTATACATTCCTTTTTTGTCTAATATATAACACGTATGGACTAACTCACAATTTAGAAAACGATCTTAAGAAGTTGTAAGATACCACAACCCAAGTAGTTCGATTGTGGATGACAGTCTTTCGTAGAAGTTTCTACGCAATCCATGGTGGAGGGTACATAAGATTCGGCCTGGCCGAACTTACGCCCTATATACTTGTTGTGATTTATTTTTGTTTCAATTTAAAAAATTTGTTGAATCAATTAAAAAATGAATATTTTTAAAAACTCAATTAAGATTTTGATTGAAAAAATGTTCGTGAAATTTTTTTCTGTGTACCTCCTTTGATATATATTTATATCCTTTGATATATATATATTTAATTCAATAATCACCTTATTGTGAATCACAATTCCATCCACAACCGTTGTGGCACTGTTTTCTTTAAAATTTTGTCATATTGTGTCACTTTTTAAAGAATCCCTTTTATGCCGCAAAATTTTTTTGATTAGTGTTATTTTGAATGCTATTCCTTTAAGCGGAAATATATACCGCCTAAAGGTATGCAAAACATTAATGAATATTTTTGATACTAACTAAATTCGGCTGCTCCCCAATTAAATGATTATAGAAAATTTATCTTTATAAACAATTTTGTCAAAATTTACATTTTATAGACAATTTCGTAGAAATTTTGTTTTTGTCGATAACTTTTAGAAAATTTCGTCAAAATCAAATTTTTATTGAAAATTTGACAATTCACTGTGATTCTTTTTTTTAATGGAGAAATAAAAAGAATTTCGTGTAAACCTGATTTATTATACTGAACCGATGGGGAGTTTCTTACCCAGGAGAAAGTCCCCAAATTTATGGAAATTTCCACCAAGTAACCAACTTTAAAATTTAGTCCTTATCAATGAAAAAATATCTCCAAATTGGGGAAAATCCCCAATACTGGCAACACTGATCACCAGTGCTCCGATCCTGGGTTAACGCCAGCACTTTTTTATTTATTTCATCAATTTTTCCTTGACTGGAAGGGATTATAATTTGTGATTAGTTCCTCTCAATTTGTTGTTGAAATATTTGCATAATTTCAGGCGCTCAATTTTTTTTTTTTTCAAAAACATCACTACTATCACATTCTTTAATGCATAATATTTAGGTTTGATTGTGGCCATTTCTACCGATTAGATTTATTTAGAATTTTTAAATAGATTTTTAGATTATTGTAGAATTTCTGTAGCCTACAACCACATCTAACCTAACCCAATTTTGGGCTTAGATCTAGCATTATTTGACAATTCTATATAATGAATCAATTTAATTTCTATTTTTGTTTAATGAGAAAGCGTGCCATTTTTTTATAAAAGGAAAATGTCAATTTTTATTATGAAGGAAACCTTTTATCACACCTTTTAAATGTCCTCAATTCTATTTGCCTTCCCTGTGTTATTATACCCAATAAAATGTTTCCATTTATTTCATCAAATTTTGCAGTAACTTCTTGATTTGAAGGGAAGAACATGTGTGATTACTTGCTCTCAATTGTTTGCATACTTTCAGGCGCCCAATTTTTTGCAATATTCCACGACTTTAATTTAGTTTCCAAGAATCACGTTTTGTTTTAATATAAAATATTTACTATCTATTTGATTGTGGCCATTTAAGACGATTTGATTTATTCAGAGCTTATTTTAAATAGATCTTTACATTCTTGTAGATTATCTGTAGGAGATTTAAACAGAATATATCAGCTTTGTTAAATAATCGTTTTCAATTAAATATTTGCAGTTTAGATTATTGTAGATTAAGTGTAGAAGCTTGATATGCCTAATGCAGGATATACCGGCTTCCTGGCCTGGCCACAAGGCTCTGTTAAATATTGCGAATATTTCAAATATTTTCCAATTAAATTCATTGCTTCCTCGCATCTCATACATATTAAAACATTTCCTTATAAATAAAATAAAAATTTAATAAAATCTCATCATCAGATAATTTTATTTAAATTGTTGCCTCTTTTGAATCATTTCATTTCATAGGATTTTTTTTTTTGTTTGTATCACTTCACAGTTGTTTGAACCAGATCGAAAACTTTTCATCTGGAAAGAAAATCCTTTCAAGTTTATTGACCTCAATCTTGAGTTTTCTTGTTTTGTTTATCGACGTGTGTATGGGTGTGCATGGCCTTCTATTCACAAAGATGGTGAGGGGGGGAAGGGGTGAAGAGGGTCAAAAGTTAATCTGTAATCTATATTTATTTCCAAAACTGGGGGAAAAACCCCAAACAAAAACAATATTTATTGCAAACAAATAAAGCAAGGACATGCCATAACAGACCACGATAAAAAAAGGATCTGAAGGATGTGAAAACAACATCAACATAAAGAAAATGAATTTGCCTTTTTTGTGTTGTTGTTAAGAAATTGAAAAACTTTCTATTTTTATCACAGCCTTTGTTGTAGTACGGCAGGGCATGGTTGGTCGGTCGGTTGGTTGCTCCTTCACATTCATTCATTCATTCACATTCATCCATTCATTACTGTGACTTTTGCCAGAGTAGGAGTGAGCAAAGAAAAAACACAGAACTCAAACAGGTATTTAAGATTTTTTTCTTATTTTTATGGACAATTTTTGTTTTTGCATGGCAATACGTACGGCTATCCTGCTGTTGAACTTGGGAATTCCCTCAATGCCAGATGTTAGACGGCATTGTTAGACAAGGCAACAAGGATAAGGACCAAAACGAAAACGTCGTCGATGAAGGTTTCGAATTTCACCCGAGATGCCAAGTGAGTAGGAAGGGTCCATAATATCTATTCGTATGAATGTGTAAATGAAATTCTGTTGCTGATGCAAAAGTATCACTTCCGTTATGGGCCAGACAGAGAGTTTTTCCACCAAGCAGAAAAAAGCAACAGAGTATAGCTAGACACCAGTATTCCCCAGCTTTGGATGTTTTCTTTTTTTTTCGTTGTGTTTTTTTTTCGTCATTCACATCTCCCTAAAGTCAATGCCATTGAATGGAAGGGAAAAAAAGCAAAAGTTGCGTAGCAATAATATGCCAAATCATAGGGAAAATAACAAGTCAAATGGGGGAGAAAAACCCCAAGCAGCTAGAGGAGAAAACATCCAAATGGCACAAAAAACACCGGGAAGCCAGTGTACGGCATCCAAGAATCGGGACATGAGCATGGCTCCTAACTATGGACAATTCGAGTTCATGTTTTGCAAGCATGAAAAGGAAATGAATACAAATTGCAAGTTGAACTAGCGCGCACACACACGCACATGAAAACGCCTCCCTGTTCTATTCATTCATTTGTTAGCTTTGCCGGTTGTGTTGCATATTATTAGGCGTGTTTTATTTATATGTTAAGCATTGTCGAGTTGTAGGCAAATTTTTGAAACTTTAATTATTTGAATTGAATTAAATTTCTTTTCATTTCATTCTATTTTGCTTCATTTATATCAATTAAATCGTTCAATTTAATTTCATTTCATTTAATTAAATTAATTTTATTTGATTTTATTGCATAACTTTTTTTATTTCATTTTATTATTTTAAATTTAATTTGTTTTATTTATAATAATAATATCATAATTTATTATGGTTTAAAATTTTTAATAAATAATTTAATTAAATTAATACTTCTTAAATTACGTTTTGAATTGAAACTTTAATTATTTAAATTTAATTTCAGTCCAGTTCATTCCATATTCCATTATATAAATTATTTCGTTCAATTTATTTTTATTTTATTTTATTATAATTAAATTTAATTTAATACCCTTTTTATATAATAATTTATTATGATTTAAATTTTTTAATAAATAATTTAATTTAATTAATTCTTCTTAAATTACATTTCAAAATATATGCAAAAAATGCGACTATTGTATGATTATCTAAACCGTTAACGCAAACACCTACAGCATTTTATTATTCTTCTCAGAAAACACAAGGATCCTTTACCAAGTTTCCGTATTCTTCTTTGAACTTGCACTTGTACCGTTGTATGCGTATGTATGGGTTCGTGCTTGATGAAAGAAAAACACTCCGTTTTTCTTTAACGCCTCCACATTTGTTTTGTCTCCGAGATTCTTGGCAAGAAGACATTGAGTTTTTCTGGCTTTTAAGTGTGCTTTCCAGACACCCAGTATGTGAAGTCTGCGAAAGAAAACATCATCTTCGCACTTTGCACTGGGAGAAGAGGTAAAGGAAAAACCTACCAAGCAAACACAACACAAAGTTCTTTGATACAAAAGAAACGGAATCCTACTTAACCAGGAGAACTGTTGACATTATGAACTTGAACAGCAACCCCAAGGAGACCATATCAGCGCTTTCACATGACCTTATATGGTTCACTGTTGCTTCTGTTTACTTTCTTTCTGATCGAAATCGAGTAAACAAATATAAGTGAAAATATTTCCCAAAATGTATATGTGTTTGTAAGGATGTGAATGTGTGTGTGTGTGTGTGTATGGGAGAATAATAAGTATAACAGCAATACTTAAAGTTTTTCTTCATAACTCACAGAAGAGAAAAGATATCTGATATCTGTTAGTCCGTCAGTCAACCAGGCATCGTCATCATCATCATCATCCGGTAGATGTTGTGATTTCGCTTGGGAAAAAGAAAATGCGGTATCCAAACAAAAATATTGTTTCATTTCATGACATTTCCTGGAAAACAGACAACACTTTCATTGTTAGCAAGGCTAGACACCAGTTTAGACAACAAAAAACTGAAACCAGGGAAAAAAAGATGGTTTTATGTAAGGGACTTTAAAGACACTTATGAATCACCATAGTACGAGCATAGGTTAACCCTTAAGATTACGAGAGTTAATCCAAAGATTAATTGTTTTAAATTAATTGAGATTAATTTAAAAATTATTTTTTAAAACAAAAAAATTACAAAAAAAAAAATTAAAAATAATGTTTTCCCTTAATTTTGTATAGATTAGTTTGCATAATTTTTAGTCTTAAGTCAATATTATTTCAGTTGACCATCCACGTCTTTGCTGAAATTTCGAAATTATTTTTTCTTTTTGTATAATTAAAAATTTTGTTATAAAATACAAAATTCATATCATTGCAATGGAATTTAAAAAATGTTACTAAAGTTTCATTAAATTAAAATTAATATTAAAATTTAAATAAAATTAAAATTATTTATTTTTTGTTTTTTTTTTTTTTATTTTTTATTTTCTTTATTAAATTTTTAACATTTCAAGTGGTAGTTACAATTCATTTTATGGGATTTCTATTTCATATTACATGATATCCAGCGAAGCCATTGAAGGCTTGTCTGCCGGGAAGAATTTTGTTTCGCTTCAGTTCATTCGTATAGTAATAGCTTCGTTGCGAAATTAACAATTCATCCTTCATCTTCGTTTTAAGCTGTCGGTCATCTCGAAGGGATATAATCTCATGTGAAAAGGTGTTTAAAGGGTGATACGGTCAAAATTTGGTCAATATAAACTTGACGTATTTCTTTCAATTTTGCATTTAAAAAACCTGAACACCCCTCATTTTGAAGGTGCGTGTGTGTAGAATGTTGCTCCTATTTTGATTTTGGAATTCACTCTTCAGTTGTCAAAATGCCGTCCAAGCAAGAAGAGCAGCGTATCAAAATTTTGCTCGCGCATCGCGAAAATCCGAGCTACTCGCACGCAAAGCTGGCAAAATCGCTAAAAGTTGCAAAATCAACCGTTACAAATGTAATTAAAGTGTTTGGGGAACGTTTGTCGACAGCCAGGAAGTCTGGATCGGGGGGAAATCGAAAACCGGAAGCCGCTGAGATGACAAAGTGAGTTGCCGGTAGTTTCAAGCAAAACCCCAACCTCTCTCTCCGAGATGCCGCAAATAAGCTGGGTGTATCGTCTACAACCGTGCATCGAGCCAAAAAACGAGCCGGACTATCGACTTACAAGAAGGTAGTGACTCCAAATCGCAATGATAAACAAAATACGACGGCCAAAGCGGAGGCTGTACACGACGATGCTGACGAAGTTTGACTGCGTGGTAATGGACGACGAAACCTACGTCAAAGCCGACTACAAGCAGCTTCCGGGACAGGAGTTTTATACGGCAAAAGGAAGGGGAAATGTAGCAGATATTTTCAAGCACATAAAACTGTCAAAGTTCGCAAAGAAATATCTGGTTTGGCAAGCCATCTGTACCTGTGGCTTGAAAAGCAGCATTTTCATAGCTTCCGGGACTGTCATCCAAGAAATTTACGTGAAAGAGTGTTTGAATAAACGTCTGCTGCCTTTCCTGAAGAAACACGGTTGTTCCGTACTGTTTTGGCCGGATTTGGCATCTTGCCATTACGGTAAAAAGGCCATGGAGTGGTACGCCGCAAACAACGTGCAGGTGGTTCCCAAGGACAAGAACCCTCCCAACACGCCAGAGCTCCGCCCAATTGAGAAATACTGGGCTATTGTCAAGCGGAACCTAAAGAAGACCAAAAAAAACTGCTAAGGACGAGCAGCAGTTCAAGGCAAACTGGCTTTCTGCGGCGAAGAAGGTGGACAAGGTGGCTGTACAAAATCTGATGGCAGGTGTCAAGCGTGAGGCCCGGCAATTCGGATTTGGAAAAGCGAAAGCCTAACTGAATATTTTTCCTGAATTTTATACTAATTGAACTTGAAAAAGAAATTTATTTTGATTTTTTAAATAAACGATTTCACCGATTTACACGCGTTTTCCCTTGACCAAATTTTGACCGTATCACCCTTTAATACCGTTGGTAATTGTACTTGGAGGGAATTTCGTTCATAATTATTTTTAAATGCAGGAACTTTGTATTTAAAATTACAATTAAAATTTAAAATTTAAATTTGAAATTAAAATTCGATATTCGATATTCTAATCGAAAACCAAAATTAAAACTAATACTAAATGAATGTAAATGTAAAAGTAAATAAATATAAATTGAAAATAAATAAATAATTAATTTTCTTATTTCTAAAGACCTTTAAAATATCAACAATAGATTTGACTTTCAAATTTGTTTCTTTCCCCTTGTTTTATTCTGTTTTTTCTTTTTTTTGTTCTAGTGTTTTATAAAAAAAATTTTTACAAATTCATCATAGAATTTTTGTTTACGATGAAAACATTATGTAAAGATTCCAAAGTGCGTCCTTGATAACACACACACACACACACCCACACAACCATTGAGATAACAGGAAAGGTTACGTGGAGGTCAATTGATGTTTTAAGCAAGCCATGTTACTCCCACTGAAAACGAAGAAAACAACATTGACTCCTAAAACCACCAGGCCCTGCCGCTACCATTAAAATGCTTCAACTACCTATGAAAGTGGCAAAGCAAAACATGGCAAATTCAAGGTCAAATTTATGAGAATTTCCGCCCCCTCCCCCACCATTTTGAATGTGATGATTGTTGTATTGTTCAACAATGCATTCCATGTACATCCCAACCGGAAGGGGTTAAGTTTTCAAACATAATTCATGAGTGGCATCCATAAAACATGGTGCATCAACCGCAAGGTTATGTGTGCGTGTGTGTGAGAGTGTTTGTGAAAATGTTTCACTTTCTGTGGCATAAAGTCAACATCGCTAGTTGGAGCTATTCAGCATGGTGGGATGGCAAGCTAAAATCTATAAACGATGTGGCTAGGTATGAATGGCGTGTCATTTCCTGCATGGAGTAATACAATTACAAATACATTTCCGTATCCGTTTCAAATGTTAACGCAAAAAACGTAAACGATTGCTGTTCGTGATTTTCACTCGCGATTCTGAAATTCATTTCCATTATGGAGAAATGGCTGCTTATTTTTTTTTTTGTTTTTTAGTTTTCTCTGTTGTCCACCAGACCCGATTTAGTTAGCAATATGGGTCGAATCCATAGACATTCCTGGCAACATCACAACACAACCGGCCACTGGGTATTTTCATTTGTTTTTAGACCGCCATCACATGTCATCCATCGTTTGGAGCACTTGTAGCATCCGCATTGGACTGCGTTGTAACGTTGATGTTGCATACACATGGCACGCGAGATTCGTGATGCATAAAAAACCGTATTGAAATGAGGAGCATTCGACACTGCAATAGGACCAAGTTTTTCCAATGTTTATGGTTCTTTCACTGCCACAGTTTTTGGGGGGCTAAAAACCATGTGCCAATGCAGTCTAGTCTGGCAATAGTGAGTGTGAAAAAGAGTAGTGGAGTCTTTGGTTGTATTTTTTTTACGGATTCGTTGTCGTTCTTGGGATTCCTAAAATTTCTCTGTGCATTCCAACTTTTTTTGGCTATTGCCGCTGCATGGTATGTCAGCAACAATCGAAATCGCATGGTGTTGCATGTACATAGGATCATTCTTTTTGCTTTTTTTATTATTATTGCATTCACATATGCAATGTTGCTTTTTTTCTCGCAGCCTGCCACATTCAAATGTAAACCGTGCTTTTTCATTGATGTTGGGTTGGATATTTCTGTTTTCGCATAGTTTGCAATAGAAGTTTTCACATGGCAGCGACCTATATTTTATGAATGGCTACATATACTATGGCAGCAGCAACACTCAACTGATTGTCTATCCATCCGTTTCTTCATACGTCTGCCTGTCCGTCCGTCCATGTGTTGAGTTGTCTCTTGGTGAGGCTAGTGTTTACTTATATGCGTTATTGTTATCAGCATACATGTTGTCTGTCTCTCTGTCTGTCTTTTTCATAGTGGGAAACCCCTCTCATACTATTCGTTATGATGCTGTGTATTACTACACTACTACTAATACTCCCGTATTGCTCACCCAACTCGCTCACTCTATTTGCCTTTACGCCACCGACTATTTAATACGAATATAACGGCAGCAACAACGATAACAACAACAGTACTTCAACATCATCATCATAGTTTTTATTCAGTTTTATGTGTTATCCTCCTCATCGTCATAGTAGTTATCGTTGTCATACGTACAACAACCTGTTGTATCAGGAACTATTTAACAACTGCAGGATTTAAATGCCATTCGTGTCGTTTATTTTCCTTTTTTTTACAATACCACAAAAACCAAATATACAAAAAAACACATAGACATCGCATAAACATGAGAGGATGAGAAACAGTAAAATATTGCAAAAGAGTAAAAAAAATATCAATGATAGAGAGCTGGTGCAGTTAGAGCATTTCAAGGATTTTCAATTAGTCACGTTAGGCTGAAGAGATGATGAGAAAAATGAGATTTTTGTAGCATAGTTTTAGGAGTCACTTAAAATAAAATATGCATGCCAAATGAAACATAGTCGGAGAATTGAATATTGAATTTATGTAAAAGTACAATATTTTTTTTTTAGTACTGTATGCAAAAATTGTATGAGCTATCCAGAACATCTTTGTTTTATCTAGAACATCTCATCATTGCAAAACTGACCAGTGTTGCCAAGTAGAATTTTCGTGTTTATAAATGAAATGAAATGTAATAAATTGTCATCAATAATTTGCCAGTACAAATAATTGTTTCTATTTGAAAAATATACACCGAAAAAAAATGAACCCACCAGAAAGAAAAATTTTTTTAGTTAATTTTAGAAAAATTAGGTTTATATTAATTTATTTTCACTTGTTTAAGAAAATTATGTAGTTTGAAGGAAAAAAAATAGGAATTCAAAATTGCAAGAATGCCTTTAGTACACAGAACAAAAAATTACGAAAATTTTTCCAAATAAAATCTTAATTGAGTTTTAAAAAATATTCAATTAAAAATTTAATTGATTCAACAAATTTTTTAATTGAAATAAAAATCAATCACACAAATTAATAGTATCAATTAAGTTTTTAATTGGATCAATTAATTTTTTAATTGACTGTCAATTATGTTTTTGATTGATACTATCATTTCTGTGAGTGAAGACATTTGTATTAAAAAATTAATTGGATCAATTAATTTCGTGATTGAATCAGAAAAATATTTTTTTGTGTGTACCATACCAAGTTCAAGATGGGCGCATTTTTAGTAAAATTTACAAAATGTAAAGAAACAATTAACTACTTTGTTGAGAAGTACAAATTTAGTAAATCGTTATCTTCATGTCCAATTAGCTCGCATTTAAAATTGTAATTAGTGTAAAGTAATTGATTTGGACGAAAAACCAGCCTGCGTTGATACCAGGCTAACATAAAAAATACGTTATGCTTAATTTTTGTATAATTTTTCCCGTGTTTTAGTTCATTTAACTAAAGTACGCAAAAATTTATTAGAGTAAAAAAATGCTTCTCCAAACGTTATAATTCCATGAACTAAAATAAAGTTAAATTGGCTTTAGTGGAAAAGAGGGTCCACCCAGAGAAGGAATATGATCACCTCAAACATGTTTCAAGAGAAAAATGTTATTTTTGGATGGTGACCATGTAATATGTTTGTCGCAACCATGTTCTTTTCTCGGAAATTATGTATCTGATCTCGGAAAGCATGTTATGTTTGGCGAGAAAAGAACATTTTTGCGACAAAAATGTTACATGGTCACCATCCAAAAATAACATTTTACTCTTGGAACATGTTTGAGGTGATCATATTCCTTCTCTGTGTGTCCACTTGATTTTGAGTGTATGCATTGGAATTGGGGAATTTCACTTGTTTTCAGCCTTCGTACTTCAACAGCCGATGCCAGTGTTTCGAAATTTTGTACATGTTCTGGTTAAACGGGGTTTCTGTGTTTTCTTTTAGCCTCTCACGGCCTTGTTATCCAGTACTAAAAGAAAACAAGCTTTATACTATTTAATTAATTTATGTATGTATGTTTTATACATACATATTTAATCTACATAGTATATTTATAGATAATATATTTAATCTACTGAGTAAACTATACAGAGAAAAGTCCTTGTTTAGACCGATGAAAAATTGGAAATTTCTCCAGACCAATGCAATTTTCCTTATTCCAAGTGTTTCTCAAAAATGTTATGAAATTAATCAAACTCAATGGTCGTAGGAATAAGTAAAAAAAAATTGGTACAATATAGGGATGGTATAAATGGTTGTGATTTGGTGCCAATGACAAAGTACGACAAGTATTTGTTAAAAAAAAAATGTATTATTTTCTTACTTTTAAATGTATTCTTTTCTTAGGGCGTTTTCGTTTCGCAAAACATATGTTGCCCTACTTTTTCCCTCAATACATTTTCACTCAAATGAAAGTGTCTTTCCAAAGTTATTATTAATTCATAATATTGTGATGGATACAGGATCCAAAATCTATGACAGTGTCCTTCGTATTTGGCAATCAATTTCGAGAATGTTGCACCTTTTTTCCCAATCGAAATCGCCATTAGTTTTAAATTTTTTAAATTAAAAATATTTATAGCAATGAAACCATGAATTGAATAAAAAATTTCTTCAAACATTTCCTACATTATATGAAAGGAGGCCTTACAATTCATTCATGTTTTTAAATGTAAGACTACACACAAATACCTGGATTGGTATGTGTGTGCATTTGTGATTAAATATTTCAAAGTTTTTATCTCAAGCCCACAGACACTCTCTTTCTTACGTGAAATGATGAGAATGCCAAAGATGATGACGATAACAAAACGAAAAAGTTGTCGTTGTCATTGTTTTTTTTTTTTTTTTGGTTATTTAAAAATCTCGTTTACTTAACATCAATAGCGAAAAAGCGTGCCCACGGTAAAAAGAAAAGCAAGCATTAAAATTTATGTTATCTCCTGTCGTAAGGACATGAAGGTGGTCCGTTGAGGGGGTGGCAATTTAAAATTAAACGAACATGGCTATGTATTTCCTACCCGTCTTCCCCCTACTGGTGTACACCATCACTACCACCGAAGAGATGGCACCCCCAGAGTGCCAACAACAGCATTAATAAAGCACACAAACTTTAAGAATCGAAAATAAAAGTTACACGACAATGGATAAATTGCACATCAATACACCGAAAAAAAAAAAACATTCTGTGAGAACGAGGTAGAATTACCAAAATGAAATTATTGATTGTTTTTACTAGAGCAAAATATGAGATATATTTCAAAAGGGAAATTTAAAAATTCATATTTACTAAGTACAGGGTATCCGACACGAAGGGAAGCAAGTAATATAAATATAAGAATCCATTCATTTTTTTTCTCGATGTGACCATTGTTTTTTAACTTTACTGTTGCTCTGCATTGTTCAAAACATGTCTTAAAGTGTGTAACGTTATTTTTCAGGAGGAATATGGGAACTTTTTGTCACAACCATAATAATAGTCGCAAAAGTGGATTGTACGCTACGAATGTGCTGCAAACAAACTCAAAACTGACCCGTTTTCTGCGATTCACACCATGCAGCGGTGCCAACTCTGACGATTTTTCGTCATATTGACGATTTTTGATGGTAAATTTGGCCTCTGACGATTTGACGACGATTTTAAACAACTTAGTTATGAGATGACGATTTTTTAAAATGCACGACTCAAGTGTTTCCTTTTAAGGGGTTTTATGTCGATTTGACGATTTTTCAAAGTGATGTAGTTGTAAGTTGACGATTTTCATAAGTTGGAATGTAAACAAGTTATTTTGGATCTCAATAATATGACAATTTATATGTAGCTTGCTCCCAGCCCCAGTCTCCCATGTAGAAAGAAATTTCAAAGCAATCAACATAAATAAACCTAAAATTCGGAATCCCTTTGAAACTTAAACATTGCAAGGTATTCTTTTGTCTAAAAACTATTTAAAGCAAAATAATTCTGATTGCCATGAAGCCATTTTAGTTAAATTCACTTTATTTATTTATTCATTACCGATAATAGTAACAATAATAGAAATTATACATGAGCAAGTAATACGGATTTAAATTCCCTTGGAGAATAGGAAAATTTTCTGTCAAGAAAATTTTGTTAAACAATATAGTACATGTGGTCACAATCAGATATATTAATTTAAATTAATTAAAAATTTATTTCAATTAATCGTTGCTTAAAAAACTGGAAACTATTTGACTTAATTAGAGATTTAAACGGTATTATTCATGTAACTAAAATGAATAAAACCCCTGTTTTAATAACAGCTTTATTGTATATACAATATATGGATGCCTCAGATGTTTGAATAAAACTTTTATTTTGTTCCTAAATCTTTTTTTCAGCTGTTTTATGAGTGACGATTTTTTGACGAATTATTTGGGATGAATTGACGATTTTGACGAAAAATATTTTTAAAATTGACGATTTTCAGCCCAAAACAGTTGACACCACTGACACCATGTGATCGACATTAAATACCTAGGTTAGGTTAGGTTAGGTGGCAGTCCGATGTATCAGGCTCACTTAGACTTCAGTCCATTGTGATACCACATTGGTGAACTTCTCTCTCTCATTAAATACCTAGCGATAAGTAAAACTGTCACGAAGCTGTTTATGCCAAATTATTGCGACGATTCCATATTTTAGGCAATATTGACTTCATTTATGTTCTGGTCACATATCCTCAAATGTTTCGAATTGGGAATGCTATCCCGTACAACATATTCTGCTGATTTGGTTCCGTGAGACTTAATTTTGTTAACAAAATTAATTCAGCGGAATTCAGACCATGAAAATTTATCTTCACGCTGTAAACGTGTGAACACTTTCGATCGTCTGAATGGTTATGAGTGTCTAAATGGTTATGGGCATTTGAACGTCGCCAAACGTCTTAATTTGAATTCGATAGCTCATTTGGATTTGATTACTGGACCCGTTTTAAATGAAAGGAACTTCTTCACTATCCACAACTAACTCTGTTCAATCGAATTAATTTTTAATTTAAATTGCATTAATCACAGAAATAATGCCAAATTGTTGCGACGATTCGATATTGAATTGAGACAATATTGGCTTCATTTAGAGATGATAATAATGCTCTTCTCAAATTTTTCGGACTGGGCTAAGAAATTATATTCTCCTGATTTTGTCCCGTGAGACTTCTTTTTATTTCCAAAATTCAAACAAGTCATTCGCTGGGCGCAAATATGAATTGAATGGGGTATACAACGGTACCATTAATGGCGTTTTCTTTTCTTGTAAAAAATGCACACTTTTTTTGCATTTTGCCCGGAAAATGTACTCTTTAGGTTCTTTTCTAAAAAAAAACAGGCAAAAGTGCGAAAAGGCTTCGAATTCTGTTGTGAAAATAGCGCCACGCATAGAGGCAAATTACGGGCATTTTCAGCACTGCCAACAAACGAGAGTGATGCGATGGCCCTGTTTCCTTCTTTGAATTCTTTTCTGCCCGCTGAAATGATAGCATTTTTTTAGGTTTCTGGTAACATTTTAAAAATGCGCATTCTGTACAGACAAAATGAAGGCAAAGCACTTTTTTCAGAAAAGAAAACACCATAAGACTTTATTGCAGTCCAGGCGAACACTTTCGCAAATGTAGAAATATAAAGTGAAGTGGAGGAGTAAACGTGTGAACAACTTCGATCGTCCGAACGGTTATGGGTGCCTGAACGTCGTCAAACGTCTTAAATTGAATTCGATTCTAATATAGCTATATTTAGGATTTGATTACGGGAACCGTTTTAAATGAAAGAAACTTCTTCGCAATCCACAACTAACTCTGTTCAATCCAATTAATTTTTAATTTAATTAGCATTAATCACAAACTTGATGGTTCCAATAAATGGTAGTTTTCTTGATGATTTGGTAGATTTGGCAAAAATTCTTCTCCAACTAAAAGGTACTTCAATTTTTTCTTATAGAACTAAAATGTTGACAAAATTTTCTTTGAAAATAAAACGTTGACTAAATTTTGTATAAAAATAAATAGAATAAAATTTTGACAAAATTTTCTATAGAAATAAAATTTTGGCAAAATCTTACGAGTATGTAAAAATACAATTTTTGGCAAAATTTTCTTTAAAAATAAATAGAATAAATTTTTGACAAAGTTTTCTTTGGAAATAAATTTTGACAAAATTTTCTATTGAAAAAATTGACAACAGTTTCAATAGAAATGAAATTTTTACAAATATTTCAATAGAAATAAAATTGTAACAAAATTTTCAAGAGAAATAACAAACAAAATATTCTATAGAAAGTCGTAAATAGACTTTTCTACTAATCGACTTATGATTTTTTTAACCTAGCCGAACGACCAACAATTTTTTTAAGGAAATTCACATATTTTGAACGTTGGATAGTTAGTTTCTCTGTGTAGGAGACACAACAATGGCTTGAAGAGAAAATGAACAAGAGGAACTTTACTATCTTTGGCAGATACCACAAGAAAACTGAGTAAGCTACATCAATACTCGTATGTAGATAGCTGAGAGAGCGGTAGGGAGGGAAAATGTAGGGGGTATATGTATATACGACATGGGGACAGTTTACAAGTGATATTCTCGGAGTAAAGTTCAACGTGTGATATGATTCTTGTTGTAGGTGTGACAGCATGTACAGCAATTGTTGATGATGATGATGGTGATACCGATGCCGATGATGTTGGTGGCCCCCTCATCATCATAGATGGCGGCTGAAGGTGATTGGTGGGACATTTTGCTGTAACAAATGATAGCAATTTAATAAGAAAATGCCAGAGGTATGCAAATTTATTGCCGGAAATGTAATTTACACAAAAATGCCTCAAGCAGTGGACATGCGGCAACACGACCATTCATTCCTTTATCCAATGGTGCGCCATGAAATCAAGACCCAACACCAATAGCATCAACGCATCGCCAATATCGTCGTCATCGTCATCATCATTTTGGGGCGCCACTCACTCTCTGCCATCCATTGCTGGCCTGGGATGATATTGAGAAAACAATCTTGCAAGTATAGAAAATCCAGTCCACATACACGATTCACACGACAGCCATTCATTATTATGGGCTGAGAAAATACAATTGGAAATGGGCTATGGTTAAAGTGGATGGATGGATGGCTGTATGTGTATGGATGGGCCATAGGACCAAAGGAAAACTGAAATGAGCAGAATATGTAAATAACACAAAGAAAAAACTACGACATTGATGACGTTAATAATCATGTGGCACTAGTCCTCCATACCTCTTCTCTACACTTCGCCCTGGCAAAGGCCATGCCATCTTAAACCCTATACACATGTATGTAGATCTCATACCCATGTCTCTCTCTCTCTGGCTATGGTTGTTTGGTTGTCTGTTCTTGTTATGGCCATCTTGTCATGTTGTATTCGTATTTTGCCTTGATTTAATTACAGCGTTCTTGAATAAATTACATTAATTGCACGAAGATGAAAAGACATTTGATAATTTAATAATATTACATTGTATCTTTAATGCAATTACTCTGATGCTGGTTCGCCATTATCATCACATCGTCGTTCTCATAGCACCATCAAATTAGATAAATTCCAATTTGGAAAATGCCTAAAAAAAATTGTAAAATTTTCAATGAAGAAAGGGAGGCAGGCGAGCACATTCTTTTGTTTGAAGGTAATTCAAATAGGGTGGACTTTAATTTAAAGTTAATTTTCGACTTTTATGTGTCTGTATTTTTACCTAATTTTTTTTTAGTAAAAGAGGTCTGAAACCCCAATCCCTAACCACTTAGTTGGTGGTCTTTTAAGAGCTTATACGTAAGGTTCTTATGTAAAGAGAGCTTTCTAATAAAAATCAGTTGTCTTGCAAGAGGATCGTATAACACATATTCTCCTTCATCTAAGAGCATTTCTCTTCCTGCAACTCTCTTAAAAACTTATTCGCTAGATGCGTCTTGATTCTTCGCTACAGCTATTGGAAGTTATACAAAGGCGATTGATTTTCATTACAACGCTCTCTTTACATACGAACCCAACGACAGGGCTGTCAATAAAATTTCAAAATCGTAAATTTTTTTCAGAAAAAAAATCGGCCCTGCATTTTTAAAATCGGCAGTATAAATAATATTAAAATATAGCATATTTCAAAGTCTTTACTTCATATCGAAAAATGGTTTATCAGTAGGGGGTTTCCCCGGGAATTCGCTATTTTCCCGGGAAATAAGTGCGGGAATTCCAGGGAAGTTTTCTTTGCAGTATTTTATATAAAATGGACGGATAATTACTACAAAAACATGTTTTTTAGTACCATTGGGTAAATCATCATTCTCATTACACTTCCAAAATCTACTTAAACTATTTTCAACTGTCATTTTCTTTGTAAATAAGGGACTTCAAATCCATTTTGAGTAGATGTTGTGTCTCATGTGAATGAGGTATAATTTAGCCTAAGTATAGAAGTATATATAATATAATTTAATTGTTTTTGGTATTTTTGTTTGGATAAAATAAACTATGAAATGAAATAATTTAAGCAAAAATTTTCAATTACTTTGGAAATTGCATTCTCCTATTTGAATATGGTACCAAGTAGTAATAGTTGCCTTGTCCGCCATATATAGTCGTGGGTTCTAGCCCAGGTTCTAACGGCCTACTAATTGGTTAAAAGAAGGTTGCTCTTCCTAATTTTTTATCGTCATATTTCTGTAAACCGGCATTCCAATAGACTGGTCGACTAAGTAAACCTTTATAAACAATGGGTCATTTTACCTTATATAACTATTTTTGCAACTGCATAATTTCAAAATATTTTCGTAATTATTGCAAGCATGTGTTTATAAAATATTAAAATGGTGACATCGAAATAGGATTCATTCATTTCCATACAAGTTTTAATATTACAAAAAATCCCAATATAACGGAATAGACTGTCCTTTGTGACCATTGTGGAAGCTTTCTGTATTTTGTTATTACAAAATATTCCTTATATACATTGTTAGTTGTCCAGACAGCGCCTTATAACCGTAGTTTCAGGTGATTTCTAATTTATTTAAATGTCTAAATAAATGCCACTTCGAAGCAAGGGACCGGGATCCCGGGAAATTCGAAAAAAAATCCTGCGTTCCCGGGAATGGAAAATGTCCGGAAAACCCCCCTATTTATCAAATAATTATGTATGCATGTGGTTATTGCCTTTCATTTTCTAAAATAAAAGTGAGAAATTCTTTAAAAATATCTAACGTCATTTTCGAGGCAAAATAGGAAAATCTGCATTTTCTATTTTATGAGTAAAAAATTGGTAGCTTTGCTGGGTATTCTCCTTCACTTAAGAGAAACTCTCTTTTTATAACTTTTTTAAGCGCTTATTCGCTAGGTTCGTATGTAAAGAGAACATTCTAATGAAAGTCACTCTCCTTGAGTATATCTAAGATTTCCAGCAATTACACGGACGAAAAAGACTGTTTTTCATATGTTTGGGTGTAAAAATCATATGTTTGGAACTCAAAATACAATAGTTTTAAGTGCAAGCATATAATGTTCATAAACTAGCATAACATGTTTGGGACATATATGTTAATATGTTAGAACATATTATGTTTGGGACATAAACTGTTTGTAAATATAATATGCTTAGATGCAAACATATATTAATTTAAAAATAGCCTATAAACATATATGTATTTAGAAAGAGAGACCTAGAGAGTATGCTGCAAGTAAAATAATGGAAGTAACCAATTGGCGCCTTAAAAATATATCCACACACAGAAAATTTCATTAAATTTTTGTCTACCAGTGTATGCCCTATGGTGAAACATAATATGTTGGAACAATACAAACAATATATATGTTTGAAGCAAAATGTGTTTTGGGTATGTTACAGAAGCGATTTTTTTGAGGGTTACAAACGCATAGACTGTGAGAGATAAACAATTCTCTTCTCCAAACGATTGTCAATCTTCAAATAAAGTTGTCCCACCGATTTCGCAAGATAATTACATTTTTTATGCATATGTTTTATAACTCGTTGCATTTTTTTTTTTTTGTTTTGAGGAAAACTCAAATTAAAGTGCAAACAAAAATGGAAAGTATTATCGACTCTGGAAGTTCCGTTATTTTGCAAAAAATCGTCACTGTAAGGAGACTTTTTCTGACGTAACGTTACATGGCTGCTCAATTTTATTGTAGGGTTGCCATCAAACTAAAATTTATCTCACTTGCTATGGAATGTCATTTCTTTTATTTGTAATTATGTTTTTCTTCATTCATAATAGTCAATATATAGTTTTTATTAAAAATAAAATGCTTGTACGAAGACTTTTTTCATTCAATGCAGCACTAACGAAATTATAGTCTGAGTTCGTAACTTATTTTCTTTCTTGGTATTACTTTAATCTAAGCCAGTTACTCAAACCCTTAAGCCACATATATTCTAGCGAATTGACTCTGTATAAAATCCAATATGAAAATAAATTAAATATATGAAAATAAATTGAACTAAGCAGACTTAAATTTAGTATAAAATAGGATGAACTAATTAGATATTCTCACAATGTCACTATGCAACGTTTAAATGTATTCCATAATATTAAAAATAATCTAACGTTGATTATTTCTATAATCCAGTCATATAATATCCTAATCCTTTAATAACCAACGACCGACAACGCCATGATGATGACAATGCATACAAGAAAAGAAAATTGCATTTTACTGGGTGAAGGGGGTGGTCTGTAAGAGCATATGGAGGATTTGGGGGATGCAAAACACAACAACAACAAAATAAAAGTAAAATAATGCATACAAAATGCGCAAGAGAGCTTTCAAGATAGACACTCACAGTTTCTCTCCAAAACTTGCAGACAAATAACTGTGATATGTCTACGCTACAAACAAAAAAGAGAGTTTGTGTGAGAGAGAAAGATAGAGAGTAGTATTTGGTATGAGAGATGGTGTTGCAATAAAGGTAATTTTCAATAACATGCAAAAATAAAATCGAAACAGCACGGACACACCATCCATATTCATATTCTGTTGTTTGGAATTTTTTTACTACGTTTTCGTGTAAATTTTTTTTTTTGTAAAGATAAATTTACATCAGAGCAGAGGCCACTCAGGTTGGTTTTGATAATGCATGAGTTCCATCACGAACATAAACCCAATAATGAGATGATGGGGTCAGATGGGTAATAGCTTAGGTGGAATCGGATTGATTGTACCTTACTATTGCCGGTTTTCGACACAGAATTTTTTGTGGTAGAATTGTGTCGTTATTTTAATTTCTCTTCTTCCATTGCCACGGATGCAAAACATGTCCATGCACATTTTTTACGATTCTTTAGAAGCCTGTCTGTGTTTTGGCATTTTTCAAGCATATGCTTAACAATATATTTGAATAAACAATTGTTTATAGTTAATGTTTGTTATTATTATGTTTGTTTCTAAGAATGACGCATGCTATTGTAATATCGTAAAAAGAGGCATTTTTAAATATTTTGCACGAAGTAATATGTGTGTATGGTATATTATTTCGTGCGAAAATTGTAATATTGTATCGATACGTTTTTCTTTAATATTATTTTAATTGAATTTAATTTAGTTTATTTTAAATTTATTTTATTTTAAATTATTTTTGTTATTTTAATTAACTCACTATAAAACAAAAACTATTCCATGAAATTAAATATTAAGTTAAATTATATTTTAATAAATTGAATTAAATGAAATATGATTAAATAAAAGTAAATTAAATTTACCAAAAATTTAAAAGTGGTGGATGGTTTTTTGGTGATCTCAGATCTCCTGCCTGTTGTCTACAGTGATCCCATACTATCTTTTGGTTCTTAATGAAATGAGAAGGAGAAGCACGGTCTTACTCTTATGACTTTAGGAAACTCCACTGTATGAAAATTCAATCTGGCAATACCGGCAACTTTTGCATTCGTTTCGATTTTTTGGATGGAATTCCAGTATTTAGTACTAAAAAGGACTAACACCTTGAATATCCATCCTGATACCACGGCATTTATGGGCCTTTTTTTCAATTGCCGATACATCACGACGGTGGACCCAAGGATTTATGGGCTCATCAAACTATGTCTCCCACTAACATTGCAAAAATTTGATTTCTTGTGAAGACTATAACAATACAGACAACAGAGAATATATGAGAAAAAGAAGTTTTACAGCTTCCAAGTGGCAATTTAAAGACAACGAATTGTCCAAGGTTTAGAATTCTAGAGCTGCTGATGATTGTTGTATGGCATCAAGAGCAGAAGCAACAACAATAATAACAACAACAACACCACCAACTAAAGTAAAATGCAAGACACGAACAGTGGCATAGGTAGAGAAGTAATACGAAATAGTTTGCCAGCGGCAGGGGGATCGAACATCATCGCATTCGAAACCTAACTTACATCGCCCCCTACAAGCACACATACACACACGTCCATCGTAAAAGTCCCCCTTCATGACTAAGTAAATTGCAGCAACAACAACCTAATACTAGTCATACATTGTTGTCGCAACTCGCTGCCGCTGCTACTACTACTACTTGATTGTTATATTGTTGTTGTCGTTGGTGTTATTCTATTTTTTCTGTTTTTCATGTTTCTGCAACTAACTGCCTTGCCTGATGAACAAAAGACGAAACAAAGTGCAAGACGTACTAGAGAATAATTGAATTTTATTACATTGTTTGTAGAGAGCTTCATCAGCCTCATCAAAATCAAAAACAACAACAACAACCACACCATCAGCAATCCATACAATACATCCAAGCAGTGAAGAGAAAACCCCACGCTAAAAGTAGCTGCAGCCTCATTTGAGGCGCGAGCGCAGATGAGTTGGTGGCAAAAGTGGTGAAAGATGGTGGAAATGTCTAGTACACACAAACACACCCCACACAAAACATACGGCTCCACTTCAATAAGGATGGCTAGTAACTTGTGTGTGTGTGTGTTTAGTGGTGAAGTTGGTAATAATGTTGTTTTTACTGTTGTTGATGGGGTGGAGGAGATGGCCCCTACCGACTTCCTCCCGATCGCTCCTAAAACCAAGAAAACTCAGTGTACACATTAGCGTTGAAGAGAATAATGACCCCAAGCTTTTGTTGTCGTTGCTGCGGCCGCCGCCACTGCTTTAATCATGCATTTGCCCACCCCAATACATTACACAGCCACTGATACTCTCCAAAGCGGCATCAACATTATCGTCGCCGTCGTCGTCGTTATCGTAGTCGATGGCAATGTTGTTTTATTTCCTTCTCCTTCTTCGTCATCGTATCGTATGTACATTTGTTCGTTGGTTCGCCATGTAGTGTATTTTGTGTTGAAGAAGCCGGCACAAATGAAATGAACAAAATAAACGAAACAAAATACGAAAACAGAGATCTCCGAATGTGGTGGGTGTTTAATAAACATAGTGTGACTACTTGCTTACCACCACATGTTTGCCTATCTTTGGCATGTGTGCGTTTAAAAGAGCAAAATTTTGAAAAATACAACATTGCATTGCCATCATGGTGGCGTATAGGTGTGTGTGCTTGATTTTTGTGGCGGACATTAAAAGCACAAAACTTGCAAAAAAAATAACAAAAACAATCGAAAGAATTAAACCAACAACTAATAAGAAAAACAACACGAAGGCAACAAAAAATAACACAACAACTACAATGGCCACAAAACAACTGCAACACAATTCACATCCTCACCACTCAAGGAAAAATACAAAACAGCTGCAACAACGACGACATTGTGCAGTCGTTGTTGATGTTATCATCGTAGTTGCTCATTGTTGTAGAGCAGCGTGTCTGTTTTTCCTCCGAAAGAAAATTAATATCAAGTTTTGTCGGTGTGTGAGTGAATGTGGGGGAAAATCATCCACCGACGCCACAATGAAAAAATAAAGCCTCGCTTTAAAAGAAAGAAAACAAAAACACGATATTCTTTGTTTTCACTTGAACTTTTTCTCACATAGGCACAATGCCATAATGTAGAAAATTCCATATTTTCGTTGAACTTTGCGTTTGTTTTTTATACCCTTCACCACTACTGTGGTACAGGGTACACTCAAAAAAAAGTGAACTCTCTATTTCACTAAAGCCAATTTAACTTTATCTTAGTTCATGGAATTATTATGTTTGGAGAAAGTTGCCTTTACTTTAATATTTTTTTGTTTACGTTAGTTAAATTAACTAAAACCGAGGAAAAAATATACTAAAATGAAGCATAAAGATTAACTAAATTCGTGTATTCCACAAAATAGTTCAGAATTTCTTTAAATTTGTAAATTTTACCAAAAAGGCATCCATCATGAACTTCGTATGTCACTAAAGACATTCTTGCAATTTTGAACTCCAAGTTTTTCCTTCAAACTACAAAATTTTCTTTAACAAGTGAAAAAACTTAGTTATGTCTAATAAATTTTCTTGAATTTGTCGAAAAATATTTACTTATTTTTATGACATCGGCGTGATGCCAACGTTTGTAATACTGTTTAGTTAAATTTTTCTACAAATATTCAACATTTTCTAAAATTAACCGAAAGTTATCTTCCTGGTGGGTTCACTGTTTTTTCAGTGTATAATAAGTTTGTGCATTTGTATGTAACGCCAAGAAGGAAAAGTCTGTGACCCATCGTTTAGTATACCGATCGTCTTAGAATTAAATTCTGAGTCGATTTAGCGATGTCCGTCTGTCTGTCTGTCTGTTGATGTATTTTTGTGTGCAATGTACAGCTCGCAGTTTTAGTCCGATTATCCTAAAATTTGGTATGGGGTCCTGTTTCGGCTCAAAGACGATCCCTATTGATTTTGGAAAAAATCGGTTCAGATTTAGATATAGCTGCCATATATATTTTTCACCGATCTGGTCATAATTGGCGTGTATATCAACCGATCTTCCTCAAATTCCGTACATCCCAATATTTTATGAGTCTCGAAAAACTTGCAAAATATCATCCAAATCGGTTCAGATTTAGATATAGCTCCCATATATAGCTTTCGCCCGATTTACACTCCTTTGTCCACAGAGGCCAATTTTTTGCTCCGATTTAGTTGAAATTTTGCACAGGGAGTAGAACTGGCATTATAGCTATGCGTGTCAAATTTGGTGGAAATCGGTTCAGATTTAGATATAGCTCCCATATATAGCTTTCGCCCGATTTACACTCATATGACCACAGAGGCTAATTTTTTGCTCCGATTTAGTTGAAATTTTGCACAGGGAGTAGAATTAGCATTGTTGCTATGTGTGCCAAATTTGGTTGAAATCGGTTCAGATTTAGATATAGCTCCCATATATAGCTTTCGCCCGATTTACACTCATATGATCACAGAGGCTAATTTTTTGCTCCGATTTAGTTGAAATTTTGCACAGGGAGTAGAATTAGCATTGTTGCTATGCGTGCCAAATTTGGTTGAAATCGGTTCAGATTTAGATATAGCTCCCATATATATGTTTTTCTGATTTCGACAAAATTGGTCAAAATACCAACATTTTCCTTGTAAAATCGCCACTGCTTAGTCGAATAGTTGAAAAAATGACTCTAATTTTCTTAAACTTCTAATACATATATATCGAGCGATAAATCATAAATAAACTTTTGCGAAGTTTCCTTAAGATTGCTTCAGATTTAAATGTTTCCCATATTTTTTTACTAACATTGTGTTCCACCCTAGTCCATTAGCCGACTTAAATTTTGAGTCTATAGATTTTGTAAAAGTCTATCCAATTCTGTCCAAATCGAGTGATATTTAAATGTATGTATTTGGGGCAAACCTTTATATATAGCACCCAACACATTTGACAGATGTGATATGGTATCGAAAATTTAGATCTATAAAGTGGTGCAGGGTATAATATAGTCGGCCCCGCCCGACTTTAGACTTTCCTTACTTGTTTTTTATTGCAAATCAAATAAGAACTACAAAAAATAGCTCTCGATTATAATTACTTACCAGCTTGTAATAGAAGAATGTCTAGCAAATAAATACTAATACGATGTTCACACTATGCGCGAAATCTTCTCAAAGAAGATTTCTGTTTAATTCTCGATTGATTTCAGTGGATTTGAAAATGGGGGGGATATCAACTGTCCATAGAGGATTTCCACAAAATCTCTTTCAAAATCACCTCCATTGCCATGTACAACTGTGTTAAATATGCAAATAAATCAAATCTCAACTTTTCGCCCATGTGAACACTTGAGATTTGTACAGAGAGATTTTGTGCCCAGTGTGAACGCAGTATAATCGATGGCTTTCAATGACAAAAAATTTATGCAAAGCGATAAAGAAGGATATATCATCTGAAATTCCTTAATATCTTGCTAAAGGTGGGTATTAAGTTCGAGTTTAGCCGCTAAAAACGTCATTTTTTCACGATTACTTTTCTTTAATCATCCATTTTAAGGAATACAAACTTTGTGAACAATTGCTTTGTGCTTTTCCCCATCAAGTTATAATAAAATTTGCAACAAATATGTATAATTTCATGCATTTTTCTTACTGATTTAGTTTTCACCTTAGCGATTTTAGCGGCTAAACTCGAACTTAATACTCACCTTAAGACAAAAATCGGTCTTATGATTATGCCATTATGACAAAGAATAGGGACATTATACCACTAATTTTTAATTTTAGCATGATCTATCTATATTGGCTAAAAACTAAGTCTCTTTGTCAGGAGGTTGCCCAGTGGGCCTTAAAATTTAAAATGGACAATGTCAATCTCGGTAGACCTTACATGGATCATTTTAAGTAGGAATAATGGATGATACACATATTGCTAAGATCTTTGGGCCCCTTCGAAAACTTTCTCCCGATGAACACAACATTTATCTCTCTTCCTTTTTTGGAATACAACAACGCTATGTTGACGTAGCCTTTATGTATCGATCCGGAAATAGTGCAACTCTAGATCCTCTGCATTTTGAAAAACTTGTTCGCTTCAACTGCGAGCTGAACCTGGATATGTTAGCACCACAACAGAACGCCTTACTGGAGACAGCAGCGAATTACATTGAACACCAGCTTCAAAACTACACTGAAAAAGGGGTTCTTTTCTGAGGAACGAAATTTTAGACAAACTAAGTTTTCTTTTGATGCTAAAAAATGTTCTATTGAGGTAAATAAAACCCATTGGATAAAATCGTTGCAACACTTGGCACAAATTCGGGTTTATTTGTAAAGGACTTTATAAGAAAAGAGAATTTCGTTTGTCTAAAATTTCGTTCCTAGGAAAGTATTTTTTCTTTGGGTGTACTAACAACTTCCTGAGATGTTCTTTATTGTTATTCATAAAAATAATAAAGAACACAGGTTCAAATCTCGCAAGTGTCGGTTTTTTATCAAATATTGTTTTTCTTTAATTATTTGTTTTTTTTTTATGTTATATATAGTTTTTATTTTGTTTAAATTTTATTTTCCTTCGAGAAAAATTTTTAATTATCTTAATTTATAAAACCTTCTCAAAAGTACTTAAATGGATGTGAAAAAGCCAAACGGCAGCAGATTCAAATCCCCGCTAGGTTAATTTTTATTTTTTTTATTTTTTTAATTAACATTTAATTAGCTAAAATTTTGTTTCACTTCAAACGACCAACAAACGTATTTTCTGAAATTTTTCCAAAAAAAAAAACTTCTTCGGAAGTGGAAAAAATTATAAAAGATCCTAGGATGTGCTTAAAAAGATATGTTTATGGAGAGTTTCAGCAAATTTTCTGAATACGAAAACTTAGCCGTAATCCAAACAAATAATGCTTTTTACATTTTTTTTTCAATCCAGCCTAGAAGTCTTCAATCTTCTGCCATTCGGCAAATAATGAAATATTTAACTAGACCATACCTTATACGATGATTGATGATCTGATTATAATTCCAATTTTGTCTTTTTTCTTATTCTTCTATTTCCAGGTAAGTGTCGAGTAATCTAAATAAATCTCCATGCCAATGTATTTGTGTATTCATGTGCACATAGTAGGTAAGTGTATCTGTAGATACGACAATTAAGAAGAGATGCCAGATCAAAAATCCCAACTACTTTATAAAGGGTGATTTGTTAAGAGCTTGATAACTTTTTTAAAAAAAAAAACGCCTAAAATTTGCAAAATCTCATCGGTTCTTTATTTGAAACGTTAGATTGGTCCATGACATTTACTTTTTGAAGATAATTTCATTTAAATGTTGACCGCGGCTGCGTCTTAGGTGGTCCATTCGGAAAGTCCAATTTTGGGCAACTTTTTCGAGCATTTCGGCCGGAATAGCCCGAATTTCTTCGGAAATGTTGTCTTCCAAAGCTGGAATAGTTGCTGGCTTATTTCTGTAGACTTTAGACTTGACGTAGCCCCACAAAAAATAGTCTAAAGGCGTCAAATCGCATGATCTTGGTGGCCAACTTACCGGTCCATTTCTTGAGATGAATTGTTCTCCGAAGTTTTCCCTCAAAATGGCCATAGAATCGCGAGCTGTGTGGCATGTAGCGCCATCTTGTTGAAACCACATGTCAACCAAGTTCAGTTCTTCCATTTTTGGCAACAAAAAGTTTGTTAGCATCGAACGATAGCGATCGCCATTCACCGTAACGTTGCGTCCAACAGCATCTTTGAAAAAATACGGTCCAATGATTCCACCAGCGTACAAACCACACCAAACAGTGCATTTTTCGGGATGCATGGGCAGTTCTTGAACGGCTTCTGGTTGCTCTTCACTCCAAATGCGGCAATTTTGCTTATTTACGTAGCCATTCAACCAGAAATGAGCCTCATCGCTGAACAAAATTTGTCGATAAAAAAGCGGATTTTCTGCCAACTTTTCTAGGGCCCATTCACTGAAAATTCGACGTTGTGGCAGATCGTAAGTCTATTCATGATGAAATGTCAAAGCATACTGAGCATCTTTCTCTTTGACACCATGTCTGAAATCCCACGTGATCTGTCAAATACTAATGCATGAAAATCCTAACCTCAAAAGAATCACCCTTTAGTAGGCCTATATCAGAACATCGTTGCACTGGTGTTCTATCTAAAATATTACATGTCTTCGATTTACAATAGCCGTTTATTGTGAATAATATGTGGAAATTAAAAATAGTAAAGGATCATAAATAAATAATCGCGGATAACAGCGTTGCGCGAATTTGTACATTTTCTGAATAAACGAGTTCTATTTTAGTCCCTCACGGTTTGGTTATCCAATACTAAATGAAAACAAGCCTATTGAGTTGGCTATATTGATAAACGATGCGCTCAAAAAACATTGAACACACAAAGAAAAAAAATTGTGGTTAGCTTTAAAATTTTTGGTTAATTTTAGAAAATTTTGACTAAACACACGCAGATGTCAAGCCGATTTCACAAAAATAAGTAAATATTTTTCGACAAATTCAAGAAAATTTATCGGACATAATTTTTTTCACTTGTTAAAATGTCAAAGTTTGAAGGAAAAAATTTAAAATTGCAAAACTGTCTGTTGTACCATATGAAGTTCATGATGGGCACATAATTGGTAAAAATTATAATAATTACATGAACTAAAATAAAACTAAATTAGCTTTAGTGCCATATAGGGTTCACGTTTTTTGAGTGATTGATACAAATATTTTTCGACGTATTCGAGGGAATTTTTTAGACTTAATTATTATTTTTTTGTTAGTAAAAGAAAAGTTCTTATTTTTATGGAAAAAATGGAGTTGGTGAAATTTCAAAAATATAAATAACCCCATTTTGAGTTGAAGATGGACTCACTTTTGGTAAAATTTACAGATTTCATGAAATTTATAACTGTTTTGTGTAAAACTCAATTTTAGTAAATTTTAAACTAAGCTAAGTGTGTGTTTTCAATCGATATCTCGGACTCATTTTTTTCTCAGATAGGTGAAAGTTAAATTCCGTTTGTTGCGTTCCATTTGTCATGTGGATAAATTTTAAGTTCTCCTTTTTTCGAAAACAATCTACACATGTATTCAAAGGGTGGCAACGCCACCCTAGACAAGACGAATATATTTGAGAGACAATGATCGCTGGCTGTTAAAGACAGACTTTGGCAGCAGCAATTTATATTTATTCATAATTCATCAATCGTATGTATGTTTGGTGTGCCCTTCAGTAAGTGCACAACCCTTTTATGACACGGCCTGATACAAAGTTCGAATAATAACGAAACTATTTTTCCTTTGTCTTGCCACAAATATTTGTACATCACTCATGGTATGTACGCTCAATTTCGCTCTCTCACTCTCTATTTAGCTATTCCATTCTCTTGTGTTTTTTTGGTTTTGTGTTCTTTTCTCTCTTTTTTTTTGATATTTACTTTTGATTATTTCCAAGTTATGTGGCTGTATTGTTTGTTTTATCATTCTTATTTTCCAGTGAGTTTTGATCACTATTTGTTATGTTGCTTATAAAACCGAACCCAGTTGTTGGGGGGAATAAAAGAAAAAGAAGTAAAAACAAAGAATCATTGTAAAGTGAAAATGATGATAGATAAATAAGACAGCGGTTAAGAAACATAGAGATAATGATTTACTTGTTTATGTGTGTGTGTGTGTTTGTAAGCAATGGGTAAAGTTGTAATTGAAGAGCACACCCAAAACACAAGAAAATTAAAATCCCGAATGCCAATACGTTCTCACAAATATTTTCAGTTTCCCTTTTCCTAGATGTTTTGACTGTTCCTCTATTATTCTTGTGTAGCCCTTCTTATGGTCAAATATCATCGAGAAGAAGACGAAGGTAACAAAACAAAATAAAATTTCATACATGTTTCCTCACAAATGTAATATTCCTCGTTCTACAAAATACAGGAAAATGGGAATTTATATTTTAAACTCGATACTTCCACTGGTCAGTTGGGGCTTTTCATAAGTCTGCATTTAATAATAATTGGGTTTTAAGAATACTTCTTAGATTTAGTTCCACTCCCCTGTCTAATATTTAAAAATCTTGAAAAACTTTGTAGGAAATAAAAAAAAACTTCGTGGAAATTCTGAGAACCGATTTAATTCTACCACATCCGCACCATCATTATTTTGATTTTGCTGGTTTTTGGTTAATATAAGATGCCCCCATTCATATACGCTCACAGAATCTGCCCCCAGTTGTAATTGCAAACAAAAAACAGAACACAACAAAAGGGGTTGCTCATTGCTAGGCAAAATTCGGTGGGAGTATAGCAGGGGGGCTCTAATGTTGAGTCTAACAACGTAAAACAATCATACAAGGTATGTGTATATTTATGTATCCACCTTTCCCTTGGAATAACAACGTTTAATGTTCTGACGTCGTTGCCACCGTCGTCGTTTTCCAATTAGTGATATGGTGGTGGTAGCTATAGCGGACGTTGCCACTTTGTCTTTGCCTTTGTTTTCGTTTGGTTTGTTTTGCAATGCATCTTGGAGATAACTCGTAATTCAACTCATATTCTCTCTTCCACTCATTATATACATAGTAATCTCTGGATAAATGCTCTCTTTTGCTCTCCGGAACTATGGTGGCGGCAATGTTTTGCGTCCATGTGGTGTGGTGGGTATGATAGATGGTGTTGGTGTGTGTGTGGTTGATGTGTAAGATTTTTCTCTCGCTCTGTGTTTTTTATTCGATTTGTTTTGAAATGAAAGTAACTCTCCCATCTTCTCTTTGTGCTCTCATTGTTGTATGGCTTTCTTAAATTTTTTGTCTTTATTTTGTGTTTGCCTTTTTTCCGCTGCTATTGCTTGGCTTGGATGGCTTTGTGTATGCCTCATTGCCTAGCACTGCTCCTGGTCTACAGTCAGTTCACTACAGCGGCTGATTCTTTGTATTACTGCTTTTCTATAAAAATCTGCGTGTGTGTGTGTAAGCGCGTATGTTTTTCGTGCATATGTATGCGTGTATATGTGACTATCTATGTGTGTTTCTTGTTGTCGTTGCTTCGCCTTTGAGCGTGTTGTATACAACAACGTCGTTGCCAGAGATACACTTTACGCTTACACACCACGTTCAGATTCATTCTGTAATCGCGATTCCTCGAGAACGTAGCATTAACGTAAACACGTCGGCTGTATTGTGCTCGCATTGTCTAACGCGCGCTTTAAACCAAGCCAACCAGCCAGAACAACAACAACAATTGAACACTCCTCAAGCATATATGTGTAGCATATAACAAGCAGATTGTATCATGTAAAACAGTACTACCAGTATTTTCTCCACTCCATGGGAAATGAATTTAAAAATGTAAGCAAGTAATCGCAAAAAAAAAGAAAAATACGCGTCAAAAACAAAAATAATTGAATTATTGCAAAAAACAAAAAATAAGAAGAAGAAGAAAAAAGTGTGAACGAAATACCCCCCCACCAACATTACTAGAGAATGTAAAAGAAAATTATTGAATTGAATATTGAAATGGCAAATGGAAGTGAAGTGAATGAGTGAATTAAAAAAGAACATCGCTAATGAGAAAATGTTGAATGTTATCAAATATTGGAATGTACAAAAAAGAAAATATTTTATTTTACCAACTAATTGTATCCATGAGATAAAATTGTAGATTGGTAACCACAAAATAATAAGAAAAAAAAAACGAAAAACACGGTACCAGAATTGCAAATTGTGTGTGATTAGTGGTCTTTTTGAGAATTTGTTATTAGTTTCGATATTAAAAGATTGTTCACATCATGTTCCTCTAAAATATAATCGTAAAAAAAAAAACAAAAACAAATTATAGCCATTAAGCAATGTAATAAATCGGCTTCAACGTCATCAGATTCACACAAAAAAATCCATTAAAAATACAAATAACAGCACAACAAGAATCATATTCGAATGAAATAAACACCTGCTGTGATTTTGTTTTTTGCGTGGAAACGTAACGTCATAACGCACAGCAACAACTAAACAAATTTGCAAAGAGAAAAAAAGTCGGGAAAAAAAACAACAACCAAACGTAACGTATATACGAAGTCGTTAGTAACAACTCTCTAGCAGCTGTTGTAAACAACAATCGTAACAAAAATGAAATGAAAAAAAAGAACGAACTCAACGCACATGGCTGTTTTCCATTTGTATTCGGTATTTTTATTTTGATTCATTTGATTCACCACACTACCAATCAGCCAACAACAGTGCCACCCTCAGTGATTTTTACTATTCTCCACCCACCCCACCAATTTCAATACATGTGCACACACACACACACCCGCTCGTACGCATCTATTACTGTTAACTATAAATTGAAATATAAAACAACAACAGCAATAGCAGTGGTGTCATCAATACATTAACCATTATTAACAGTTACTGGAGACATCAACATAATCATATGCTATTTACATTATTATCTCCCCTCCCCGCCATCACGACAAGCTTAAACTAATGGTGAATAATAACAAAACTGAAAAAATAGCATTAAAATCTACTCAATCAACATTAAGATCACTTTAACATACATTGTGTAGTTGTTTGTTTTTTTTCCTTGTGACAATAATGTGGTGTGCAAGTGTAAATTGAAATCTCCGCAATCAAGTGTAAAAATAGGTCACCCACAGTACGGTAGAGGATTGTGTGAATGCGTGCTGGTGTGTGCGTGTGTGTGTGTGATGATATTTCCTTTTTTCCAATTAAGTCCCCCAATAAGGGAAGAGCAACATTTTAATTGTGTTATTTTTTTTGTCTTTTTCTTAGTTTAGCTACCATCATCTACCACATCTGCATCTTACTAACAGTGTTGTGAAATAATTAAAATAAAGGAATTGTTATTAAACGTAAAAAGAAAAATAACCTAAAACAAATGTGCAATCTATTTCTAAAATATCCCATGGGAAACTAAGTTTTCAAACTCACAAACAAATACAAAGAAAGACATAAAGGACTTTCAGAGCAAGCAAAGCTTATTAAGTACGGCGTTTGGATTATACCTCACCTAAGAAATCTATTTTATATAAACTAAAAAGTAAGTTTTAATTTAGCATTTCCTGGACTCTACTCAATAACTGTAAATGTTTGAATTATATTTGATTATAACTCGCTTTCAAACAGTAATGTCTGTAATCAATTTGAAAGCAAATATATCTCAAATCTTTGTGTTTTTGGTTTGACCTAAGACGAATTATATATTCTCTTACTGAAATGTCATATACTGTGCGCATTTTCACTGCAAACATTTGACATTTTCATTGTGATTAATCAACAATATGGCCAGGTTGTGATATCAAATGACAAAGCTTCTTTACGGTTTAAAAGGTATGATCCTTAGCAATGATATTGTGGTCATGAAAAAAAATATATATTTTAGTTTGTAATTAACAGAATAGGGCCATTATTAGAAAAACATATTTTTGATTAAAAAAAATACGATCGCAAAGAATGAAATTCTTAACAAATATGAAACAATTCTTTTATAAAAATTATGTCAAAATCAGCAAAATCATATAGTTTCCGACTATTGAGCACAAAGATCCACAAGAATAAAATGATCATCAAGGAAATGTTATGAACTGAAAGAAAAAAAATTGATGCACATTAAAAACATCTCAATTTATGATCTGCCCCGGTATTCGTAGTCGCAAGAATTGAGTTTTCTTATAACAAAACATAGACATACTCTCGGATTTAAATCCAATTTGAATTTGAACTTTTCATTAATTAGAAATTTTAAGTTTGTATGTGTCAAAAAGGAAAACATCACCACAGCGAAACCAACTAATATTTTTCGCTCATATTGGATACATATAATCACGATAGGGGCGATTTCCAAAAACTGTATTCAAATATTTCTAAAATGCTCAGGGAAAAAATTTGATACTCATTTTGGCCAAATATTTGCTTAGTGGGACCATACCCTTAGCATTATGAAAATCGTGCCAAAGGAAATTTTGCCTTTCGTTTTCGATTTTCGGAATAGATTTGTGAATATCATTAAAAACGCCGAGGAAAATTTATACAAAATCAGTACCTAATAGATTATATACCGAAAAAATATTAACAGAATCCGAAATTATCAGGAGTGCAAAACAATTGGAAACTTTATTATGGCGACTACAATAATGTTTGCCTATTGGACAAAGGGCAATAAAAGACTAACATAGAGTGATACTTCTCAAACTTGGGCACTCCGAAAAACGGGAACCCCTTAAAGGCCGGTTCGATTTCCAATCCCATACAAAACCAAAAAATGCGAAAAATTGTTCCGAAGATATACAAAGGATCAAAGGAGTAGCAGATCAATTGTCCAAGGAAAAATAAAATGTTAATTTTGTAATAGCAAGCAGCAACCACCAACTTATTTCAATATCGCTCCCTGTTAAATAGCGCTCCCTGTTACCTTTTTATGTGCGAAATAATGGTTTCTATAAAATTTTTTCGCAAGAATGAACATAGTACCGGCCTTAAAGGAGGACATTTTCGTGAGAAGTTTGCTATATTATCACATTCAAATTAATCTCTCATGAGTGGGCATAAATGTGGAGAAAATATGACCGTGAGTGAGTGTCCACTTCTGAGAGACGTCATTGTAAACGTCATCTAAGTTATGGCCCCAAAGAAAAAGAAATCATAAGCAAAAATACTATGGATATTCGCAAAAATATTATTAATAAGTTTTTGTTACAATAAAAACTGATCATCGAAAGACATTTTTTTTTGTTCGCAGTTAAAAAGATTATGATATAATCCCTTCGAAAGAGATTTTTCTTAATTAAATAAATCAGGATTTCCTTAAAACATAAAAGACAGTTAGCAGTACAAAAAAATCTTAATTTGAAAGAGCATATAGTAGTTCTTAGAAAATCTACTCTTCCATTAAGTTTTCACATTTATTGATTTGTTTAACTTGAATAAATTTACAAACGGTGTGCATGCGTGTGTGTGTGTGTTCTATATAACTTCCAGATAGTTATGGCCCAAATAGAATTTTATTATTATTATGGTTGAATATTTTTATTGTGCAAAAATAAAATACAAATTTATGCAAATGTATAACAACCCTTATGGCAATTTATTCAAATTAGAAATGTCGAAAATATACAACGACATCACTAGAAATTGGCGACAGTAGCAGAGATAGCAGCAGTTAGCGTAAACATCCCAATAGAAAGGAAAACGAACAACAACAAAAAGTGTAAAATAGCAAAAAGCAAAAAAAAAAGAAAGAAATATATAAAATTAAATTCCATTAAAATTCATTTGATTTCGAAATAATAAAATGCAAAATAAAATGAAACTTTCAACGAAATAAAATCAAATAAAAAAGGGAAAGAACCCTATAGTTCATACATACATAAGTAAGGAAGATTGTAGTAATTTAATTTTGCCAAATCTGAGAAAATATTTTTATTAAAATTTTCTAAAATAAACCTACATTTGCTTACATGGTGGGTTCAATTTCTTTTAGACCTTTTAGCATTATTTTTGTTCAGAAGGAAAAATCTTGGTTAGTTGTAGAAAATTTAGATTATTTTTAGACAAATTCAAGATAATTTATTAGATATGTTGGAGTTCAAAATTGCAAAAATGTCTTTAGTGCTATAATAAAGACATTTATAGTAAAATTTACAAATTTAAAGAAATAATAATCTATTTTGTGAGACGTGTGTACGAACTTATTAATCTTTATGCTTCATTTGTGTATAATTTTGTGCCGTTTTTTAACTAAAGTACCCAAAAAAATATTAGATTAAAAGAAACTTTCTCCAAACATAATAATTCTATAAACTAAAATGAAGTTCGATTGGCTTTAGTGAACTATAGGTTTCACTTTTTTGAGTGTAGGTTGAGAAAAACAACTTCATCTTCGGTGTGATATATTTTTACTTTTACCTAAATCTAGGATGAATATCTCATATTATTATCAAATTCTGAAGTTTCCTAGTCCCAAATAAAATCCTTGCATATGACCCTGCTGTTGAGGCTATTTGTCACAATGAGACATTCCCATTCTAGTTTACCTTTTTGGCAACAGTTTTCACCATTAATTGGAATTTCTTGACTTGTCTTTCTTTTTGTCTTATCTCATTTTGCAGATTCTACAGCATTCTTGACATTTTTGAAATAACACGAACAATAGCAAAACAAGTATGTTAAGTAAGACATAAAGTCGACCGGAATTGACTCTACGCCAACCCTACTCAAGAATATGTCTTAGTTACTGGACGTAGTAGAACCTTATATGCCAAAATAGAACTCGCCCCGGGGAAAATCCTTATGGAATATATCAAAGAGACTGTCCCCCATATTCAAGAAAGTAAAATTAAACTTTAAAACTACTTTTCCTCGAAATACTGTTTATAAATTATTTTGTATATCTGCCCCCCATGAGATGGAAAAAATTTCGATTGCTCTTTTCAAAATCTCAGTTAATTCCTTCAATTCAAAATTTTTTTCATTACATTAAAGAAAATGATCCTTACTTCAGAGGTCATCACCTTTTAAGGACGGATTCTTCTTTGAATTACAGGTATATGTGCTAAGGATTTTTTAAACAAATATAATATATCGTTTTACAAAATTTTTTTAATTTTAAAAATATTTTTTTCCTTAATATTAGTAAGTCTCAACACCAGCATTTTGAAGAAATTATGAAATTCAAAATCTTTTTACAATTTAATGGTATAGGGTGCAATCAAATTGGGAATGACAAATATGCATTAACCCAAAAATATATGATCACGCACACATACACACATGTCTCTGTAGTTTTTGAGATATTCAGTTTATGGCGTACATTGCCATTCAGCTCAAAAATAATTAAAAAAAAAAAAACATTCTTGAAAATATTTTCTTTTTGAAATCAACAACAATATGCATTGGCATTGTATGCAACCGCAAAAAGTTACGCCAATGTTACGCGTAACATCGTTGCATGTGCGTATTTTGGTGAATACATCTGAACCTTATGACAAACGCCAATCCTATGCGATCTACGTCATTCGTTTGCGCAACGAAGATGTCTCAACGATGGCCGAATCCCAGACACGAGAGTTTATTTCTTTCCAAACAAAAAATGTTTGCTATATTCTTAACATTATGTGACCATTTAGTTTATTCTTTGTCTTCTCTTCCTTATAATATCTTTGACTTTTTAACTACAACTCTGCCGTTTTGTGCTCTGATGGCCGCCAACGCGCAGCCAAAACTCCTGGTGTATGTATCTAAACACAGTTAAGATTGTGTGCGTGCGTATCTATGAACATATAAAATACCTCTACGTGCCTGAGTATCATGTATGTGCATTATATTCCTCCAATTACTCACACTGTTGTGTTCGATAAAAACAAGAAGATGATGGTGGTAGTGAAACCACCATTGCCAGACAATCCCCATGCTCCTGCTTTCGTATTATTTTGTTGTGTGGTGTTAGCATAGAATAAACGAATGGGCCAAAGCAAAGAGAAGACAATTAGCTTTTATTATATTTTACAACATTTTTCGCCATAAGCAGGAAACCAACAATATCATATATTTACTCAAACACACACACATAAAAATACTCAAGACTCTGGAGATTTAAAATTGTGCTTCAGCAAAGCGGAGAATATTCACTGTGTCTGTTTGCGGGTTTGTAAAAGAGAAAGAGAGTCAACCAAGGCTCCAGAAACTACTAAGAAAACGACGAAGGCGAAAAAAAAACACAATAAATAAATTATAAATATTTTATCGGAAAAATTCAAAATGTATTATTTTTGTAATTTCATATAATTTGCAATATAATTTTCGTCCGTTTCTTACATTGTTTCTGTTTTCGTTTATGTATTTCATAGCAATTATTGTAAATTATTGTTATTTTTCTGTCCCCCTCCTGGCTCCACTACCTCTTGCTGTTATAATAATCATGGCCCGCGTATATTTTTACAACTTAATGGTGGTGAGATGTCGCGGAAGACGAGACCAAGTAATAACACATCAAAGAATTTCAATTGTTTCTCTCACAACTCTGCTTGGTTTATGAGAGTGTATGAAATTCCCATGTAGGATGAATGAATGCAAACTCTAGACATATTTTGTTGTTGTTTTATTATTAGCAAATAATGATGATTCCTGTAATATTGATATACATATTCCATGATCATGTCGCAAATGTTTGCAATACAATATAGTATATATGTGTAGTTTTTCTTGGAGAAGCACTGTGAGTAAAAGAGATGCTAGTGAATTAATGATGCATCAGCTACTATAAAGAAAAGAAACATGATCATCGTCTAAAATGTTATGATCTTGAAGACATTTTATTTATGATTTTTTTTAGATAGTTAAAATAAAGTAAATTAAATAAAAACACAAATTAATAAAAGAATAGACTAAATTAGGCATAATAAACATGAATAAATATTGAAATGAAATATTAAATATATATTATATTAAAATGAAATAAACTGAATTTAATTAAAAGCAAGACGAAAAATGAAATAAAATATAAACTTATCGAATTAAATGAAATAGAAACACGTTAAATTTAATTAAAGTTAAAATAAAATGAACTATATTAGACTAAATAACAGAATAATGTCAATATAATTGGATGTAGATATCACATTTATTTAAATCTACAATAAATTATATTAAAATAAATTAAATTGAGTCAAACTGAATTGAATCTTTATAGAATCAAATTAAATTAAATTACATTGAAGTTAAAACAAAATAAGCTAATTTAGACTAAATAAATATGAAATAATTCAAATTGATATATAACAAATTATGCTACAATTTATTAAAATTAAATTAAATTTAGTCGAACTGCATTGAAAACAAAATAAATTAATTAATTAATCCTTATATTAAAATAAATTAAATAAAATTAAAGTAAAAAAAAAAATAGTTAGATTAAATAAGTATAAAATAAACTAAAATAATATACATTAACTTAATTTATACTACATTATATTAAAATAAATTAAATTGAGTCGAACTGCATTGAATTAAATGGAAGCTAAATTAAATTAGATTAAAAACAAATTAATTAAAACTAAAGTTAAACCAAAATACACTAAATTGGATTACATAAATATAAAATAAATTAAATTAATATGCAATAAAATAAACTCAATTAAACTATCTTAAATTATATTAACAGAAATTAAATTGAGACGAACTGAATTAAATTAAAATAGATGGTAAAAAATACAATAAATTTTATCCTTATCGAAGTAATTTAAATTAAAACATTTTATTTAAATTAAAACACATTTAATTTAATTAAAGTTAAAAGAAAATAAATTAAATTAGACAAAATAAACATGAAAGAAATTAAATTGAAGGTAAAAAATTACATAAAATTAAATCTTTATTTAAAAAGAAATAAATTGAAAAGAGATGGATTATATAATTGTTTCTATAGTTTATAACACATTAAAATAAACTTAATTTATTTGCATAAATAGAATTATATACAAAAAACACATCAAATTAAAATAAAATGAAATTTTATTAAATTGCTCAGTCTATTATTTTTTCTCTGGTTGTAATTACTGAATAGCCGACGGCAATAAGATAAGAATAATTGTAATTCGAAAATAAAAATGTTTTGTCCTGTTTTTACATTGAGTATATCTTAAGCCTTCATAATGAACTTACACCCAGAAAAAAGGGGCTCTAATGCCAACTGAACTTTATTCTAGTTCATGAAGATTACTTGATTTTAGTTAAATTTTGCACAATATGAGTAAATGTTCCTTATTTGAACAATTTTTTGCTAACTTTAATGACGTGAATAAAAAATAAGAAAAAAAGTTGTATACAAATGTAGTGCACAATTTTACTAAAAAATAAAATAGTTCATATTTTCCTAAAATGGAAAAAGTTTGCTTAAATTGAGTTCATAAGTCTCTCAAATGAGTAAATTTTACTAAAAATGTACCTGTCTCGAACTTCGTACAGCGCTAAAGACATTTTAACAATTTTTAAATCCAATTTTTTCTTTCAACATATGAAATTTTCTTAAATATCTTAAGCCTTCATAATGAACTTACACCCAGAAAAAAGGGGGCTCTAATGCCAACTGAACTTTATTTTAGTTCATGAAGATTACTTGATTTTAGTTAAATTTTGCACAATATGAGTAAATGTTCCTTATTTGAATAATTTTGTGCTAACTTTAATGACGTGAACTCAAAATAAGAAAAAAAGTTGTACGAATATAGTGCACAATTTTACTAAAAAATAAAATAGTTCATATTTTCCTAAAATGTCAGAAGTTTGCTTAAATTGAGTTCATAAGTCTCTCAAATGAGTAAATTTTACTAAAAGTGTACCTGTCTCAAACTTCGTACAGCGCTAAAGACATTTTAACAATTTTTAAATCCAATTTTTTCTTTCAACATATGAAATTTTCTTAAACAACAGAAACAAATTAACTATTTTTAAAATATTTTCTTCAATTTGACCAAAAGTATTAACTTATTTGTAACATGTTGCAATTAGAAAACTATTTTAGTTAAAATTTTCTAAAATAAACCTACATTTTATTCCACGGTGAGTTTTTGGGTGTAGAGATAGAATTTACTAGTACATTTGACTACATGCAAACAAATATTTCTTTTCTGGGAAAAAATTGTATTTGCCTTTAAAGGTGGGTACAAAGTCGAGTTCAGTCAAAACTAAGTCTGCAAAAACAGAATAAAATGAATCTTATTGTTGCAAATTTTACTAGTTGGGGAGTGATCCAATGCAACGATTTAAAATGTTTATTTTCTGTAACACCAGCTGAATACTGGTCTTCAAAAAGGAATTTAAAAAATGAATAAAATTTATTGGTCTAAAATTCCTTTTCGGAGGAAAGCATTATTTGTTTTTGTTTTGTTTTTTTCTTTGTGAATCCGAAACTGCAGTATTCTGTAATCTTTGGTCCTATAAATAAAATGAAATTAATTAAACTTGTAAACCCTACAACGGATGTACATGAATCTTGCTTCTATACAGCCAGCCCAAGTGAGCTATATAAGATTGGCAATAAATACAAACAAGTTATTTTTTAATCCAACCCTATCACTTTCTCAAAAGCTCCGGAATATAATCAGAAAATGTTTTTTTTCCTGACTTTGAGAAAAATATTTGTTATTTATGCAAATATTAGACATATTTCCAATATATTGTTTTTTTTTTTTTGCTCAAGCAGTTTTTTCCTCTTACCTACTAAAAAAATTCTCTGAGTGTATGGCAAGTGAATTTACCAAGAAATCTTTAGAAAATACCTTATTCATTTCTGTATTAATTAATTAAAACTATCGTCGTGACAATCGGAATTTTTCATACAATTGTTTCGCAATTGTATGCACATTTTTGCAGAAACCATAACAAAAATAAATTAAACAAAATAAGTCATTGTAATTTTGCAATAAATAATCACATCTATATTTATGTCTTGTGTGATCATTTTCTTTGTTTTAATTTTACTATGGTCACAAACAAGATACGAGTACAGATATTCAAGTTATAAATATTATTTTGTATAAAAATATTTTTTATTTTTATAACTTTTAAAACCGATTGAAATCCAAAAAAATTAATATTCCCAAGTTTTTTCGACTATAACAACTTGTATTAAAAAATTCATTTTTTACTTGATTTCATTATCCATCCCTCGTATGTTACCACAGAAACCAAAATGTAACTCAACAATCAGGCCAGCAAAAAAAAAAAAAACAAACAAAAAGAAGACAAAGAATACCTCCACTTTTTTGTAAGTTGCCATTATCGTGAATTGAATATCAAGCTTGAATGTTTATATCACATCAGAGGAGAGAAAGATAGAGAGAGGGGGAAAAAGTGTTATTAAATTAGCATATTAAATGCATAAACTAAATTAACAGACATATATGTATGTATATACAAACTTTCTCGTTTCACACAACACACGCATACATACTGACATTTCCCCATTTTTTTTCTCTCGAAATAATTTCTTTTGTATGTAAAATAATGCAAATTTTTCGCATAATCAAACATTGTCGAAGTAAGTGATTACGAGTATTTTTACTGCAATATGGCAAATGGGGGGTATATTTATCGTAGCGTTACTACGAAACAAAAAATATGAACAAAAATTTATAGTGATTTTTTTTTTTTAATTTTGTAATGAAGATAAAATGACCGCTGATTACAAGTCATAATCCCAAGTTGAGAGAAACAATCAAAGAAGAATAAAAAAATGGAAATACATTATTTCTATTGAATGTGATTAGGAGGAGTTATGTGAGGAAGTTTAAGGTGTTTGTTTACAATCAGCTGATTGTTCGAAAAAGCTAAATATCCACGACCATTCAGATTAAAATACAGTTTTGTATTTCCAAACTAGAGGTCTCTGCCTACGTAATGTCATGATGTTTGCCTAAATGTTTGTGGCGAATATCAATATCAATAACATTGGTGTTTGATCAATTTCAGAATTTAAAGCCACAAAAGTATCTCATTTGGATACAAAAAACATTCCCTTAAGAATTTTGATATTGATTCCGAGCCAAAGATGCTGTTTCTCTAAAATAAAGACATATTTTTAGGGAGCTATTCTAGCTCTATAAAATTAAAATTATGATACCGATCTCATTTAACAATTGTTTATTCTCTCTCTTCAAAGTGAAAAATATTTTAAACCATAAATAAATAAAAATTAAGAACACGAAAAATTCTATAAAAAAAGAAAAAATATTTTCTTACTTTCAAACTAAAAAAAAAAAAATAAAAACAAAGATGCAAATCCCTCAAAATAGCCTATATTTGAAGCTCAATTAGTTTAAAGATTAAAAAATTTGCCTTGCTTCAAATACATACGACTTTAACAAAGAAACTCAAATTTCAACGATTGGGGTTGTTAAGAATAAAAATGGTAAAGCAGAGATTGTGGACATTATTTTAGTTAAAATTTCATTATTTTAAAGAAATGTATCCTTAATTTTGTGAAAATTGAGTGTTCTAAAATTCAAGAGGCATAACCTTTGATATTAGGCCAATATTTTTTTTTTTTTAGTGTAATACAAAAATGATAATAGAAAATATATTGTGTGATAAAGTGAATATTTATTGGGTCTTTTTGTGAGTATTGCTTATTTGCTTTTTTTTCATGGGCAGTACTACCTTCACTAATTTTTTTTTTTTTTGGATAAATTTCTTGGATTCAAAATTTTTGATCATTCCTATTTTAAAAATTACGCTACAGATCTCATTTATCGAATTTTCATTCTCTCTTTCCGAGATATAAACAAAGCTTTTTTTAAATGTCATCTTAAAAATTCAAATTGTTTTTAATTTTTAATATTTTAAATTATAAGTAAAACTTAAAAGTTGCAAAATCCCCAAAATAAGTGTTAACCCATATTTGAAGCTCTTTTATTTTTAATTTATTCCTAGATTAATTAATTTAATTTAATTAATTCCTAGGCAGAGCTGCTGAAAACTTCACAAATAAAGCATTTTTTTCATCATATTTGTTTCCTCTCTCTCTCTCTCTCTCTCTCTCTCTCTCTCAGAGAACTAGGCTGCGTCTTCTTCTAGATTGTCTTTTGTAAATACTTAAACTAGGGTTGCTCACTCTTATAAAAAAAATGAAGTATAGCCTTTAAAAAACTGCTAAATTCAGAGCGTAAACTAGGGTTGCCCACTCTTAAAAAATAAAATGAAGTATGGCCTATAATAAACTGCTAAATTCAGAGCGTACACATTTTTCGTATATATTTAGTTTCTATTATCAAGATTGAAATATATCTATTTCTTTTTGTTTTGTTTTTACCACTATTTGAAGTTGGATAATTTACATTTCTATATTTACCCCCTCTTATTATTCAACAATTTGGAAAAATAAAATAAAAAACTTACCTACATTTTTTTCGTTTCATGCAATTTAATAACTTCTTTACAAAGTCCCATAAATTGCTTATGTTCTTTGAACGGAATAAAGAAGTTAAAAACATTAGCAAAGAAAGAAAAGTTTTTGTAATTTTTCATTTCTTTTCTCATGTCAGTTTCTGTTTTCATTTTTGTTTTACTTTAATATAAATACTTGGAAATTACACACGCAAAGAAAAAAAACGTTTGGAAAACGTGTACCGAAAACGTTTTTCTTTTGTTAGAGTTTTTTGAATTGCTTCGAAAATTTTAAACTTTTATCACCAACAAAATTCGTTTGTTACAACATTTTTATTTTTTCAATAAAAAAAAGTTATTTTTGAAATAACAACACAGTCCATTTCGTTTATATCAAACACTGTTCTTTTCTGACTTTAGGTCTTTAATAAGACACATTTTACAGTTCAAAATTTAATATAGTACAATGTAATGTTGAACATTTTTTCGGAATCTTCCGAATATATCTGGAATATATGTAAAAAAAAAACAAAAGCAAAAAAAAAACTTTGGCCGAAGCAGGGATCGAACCCATGACCCTTGGCATGAGAGTCGGACGTAGCTACCACTGCTCCACGGTGCCAAACTAAATGTTTGTTTCTGTTAAATAAACTTTGTTTATTCGGTTCGTGGGCGCCGCAAGCTATGCTATATAAATATAACTTATATGGATATTTATCTATTGATGACCATAACAGGTACATAGCTCAGTGGTTAGTGTGTTGGCTTACAATGTGCATGGTCCGCGGTTCGATTCTCCGTCCAGGCGAAAGGTAAAAAAAATTTTAAAAATTTATAAAATCGTATAATTTCTTCTACATTGTTGGTATTACAGGAAAAGGTGTTAAGAACTAAAAATCCTCGTGGATGTGAGAAAGATGTGAGGGACAATGCAATTAGCAAGAAAATAATGTTTTTTTTTGAGCTAGTCTTTATGAAATTGTTTTTACATCCTGGAAAAGAATAAACGTTTATCACAAAAAGTATATACTTTTCTTCCAAAGACACTTCCTTACAGCGAAAAGCAAATGAGAAACGAACTTTGTTTGTCTAAAATTTCGTTTGGGAGGAAAGAATTATTTTTTTGCGTGCAGATAGATATATGAGTATTTTTACGAGGAGTAATATAGAATACACATGGCAATATCTGTCATATTAATATTATTGTGGTACAGAGTGTTCAACATTGGAGGTATTCCCAAATATTTGTTTCTTAATGAAGAAAATTTACAAACTTTGTTATTTATGACAGTGAATTTTTATAAAACAAGGAAAAAAAGGATTTAGTACTGGATAGCCAAGTCGTGACAGACTAATAGAAAACAGAGTACTCGTCTATCTAGAACATGTCCATAAATTTGCATCAGCTGTATAAAAACAATCACTGAAAACAAGTTAAACCTTACATTTTTAATGTATGAAATGCTAAAATTGTATTAATTCTGTGATTCATGATATGTTACCACTTTTAATTCCATGTTATTCGACAAATTAATCAAAATTATTTTCTATTGTGAACCGAGAAGGCGTCACTTGATCAAAATGTAATCTGGCAATAACGACCGAAGAAAACAGGTCTAATATTGTAATCACTAAGTTCGAGTTTAGCCGCTAATTTTCACTAAATTGAAAACTACACGCAAAGAAAAAAAAACGTTTGGAAAACGTGTACCGAAAACGTTTTTCTTTTGTTAGAGTTTTTTGAATTACTTCGAAAAGTATACACTTTTATCACCAAAAAAAAATTCGTTTGTAACACAATTTTTATTTTTTCAATAAAAAGAGTTATTTTTGAACCAACAACACAGTCCATTTCGTTTATATCAAACACTGTTCTTTTCTGACTTTAGGTCTTTAATAAGACACATTTTACAGTTCATAGTAAAAATTTAATATAGTAGAATGTAATGTTGAAAATTTTTTCGGATATATATTCCATATCTGGAATATATGTAAAAAAAAAAAAAAAAAAAAAAACTTTGGTCGAAGCAGGGATCGAACCCACGACCCTTGGCATGCAAGTCCGACGTAGCAACCACTGCTCCACGGTCCCAAACTAAATGTATTTTTCTGTTAAATAAACTTTGTTTAATCGGCTCGTGGGCGCCGCAAGCTATGCTATATTAATATAACTTATATGGATAATTAGCTATTGATGACAATAACAGCTACGTAGCTCAGTGGATAGTGTGCTGCCTTACAAATTGCATGGTCCGCGGTTCGATTCTCAGTCCAGGCGAAAGGTAAAAAAAAAAATTAAAAATTTATAAAATCGTATAATTTCTTCTACATTGTTTGTATTACAGAAAAAGGTGTTAAGAACTAAAAAACTTCGTGGAAATGAGAAAGATGTGAGGGAAAATGCAATTAACCAGAAAAAAAATTTTTTGAGTTAGTCTTTATGAAATTGCTTTTACATCCTGGAAAAGAATAAACGTTTATCACAAAAAGTATATACTTTTCTTCCAAATACACTTCCTTTCAACGAAAAGCAAATGAGAAACGAACTTTGTTTGTCTAAAATTTCGTTTGGGAGGAAAGAATTATTTTTTTGCGTGTAAATCAGTAAAAAAGTCATAAAATTATACATATTCGTCGCAGATTTCATTATAACTTGATGGGGAATATCCCAAAGCACATTTCACAAGGTTTGTATTCCTTAAAATGGATTATTAAAGAAAAGTAATCGTGAAAAAAATACGATTTTAGCGGCTAAACTCGAACTTAATACCCACCTATAAAGGGCAATTGTGAGTGGCTCAAATCATTGGACCACTCTCTTGTGGAATATTTGAACGATAACTCTCAAAGCAATTAATGACAATTAGCTATTTCTTTTAAGTGTACAGGAAAACATGTACAAAAATACATCTTAAGAAACTCTCAAATTGTTTTGTTTCTTTTTTATGCTATTTTAATGAGAAGTAATTTCTAAAGCCGTTAAATAAATACCAAACATTCATAGATATTTATTTCAGTATAGGAAAGACCATGACCCCTGGTCTACCTGGGCGAACTATTCAATGTTCTTACTTAACATACTTTGTATCATAACTTTAATATTTCCAGGTGAAAAGTTTTAACAAACTCAATTTATTTTTACTTAAAATTCCTCCTTTCCAACTCACCATTCGCATTCTGGGTCTTTCCTTTGGATTTATCTAGAATATTGCGAATGTAAATATAATTTAAGATATATTTACATTCATTATAGTGTAAAGACATCACCTTGAAGTATACACCAGGAAAAATAATATCAGTTCAATCCAATTTTTTTACAAATATTTAGCACTTGACGTATATGTTAATTGGAGATTATGGACTTATTTTTTTAATTAGCCCTTCTCTTTTCAAATATTCAAAGTGAAATATGTCTAAAAATGTTTTAGCATTTATTATATAATCAAGGACCCTAGGGGTAATTTATTGTAATTCCTTTAAGATCCCACTACCATATACAATAAAATCTTCTTATCCCAACCAAAAAAAAAAAAAAACAGAAACGTCTATAAATTCCAATCAATTCATGCATAACAATTCTAATCCTCTTAAAACATATGGCATTCACCAACAACCAACAACGACCAATCGCTGACACGTTTCTCTGGCTTTAAATTTCCAACGATATACATACATCGTCGTAGTAGAAAATGCTTTTGGAAAGGCAAAAATAAAAAACGAACTTAAACCAATACGCTTAAATAAATGACATTTTCTTGCAATGACTTTAATTTGCCGTGTCAATATTTATTTTCGTTAGAAGAAAATCTCGAAACGAAAGGAAGAGAGCCACCAATGCCAACATAATGCGGGGGAGTAATGGAAATGGGAGGATATGCAAGGGATGAAGGTTGTATTTCAATGTACTTGCGATGTCAGCGTAACCCTCAGAAATTGTTATTTATATACATACATTTAACCAACAAAAGAAAAATTAATGATAATATTTCCTCCACTGAAAGCATAATCAGAGAGAAGCGAAACAAAATATATTGCACGAAATTTTAAACTCTAAAATATTTTATGAATCGAAATTAAAAAAAGAAATATATATTTTTTTATTTTTAATTTGGATGAAATTTTTGAACTGATATTCTATCCAAAACTTTTCTTTAGCGAAAAATCCCACCAATATTGCCAGTTTGCATTTTGGTAATGTGTCGTTTCCTCCATTCACACACTGTTAGAAAAATATGTTTTTCATATGTTCCGATATAAACAAAATGTGTTTCGGGCACAATTTTTAAACACAATATATTTAAGTGCAAAGATGTAATGTTCCTAAACTAACACTAAATGTTTGGGACACATATGTTAATATGTTAGAATATATTATGTTTGGGGCATGAATGTTTCATAAAAATAATATGTGTGAATGTAAACATATATAAATTTACAAATTTCGAGTAAACATATATATGTTGTGATATTTTATTCAGAGAGCGACAGAGAGAGAGAGAGAGTATAGAGAAAGAAATAGAGATGGAAACCGGGAGGGTTGACGAAAGACATCAACATAACACAGCGAGAGAATCAAAAGAGAGCAATTTCTGTGAAACTGCTTGTATGTTGTTTCGGAAAGTCTAAATATTATTTAATTAGAATACTCGTGTAAAGAGAATAGACATTCGGAAGCGGGCATTAAGTTCGAGTTTTGCTAAAAAATTGAAAAAGGTTATTTTCTTTAAAATGAATTATTAAAGAAAAGTAAAGGGCAAAACAGGGTCATTTTAGAACGATAATGCCAACTTAATACCGGCCTTAAGGGTAAAAATGAAATTAAGTACAAAACACGATAAGTTTTAAATGCATTTAAAATGGTGTTAAATGCTAGTAAAAAACTGTTCACGGCTAACTAAATTTATGTGTATATTATAAAATTATTTATGTATGTTTATACTCGACTCCACGTTCTTCTTTTGTTAGAGTTTTTGAATTCCTTCCAACATTTCAAGCTTTTATACCAAAAACAGTTTTTTGCTACAAAATTGTTATTTTTGCAATAAAAAAATTATCCAAAAGCTCAGTCCATTTCGTTTATATCAAGCACTGTTCTTTTCTGACTGTAAATCTTTAATAACACACATTTCGAAGTTTCATTGTAAAAATTTCATTTAATAATATAAAAATATAAATACAAAAATTAAAAAAAAAATTGGTGTTCCGTCGGAGTAGGGATTGAACCCAGGACCTTTTGCATGCAAGGCGGACATGCTAACCACTGCTCCACGTGGTCAACAAATATATGTTTCTGTTGAATAATGTTTTGTTTGCATCGGCTCGTGGGCGCTGCAAACTATGCTATATAAATGTAACTTATAACGATATTTGTCTATTGGTAATTATAACAGCTACGTAGCCCAGTGGTAGTGTGTTGGCTTACAAATTGCATGGTTCCCGGTTCGATTCTCAGTCCAGGCGAAAGGTAAAATTATAAAATTGAATAATTTCTTCAACATTATTTGTATTACAGAAAAAGGTGCCAAGAACTAAAAAAATTCGTGGAAGTGAAAATTATGTGAGGGAATGAGCACAATCTTCTTTGGGGAAAATTCTTCCAAGCATATAATATTTTTGGGCTCAAAATGCTTCACAACATATATGTTCACATAAAACAAACATATCAATGTTTCGGCAGTATCCACTAATATATGTGCTTCCTGCAAAATATGTTTGGAACATATGTTAGAGAAGCGATTTTTTCTGAGGGTGCAATAGCTATTTATTGTGATTAATTTGTCCCATAACATAAGGTCAAGCGAGGTACACACAAAAAAATAATACATTTATTTTATGAATAGTGTTCACAAAAATTTTCCAAACACGGGATTCATAAATTATATGAAAACAATTCATAAAATAAAAAATACAGGTTTTCATTGACCATGAATGTGTACATAATATGAATGTAATTTTTAATATTATAAATGAAGTATACATATTTTTGTCATTGAAAAATATGTACTTTTACATAATATATACTAAAAACGTCATGCATTATATGTAACTTTTCTTTTAAATTTTTCCCCTGATTGTTAATGCCTGCATAATTGGTCAAAGTGTATGAACCAATTTGTTAAAATTCGGCCAGCAAAGAACATAGTTTTATAATATTTTCTATTAGTAATAAACATGAGCACCAACGCTTCCAGTTAATATTGTTTTTCGCCAATTTTTTCTAAAGCAATAAAAAATCTTCGAATCGCGACGGCGACTCAAACTGTACTGAAAAACTCAAACACAACAAAATCACGTGTTGCCTTCAAAACGTTACGTTTCGGTTTTTCTCTCGTATTATATGATTGTATTGTATACATATGAGAGTAACTCTATGTTGTGGCTCTCTCACGCTAAGAGAAAACCAGTATTTTCGATACATTAAGTAAAATTTCATTAATTTTTTGAAACCGTCTGTATATATTATTAAAAAATTCATAATTTCATAACAAGTATTTATGAAAACAATATATTATGTAAGTGTACACATTTTTTATGAAAAATTCCATAAATTTATAAAAATGTACAAATTTATGTACAATTTCGTATTTTATTTTTGTGTGTGTAAGCGTAAAAAATGTTCTGGATAAACGAGTTCTTCAAGTCCTTAATGGCTTGGTAAACCTGTACTAATCCCCAAAAATTAAAAACCAAAAAGTCCTAACAATAATAGCATTACCCACTAATTAATTAAGGTAGCAATACAAATATTATATTTTAGCGTTGGTTGAGTAACTGGATAACGGCAAATATCTTATATTCCTGGAGAAATTCGCTATAACATATTTAATATCTTTCTCATAATAATATTTTCTTTCATTGTATGCTTATATATGGTTTTATATAAATTTAATTTTATATAACTTCATTATATTTTTAAGTAACGTTGCCGATTATAGGTTGTAACAAAAGTTGTTTTTAATTTAAATTAATGGGCTTTTAAAACATGGCATTTCTTGAAATATGTTCAAAACAGAGAAAACCAAAAACACATAATATGAGCAACACACACACACTCAGGCACACACGTGCACTCTCAAATAAACCGAAAACGAAATGGAAGACATAAATTGTGCAGTTGTGCTTCTTTCTACCACCGAAACAAATAAACTCAATTACGGTATTGCCACTCAACCGAATGGAAATTGAATTAAGCAGCGAGGCCTCAGTAAAAAGGCAACAACACAACAACAACAACAAACCCGCTTGCCACAAATAATACATACATATTTCGTTGTAATTGCATATATATGCACATTCACTACAACATATTTACAATATATATGCGAATGTTTATATGAGAGATGATATCGCAGAAAATATTAATTAAATAAAAACAAATGTACCATAAATTTGACTTTAATTGAAGTTAAATGTCTTGATGAAGAGGAAATTCAAGTGGAAATTTTTGCAAAATTAAATTTATTGTTTTAATGATAATTGTCAATAGAAAGTGGTTGGCAAATCGTATGAGTGTGTGGCGTTGCCATGGCTTTTTGTGTTGAACTAAACGAATTTTATCATGTGGAGAAAAATTAAATTTCTTGCGAAATTTCACCTCAGAAGAACTTCTTATGAAGGAAAAATTAAGTCTAATTTTTCAAAATTAGATTTATTGTTTCAATGATAATTGTCAATAGAAAGTGGTTGGCAAATCTGTGTGTGCGGCGTTGCCATTGTTTTTTGAATTGAACTAAAATAATTTTACCATGTTGACTAGAGAAAAATTAAATTTCTTGCGAAAATCGGGTAAAACAAATAATTTTTATATATATCACCTCAGAAGAACTTCGTGTGAAGTAAAAATTAAATCAATTTTTGGATCTACATTAAAATATATATAGAAAATTGAACCCATTTCTTTGAATGTTTCATGTTCCTTGGAATTGTAGATATAATTGCCCATTAATATACTAAATTCATACCGATGTCAAATTGATCTTTCCCGGTCAGTTTCAATATAACTTAATACATATAAAACAGAAAAAGAAGTTTACTGCTAAATTATGCAAGTTCACTGAAATCCATAAGTAATTGGATCTTGTGTCCTGAAAATTGACATTATCTTTTTTGCCTTTTACTCTAGCAACCATCGCACAGGTTATTTACTACGTTCCTCCTGTTTTGTGTATTTCTCCCATTTCAGTTGCAATAAATAATTTGATTTCGTTTACAGCTTGCAATCGACATAAATAATGTTGAAAATGGAATTGTATAAAACAATTTCAATGTAATGTAGGACAACATGAAATATTACGGACATTTCTGAAGTTTTTCTTCCTTATTGCATTTTATCTCATTTTCATTTTATTTGTACAATGGCATTGCTGGAAGATGGAGTTATTTAAGTTTAAACTTGCAAGTATATAAAGGATAAATCTCAAAGTTTTTCCTTAGATCTATAAATACAGAATAAAATAATAATAAAGTAAATTTAAATTTGTTCTCGCGTAGAAACACTTTTTTCCCAAAATCAATTACATGCTGAAAGTCATAATTTAGGCTCTACACTGGTAGACAAGTCTCTGCCATCATCATTAAGCTAACGAGAAATTTTTCATAAATAAAATGAAATTTTTCCTTGATGTAATGATATTCCCATTAAATAAAGAAACTATGTATGGACATTTTAGTTGTCTCAATAGCATTTTTTTTTATTATGTCGATGAAAAACTGTCACTGTCTCAATTTTAATGGATTTTTTTTTCAATGTAGCTCTTTTCCCATTTGTATATATACACGGACGAAAAAGGCTGTTTTTCATATGTTTGGGTGTAAAAATTATATGCTTGGAACTCAAATTTTTTAACACAATATTTTTAAGTGCAAGCATATAATGTTCATAAACTAGCTTAACATGTTTGGGACATATATGTTAGAACAAATTATGTTTGGGACATAAAATGTTTGTAAATATAATATGCTTAGATGCAAACATATATTAATTTAGAAATAGCCTATAAACATATATGTGTTTAGAAAGAGAGACCTACAAAGTATGCTGCAAGTAAAGTAATGGAAGTAACCAATTGCTGCATTAAAAATATATCCACACAAAGAAAATGTCATTAAAATTTTTTTCTACCAGTGTATGCCCTAAGGTGAAACATAATATGCTTGAACAATACAAACAACATTTTGTTTGGACCAATCGTGAAAATATATATGCTTGAAGCAAAATGTGTTTGGGGTATATGTTACAGCAGCGATTTTTTTTGAGGGTGTAGATATGTCTTCAACTACACACAAAAAATTTTTTTTCTGATTCAATCACGAAATTAATTGATCCAATTAATTTTTAATTGAAATGTCTTCAATCACAGAAATGATAGTATCAATTAAAAAATTAATTGAAGGTCAATTAAAAAGTTAATTGATCAAATTAAACAATTTATTGATACTATTATTTTTGTGATTGATTTTTGTTTCAATTAAAAAATTTGTTGAATCAATTAAATTTTTAATTGAATATTTTTTAAAACTCAATTAAAATTTTAATTGGAAAATTTTTCGTGAAATTTTTTTGTGTGTAGAGATTGATTTATATTAATTTTATATACAATTCTTAGATTTTCTTAAAGATATTAATTGTAAATATTTTTCTTTTCTTTTAATTTAATTAATACTCACCAATACATATATAACTTGAGCTCATAGCTATATACTACACTACTATATCACAGTGTCGTATATGGGGAAAGCTGTGGTAAGAATCTTTTTGCCTTGGTACTTGTGTAATGGGTAATTATTTTAAATTTATTGCATTCAGGGATTTCCTTCTACCATTTATTTGGCTTATATTGTTGTACGGCTATTTGCCCATTATTTTCTTTTGTGAATAACAATTCATGGCAGTTCATTCCTTTTACACCAGTTTCCTTCCCATACCCTCATTTAAAATTGTCGGTGCAGAGAGAGAGAGAGAGAGAGTGTGTGTGTGTGTGAAAATGGGAGAGAGGGAGCGGTTATTACCAATTAGAGATGGCAAGGTGAGTCAAAATGTACTCATACACACGCGTATGATGTATATGCACACAAAAAATTTTTTTTTTCTGATTCAATCACCAAATTAATTGATCCAATTAATTTTTTAATTGAAATGTCTTCAATCACGAAAATGATAGTATCAATCACAGTTTTAATTGGGCATAGAAAAACTATCAAGCAATTATCAGAATAAATTCGGTTAATTCAATAAACCCAAAGTAAATTACACTCAAACCTTCCGAAAAAAGGGTTTCGATAGTCGGCTTTGCCTAAATAAATTTTTTACAAATATATCACCGTGGCCGCAGTTAATTCTTACTATTCTAGGAACTTGAACTTATTTGGACAGTCATCGAAATTTATAGCCAACAAATTTTCGAGACATATATGAAATTAGTTAACATTATTCAATGACTTTACATATTATTACAATTTCCCAATCAATATCTCTCAAAAATAAGGCACTAAGCCCAATACAACTTTATTTCGGTTCATGCTAATTGAATTATATAAAAAAAACTTCCCCCCATTATGAGAAGTTTTCTTCAAATAGTATTTTCACATATTATTAGAATTATGTAAATATTACTTGTACTTGGGAAATTTTACTAAAATGAAAAAAAGCTAGGAAATAATTCAATTTTTACCATACGCATTCGATTATTTTTATTGTACTCATAAGGATGAACTTTTTCTTGCAATGCCCATTCCGGAATTTGAGTTCCCTCATAACAACTCACCTTTGTCATATCACTTGCTCATCTCGAATACCAAGAGCTTTTACGAGTATTATATATTTTTTATGATGTGAAATTGTGCAAAAAGAAATATTGAATTTCTTAGTATGGTTTTTAATTTCTTAAAGACAATTTCCTCATTTTTAATAGCCTTATGCGGTTTCGCCAGCATGGAAAGTGTTAAGGGAAATTTTCAAACAAATGTCACAACTTGGTATTAACATAGCAAATATCGTATTGTAAATGACTTTCTATTATAAAAATGTGCAAGTGTGTGTGTGTTTCACTTTTTCCTTGGTTGTTAATATTGTTTTAATGGTTTTATCGTAACTTCAACTTCAACCACTTTTGTGTTAAATAAATTGTTGCTATTCAAGTTATTTTATTTTCTTTACAGATATATATATTTAGTGTTGTTGTTGTTGTTTGTTTCCTTTAGCATAATGCAGTGTTTTTTGCTTTGCTTAACGTCAATATGTCAAATCGATAAAAATAAACATACACAAAAAATAAAGAAATAACGATTGTAAAGTGCTTTTAAAAAATCTTCGTATGAGTTACAAGTCAAAAAATAAAAGCCTTCACAAATAGAGATGCCAAATTGTATGAAATTGTATTAAATACAAGACTTTGAGAATATAATAAAAATATTTTAGGAAATGTATTTAAATCAGAGACCGTAACGGTTATAAGTGCTATCAAAAAAGTTATTTTTTAATCGTTATTTTGTGACTAAAAAAATAAAAACTCGAATGAAACTGTTAAAAAGATAGTTTTATTTATCCGTCATAAATAAAACACTTTTTATGAGTTTTATTTTTCCTTCAGAAAATGATACTCTTTTTTTGGAGTTTTATTCTTTTCTTCGGAAAATAAAACTCTTTTTTGGAGTTTTATTTTTTTCTTCGGAAAATAAAACTCATTTTTAGACGATAAAGGTGTGTACTATGTTCGGGGTTTTCACCAAAACACTAAATTAAAAGTACAAATATATTTAGGAAGACGATTATATTTTGATCATGTCTTGCAAAATAATGGATGGAAAAGATCCAAGCAATTGATTGTAAATAATTTTATATTTCTAAATTAATTAATTAAAAAAAGTAACCGTGAAAACAAGCTGGTTTTCAGCTTGAAAACTGAACATAGTACTCAGTTTAAGTTAAAAATTATTTTAGGAACATGACTAGTCATCTTATTTACCTTTACCGCAGACGGGATGGAATTCATCCTACTTGATGCTAAAAAGCTGAATGCGTTATAAATCCTTCTGATTGAAAAATGTCGATGCCGCGCTTAATCTAAGTCTGTCAGAATGGGAAAGCCCTCTTGGAGCAAGCAGAGCGATTATTTTATAGCGATTTCTTTAAAATATGGCTTCAAATGAAGCTAGAAATTCGTCGAAGCCGCCAGCTCAGAATTTCTGACAATATTAGAACGGTGTGAAAACTTGCTGCTAAAAAATCCAACACTCCTTGCAGGCTTATATTTGGATCCGCGTCTTCAGCGCATCATAGCGAAGGAGCCTGCAACCCAAGTAAGCGTGGGAAGAGCATTCTCTGCTCCTAAATTGGTAATGAGCGACCTGTGTTTAAATCTTTCCGTTGAATATTTGGAAAAAATATGTTCGTTAAATTAAATAAATAAATGAATACAAACTTTATGTGAGATAAACTCAACAAAACAAGAAATTGTAAAAAAAAGAATATGAGTGTTATTTAAGACGAAAAAAATAAAACTCCTGAAATGAGTTTCATTTTCCGAAGAAAAAAATAAAACTCCAAAAAATAGTATTATTTTCTGAAGGAAAAAATAAAACTCATAAAAAAAGAGTTTATTTATGACCTTTTATTTTTACGTTGAAAAATAACCGTTAACTTTGGAGTTGGGAGTGTTTTTTTAATATCACCATAGATTCTGAAAGAGCTTTCCGAGATGAATCTATTGGTATATGACAATATAGGTCTCCGTTGACTCTAACATGAAGAGTTTTTGAGTTTAAATTTTCTGGATAACAGTTATTTACGCTCCCTGATTTAAATGGATGTGATAACACTTTATGGTATTGTGAATAATTTTGGGAAGTGACCTCTTAAAAGATGTTAATTTATTAATTTTATAATATAGCCAACCAACTTGCGAAAATTTTCCACTTTCGAGAGGTGTCCGCTTTTCAGAAAAAATTAAAAAAATATATATGTGAATATTTATTGTAGCTTCTTGAACATTATTGTAGTTTTTTTGGGGTTTTTCCTGGACAAAACTGACTCGGAAAAAAATACAGAAAAACAGTTTCTACTCATAGGCCCCTATCAACCTCAGACATTTGCTCTCTCAATACAAGAGAGCAAGATTATATCGCAAAGTAAATTCTCTTTGCAGCCTTAATTATCAGGGTTGCCAGAGCCATGTTATGTGTAAATGATAATTCCAATAATCGACATTATTATATTATCATTGTACGACAACTCTGCTTGTTATGATGTTCAACAAAACTATGCAGTAAATACTTGATGTAGTAAAACAAAAACATGGAGATACACGACAAATATCAAATGCTGTAAGGCATGCATCTTACTATTGTTTTTTGGTTTTCGAGTTTTTTTTTATATAAAGTCTAACAATTTTGTGAGTCTCATGAATTCCTTGTGTAAATGAAAATATCACAAGAAATAAACATAACTTCCAAAAAGTAAACAAACTAAAAATTTGCATAAAGTTAAATGTTAACTAAACATTTTTTTGTTTGTTTTGTGACTATGATAATAAATTGGAATTTTTGTAATAACACAATAATAAGACAATGAGAAAATGTTTTATTGATCTATGAATAGCAAGTTTGAATAGTAAACAAAGGCCTATTTTCAATTCTTGGGAATAACTGATGTGTCACATGATTAATACAATGTATTGTAGATATCTATGTTCATTTATTTATGTACATATATACAGTATTGATAGGGTTATTGTGCTTTTGCACAAGTATTCATAATGCTGGTATACAAAATTGACCGAAACGAAAAATGCAATTTATTATTTAAGAAATCAAGCTTATAAAAAGTCCACAAAACTAATTATTTTCTTCTCAGTATTATTTACGTTGGTATTATTATATTCACTAAGTTTAGTATAACACAATACTCTTATGAAGGACAAAGTGTTAAACATTTCCACAACGAACAAAAAAGGGCGATACATCAGCGTTTACAAATTTTGTGAACACATTAATTTTGGATGAATCTAACAACCACATTCGCTTCATTTTATTATTAATTACAGTTTACAAACGAATGAGGGCGGGACATCTTTACAGTTGTACCTATTGGGAAAAAGTGCCACAATAAACCTAAAAAGCTAATTAAATCCATTGCACACCAAAAAAGTGGCACAATTGACACACAGCGACAATATTGATTGGCTACTTCCTGATTGGTTAAGTTATCAAAACAAATTGAAACTACTTTCCATTTTTTTTTGTGTAAATATTTAATAAAAATTTAATAATTACTTTATTGTTTTATTAAATGAAATTTTCTTTAATAAAATTTAGTTTAAATTGTGTGAAAATTTAATAAAAATTTAATAATTACTTTATTGTTTTATTGAATCAATTAATCAATCAAGCTTATTAAAATTGCAAATTAATTGTTTCAGTCAATTTCGTATAAAAAAATAAAATAAAGTTTTGTGATGACACTTCGAAGAGAACTTTTAAAATTTCGATACGCAAGTAACCTTTTCTATTTCTTTATGATAGTCCTTTGCCAGAGACTTGCAATTTTCAGAAATTGTAATGTTTTTTTTTAATATTGCCAAAAATAAATGCGAACTATACTAAAAAACTATTTCGTGTATTTTTTGTCATATCTATAAATCTTCCAAAGGTATCTAAAGCGAGACATAAAATCGAGACAGTTTTTCATGTTCATGTATGCTTTATTTTTTTTGTTTTCATCGCGTTGTTTTGTTTTTTTTTTTTTTTTTAACTAAGTGTTAAGTGAATTGAACACGAAAAGGAAACAAAAACTCTTGCGTTAAACTTAAACAGCAGTTTTACTTTCAAATTTAATTGCAATATTGTATGTACATATAGAAAAAACAAAACACATAAAGAGAAATAACAACCAATAAGAAGATGAGGACAAAAGTGGAAAACAGCGCACATCTGTGGGTATTTATATGTAAAAATGCAGGGACGTAGTCAGGATTTTAGAGTGCCAAGGGGGGATGTATCCTAACTAAACAATTAGTAGCATATCTAAATAAATAAAAAGGAATGCTTCAAAAATGTTTTTTGCGAGGTCAGAGTGATGTCTCAGTTCCCTTACTAGCTACCTCCCTGCCCATATCTTTTTATGCACTGCAAATAGTAGTATACTTAAGTAAAACAAGCATAAGCTCAAAAAGTGTCAATTAATTTTGATATCTGAACCATTTGACACATGCAGGGTAAATTATTGCATTCACACGAATACATACTAGGATACTCGTAGATGTTAGCTTAAGCACAGAGAGAGAAATGAATAAATATTATTGCCGTTATATTATTCTTTGTGAGTGGAGAGGAGTTGGAGGATATTTGTTTTTGTTGTTTGGCCTTTATTCCTTTATGTCTGCATTTGTATTGTAATACTTCAAATATCAAGAATTACAAATGAAAAATTATTCATCATCACTCACGTACAATGTCTAACTCACATTTCTCAACGTGCACACACACACACACACATCTCATAAATATTCCTCTTCTTCTTCTTATTGTACCTAGGAAAGAACGTGTTTCAATTACTCTCGCTGGATTCTTAAATTTATTGTGAGCAATAAGAGAGTGAGTAACAAACTCTCTATTGTGCTAGAGGGGTGGTAGGAAGGGTGTGTGTGTGTGTTTAATGCATGCTAATGGCAGGAAGTGACATTTACGACTTTAATTCAATCAAATTTAATTTCCGGAAAATTTTCACGAAACACACATCTATGTTCAGGAAATCAAGGGTGTATAGGGTGTATTGACACTATTTCCAGTATATGCATTTTGTGAAAATTGGAAATAAGCTTTTAATATACACTTAATTGTATTAGGGAATTTCATCAATGCTTAAAAGCATTGATAAATCTAATTTTATGCTGATGTAAAAATGCTTAGCATACGATATCAATTTTATACTAAAATTATCTGGGGTATTCCATCAACTATGTGGTAAAGTTGCCATACACATTTTATTAGATTTTATTGCCGATGTAATAATAATTTAAAATATCAGTAAAAGCTGGAGTCCTTAAATAATATTTTTATTTTCTTTAAAGTTATTTTTTTTTTTGCATTTTCTAAACAATTGCAAAATGTTTTGCAAATATCTGTGGCATTTTGTATAACCTTAATGCTTTATCTATATATTTAGTTATTTACATTTTTGCTTTTACAAATGTATCTACAACCTTAACAAACGGGGACAGTTTGTTTGCAATATGATAACCTCAAGTTTATGGTCTTAATGATTTATTTATATTATTAAAGCATTGAGATGGAACGCATAGCAAAATGTGTCTATCTTGAACTTTGCGTAGTGCTAAATACATTTTTAATAATTCCAATTCCAATTTTTTCTTCAAAATACGAAATTTTGAATTATGTCACAGAAAATTGTCAAAAAATATTTATATATAAGTTTATTATAATTTGTAATAATTATTGATTCAGAATACAAAAAATAAAATAAAAGTTGATTTAAAATTTACTTATACGGTTTTGCATCGGTAGGTTCATCTTCAAAACAAAATCAAAATTTGTTGTGATGATGCTGTGTCTCTATGCAAAAAAGAGAAAATATAGAATTAAAAAACCCCTTAAAATGTATCAGAATTAAAAAAAAAAAAAACAAAGTAAAATAAAAAAATGTTATACATTTTTTGTAATACCTCATTCACATTACACTTCCAAAATCCATTTTTACTGGATTTCAACTGTCATTTGCCTTATAAAAAGTAGATTTCAAATCTCGAAAATGCGGATTTTCAGCGTAATGTGTAGAGGCTATAATAAAATGCTATTGTTAATTTATGTTATAATAATTCCCAAGATTTTGAAATATATTTCATACTTCCCAGAAAATAGATCACTAGAACAAATTTTTAGAAATTTATTTGTTTGTTTATTATTTTAATCATAATAAAACAAACACAAATAAAAACATGCTGGTTTTTGTAACATCAAGAACAAAATAAATTTCACTTATATATACTGCTTTGCCATTGACAAATGAAAAATTCTTTCTGCAATTAATTTAAACATAAGAAATTCATCGATTGTATTTAATTGTTATTGATAAGCAGCACATGGCCTTCCATTTTTACTGGATTTCAACTGTCATTTGCCTTATAAAAAGTAGATTTCAAATCTCGAAAATGTGGATTTTCAGCGTAATGTGTAGAGGCTATAATAAAATGCTATTGTTAATTTATGTTATAATAATTCCCAAGATTTTGAAATATATTTCATACTTCCCAGAAAATAGATCACTAGAACAAATTTTTATAAATTTATTTGTTTGTTTATTATTATTAATCATAATAAAACAAACACAAATAAAAACATGCTGGTTTTTGTAACATCAAGAACAAAATAAATTTCACTTATATATACTGCTTTGCCATTGACAAATGAAAAATTCTTTCTGCAATTAATTTAAACATAAGAAATTCATCGATTGTATTTAATTGTTATTGATAAGCAGCACATGGCCTTAAATTGTATGCATCTCTATGCTTTGCTTTTGCTATTGCTGCTACTGCTTGCATGCAAGTGCAATATGAATATGTAATTTATATACGCATTTCGCACACTTGGTAATTGTTGCCTTAAGCTATGGCGGGTACTTGAGTTCATCAGTAGTTCAATCAACTTTATGTGTACGGCCAATGTTCATGGGAAACAGGGTGTGTCGCAATAATAAAAGACAGGATGTGTCGCAGTAGACATAGAACGAAATAATTTACTATGGTTGCGCCTGTAGTGACATGCTTATTAATTACCAGAGAATGAATAAGATTACTTACTAAAGAGTATATTCCAATACTTAGTGATATTGAAATATACTTTCAATTGAAACATGGATTAAAAATTACATAGATGGTTCAAAAACTTGCGACCAAACGAAATTAAATTTTTAGCAGATTTGCTCTTTGCTCTTCCTGCTTGGAATTGAGTCTTTATGAAAAAATAAAAACGAAATGTCATTCGCTTTTCCACAATTTTAAACCAAAATGTCAAAAACAAGAAATTAAAATTGGTTTTTTTCCTAAAATTCACCAAAGTTCATTTTGATTGCAATCCCTATGTACTTAGATAACCCACACCAAGAATAGGGGAAAAAGGAAACTAAAATAAAAATGTGAACATTAAAACAGATGGCCTTCCCTTCATCCTCCCACACCCGAAGCATTGTCATGCTAATGAGGCATTTCCTTTCATCACCATCATGTATTACTTTTTTTGTTTTTGTGTGATTTTTAACGAATACAAACGAATTCCATTTTATAGTGAATCACCCGGTTCGTGGAAGAAAACAAAACTTAAATAATCTCAATATAAAAAAATCACTATAATTAAATGTAATTATTTCGATGCTTTTTGAATGTTCAAAGAAATAGAAAGAGAGAGAGCGAAAGCCAGAGACCCACATCTAGCACATTTTTGAAGTTTTCCTTTACCCTGCTTAATTTATGCATTAAATAAATGTTTATCTTTACAAAATAATTCAAGCGAATAATTTAAATCAATTGTTTCGTTAAATTGTTTAAATTGCAAAATTGTTTTACGAGAAATTTAGAAATGAACAAAATAAAAAAGAGACTATATGTGAATTGTAGACTCACAAAAAGTACACATAAATCATTTTAATTGTTTCGCCATAAAATTTTTGAATTAAAACCTCTCTGACATTTTATTTATTCAAATGTTCATATTTCTTTGGTTGTGTTCATATAGTCGTGTCTTTTATGTCTCTAATAAAAAATATATGAATTCACTTTCAAAAGATCATAAACATTCTGGCAATCATAAATACGTAATTAAACTGCAGGTTGTAATAATATTTTGTTTTTAAATAGAAGTTTTATTTCTTTACTTTTTTTTAAGAAATGCAATTAATTAATTTTTTATTATGCAACCGTTTTGAATTTATATTTGCAAAGGAGATACATTAAAAAATGTTCAAGTTAAAAAGATAATAAATAAATTCTTAAAAAAAAATCTTATTGCCATAATCTAACTATTTATTATTATTAGGTCGGATTTAATTTAAATACTGTACCATTCAAGGCGTGAGGGATTAAAAGCAAGTAAGGGTTTTTCAGAAGATATAAATGTGTTACCCTGTTATCAGGTGTTTAATTAATGGTGTTTTCTTTTCTGAAAAATGTGCTTTGCCGTCATTTTGTCTGTACAGAATGCGCATTTTTAAAATGTTACCAGCAACCTAAAAAAATGCTATCATTTCAGCGGGCAGAAAAGAATTCAAAGAAGGAAACAGGGCAATCGCAGCACTCTCGTTTGTTGGCAGTGCCGAAAATGCCCGTAATTTGCCTCTATGCGTGGCACTATTTTCACAACAGAATTCGAAGCCTTTTCGCACTTTTGCCTGTTTTTTTTAGAAAAGAACCTAAAAAGTACATTTTCCGGCCAAAATGCACAAAAAAGTGCGCATTTTTCATAAGAAAAGAAAACACCATAAGATTAAATTTTTATTTTATAAATTTTTAAGATATTAATACATTATATACTAATAAATTTATTTATATGAACCGTCCAGAATATCGTCTATCATCAAAAGCATCTGTTCATTGTAAATTTAGACAGTGACGCCTGTATTCCATTCCATCCATTCACAATAACAGTTTATTGTGAAAACATTTATGCCCATATTCATAATAATTTACTGAAGGAATTTGTATGCTAATAGCAGGTTTAAAGTTTACGTTTACTTTTATGGATATGGGGGTTAAAATGGAATGAAAAGTATTAAAGTGTACAAAAGAAAGAAAAACAAATCTATGTCCTCAATTGACATCAGAGAATGAAGCCGACCCATATGTAACAACGACGACCGACAGTCAATTTTTGCCACCGGCGGTTTAGCCGACGCAATTAAAAAATTAAAATAAAAGTTATAAAAATTCAAGTTCGAATCTAGTATTTTTGGCATGTTGAACTTTCGACTAACTATCTATTGATCAGTTCACAATAGCATACTATTGTGAATTAAAAATAAAATAAAATTTAACTAAAGGTGGGTATTAACATCGAGTTTAGCCGCTAGAATCTGTAAAATCAATAAAATATTAGAACTTATGTGGCATATTTTATTAAAACTTGATGGGATATGATCCAAAGCAACAATTGAAAAAGTTTTTTTTTCTTTAAAATGAATTATTTAAAAAAAAAAAACGTACAAAAATATTTGAAAAACAAAATATTTGTTAAGTAAAAAATCATCATGGAACTCAAGATCTTATACGATTGCTTTATCATTTAATGCTCTCATGAAGATTGTGAATTGTACAGAACACAAAAATAAACTTATGCTAGTACTCGAATATTGTGCTGTTCTTTTTTACATCTACCCAGAATGGGTACAAAAATTTACATCAGCTGTTTCAGTACAATCACATGTGAAATCATAACCAATGGATTATATAGACGCCTCAAGTCAATTCACAATAATTTTGTTTGTTTGCAATGTACACTTATCACACGCTATTGCCTCAAATTCCCTTTGGATAACGAGAATTGCCCTACAAATCAGTCAATAAAATAAAATCTGTGTACAGACAAATAACAGCGCTGTGAATTGGCTGGAGACATTTCTTGGACTATGGTGAAATCTTCAATGGCAGAAAGAGTATTTATTGTGGACAGGCAAAACAAAATAATTTGCTTGATTTCAATCTCAAAAGTAATTGATCCAATTAATTTTTATTTAAAATTGGGTCAATGAAGGAAATATAAAAAATATAATTAATTGAAAGTCCATTGTTTCAAGTACTTGTAGATAATGTTACTTTTTTTAAATAAAAAACTGAAAAAAACATATTTGGGATTTTGATTTCTAAGTTTTTAATAGATAACCTTAAAATCTAGCAATTAATTTTACTACGATACATATTACAAATTATTCACAATAAACTTCCATTGTGAATGTAGAGAATGTCAAAATAGGAGTTAATAACCAATGGTTTACCATTATCGGTCTTAAAACTTATAACACAATTATCCTTATCGGTCTTAAAACTTGTAACACTATTTTTTCCAAGTTGTAGCTGAAAGGAATACACTATTATCTTTTTAATAGAAAATCTCTTAATTATATATAAGAACAAAGGAATTCTATGCATTTAGAAACCATCATTTAAGGTCAATTATATAGTATAGAGAACATGAATGATAACATTGCGATTGATGGCAAGCAACTAAAATAGAGAGAGGCAAAAGAAGAAAAGATGCAACATTTTCTTAAAGTTCATGCTTGTATACGCGTGCGTGCTTACAGCGTTGCTTCAAAGTAATCGGTATACAGCAATAAATAACGATTATTTCAATAATTGCATTCAATTTATTATTATGGCGGAGATAATTTAATATAAATGGATGTACGTGACCTCAGCTTAATGTTGTGTTATATGCCTCTCTATTCGAATGTCTGTATCTGCACATTCTGGAATAATTGTGAAACGCATAGCAAAAGATGCTGTCGATGCAGTTCTCATCCAATAACTTCCCGCTCGATAGTGTGAATGTCATGCCACTAAGAAGATGCTACAGAAATAACAAAAAAAGAAAAAGTTTTAACGATTCAACATTGGAAAATCGTCTGCAAAAAAAATCTATACTTTTTCGAAAGTATAAAAAAGAAACACAAAAGGAAAATACGTTATGGATATGTATTAAATTATATTGAGGCAGATAGAAAATCTTGGAAAATGCATTATGGTGTTGTATTAAAATTTTGTGTCATAGAAACTTTGTAATTTATATACAAAATTAAAAATTAATGTGATAGGAAATGGCAACATTTTTATATCTTTATATTTGAGCTCAGTATTGATACCGTAGGGTACCGATTACATACTAATAGAAAATCCACAGTATTGTTCTTGTGTCGCCTTATGAATTTCGAAATGGACTCCGCAAGTATATATTCCCGAATTTGTCCCTTACTTACAATATCAATTTAATACTCACAGTTTATCTACTGCGAAAATGATATGGGGCTAAAGTTTATTTGTTCTCTTATGTAGATACCGGTGGTATTGACAAAATTGTTCACAGTCCACCATTTACTTTATACATTTTTCTCCAAGTGTGTATGCTGAGTTAATAAAGGTATTTGAACTAATAACGAATATAATAATAATAATTGTGTATGTGTCCATCTAATAGGAACAGGGGAAGAAATGGAACGGGAAAACGTAACAATAAAACCATATTAAATTAAATGCAATATTTCTGATAATGGAAACCATTTAATGCCAGGAAATGAAGAAGATGAGGCAATTACCATTCAATATTCGTTTACAATTGTTTCCATGCGTAAAGTGTAGAATGAGAAAATTAAATCCAATCAGTTAAATGAAAGCAATGTGTTTCTCAATGAACATCAGACAATTGAAAGCAAAAATTGCTCTTCGATTACTAGCTGGCTAGTAAATAAGTGAAATATTTTTTTTTTGTTAGAGATTTGAAAATAATATCCAAAACATTTGAATTTGATTTGAATACAAATGTTACACAAAAAATTTATATAGTGCTCAGCAGTGTTACCGTTATGCCTGTGAAATGGTTTTTGTTTTTTATATTATGGAGCAACTCTGCACGGAATGTGACCAAAGCAAGGTTGATAAAATTAACACTTTAGTACTTTTTTTATACTATTTGAGTAAAGTAAGTACTGTGCTACCCACGTATCGCATTTGGTACATTTTTCAACCTTCTTTAAGTTTATAAATTAAAATATGAACACTGGACAAAATCAGTTTGTCCTTAGAAAATGTTATTTGTGAACGCCTAAACCCTGTGTTGGACAATTGTCTAAGCAGCAAATATAAAATATAACGGCGATAAATACGTCTGAATCCGAATAAGACAGATCTTAAGTCTCCCATTGATAGTGTTTGAAGTCTAAGCCGACTCATCCGATGAAGATCATAGGATCAATAGCATTTCTGCTTTTGTTAAATTTCTGAATTAAAAACCACGGTACGAAATTAAAGTAGAAAGTAGGCGTATGTTAAAGCGGATATTTATTGTGTTTTTTTTCACGAATAATTGTTTAATCAAATCAAAAGCAATCACAAAAATGTCTAAAGACAATCAAATTTTTAATTGGATCAATTCATTTTCTAATTGGAGTTGGTGATTAAAAGTATTGAAGCAATTTCAAGTGAAACCAAGAAAATATAAAGACATCATTGACAATTCACCATGATTTTGGTTATTTGCAGTGCGCAGTCATTCTACTCAATTGCGCAGACAAGTGACTCAAATTCTTTTTGGAAAACGATAATTACCGTACAAATCAGTCAATTTGTATTACAAAAAAGGTGTGGATGTATAGAATTTTATACGCTTTTACAATATTTGGTGTTTCAACAAGATAACTAAGGAAAGAAAACAAAAATAAAGCCAAATTAATTAAAAAAATCACTCATTTGCAGACGAAAAAGTGTCATCTACGGTGTGCAGACAAACTACAGTGCTGTGAATTCACTTAAGATGTCTATACCTTCCTTGGTCTATGGTAGTACGTAATTGATTTATTCAAACATTTTCATTCAGCAAATTCACATTTTCATATTTGCAATGAAATGTTTCCTTGTTGAAAAGAAAATGTACAATACATTTTAGTCACAAATTGCCTCGATAACACGAAATCTTTTCTACATGTGTAAACCAAACCACTTTCTATAATAATTATTTATTATAGTTTATGATAAAAATTCCCAAGATAAAATATTGAATTTTTACAAAACGTTTTGCAAAATACAAGCATCCGGAATTATTAAATGCCTACAAATTACAAAATATGTCAATATACGAAACAAAAAAAAAAACTAAAAACAAACAAAATCATTTATAACCTATTTATAACCTATGGCAATTGTTAACAGCAAATGACAATCGTTTATAAATAATGGTTAGAAACTTAGTTAGAGCAGAAAAACAAAACAAAAAAACTTCCTAAGCTATAATTAATTAAAAAGCAAGTGGCTACATTGAAATGGAGAATTGGCAACCAGACGAGCCGTTAGACATACTGACGACGACATTTCTATAATGGTTATGAACGTATTGGAAATCATGCAGACAGGCATATGAGCAAATGTTTTACTTTATTGATGTTGGGGTTTGTTGCCGGTGTTTTTTTGTTCGAAAACAGAATTTAAGCATAAATTTATTTTATTATTGCCATTTATATGTGCACATTTATCTATAGGTTTTCGTATATTCTACTGTTGACATGAAATCAATTGATTTTAGACATAAAGGATAATATCATTATATTTATAGGACATTTTTATTGTTTGTCTACTTATTTTATTGTGATTGGTTTGTTGTTTGTTAAGATAAAATGAATTGAAAAAGAAAATTATATATATTTATGGGAAATTGATTCTAAATTGAATAAAGGAGTTTCGCTGAATTTTCCTTTCGAGTGTAATCCTAAAAAATCACATAAAAACACAGATATCGACCAAGTACAAAACTATACAACCCAGATGTAAGGTATTCATATAAAATTGTACCATAGACCAAGAAAGACATAGACATTTCAAGTTAATTCATAATTAGTTTATTTATTTGCTCTTTGGAAAATGAGAATTGTCGTTCAAATCTGGAATTTGCATTTAAAAAGGCCTGGATATGCAAAATGTTATATTTATTTATTTATTAAACTTATAGTAAATATAAGAATAATAGAGAAAAATCTAGCATTAGCTACTTAGGCTATCAGCTACAAAATGTTACATTATTTACGAGAAGAAAAAAAAAACGGATTATTTACGAAACGTTTCCGTTTTTTCTTTTTTTTTAACCAAAAGACACAAAACAAATTATATCCCGATTAAAGGCACAATCTAGGGTTAACAAAAAATTGGCCTGAAATGTCTATATTTTTCTAAGTCTATTATTATACGAAATCATTTATATAGACAGAAATTTCACATGGTAAAAAGAGTGAAATTTTTATGAAATTATTAAAATATGTCTGTTAAAGCAATCACAGTAATATACTATTGTGAATTATGGTAAATTATCAATTGTCTATTAAAGGACAATACACAATGGATGACACTTGGAATAATTGAATGCGACCAATGAACTTTTCATAATCGACCGGTAGAGGTTTATATATTTTTTTTTGTAATTGATAGTTGTGTCAATTAGGTATTTCATTTATAGAATGAACATTGCCATTATGATAGTGGAAATGTTCGTTAATAATATGCAACGAAATGTGTCGTTGATTCATTTTTCGTCAATATTGCTAAGTTGCGACAAACATGTAACATGCTCCCCGCTCAAAAAAAACAAACATTTTGTTTGCGAAATATGTTTGTGGTGATCATATTCCTTTTCTATGTGTAACTTTATCTAGAAAAAAGTCTATAGCGGTTTTTTGTTATCTTCACTATCGAATCCAGTTTTTTTTCACTATTTTTTTAAATTAAATTTTTAAATTTTTTTAAATTGGCTTAGGCCGATTTTGGAAATTGATTAATTGTCTTTACTAACATTGGTTGTCCAATATTCATTTCGATGTAGTTTTCTGGAGTAAACCCCTGCGGTTTATTTTGTTTGAGATGGAAGTAAAAATGTTTATGGTTCTCTAGAGTCTAGACCATTACATTATCAATTTTTAATTAATATCTTTTTGCGATGCTAAAAATTTTACGAACGAAAAATGTCTACTTTAGACTAACAAAATTTTACAAAAAAAAAAATCAAAGCCAAGTTTCGATAGTTAACTAATGCGAATAATTTTCGTACAAAAATAAAATATGAATTATATGTAATTTCAATATCATATCAACAAATCTTTTTTTTTTCAAATTAAATTAATCCATCAATAATCCTAAAAAAAGTATCATTGTTATATTTTCAATACATACACGAGTTCTAGTATGGAGATATGTTCATTTAATGATCGATAGAATAAATTAAAATGTTCTTTTTAGTGAAACAATTCATACTATTATTGAAATAAAATGCATCAAATCCGTCCATTCGTTATTAATATTACGCAGTGATTTTCAATCAGTACTCTCAGACTTTCCGCCCTACGACGGACATTTTGACTTCTTTTATAATATTTTTTTTTTTATTTATTAGTAATCACCCACATTTAACAAATGCAACCTCATTATTAACCATATTACAATGCTATCTAAATAACATAAATTTAAATACCACCGAGCCCTATGATGATTGGCAGAATGCCCTCGACTTTGGTCTTTCCATATTGTTTGCATTCCTCTTCCAGAATGAATAAAAGGCAATAATTACAGTTTTGTTTTGTTTTTTTTTTCGTTGACTTAATTGTTTACTATTTATAATGTGTCTGAGGGACCTTGAAATAGTGCAACGCCTGCAGTCTTCACAAGTTTCCATAAACCATAGTATAGCAATGGACGGACTATAGCTGGATGGACAGACTTAATTCAAAGCAATAACATGATAGCACAAACAATAATCAGATATAATAAACAACAAAAACAAAACAACTACAAGGCAAATGGCGGACTCTCTCAAAAACAAAAAAAAAAGAGTACAAACAACAAAGAGTAAACAAAACCAACAACAACTACAAATAAACTGCATTCATGAGATAAAAACAAAGGGAAACCACGATAAATATTCAACATCACATCACACTATCCTCACAAATTTCTTAGGGATTTTGGAGTTGGGTGGAGGGGGGAAATGACAATACAAGTAAAGCCCATATCCCCAGTGGCCAACCACTAAACTTGGAACTGAGAAACAACGAAACTCGATTAACTCAACATTAATATTAAATCGACAGGGTAATATTGTGGTGAATGAAATATCAACCAACTTGAAGTCGGTCCGGTTTTCTTAGCCACAAAATGGAAAGTTGTCATTGTAAGGACTGTAGAAGTATTCCTATGGCAAAGTCTTACGAAAGGGCCACTTATATTTTATTATAGAAGTTTCTATGGGATTTCATTTAAAACAAGGGCAATACTGATCAATAAAGAAGGAATCGTTTAAATAATTTTCGACATTAGTTGAATCAATTAAATTATTAATTTAATATGCTTTAAATTTCATTTAAAATTTTAATTGAAAAAATGTTGGTGATATTTTATTTTCTTTCTTGTTTATTAAGTTTCAACTCAGCTAAAGATAACTTTAGCTATGATTACAATCGGAAAATTCATAAGAAAGTATAAAGTATTGTGAAAATTTAAGAAATTTTATATAAAGGAAAAATAATTATAAATAATTATACATAAATACAATAAATTATTTTCGAACAAAATCAATAAAATTTTTAATTTTACCTTTTAAACAATTAATTTAAAGTGGGGAAAAATCAATTATGTTTTTTTTTTTGTTTAATTCAGACAACCAATTATTTATTGCATTATTGTTTATTTAATTATAATAACTTTTTCCTTAGATAGTTCTTGAAATTTTACAAGAGTTTATATTTTTAACTAATTTTCGATTTTTTAATCGAGTATGTTTTCTTATATCTAATTAATTCTATAATTGATACTATCATTTTCGTGGTTAAAGAAATTTCAATGAGAAAATTAATCGATCATTTTATTTATTTCAGAAAAAATATTTTCTGTATTCAATATAAAGGTTAGGTTAAAGGTTAAAGTGGCAGCCCGATTAAGATTCAGGCTCACTTAGACTATTCAGTCCAATGTGATTCAATATAAAGTATTTTGTTTTAATTTTAGTTTGATAAAAATTCAATCACGGTTATGTCCCTATTATGAGATTTTTCCTTTATATAATTTTACCTCAACAGTCCATAAATATTTTATATTTTCTTTCATCTTTCAATATTAACATTTTTCCCTTTTTATGATTGTTGTTTCTTATTTCATCCTATACAAAAAAAAATAAACTCATTTTGTTTTATTGATGTTTTCTTATACCTTTTGTCCTTATTTTTGTGGGGCATTTTCTCTTAAAAAAACACACACACAAAAAAAATCGAATTTTTATAATCGTTGATTGTGTTTCCGTGTCTTTGTGAAATAATTAAATTCACGCTTGAATTTGAAATTTCGTGGACCATAAGGAATAGCGGCATGTATTGTGTGTCTGTATTTTATGCATTCCTAAGAAAATTAAAAAAAAAAACCATTGTGAAATCTTCAATTTCATGCGCATTCATTTCATCATCGCCATGATTTGGCTAAATTATAAAGGTGAAGGCAGATTGTCGATCTACCTGCCATTTCCTTTGAAGTTTTTTGTTTTTGAAAAGTTTATGAGGTTACGAAAGAATTTAAATGTTGTGTGTGAAATAAAAAACGACACGGGTTTAAAGAAATCAAATAAAGTATTAAGTGTAAAGTAAGAAAAATAAATGGAAAGTAAGAAAAATAAAAGAGCGATATTTGAAAAAAATTGCAAGACAAATATTAAAAAAAAACAATATTTTTTATTATACAATATTTTGCTTTCAGGTCAAATGAAAATGCATTTTGAGCAGAGTTTGTTTGCTGTGAGTGTCATTTCATCTAAGGAAAAATATAAACAAAATATTTGTTGAAAAAATATTTTTTATTTAATCTTTAATTTATAACAATGGTATTTGCCACAAAAATTATTTTTCTATATATACTCTTGTTATTATAGCAATCAACTTACTAATATGTATTTTTATCTCTTCTTTCATTTTAGGTAAGTTCAGCGCATTCATCTATTTGAAACAAAAAACATTTCGAAAATATTTCATCAAACCTTTTTGGTAAGCTATTGACTTTTCAAATGAAATTAGGTTAAGATAAACTGCTTAATTAAGACTAATTATATTAACGATGTCTTCCATCGAGCATATGATTACGGCAATCGGCGTAGCAAAACGAAGACTCATTCAAAACCTAAATCACAATCATGATTCATCATCTAATTCATGTCTTGTTTAATTCAAGACTTGTTTAAAATACCAAAGGCATGAGTTTTGTATAGTCTTCATTTCATGTATTATTTATATTTTTGGTTTTTATTTTGTTGTCTTCATTATTTTTTATTTTTTTTTTTTTTCATACGGAATTCCAGAGTAATTCGTCAAGAGGTCAATGATCTCCTGCCAGTAAATTAAAAAAAAAAGTAAATAACTGACGCAACTGTCGAAAGCAGGAATGAATTGTTTAAAACAATTTTAGGGGAGTGGGGATTCAATGGTTTATTAAGCAGTTTATTTGTTTGAAAAGGGAAACATAGACTATTTCTTAAATTTTTTTTTTTTTTTTTTAAATATTTTAAACTATTTATAGATATATGTGTTAGCTTTAATTAAAAATAAATTTGATAGAGCTTTTATAAAATCGAATAACACTAGTTTAAAAAATAATTTTTTCGTGTACATTTGATGACATGTGACTTTTCTTATGTATTTTGATCTGCTGAATTCGAAAAAAATTTTTTTAATTTTTTTTTGGAACATTTTTTGAGATATCCCATTATTTTTAGTTTTTCGCTCTTTTTTCACTAAACAAATTATGTCTCGAGTTATAAATGTCCGATTATAACTTTGTCATTTTTCGGTCGTTTTTCTTCTATTTTAACTTATTACTTACGTTGGAGTATCATCTATACGACCATGAAGAGAAACCGGACGTTTTTGGTTTGTACTTTTCCGGCGGAAAAGGGTCACTGTAAAACATTTTGAAAATTTGCCCTTTTTGCACTGATATTTTTTGAACCAATTATACACGAATATTCGTCAGGATAGACATACGGTAAAAACAATGTGTTAAAGTTTTTCGTTTTAAATGCGTTTCAAAATTTTAATTTGAAAAATTCGATATTGCTAATCTTTTTTTTCATACGATTGTCGTTAAAAATATTTATTAAAAGGGGATCCCTTATCATTATCACCCATATAGGCCGGTATGCACCTCTAGCGAAAAATTTCATTCCCATAAGAAATGCATTGCTATTTGTGCTAACGAAATTTTCGGTAGCTTTCAATTTCGTAAGCTGGTACGCACCTCTAATGAAAATAACAGGGTTGTCAAAAGCATATTTTGGCAGCAAACATTTAATTTATTACAATCATTGTGTGCGTAAAAGTTTTAAAAGGTCTGTAAATAATAAACAAATTATTTGAGGAATATTTGGAACATATATTAAAAATTTGTAAAAGCGATTAGCTGGTTTAAAATTTGTGTACACAGCCCTGTTTTTTTTGTTGTAGACTTAAATAAATTTTTGCTACCGAAAATTTCGCTAAAGGTGCATACCGGCCTTATGAAAAAAAAAGTCTGCTAAAAACCAGCAGTCGGTATTTGCTGTTATTTTTTGTACCTGTGGTCTATCGTAAGAAGTGTTAGGTTCTCAAATATTACCTAAATTATCTTCCAGAACCAGCCAACATTTCGTTTTGCTATTATGCCTTAATTTGTGAAATATTCCGATTTTTATTGTGTTACGATTGTACCTTGTTTAAATGGTTAGTTTATTTCAGTCAAACTCAAACATTTTTAAGAATAGTTGAGCTGATAGCCTAATGATAGCTAATGCAAAATTGTTCTCCTATTTAGGGATGCCAGATTTTGAAGAGGCAATAAGAGCACATTCAGTTTATAAAAAGAGCACATACACCCAGAAAAAAGTGACCCCTTCTTTAAGTTAAAATGAACTCATTGTGAAGAAAGTTGAACTTCGTATAGCGCCAAAGACATTTTTATTTGTTTGAACGATGTGATTTTCGTAGAAATTAGGAATAATGCATTCCATATATTAGTTAACATTTTCCTATATTTATATACCACTATACTACAGAATGAAAAAATTTAACTAATTTGAATTCATATATGGAATGATTTTATTGAAATTTTTTCATTCATTTCGACAAATCTTACACATTTGTGGTAAAACTTTTACTTCATAATTAGAACTGCTTACCTTCGTTTTTAAATACAATTTTATTTATTTCTATAAGCAATTTTATCTTCAATAAAAGACATGTTTTATTAATATATTGAATATATTTATTAAGAATCAACAGCATCGAATCTCTTTGAAATATTAGTTTATTATTCCACTATTTCCAATTTCCGTGTGATATTATCAACTGTAAAACGCACTTTTTCTTCTTCTTGTACTTTTCACTTTTAATAAGTTGCTGCCTAACGATTTTGTCCTCCTTTTACAATTTCAATACCTACAAATATAAAAAATCATAAAACATTTTTGTTGCAAAAGGTTAGCGTCACTGAATATTACCTGATAATTGAAGATTCCAAAATGAAGACAAATGAAAGGGTTGTTATTCTGCTGGTGTTTTCTTTCTTTATACACTATCACGAACATTGATAGATTTATTTAAAAAACGAAAATTTTTCTCACTAATTTAAAATAACAAATATTTTATATATTTTATTTGTTATTTATTATATTATTTTACCATATTATTTTTTAACAATCTCTCCGAAACAACGCGATTCCAACTAAAAAAACAACCGACGCGCAAATATATCGATTACACCCACGCGCAAACACATCGATTACGATGACAGGTATCGATTACAGGTAGACAATAGAAAAAATTTCCTATATTCTAACAAGTGTGTTTCCTTAAGTTTTGAAAGGATTGCATACTTCTTAGTACGAATGAACTAAAATATTTTTCTATGCCAAGTGTTGTTCGTATGTATGAAAAACTTTCTATTATAAAGGAAGTCGCAATTATCATTTTATAAGAAATTTTACTAATTTTGAGGAAACTTGGTTTTAGTTCGGTTTTTGTTTATTTTTACGAATGCTTTGTTATCGGTGAATAAAATTTTCTTTTTCAGTAGTAAATTCTTATACCCAGCGAAGAAAATAGTATGAGTAAAATTCCATGCCTTATTCTAGTTAATGAACTATTCCTAACTGCTTACAGTTTAGGATTTTTTTACTGAAACGAGTAAATTTTATTATTTTTCACAAAAATTTACCTTAATGGAAATAAAATGGATAAACTATATTGATGAAAATTTTTTCCTTTAGTTTCGAAGGCACTTTTTTCTGGTTGTACGAAAAAAAGAGCACACTTTTTCAAATAAAATAAAAACGTATAATTCCATAATAATTCATTTAAACATAAAAAAGGTTCATAACATTTACATAAAATAAACCACTTCCAACTCAAGCAAATTTTCTTACAATACTTTGTAAGTCATTTGTTTGGTGTTTTTGTGAAAAATGTTATTGAAAGAAGTTTGTTTATATTTAGAACAGAGTACAAAGTGAAGAAACAACATCGGCGTGCTCTTCTTCGACTCTGATATATAAAGTACAACACTATTTAATTAGAAAATAACGGCGTAGGAAAATCTCGTGGTGTGATATTTACGTATGTTCAGTTTACTTTTACCATTTGTTGATTCGCGTTGGAGCACAAAAAGAGTACTTAACTAAAAATAGAGCACTTTTGCGTGCTATTTTGACCTATCTTGTTTTAAGAGCACATTTTGCAAAAAAGAGCACATGTGCTGTTTAAAAGAGCACGTCTGGCATCCCTACTCCTATTATTCTTATATTTACTATAATAATTTTAATAAATGAATAAATAAAATAACAGACAATATTTGCTACTTCAGCTGTTTTTAGCAGATTTTTTTGCTTTGACTTTTAACAAAATAGAATCGTATTTCACTCATTGATATGAGCATAGTTTCCCCTTGGTTCTCACCAAAAAAAAACTAAATACTGCTATGAGAATATATGAATTCTACTCTCGTCTTCACAATTAACTCTTGTTTTATCATCTCGGATTTCTATAACAGTTAATTTAATGGAAGACCCTCTTTTTTAGTAATGAAGATTATATTTCCTTTGTGATTATCGGCAAAAAAAGAAAACATTTCTTTTATTGTTCGTTTATTTAATTTAATTATATTCTTTAAATAACGGCTTATAAAAGATCCCACCAGCCAGCCAACACACAACAAACATACAACATTGTCCTCATTCCTCTATTAGTGGCCCCTCAATCGTATGTGAAGAATTTTGCCATATACGTATGTGTAGTTCTCTCATATCCATTTGGAATAATCAACATTTTCTTTTCTTGAATTGCAAAATAAAACGAAAAAAATGAGCCTCTTCCTCTCCCCCCAAGTATCATCTTCTCTATAAATCTGACATTGTTGATTTACGTTTATTTTCTCTTTTTCTGTTTTTTTTCTTTTATTTGTCTCTTTTTATTTTGTATTTTATCTATAAGTATATGTACATTTTGCTTGGTTAATTATTTAAAGTGTATTGCAAGAATGAAGATTTCCAACATTTTGTGTTTATGTTTTTTTTATTTATTAATGGTGTTGTTTTCATTTTTTTTGCATCACCCATGTATTGCATTGTTTTGGAACGAGTATCTTCATGGACACCCATATCAAGGAAAATGCAGGTGGTCTTTATTCACAATAATCTATGTTTAATCAGAAAAACATGAAAAAATATAACCGGATATTTATACTGGGAAAATCGTCATTGATTTGTAAGAAGAGTCTTTGTGAGTTAGGATAGATTATATGGAAAAGGGGCAGATCTTCAATACCTAATACGATGTTCCCGTTATTATTTATACAACTTTTTGATTTTATATGAAACACAAAGCAAGGCTTTGAAATGTTCCCTATTAAAATCAAAAATAGGAATCAATAAAATCCTTAAAAAGCTGTACAAAAAATGTTGTTATCTGAATAGCGTATAAGTCTGTGCGTGTGTGTGATGTACTCTTTAATACTCTCTTGACATTGAATTGGTGAGCATACACTGATAAGAGAGAAGTTCATCATCTGTGGTATCACAATAGGAAGCCACTATACACGCAGAGAAGAAATATGAATGTCACAATCATATTTGAAGAGCAAAATAATATGATAGGAGCTATTTTTGCAGCGACCATGTAACATTTTCACCTGCAACCATGTTGGCTCAGTGAACATGGTTCTAAGGAAAATATAATTGTCCTCATCTAAAATGTTATTATATTGATAAAAAGAATTCTGTTTGAATGAAAAGACAATGGTCACGATTTAAAATGTTATGGTATTCATTAAAAATGTTTTTCTTCTAGTTAAAAGAACAGGGTCACAACCTAAAATGTTTTGATATGAAAAACTTTTTTCATCGTCGAAAAAAGGACGCCACTTGAGAAAAGAAAACACAAAATTAACTGTATTTATTTGTTTTTATTTGTTTATAAAATAATTCATTGTTTATTTGTATTTATAATGTCGTGCAAGCAAACATCACATATTTTGACACACTCTATTTTGGTTCAATTTCAACAATAAATAATTATTCCATATTTACTTCGTGTCCATCAAATGTACCAACGCAGACATCATGTAACTGCAAATAAAAATAAATTATACCATATATAAAAATGCAGAACAAGAAACGGGTACATTTTTTTCAATTACACTTCCCTATTTTGTCTTCATATAAAACAACGTGCCATTTCTGAATAAATAAATTAACACAAAACACAGAAATTCCGTATTCAGCGTCCATTCCAAGCAACAAACGACTGACACGCAAATCGTGTGTACCTGCGGAATGTTTTTATAAAATTCTTTTCGCTGCAAAAAAGTTAAAAAATTAAATAGTTTCGAAAAAAAATTAAATGGTCTTTATGGCCATTACATCTAGACATGTCTATACTTAACCTATAAAAATACATTTTTCCCTGTAAAAAAGTAAAAAAAAATAATGGTCAGGTACACGATTTTCCCGACCATTTAATGGCCTCAAATTCTATCATTTAAATAATAGAACATGTTTGCGGTATTTGAGAACCATTCAAATGCTTATTGCCACCATACAATTTTCTCCGCTCGAAAACTATTTTTACAAAGACAAAATACATGAGTTTCGCGGCAATTACATGCCCAAGATAAGCATTAAATGGATGCGGCAACCATGTCCAAACATGGTTTTTCTGTGCGTGTACTCAACCTAATACTCTCTTCTTCTCAGCTTCACCCCTATATGAATCTCCACAAATATATATGCCATATAAGAATTCTGAGGGCAGTAGTACACACATAGCTGCTTTCGTATAAAATTGCAAAGTTTGAGCTGATATTATTTCATATTATTTCAACTAACAATGGGCTAATTTTGTTATAGAAATATTCGGTGATGATGTTTTAATAGTAAAACCACAAGTCCGATATTTTCAAAAGCACCTTAATTGACCAACCAAACAGTAATGTTGGATGCAATAGTTCATTGGTCAAGAAATCATTGTTATAAAGAAAATATTTTTGCCAGTGTAATTACAGTATGTTTATGGAAGCATTTGTGGCTAAAAATTTAATTAAAATTTAAATTGAATACCCAAAAAACATTAATAAAATTAATTAAGAGATTTATTTGTAGAGATAAAGAATTTTCTAGCTGATTCATTCGTAGTCTTTTCTATTGGAGCTATACAAACCATTCTCATTTTCAAATGAAAATTCATTGTCTGCTTTTAGGCAAATCTCCATAAATTTAACACTTGTGATTTATCGTTATTGCATTTGTTTATTAGACGCAAACTACTAAGAGACTCGGCATTTAATTAATAGAAAATGTAAAATGTTGTTTACATATTTTGAAATTAAATATTTGTTCTATTCTAAATAAATATGAGAGAAGTGCTAACACAAAGCCTTTTATTATATTCATTATGGCAAAGAATAATGCAAATGGCAAAGTATTCAGGGAGATAATTAGTTTTGTTTTTTTTTTTTTTGTATATAAAATAAAAAAATAATATCTTAACAGTGTTACCATTATTCCACTTTAATGAATAATCGGCCTCATAATTTTTCTAGTTCATTTTTCCAAGGTCTCTCTTTTGCGTTGACGTAACTTTATAACTTGTACCATGTTACAGTAAAAATTCTAATAAATATAAAAATAAAAATGTTTACCATTTTCAATTCTTTACGTATTAAAATTATTGTATATATCCAAGAAAATTGCTGATTTTTTTTTAATTGTTGACTTATTGTTCACTTAGTCGAGCATTATTCTATGCCTGATTATCGTTGTGTGTGATATATTAGTTTTTGTTGTTTTGCATTTTAAGCACGAGGTCAATTAACGCCACATTCAGGGTTCAATATCCGCATAAATAGACTCCCTCAACTCTTACACACACACACACACACACTCATGCTCACACTTGTGCGCAAAACATGAACACAAACTAAATTGAAAATAGAAAAACAAAAATACAGTGAAGCGATCTAAATTGCAATACAGTAACAAACTAATATACATCCACACCCAGAAAAAAGTGACCCCTTCTTTAAGTTAAAATGAACTCATTGTGAAGAAAGTTGAACTTCGTATAGCGCCAAAGACATTTTTATTTGTTTGAACGATGTGATTTTCGTAGAAATTAGGAATAATGCATTCCATATATTAGTTAACATTTTCCTATATTTATATACCACTATACTACAGAATGAAAAAATTTAACTAATTTGAATTCATATATGGAATGATTTTATTGAAATTTTTTCATTCATTTCGACAAATCTTACACATTTGTGGTAAAACTTTTACTTCATAATTAGAACTGCTTACCTTCGTTTTTAAATACAATTTTATTTATTTCTATAAGCAATTTTATCTTCAATAAAAGACATGTTTTATTAATATATTGAATATATTTATTAAGAATCAACAGCATCGAATCTCTTTGAAATATTAGTTTATTATTCCACTATTTCCAATTTCCGTGTGATATTATCAACTGTAAAACGCACTTTTTCTTCTTCTTGTACTTTTCACTTTTAATAAGTTGCTGCCTAACGATTTTGTCCTCCTTTTACAATTTCAATACCTACAAATATAAAAAATCATAAAACATTTTTGTTGCAAAAGGTTAGCGTCACTGAATATTACCTGATAATTGAAGATTCCAAAATGAAGACAAATGAAAGGGTTGTTATTCTGCTGGTGTTTTCTTTCTTTATACACTATCACGAACATTGATAGATTTATTTAAAAAACGAAAATTTTTCTCACTAATTTAAAATAACAAATATTTTATATATTTTATTTGTTATTTATTATATTATTTTACCATATTATTTTTTAACAATCTCTCCGAAACAACGCGATTCCAACTAAAAAAACAACCGACGCGCAAATATATCGATTACACCCACGCGCAAACACATCGATTACGATGACAGGTATCGATTACAGGTAGACAATAGAAAAAATTTCCTATATTCTAACAAGTGTGTTTCCTTAAGTTTTGAAAGGATTGCATACTTCTTAGTACGAATGAACTAAAATATTTTTCTATGCCAAGTGTTGTTCGTATGTATGAAAAACTTTCTATTATAAAGGAAGTCGCAATTATCATTTTATAAGAAATTTTACTAATTTTGAGGAAACTTGGTTTTAGTTCGGTTTTTGTTTATTTTTACGAATGCTTTGTTATCGGTGAATAAAATTTTCTTTTTCAGTAGTAAATTCTTATACCCAGCGAAGAAAATAGTATGAGTAAAATTCCATGCCTTATTCTAGTTAATGAACTATTCCTAACTGCTTACAGTTTAGGATTTTTTTACTGAAACGAGTAAATTTTATTATTTTTCACAAAAATTTACCTTAATGGAAATAAAATGGATAAACTATATTGATGAAAATTTTTTCCTTTAGTTTCGAAGGCACTTTTTTCTGGGTGCATACAATTCTATTGTATTGTGTACAAATGTACATAAATACCATTTTAACAATTGAGCTTGTATGGTCACCCCCATACAAAGGGTAACAATTTCGGCATTAGGATTTCCAATTTTGTCCAGATTCGTTGTGGGAATTTGAATGATCTGTTTTTTACGGATCACTAATTTTTAAGTATATTACATTTTATTTTAATTATATTTATTTGTAATCACTTCGAACAAATAAACTGAAAAATACTTTTAAGACGGCGTTCCTTGAGTTAAACAAAACACAAACTATTTCGAACTCGAAGACACGACTCTGAATTAATCTGATACAGAAAAAAATAAATTTAAGTTTCAATCACGATATTAATTGATCGAGTTAATTTTCAATTGAAAATTAACACTTCCAATAACAAACTTAATCGATTCAATTAATTTTAATGATTGATTTTTATTTAGAAAAAAATTAAATTTCAATCACAATAATAATAGATCCACTTAATGATCAATTGAAAATTAATTTTTCCAATAACAAATTGAATTCAATCAGTTAATTTTTATTTTGATCAAATTAATAAAATCAATTATTTTTTTCAAAAAAAAAAAATCAAATTCAATTTAAATTAAAAACATATTGGTGATAAGTTTTTTTGAAGATATTTTTAGTGCACCGACAAACATTTATTAGTTTGTTTTTTCACTTCGAATATCTGGCCTTAAAAAAGCCAAAAATTTTGCGTATAACCAAACAATATAGCGGTTAATCCTGCGTACATTTTGATATGCCAGCGATATTCCCAAATATTTATTGAGAATTAATTGAATTTTATAAAAAAAAATGTGGATTCTAAATAATTACCCTTTACTTGAGAATATGTCACAAAACTACAATATGTTGACTACAGACAAGTAATTCAAGACAACAACAGAAGAATAACCAATGTAATAACAGCTGAATGTTGACATAGAACTACAACACTGCTGAATGATGGCAATGATGATGAAAATATAGAATGCGGCGAGGACAATGGCATACAAAAACTAATGAATTTTACGAGTACTCTTACCTTTATAGTTTAAGCTCTGCTTATAGGGGGTAAAGCAAAAAAGTAGTTGTTATTACTCTGTTCATACAGAAAAAAACTAGCCAATTAAAAATTTAATTGAAAATTTCTAACTGAATCAAAACAAAATATTTAATTTCATTGTATAGTGTTTAAATTGAATTATCTAAAATATTTGATTGTTATAGACAAAATTATAAATTATCACTGAAAAGTATGCAAACTTCCATTAATAATACGAAAAGTTTTGTAATTTTCATTACAGCAACAAAAATGGCAAGGCTCATTACTATTATGAAGATTTTGATTTTTTTATAAATTGTTCAAATAGTAACAAATATTTGCTTGTCTGATTATATGTGAGACTTTACTACTTTTAATTTCATGTCATAACAGAAAATAATCACAATAAATAGCTATTGTGAATGGAAGAAACGTCACATTATCAAAATGCATTTTGGCAAAATGGTAATTGCACTGTTCTGGCTGGATAGCTCACCCAAATCTTGCATCCAGTATTAAAAGAAAACAGGCCCATTCTTGTGTAAAAACGTTGCGGAAAATTGGTTCGCCTGTCGTTGATCGATATTATTGTATTTACACACTTATACCGTTGGCAAGCTACATACGAGTAATAGTCAACTGTATATCGTATTAACTGTTGTTATCATGCAAGATAGATATTTCATTGGCTTATTTACTTTTTTAATTAATTAATTTCCAATAAAATTTAAAATAAATGAGTTTTTATCAAACAAGTGGTTCCCGTGTTCTCACAAACCGACATCGGACATGATGGAGAGAAACAAAAAAAACAGTGATTTATAATTCATATAATAAATGTGTCGTTGAGACGATCGATGTGTTTCTTCGTGTGTTACTTAAGTCGAAATTAAACGACCATAAAATTCTATTGCAATAATGCCAGATTCAGGCACATCGACTTGATATTCATTCGCTGTACAATCGCAACAACAAGAGTTTGTCGTCACAAAGCACAGGTGTTCAAAACGAGATTTCAAATTTCGTATTTTATGGATGCAGTTTGTTTTTTATTATTATTTTGAATAAAAAAAAAATAATGAAATGCAATTTCAGCTTTTTCAACTTTGATGTTGGCAAAAATTATTAAACGTTTTAATCAACACTCGATAAATTTACACCCCAAGATATAGCAAAAGGAATGATTGCATTCGCTTGCATGTAGGTGAACATTTACAAAACAAAACCAACAACAACAAAATATGGCAGTGCGCCTTATCTTCAATTCCGGTTCATGATTAACTCACACACACACACGCACACATACTTCAATCAATGATTCATGGGGGTTGGCCTGATTGAAATACAATTTATTTAAGTTGCTTTCTTTTTTTGTTATTTGTGGGTTGAATTCAAAGTCATCGATTTGCATCTGGAGTAAATTAAATATGAATTCATATTACAAAAACAAAAAGCCGAGATCCAACAACACACACACACACAAATATTTCTTTTTCTAAAATTAACACTTTCATGGAATTTAATCAAAAATTCATTGCGAGTCCCGCATGACTTTGAGATTATATAGCAGCAGATACTTTGTCTTCTTCTTCTTGTTACCTCTTGGTAGTGGTATACCAAGTGGTGAGAAACAAAAACAACAATAACATCATATCACTGTTGCCATACACAAATAATTATAACAATCATAACGAAATACCACACCTTAAAGATAAATAACCCATGGGTGTATAGCCAATCTTCTATAGCTGTGTAATAATATACATACAAATGTATTTATAAGAGAAAAATAAAATTACTATCGTGGTAATTATTATATTATTTTTCTATTTTTGTAGTTATTTGAAAAATTATAGAAAACAGTGTGAAATCTAACATATTGAAATATTGAAAAGAAATGGTTTAAAATCCACATCCACATTAAAACTTGTGGTTTTATGGAGTCCTGATGGAAGACTACAACAAATAGTTAAATCCAATTTATATTATTTTTATACCCTGCGCCATACTGTGGAACAGGGTATTATAAGTTAGTGCATATGTTTGCAACACCCAGAAGGAGACGAGATAGACACATGGTGTCTTTGGCAATAATGCTCAGGGTGGGTCCCTGAGTCGATCTAGCCATGTCCGTTTGTCCGTCCGCCCGTCCGTCCGCCCGTCCGTCCGTCTGTCTGTGAACACATTTTCGTGATCAAAGTCTAGGTCGCAGCTTTAGTCCAATCGACTTCAAATTTGGCACATAAAAACGCCACTGCTAAGTCGAAAACTTTTAAAAGTGAATCAACTTTTCCTTTATTTCTAATACAAACTATCGATCTATCGATAAATCATAAATACACTTTTGCGAAGTTGGCTCAAAATTGGTTCAGATTTAAATGTTTCCCATATTTTTTTTACCAATGGTGTGCTCCACCTCAGTATATTAGCCGACTTAAAATTAAAGTTTATAAGTTGTTGTAGAACTCTGTCCAGATCGGGTCAGAGTATATGTATACGGGAACATAAACCTTTATATATGGACCCAACACATTGGACGGATTTGATAGGATATCGAAAATTCGGGTCTACAAAGTGACGCAGGGTATAATATAGTCGGCCCCGCCCGACTTTAGACTTTCCTTACTTGTTTTTCTATAATTTAGGGTAATTTATATGTTTACAAATAGTACAACGCTTTTCTCTTTTATTTAGAGCTCGACTGAAGCAGATTATTTTGACCGAGGTTGAAGATGGAAAATTCTACCAACAACCTACCAAATTAAAAACATCTCAGTACTCCTACAAAAAAGGAGAACTTAAAATGTAGTATCATAATGGGCTTTGATAGTCTATGGCTGTATAGAAATTACCTAACACGAAAATTAAATTGTAACACGATATTGAATTAATAGTTCGATAATTCCTAAGTACCCTCATGAAGCATCCTGGTTTCTCTGTACAGAAATTCGTTAAAAATACAAAACACTAAGAATTCCACCAATCTACATTTTTTTTGGTAGAATTCTATACGCAGGGGAATATGATCACCCCAAGCATGTTCCAAGAACAAAATGTTATATTTGGACGATGACATTTTTTTCACAAAAATGTTGTGTTCTCGCGTGTACATATACATGGTTGTGGCAAAAAAATAAGATTTTGCTCTTGAAACATGGTTGAGGTGATCATATTCCTTCTCTGGGTATACCAACTTTGATAACCGTAATTACAAGGCACCTATATTAAATGAGTATACTCATTTAATACTTGGCTTAAATTTAGATCCAATTAGGCATGAACATTAAGAATAAAAAAGTACAAATCACACTAAGATCAAGCGCATATAAAATAACATCGAATACGGTTCAGGATTAAATCAAGTACAGATCGTTCTTGGATTAAGCAAAGTGAGATTATATTCAAGAATAAAAAAGATTGATTCAAGCCTTTATTCCGCTTAAAACAAGTTGGTTTTGGCTCAAATTAAGCGCTAATTGGGTTAAATATAAGCTTAAATGCGGATTGAATCAAGTACATATTAGGATTAAATAGAGCTTCACCAGGCTTGAATCAAGCACTTCCCATACTTAGATGAAGCACAAACACGATTGAAAATTTCTAAAACTAAGAATTCTATACATAATATTTTCAAGATTAAATTAAGAATTTTCTTCTTGTATTTAGAAAATCAGTACTTTTGACACCGCTACGGCTTGAATCAAGTAAACTTTTCTCTATTATTTTTTTGGATGTATTCATCAAAGAGTTCAGTCATCTCGTTTCTAGATTAAAATTAAATTTTATATTCAATAAAACTTCCTTTTCTAAAACATTGGCCTCTATATAAATAGTAAAATTAATAAACGAACAATATCCCAGTAATCTTGTGTGTTTTCTTTGCAGTTTTGTATCTTATCAATTTGTAAGCAATACCTGTCTATGCCATACCATTTTTATTGCCTTGGTAGTTTTGTCATGCTTTCACATATACATTAATAAATATGTATACGTCCATTCGTTTTATAATAAATTCGCCTGTCTACTTTTAGTTCATTGCACTGTAATTATTTATAATTAACATTATTAACATACTGTGCATAATTCTTCCATGTTTGTTTTGCGAAGAAAATAAAAAAAAAAAAAAAACAAAAATAACAAAACGGGAAGACCAAGAAAGAGTTAAATGGCACAAACATGTGGTGGCCACATAGATACAATGTTGTATTCGTTGAGCCCTCCTCTTCTTGGTAACACTTTTTTGTGTTATTAGATTCAAAAAAAGGCAAGTACACGAAACATCAATATTGATAGTATCATTAATTTGGCCCACACCCTGCTTATGGAACTTCAAGAATAGTGGTGGTGAATTTTATTATAAAATGAAAGTTATACAAAATTTTGGAAACAGAAGAAATTGAAAATAAATGATTTTATTTGAATTTAACACCCAGAAAAGGAATATGATCACCTCAAACAAGTTTCAAAAGCAAAATGTTATTTTGGATGGTGATCATGTAACATGTTTGTCGCAAAAATTTTGTTTTCTCGCCAAAAACAACATGCTTTCCGAAAACAGATACATAATTTCCGAGAAAATGACATGGTTGCAGCGAACATGTTACATGGTCACCATCATAAAATAACATTTTGCTCTTGAAACAAGTTTGAGGTGATCCTATTCCCTGCCTGCGTGAATGATTTTATTCACAGCGTTCTACATTATGTGACACCCCTTAAGAGAAAATATGTTGTACAATAAGATAGCAATAATAACGGAAGCTTTTCTCTCATTAGCAGAATTCGACGACAATGCTGTGTTGCCAGAAATATTCACATTTTTCGACAATTTTCATGATTTTGAACTGGACAGTTTTACAATTTGTATTAATATTTTAAAATTTAGACACACACAGAAAAGAAATTCACGAAAATTTTTCCAATTAAAGTCTTAATTGAGTTTTAAAAAATATTCAATTAAAAATTTAATTGAATCAACAAATTTTTTAATTGAAACAAAAATCAATCATTAAAATTTATAGTATCAATTAATTTTTTAATTGACTTTCAACTAATTTTTTAATTGATACTATCATTTCTGTGATTGAAGACATTTCAATTAAAAAAATTAATTGGATCAATTGAATCAGATTTTTTTTGTGCAGTAACTTGGAATTGTTACGGTTGCCACTTGTTCTAAAAAATTATGCAAACAATCTTGTAATCGGAGCGCGGCCTTATTCCTCTTATACTAAAAACATGTTTCTAAGGGTGAACGACCCCAATTCTATTTTTTATCTCGTACAGTGGAGATCAATATTCGATCTAATTGTTTATGATGCTGATAGATATTTCGACTGCTTTTGATCAAAGGTTTCTTGAGTCATACTCCATACTAAAAATATCATTAGCTTTACTTCACGGCTTACAAAGCCGTTCATAAATACCCTCTTTCATAATGTTATTTATATATTTTTTTTCTTATCATTATTGCTACAAACAAAATTATATACTCGTCCCAATTAGAAACTGGCAATACCATTCATAAGTCTTTTACAATATAAATTATTGTGTGTTGGCGTGAAAATAACATCGTGTCTTGTACTTGTTTCTATTACATTGCTATTGGCGTTCCTTGCAATTTGCAATTTAATTATTAATTAATTGGCTTTTGTATATGAACATATTTTCTATTGCTAATATTAGCAAACAAATTGAGTTTGCATGAGTTACAATTTGAATTTATAATGAATTCCATAAAAAAAATCAAAGTTGTAATAGCAATGAACAAATTGACGTCTGTCTAATAAAATAAATTAAAGAAAAATCAAATGAAAACTTTGGCGAATGGTGAAACAGTTTTTGGTATGACATCGAGGCAAAGTTATTTCAAATTTGTATACCCTTCAGTTTGTGAAGGAGTCACACTGATGGAATGGCTAGAACGTAGATCCCACATCTATATAAGGTCAGGGATTCAAACGATTTCTTTAGCAAAAAATATCGGTAGAGTTTTATAGCGGACTTTAGCGGAAGATAATGTTAGTGTCATTCGGTGAAAAAATATTGTTTTCGTAGACAATGAATCTAGATACCACCTAGAAACCGCTGTATTTTTATTTTTTTCTCTCTTGTTTTTAATCGATCAAAATATTATTATTTTGTATTTATTCCATCCTGTCTTCCCAAGAATTTCAATTAAATTTATGAACGATCAGAGACTTTAAAACTAAAATAAACAACAACATCCAATACATAGTATGCCAAAGGAGAGGGGTTGTTGTTGTTAGTGTTTCAAGTTGGTTCTCGCAAATTATGAACAAAGCGAAAACCAGAACAACATACAAGACAACAGTAACAACAAAACACATAAATAAAAAGGAATTCGTTAACGACTTGACATGCCAAAATTAATGGCATGTCTGACAATAATTAAACAACAAAAGAACGGTTGGTTATTGGACGAATGTAGTAGTATTGGTGGTTGATCAGTGACGATAAATTTGGTACTTTGTACAATTTTTATGATATTATTTAGCTTGTGATAACAAATTGCAACTTCAACTGTAATCGAAATGTATTGCAACAGTTCAATGTGAGAAAACATTACGTTTGTAATAGGGCGAGTATTTACAATATTCATAACTACAAATATTCAAAATAATGGCTTATTATTCTTCAAAAGGTTACATTTTCTTAGCATTATGTGTACCTTTCGAGCAAAGCTATTTTATCATCCCTATGGTGGATGTTTTGCTGTCGCCATTTTCAAGGCTCCAGAAATGTGAACAGTACAGCAACAACAACAACGAAAAAACAAACCCCATACAGACACCAGCCACCCATAAGCTTAAAAGCAACAGAGACAGTCATGGAACACATGGAGCCTTATTGTTGTAGCAGTTCATTGCTTAGCAACTAACAAAGTGCATTAACCAGGGTTGCCATAAACAAAAAGAAATTTTGTGAACGCATATTCTAAACAATTGATTTATAGAAACTATCAATTTAAGGAAATTTCATAGTAAAAGGAGGTTTTATTATGTAAACATAACCATAGGCGATTTATTTTTTCCACTATGAAGAAATTGAAAAACCTTTTCGACGAAAAGTTCATCTTTGTTTGTCACTATGACATGATTTTTTAATATACAATATTGCAGTTGAATAAAAACATGTTAAGGCCGGTACTCTGTTCGGTTTTCGCGTTGAAACTCCATACAAAAGCACAAAATGCGAAAAACCAACGAAATTTTTCCATTTGTGGTAATTTGTTTTTTTTTTTCGAGTTGAAAAACTGACGTTTATAGCATGGCGCCATTTGCTATGTGAATTAAGCAATAATTTATTTATTAAAACTATTTGTGTGGGTTTATAACGCAAACACGGATCATATTTTTGTTCCGAAAATATACAAAGGATCAAAAGAGTAGCAAATCAATTACCCAAGGAAAAATAAAATCTTAATTTTGTAATAGCAAGCAGCAACCACCAACTTAATTCAATATCGATCCCTGTTAAATAGCGCTCCCTATTACCTAAATAAACACCGCTTTCTATGTGCGAAATAATGGTTTCTTTAACATTTTTTCGCAAGAATGAACATAGTACCGGCCTTTATTTCTTATTATTTGTTGAGTTATTTGAAAATAAAATAATTTCCACCTGACCAGGCAACAACCAGGCCTAATAGTGAATTAAAAATTCGATAATCAATGCCAACACTTTTCCATTTTCCGCCAAGGAATTGTAACACATTTTAATTTGTTAACACGCCGCTAGTCGTCAAGGTATTCCGTATCCTATTTTGGGCTTTTCGTAAGAAATACATAATAAATTGTAAGCTTTCTTTATTTAATTCTGGATAAATAAATAAAATAAATATTTTGAATTTATGTTAGGAATCATCTGACCACACATTTGTTTGCTGAAAACTACATCCAAATGAAACAATTTCACAAGAAAAGTAATGAAAATGAATCCAAAGATATTTCAACTGAAGGTGTACAGAGACACTTTATATTTTCCAATAATATCGTAACTTTTGAAAATAGTCAATTGAAAAAAAAAAAATAATTGTGTCGATTAACTCTGGAAAGTCATCGCTAGTTTTTCAAGGTCCTTTAATTTTGACGAAAGGGTTAATAGTTCAATCAAACCAAAAATATATGTTACATAAATTAATTATATCTATTAATTTCATGAAAAGAAAACAACAAATATTTTTTTCAGTGTACTTTCTCTTATACATTTTTTCTTCTAAAATATGTATATTTTTTCTTCAAATAGTGGCATGACTAATAAAGGGTGATTTGTTAAGAGCTTGATAACTTTTTTTTAAAAAAAAAACGCATAAAATTTGCAAAATCTCATCGGTTCTTTATTTGAAACGTTAGATTGGTCCATGACATTTACTTTTTGAAGATAATTTCATTTAAATGTTGACCGCGGCTGCGTCTTAGGTGGTCCATTCGGAAAGTCCAATTTTGGGCAACTTTTTCGAGCATTTCGGCCGGAATAGCCCGAATTTCTTCGGAAATGTTGTCTTCCAAAGCTGGAATAGTTGCTGGCTTATTTCTGTAGACTTTAGACTTGACGTAGCCCCACAAAAAATAGTCTAAAGGCGTCAAATCGCATGATCTTGGTGGCCAACTTACCGGTCCATTTCTTGAGATGAATTGTTCTCCGAAGTTTTCCCTCAAAATGGCCATAGAATCGCGAGCTGTGTGGCATGTAGCGCCATCTTGTTGAAATCACATGTCAACCAAGTTCAGTTCTTCCATTTTTGGCAACAAAAAGTTTGTTAGCATCGAACGATAGCGATCGCCATTCACCGTAACGTTGCGTCCAACAGCATCTTTGAAAAAATACGGTCCAATGATTCCACCAGGGTACAAACCACACCAAACAGTGCATTTTTCGGGATGCATGGGCAGTTCTGGTTGCTCTTCACTCCAAATGCGGCAATTTTGCTTATTTACGTAGCCATTCAACCAGAAATGAGCCTCATCGCTGAACAAAATTTGTCGATAAAAAAGCGGATTTTCTGCCAACTTTTCTAGGGCCCATTCACTGAAAATTCGACGTTGTGGCAGATCGTTCGGCTTCAGTTCTTGCACGAGCTGTATTTTATACGGTTTTACACCAAGATCTTTGCGTAAAATCTTCCATGTGGTCGAATAACACAAACCCAATTGCTGCGAACGGCGACGAATCGACATTTCACGGTCTTCAGCAACACTCTCAGAAACAGACGCAATATTCTCTTCTGTACGCACTGTACGCATTCGTGTGGTTGGTTTAATGTCCAATAAAGTAAACTGAGTGCGAAACTTGGTCACAATCGCATTAATTGTTTGCTCACTTGGTCGATTATGTAGACCATAAATCGGACGTAAAGCGCGAAACACATTTCGAACCGAACACTGATTTTGGTAATAAAATTCAATGATTTGCAAGCGTTGCTCGTTAGTAAGTCTATTCATGATGAAATGTCAAAGCATACTGAGCATCTTTCTCTTTGACACCATGTCTGAAATCCCACGTGATCTGTCAAATACTAATGCATGAAAATCCTAACCTCAAAAGAATCACCCTTTATTTAGATTCACCTAAATTTCAAATTGGCAACACTAACACAAGCGACATCTATCGAACAAAAACCAAGTATAAAAAAACGGCAACGTCAAGAGTTTTAAAGCACATGGAACAAGTTCTCAGCAAATGTATTTCCTGTAGTCTTCATTGATATTGTTGACATAACATACCACGACGGTTTGTTTAGTTTACATTATTTTGTATTGTCTTAAACAACAAAATCACAATTTTCAAATGTTTACATAGTAAATAATGATTATTTTTTGTAGAGCTAAATCAGCAAAATCTTTTTGCAGGAAAAAGACGAAACACTGGAGTTTAGGTTTTGCTAAAATTAATGTAAAGGACCAAAACTACGCTTTTGATATTACAATGAGGTAAATTAGAAAATTGAAAAGAATTGATCACAATGTGGGTATAAAATGAAATTAATTCAAGTAGATCTTATTTTTAACTTACGGCCATTTTCATGTAGATCTATTAGGCTTTAACTGCCAGTTAACAGAAAATAAACTGTCATTATCTTTTCTCCGGTAAACTTTCTTAAAGTTCTTAACTGACATATGGAATATATAGGCAATGTGACAGATATGTTCGTCGTGCGATTTAAAAGTTCGTTAGCTAACGTAACACTAACGGAGCTTCATGAAAATGGGGGCTAATTGCACAATTGATAAAATAAAAAATAAATTTATTTAGATCAAAATGATATGAATTTATTTAAATTAAATTAAATAAAAAAATACATATAAATAATACCATTTATTTTACTATGTCAAAAAGAAACATTTTTAATCAACTATTTTAAATTATATAATTTAAGTACACATTTTAAAGTAATTTAAATTCCAAATTTATCGCAAATTCCAAGGAAACTACATTCATATTTATAAAAATAAAATACAAACCAAAAATTAGTGTAAAACAAAAACTTTTTCAATTTACATGCGAGAGCAATAAAACTTGTGGTAAAAAAAAAAATTATAAACTTTGTATATTACATATAAAATATATACAACCACTCATTTTCATTTTGTTTAAATATTAAGAACCTGGGCATACACCCTCAAAAAATCGCTTCTGTGACATATACCCTAAACACATTTTGCTTCAAGCATACACTGAAAAAAATATTTACGTGAAAAAATATTAAAGATTATGCAACCTACATTTTAGGATGCGAAATTTACAAAATATTAAGGACAAATATCCTTAAAATAATGGAATTTTAATTAAAATAAAGTTTATAATCTTTGCTTCATAAAATTTTTTTCATTAAATTTAGGCCACAAATTTGTAAATTGTCGTCCCTCCGTTAAAGTCGCATGTTTTTGAACTAAGGCTAATTTTCCTTAAAGTAAAGAATCACATTTTTGGTTGAAAGAAATTGTCCTTATATTGACTGAAATATTGAATCTTTAGATTTAAAATAAAAACGCTTCAAATATAGGCTATGACTTATTTTGAGGAATTAACGTTTTTTTGGAATTAAGAAAACATTTTTACTTTGAGGTATCCTTTATAATTTGGATCTTTAAACTGGTATTTGTTTGTACGTGAGTACCTTTATTAATAAACCGCGAAAACAGAATGAAAATTTGATAAATGAGATCTGTATCCTAATTTTAATTTTATTGAACCTAGATTTAAAGCTAAAAAATTTCTTTATTTTAAAGAAGCCGCATCTTTGGCTCGGCATCAATACCAAAATCATTAAGGGAAGGTCAAAATCTTTGGATTCAAGTAAACTTTTTATGAGTGAATATTTTTTCGGGATTGGTGCAAACAAAATATTGTTTGTATTGTTCAAACATATTATGTTTCACCTTAGGGCAAACACTGGTAGTAAAAAGTTTTAATGAAATTTTCTTTTTGTGTATATATATGTTTAAGGCGCCAATTGGTTACTTCCGTTATTTTACTTGCTGCATACTCTCTAGGCCTCTCTTTCGAAACACATATATGTTTATAGGCTATTTTCAAATTAATATATGTTTGCATCTAAGCCTATTATATTTACAAACATTTTATGTCCCAAATATAATATGTTCTAACATATTAACATATATGTCCTAAACATGTTATGCTAGTTTATGAACATTATATGCTTGCACTTAAAAATATTGTGTTAAAAAATTTGAGTTCCAAACATATAATTTTTACAACCAAACATATGAAAAACAGTCTTTTTCGACCGTGTATGTGTGTGTGTGTGTGTGTGTGTGTAGGGATGGATGGTTGTGTTCTTTATATGGCTATGTACAAAAACCCAATGCTAAAAATCATATAAAACAAAGTTGTCTCCATTAACACAATAATGCAATTTATCATTATGAGTTTATACACCCTCAGAAAAAATCGCTTCTCTAACATATGTTCCAAACATATTTTGCAGGAAGCACATATATTAGTGGATACTGCCGAAACATTGATATGTTTGTTTTATGTGAACATATATGTTGTGAAGCATTTTGAGCCCAAAAATATTATATGCTTGGAAGAATTTTCCCCAAAGAAGATTGTGCTCATTCCCTCACATAATTTTCACTTCCACGAATTTTTTTAGTTCTTGGCACCTTTTTCTGTAATACAAATAATGTTGAAGAAATTATTCAATTTTATAATTTTACCTTTCGCCTGGACTGAGAATCGAACCGGGAACCATGCAATTTGTAAGCCAACACACTACCACTGGGCTACGTAGCTGTTATAATTACCAATAGACAAATATCGTTATAAGTTACATTTATATAGCATAGTTTGCAGCGCCCACGAGCCGATGCAAACAAAACATTATTCAACAGAAACATATATTTGTTGACCACGTGGAGCAGTGGTTAGCATGTCCGCCTTGCATGCAAAAGGTCCTGGGTTCAATCCCTACTCCGACGGAACACCAATTTTTTTTTTAATTTTTGTATTTATATTTTTATATTATTAAATGAAATTTTTACAATGAAACTTCGAAATGTGTGTTATTAAAGATTTACAGTCAGAAAAGAACAGTGCTTGATATAAACGAAATGGACTGAGCTTTTGGATAATTTTTTTATTGCAAAAATAACAATTTTGTAGCAAAAAACTGTTTTTGGTATAAAAGCTTGAAATGTTGGAAGGAATTCAAAAACTCTAACAAAAGAAGAACGTGGAGTCGAGTATAAACATACATAAATAATTTTATAATATACACATAAATTTAGTTAGCCGTGAACAGTTTTTTACTAGCATTTAACACCATTTTAAATGCATTTAAAACTTATCGTGTTTTGTACTTAATTTCATTTTTACCCTTAAGGCCGGTATTAAGTTGGCATTATCGTTCTAAAATGACCCTGTTTTGCCCTTTACTTTTCTTTAATAATTCATTTTAAAGAAAATAACCTTTTTCAATTTTTTAGCAAAACTCGAACTTAATGCCCGCTTCCGAATGTCTATTCTCTTTACACGAGTATTCTAATTAAATAATATTTAGACTTTCCGAAACAACATACAAGCAGTTTCACAGAAATTGCTCTCTTTTGATTCTCTCGCTGTGTTATGTTGATGTCTTTCGTCAACCCTCCCGGTTTCCATCTCTATTTCTTTCTCTATACTCTCTCTCTCTCTCTGTCGCTCTCTGAATAAAATATCACAACATATATATGTTTACTCGAAATTTGTAAATTTATATATGTTTACATTCACACATATTATTTTTATGAAACATTCATGCCCCAAACATAATATATTCTAACATATTAACATATGTGTCCCAAACATTTAGTGTTAGTTTAGGAACATTACATCTTTGCACTTAAATATATTGTGTTTAAAAATTGTGCCCGAAACACATTTTGTTTATATCGGAACATATGAAAAACATATTTTTCTAACAGTGTAGTAAAATGGAAATTAATGAAATCAGAAGTTTCACGTAATGATGCTTTTAAAATTTCCAACATTTACCATAGTGCACACAAATGTAATTCTTGTCTTTTTTTTTTAATATAACATTTTTATATGAATTGCCCTCATTCAGAGGATAGAGGCTCAAAGACTTTTCAATTAGGTTATCTCTTTTTGTATTTGAAATTCTATTGAATAAATACATAAAATGAAAAGAATTGGTTGCTTAAATTAAAAAAAAATCGACAGTTTTTTCGACAGTCGCTGTGGTTGTGTTCTTGGCTCCCGAAGGCAAAAAATCCAAAAACAGAATTGTTTCGAGTCTATACAACTTACCTATTTACTTAATATGTATATATTTACATACAAATTCTAAAATTAAATACAATTTGTTCAACAAAATTAAAGCTAAAAACAAAAATTTGCTTTTGTAAAATATTTATCAAACAAAAAACTAAGAAACAACGTTGAATGTCATCGCCGGCAATACCTCCTTTAAAGAGCGGCCAACGTTATCGGAAAAACAAACTTTTTATTTAACTTTACAAAACAAATAAAAAAAAATCGGAAAGCAAAATAAGACAAATAAAAGATTTTAGTCATTCATGTCTCTTGTGTATGCAAAACTTTTTAATAAAACTTGTGTACACATACAGAAATATTCACATAATGTTGCAAACATATACATACATATATCATTTAGGCCATTTCCTTAGTCATTTATGGATGTTTATTTAATATATTTTTTTTTTTGTTTCTATAAAAGTTAATTTCCTAAGAAAAAATCCATTAAAGCAGAGTTTTAATTAAAGATCTATTGTTGATGGTATTTGAAGCATGGCTTCCTCGTTTTCCAGTAACAGATATAGCTATAGGAGTTTTGTAATTCATACACCCTCAAAAAAAATCGCTTCTTTAACATATGTTCCAAACATATTTTGCAGGAAGCACATATATTATTGCATACTGCCGAAACATTAATATGTTTGTTTTATGTGAACATATTATATGTTTGGAAGCATTTTGAGCCAAAAATATTATATGCTTGGAAGAATTTTTCCCAAACACGATTGTGCTCATTCCCTAACATACTCGTAATTTTCACTTCCACGAAATTTTTTAGTTATTGGCACCTTTCTCTGTAATACAAATAATGTTGAAGAAATTATTCACTTTTATAAATTTTTTAAATTTTACCTTTCGCCTGCACGGAGAATCGAACCGAGGACCATACAGTTTGTAAGCCAACACACTATCCACTGGGCTACGTAGCTGTTATAGTCACCAGTAGATAATTATCGTTTTAAGTTACATTTATATAGCATAGTTTGCAGCGCCCACGAGCCCATGCAAACATAACATTATTTAACAGAAACATACATTTGTTTGCCACGTGGAGCAGTGGTTAGCATGTCTGCCTTGCATGCAAAGGGTCGTGGGTTCAATCCCTACTCCGACCGAACATTTTTTTTTGTTTTTTTTTTTTTTTTTAATTTACACATTTATATTTATACTATATTAATTTTTTTAAATGAAACATCGAAATGTGCGTCATTAAAGATTTATAGTCAGTAACAGTGCTTGATATAAACGAAATTGAATGATTTTTGGATAAAATATTATTTTTTATTGCAAAAATAACAATCTTGTAATAAAAAACTGTTTTTGTACAAAACTTTAAAATTTAGAAGGAATTCAAAAACTAACAAAAGAAGAACGTGGAGTCGAGTATAAACATACATACATAATTTTATAATATAAACATAAATTTATTTAGGAGTGAACAGTTTTTTACTAGCATTTAACACCATCGCTCTAAAATTCCTTTTATTTTTCTTTAATAATTCATTTTAAAGAAAATAAACTTTTTAAATTGTTTTAGCTGTAAAAGTCGAACTTAATGCCCGCTTTTATATTTGATGGTGTCCGTCAACTCCTCGTGGACTACTTTTTAATAAAGAGAAACTAAACTTTGTTTTTTTACATTTTACTGTGTAATTTTTCACTATTTCCTCCTTATTTCATTTTACCGTCCCAACTCTAAAAAGAGTATAGTGCCCTTTCGTTATTTTTATGAAGACCCCTGATTTCTTTTAACGAACCAAGAAAAAAATTGTGCCCATAATGCCAAAATGATAAACAAAACACATGTCCACACATACATAAAATGCTGCTCTCAAGGCGAAAACATAAGCTGTTTGTTTTTCAAATGTCTATTCTCTTGGTTCAGAATTTATATTCTCTTTATTCAAATTAAATAATATTTAGACTTAAACATATCAAATTTTAGGCCTTATCATAAAACAGTTTTCCGAAACAACATACAAGCGGTTTCACAGAAATTGTTCTCTTTTGACTCTTTTGCTGTGTTATATTGATATCTTTCGTCAACTCTCCCGGTTTCCATCTCTATTTCTCTCTATACTCCCTCTGTCGCTTTGAATAAAATATCACAACATATGTATGTTTAGTTGAAATTTGTAAATTTATATATGTTTGTATTCACACATATGATTTTTATGAAACATTCATGCCCCAAACATAATATATTCTAACATATTAACATAGATGTCCCAAACATTTAGTGTTAGTTTAGGAAAATTACATGTTCGCACTTAAATATATTGTGGTTTAAAATCGTGCCCGAAACACATTTTGTTTATATCGGAACATATGAAAAACATATTTTTCTAACAGTGTAATAAGTCAATGAACAGATTTAGTTTTGGTTTAAATTAAATATTTTATATATGTATGTATAAACAGATAGATATCATTCAGCGCGATTAGAAAATAGATTTCTGGTTTTGAATTGCACGCAATTTTATTTTTTCGTTTTTAATTTGTTAATGCTGTATTGCTTATTAGATATTTTTTGGGACCCTTATACCGCATAATTCGAGGCTTACCTATTTGTATATATACTAGCTATGATATAACTGGAAGCGTTGAATGTTTGTTTTTGCTGTAAATTTAATAAGAAGAATTTAAATATTTATTTTTAGCCGTTTTCCTACCCCTCAATATTCTCCACTGGCTTAATTTTATATTTTTCCATCATCTTCATTTTCGCCGGCATATTTTTGCTTCCGTTACTGCGCATTTTATCGTGTTTCCGGCATTATTTTTGATTGAATATTTTGCTGTAAATTAAATTGCAAATTTCATTCATTTTTTTTCATTCAGTTCGTTTTCCATTTTTCCTTCGTACTTGTTTTTTTTAATGTCTCCCCTCTTCTTAGTTATATATGTACATATTTTATTTATTTACTTCGTTGCTTTAGATTAAAAAAAAATAAATGAACATAAACATGTTTTGAAATTGCAAGGAGAAATAAAATTACCATGTTCTATACACTACAAATATATAAGCATACGTATCTATTCATATTGTGAGATGGTAAATCCCATAGGTATAGGGAGAGAATTGTTGTTATACGTTTTATGCATAATTATTGCCATATGTTTTAATTTTTCCAAAAGGTATTTATTTTCTCCCTTGATAAGTCGAAAATGGTTCTACCATTTTAATAACCTCGTTCGTTGTAGTGTACCGAAAAGTATTTGACTTAAAAACCGACTTTGAAAAACCGGCTTAACTAAATATATTAATACACAAGAATATATATAGTATACAAAATCTCCCCACACAGATCAAAAAATTCCGTAGTTAAACTAACGCTAAATTTAACTTATTTTTATTGGAAAAAAATATTTTTTCCACAGCTTAACGAAATCTTACTTTTTTTAAGTATGTCTCAAAAATTGTATGAACTAAATGTGGGTATAAAGTTCAATGACCGTACACATTAGTTCAATATGAACTAAAACAAATGAAAATTTTCGTACGATTCCCAAAAATAGCAAGAATGAACTACTGTATGGTTAAAATGGTGATGATTTGGCGCCAATGATTTTCTTCTTTACTTTTAGTTCATTTTTTCTTCTATGAGAGGATGTAATTTCGTGAACTGCAGTTAAAAACTACAAAAGGGCATTACATTTTCCTGGTTTTAACAACGCTTTGTGGAAATCTCAAAATGTGGAGTAAAATTTAGTTCAATTTTCGTGCGAGGTATTTCATTCTTCCTATAAAACAGTTCACTTTTTTTTCGGTGCATATACAAAAAGCTAAAGGAAACTTTCCTTCCATACATTATTTTGAATTTTGGAAAAATGTCATTAGAGTTTAATTTAAAATATCATCAATATTTTTTGTATTATTAAACTCTTATTGAATTTGAAATCAATTATGCGATTACATGATTTAATATAAATAAAAATCACATAAATTATGTTTTTAATTAGAATATTATATAGAATATAGAATATATAATTTCATAATTTCGTGATTATCATAACTCATAACTTAATAATAATCGAACCAAAATTATTATTTTCTAAGAGTAGATTGTCTACACCTAAGAAATATTAACCTAATATGAAGAATTATGCTATCTAAATTTTAGGACACGCTATTTACACAATATTTAGGAAAAATTTCTTGAAAATAAGGAAATTTTAATTAACGTTTCATAATCTTTGTTTTAACAGTTTCAGGACACGTTTCTGCGTTGAAGACGTATGTCTTTGAAATAAGGCGATTTTTTTTTAAATAAAGAAAATATTGGTTATTTTAATGAATAATCTTTAAAGTAACTGAAAGGGTTGTTATTCTGTTGGTTCACCAATGTGGTATCACAATGGACTGAATAGTCTAAGTGAGCCTGATACATCGGGCTGCCACCTAACCTAACCTAACCTATTCTGTTGGTGTTTTCTTTCTTTATACACCATCACGAACATTGATAGACTTATTGTTTGTTATTTATGTTCAATAATTTTGAAAAAAAAAAAACAAAAATTTTCTCACTAATTTAAAATAAAAAAATTTTATTTGTTATTTATTATTTTTTTATATTATTTTTCTTATACCAGAAAAAACGCGATTCCAACTAAAAAAAACAACCCACGCGCAAACATATCGATTACATCGATGTCAGGTATCGATTACAGGTAGATAAACGAAATATAGGAAATTTCCTATATTCTAACAAGTGTGTTTCCTTAAGTTTTGAAAGGATTGAATACTTCTTAGTTCGAATGAACTAAAATATTTTTCTATGCTAAGCGAAGAAAACAGTATTAGTAAAATTCCACGCCTTATTCTAGTTAATGAACTATTCCTAACTGCTTTCAGTTTAGGATTTTTTTTACTGAAACAAGTAAATTTTATTATTTCACACAAAAATTTAACTTAATGGAAATAAAATGGCTAAACTAAATTGATAAACATTTTTTCCTTTAGTTTCGAAGGTACTTTTTCTGGTTGTCTGAAGGAACCCATGACCCTCTTTATATGGAGCGAACGTATTAACCATGTTTTCTCCATCAAAAATTATGCTCTTCCATTAATAATCCCAGAGTGTATAGTGTCAATACATAATCTCCCTTTTGTGATTGAAATTACGTACCTTTAATTTTTCTATTGAGGTTAATGCGAACATAGAGTTCTTTTTTCTGTTTTTGTTTTCTTTAGTTTTAATTGGTATGCCATGTACAATGTTTATTTATAATCAGAGGGTTCTTTTTTGTATTGTAATTTCCCTGAGTCAAACTCAAACATTAATCAAAACTCACAAGTTCAAAAGAAGAGTTTGCTAGAATAAATATTTGGTTTTCATTTAATTTGTACAAATTTACTTTACCCACACCCCTCTCTGCCGACCCCCTTTCTACATCAAAACATCCAGCAACACCAAACCCTAGCATGGTGAATTTGTGCGTGTGTTGCATTTATGAATTTATTCTTAAATATAAAAATAATTTCCATCTATCTTCAGAACAAAAGTAATTGTCATTACACTCGGATAAAATAGTCTGCTATTACCATTATGGTCGAATACTTAAAGGTAATAATGGTGTAATGTTTGTTTATTGGGAGTATCTCTTCGTTGGTGGTTTTGAGCATAAACAAGCTTGGATGTGTGTTTGTACAATTTATGCCTGACAGCTGTCATTTATGAGAATTTATTTGTATTTATTTAAATGTTGTAGTTGTTGGTATTATTGTTTTTTTGTTTGTTGTGGTGATATTTTTCTTTTCTTTATTATTATTGTGGTCGTCGACATTGTCTTTGCTTGCGACGATGTTTCTCACTCGTTTACTATCCTTGGGATTGGTGTTTTCCTCTTTTCCAGTGGGAGAAAACAAACTGTATATCTTACCATATCAGGCCTATTAAAAGCCCAGTAAAAAAAGCGTCGCCAAAAAAGTAGTGAAAATGATCTTTTTGGATCCGGAAATAGTGCAAAATTAGCGCAGAAGCGATGAATTTAACATGGGCTTGTCATAGGACGGATGTCCACCATTTCAACAGCCGTTGCACTGAATTTGCATCACTTCTTTAGGTGTGTTTTGGATGTAAATTAAAAAATTCTGTGATATTTTGTCAAATAAATAATTTTTATAACTTTTTTATAATTTTTAATGGATTCTAACGCTTGTGGGAAACGTTTGACCTCAAATATTTTCAAAAATGCACAATTTTTTCCGATTGGATTTAGCATTTTTTCGATAAAATTTAAATGATTTGTACCATTTTATGAATTCTTTAACCTATTTGAAACAAAAAAAGTTAGGTTAGGTTAGATTAGGTTATGTGGCAGCCCGATGTATCAGGCTCACTTAGACTATTCAGTCCATTGTGATACCACATTGGTGAACTTCTCTCTTATCACTGAGTGGTGCCCGATTCCATGTTAAGCTCAATGACAAGGGACCTCCTTTTTATAGCCGAGTCCGAACGGCGTTCCACATTGCAGTGAAACCACTTAGAGAAGCTTTGAAACCCTCAGAAATGTCACCAGCATTGCTAAGGTGGGATAATGCACCGCTGAAAAACTTTTTGGTGTTCGGTCGAAGCAGGAATCGAACCCACGACCTTGTGTATGCAAGGCGGGCATGCTAACCATTGCACCACGGTGGCTCCCAAAAAAAAACAAAAAAAGTTAAAAGTACCCATTAAAAGTATGAAAAAACCAAGTTATAAAAAATTGAATTAAAATAACTTCCTGGGTAGTTAAAATAAAGAACATCATTGGGAGTGCATCTTCTGGAAGTGCTTTTAAAGTTGTGCCTTTGGAAGAATTTCCAAATTTTTTGCTGGGTTGTCATAAGACGGATGTCCACCATTTCAACAGCCGTTGCACTGAATTTGCATGACTTTTTACTCTCTGGTTCGAATTCAGTGTTTTGGATGTGAATTAAAAAATATTGTCATATTTTGACAAATAAATAATTTTTATAATTTTAATGCATTCTAACGCTTGTCTAATACGTTTGAATTAAAATATTTTGAAAAATTCCCAATATTTCTTGAATGGATCTAGAATTTTTTCGACAAAATTTCAATAAGTTGTACCATTTTTTTAATGCTTACTCTGTTTTTAACCTTTTTGAAAAAAAATTTAATTTACCCATTAAAAATAAGAAAAAAGCGAATTATAAATAATTGAATTAAAAGAACTTCCTCTGTAGTTAAAATAAAGAACATCTTTGAGAGTACATCTTTTGGAAGTGCTTTTAAAGTTGTGCCTTTGGAAGAACTTCCAATTTTTTTTGCTGGGAGGCATTATAGTATCTTGATATTGGTATTGTAGGTGGAAAAAGCTAAATTGTCAGTAGAGGGCGTTGAAGTAGTGTATGAAAATTAGACGACAAAAATGGGTACAACCAAAAAAACTGATCAGTAAAATAGTCCGTCGTTAAACTAATACCGAAGTTAACCTATTTTTATTGGAAAAAAAGTATTTGGTTTTAGTTAAATTTTAATATATATTCCAAATTTTCCACAATCCAAAACAACTTTCCTTATCCGAAATTAGTCGAAAAATGTATTATGAACTAAACGTGGATATAAACCTCAATGAACATACAAAAACGTTGACAATAAACTAAAGCAGAAAGAATTTGTCCTAGTATTCCTAAATAATCATGATTTTATTTTCTTTACTTTTAATTTTTAATTTTTAGTTGCATACCACTTTTTCTTTGTTTTAAAAATGCATTGTGGAAATCTCAAAAAGCAGAGTACGTTTAATTCAATTTTCTCCCATAAAAAAAAAACAGTTTACATTTTTTGTTTCAGAGATGCCACCCTGTTATTACATCATGGGTAAAAAATTATTGAGATTAAGTCTCCTATATTAAAATTGCATAAATGTAGCATACTCACATAAGGCCTTCTGCTTGATGTATTGAAGTATAAAACTCTTCTTTTCTACCACTAATTTGTAATTTGTATGATTGTGTTACTAACACTGTCATTTTTATCAGAGAAAAGTTATACCCTTCTCTCTGAGCTTACCCATATTCTATCATTTGCCGTGTATGTCGCAAGAGCAGTACCTACATATGCCCTGTTTTATGCAAGAATGTGAAAAATGCCTCAGGACATATAATGTAGAAAAAAGCTTTCGATGAGCAACAAATGTATACACAAAAGTTTATATTATAAAGTTTCCTATATATGGTATTTTCTAAATTCAGCATACATACCAAAGACAATACGCCTTAGAAGATGGGAAATTGGCTTGCGTCATACCAAATCTTGCATTGACGGCGCTAGGTCCATACATGTTTGTCATTTTTTTATTTGCATTTTTTTAAATGAAAAACTTAATTTTTTGAATTGAACAATGTCAAATTTTGAGCAATAAATTCAAAATTATATTTTCCCGTTTAATCCAAGATATTTTCAACTCTTAATTTCTTTTTATTTGCATTTTAATGTGTCGAACCAAACACGTAAACGACATGTAGGTACCTAGCGCCGCCAATGGTTTGATGTTCTCAGCAGGCAATTTCCCATCCTCTAAAGTGTATTGTCTTTGATACATACACTAAGAAAAAGACAATTTTGAACATTTGAACTAAATTTGTCTGTAGAGTAATATTTGCGACTATCCAAATATGTCGAGATGATGAGAACCGCTGGTTTTGTTTTTTTTGGATAAAAACAAATTTATTTCACATAAAAAAAAACAGAAAATTAATATGCACAACTATGCATTTAATAAAAAAACATAACGAATTCGGGTTTGTATATCTTTTTTGATGTAAATTAACTACGTCCAGTTAAAATTTGTGATAATTACCAAATTATAGGGTACGAACGGAAGTTAATATCATCATTTTAGATGCAAAAATCGGAAATTGAGATGTTCTATTTTTTGAGTAAAAAAATCGGAAAAATTCCTCTAAAGCCCTGCTATCCCATCTCCGGTGGATCGCAAAAGGGTATATTCAATATTGACCTATTGCTCTTTAATTTTCTATTCGTCTGCCTGAGAAATGGAAATTTTGAGCATGCGGACTAAGTTTATCTACACTGAAAAAAATATTTACGTGATGTTAAAGATTACGCAACCTAAATTTTAGGATGCGAAATTTACAAAATATTAAGGACAAATTTCTTTAAAATATTGAAATTTTAATTAAAATAAAGTTTATAATCTTTGCTTCAAAAATTCTTTTCATTATATATAGGAAACAAATTTTGTAAATTTGCTTCTTTGAACTAAGGCTAATTTTCCTTAAAGTAAAGAAACACATTTTTGGTTTAAAGAAATTGTCCTTAAATTAATTGAAATATTGAAACTTTAGATTTAAGATAAAAACGCTTCAAATATAGGCTCAGACTTATTTTGAGGATTTGACGTCTTTGGTTTAAAGTTTTTTTTTTTTTTTTGGAATTAAGAAAACATTTTTTACTTTGAAGTATCCGTTATAATTTGGATTTTTAACTGGCATTTATTTGTACGTGACTACCTTTATTAATAAACCTCGAAAAGAGAATGAAAATTTGATAAATGAGATTTGTACCCTAATTTCAATTTCGCTAAATAATTTCTTTATTTTAAAAAATCCGCATCTTTGGCTCGGAATCAACACCAAAATCCTTAAGGGGTGTTCAAAATCTTTGGATCCAAATAAACTTTTTTTTAGTGTGTTGAATAAAATTCTCCACTATCTAAATAAGTCGCGTTGATGAGAACTACTGGTTATTTTTGTCCCAGCTCTGGTGGAAAATGTATGTGCAATATAGACCTATTGATCTTTCATTTGCTGTACGTCCATTTTAATTTTAGTTCTTGACCCATTAGAAGAACTATATTCCATTCGATTTGCATGAAATTTTAAATTTTATTCTTTATCCATTAGTTAACAAAAAAAAAAATATCCATTACACAGAAAAAAATATCACCAGAATATTTCCAATTAAAAAGTTAATTGAAGTTGAATGTTTTTTCAATTAATAAATTAATTGATACAATTAACTTTTTAATCAAGATAGAAACATTAGGTTAATTAAGTCAATGATTGAAAATTTTAAAATTTTTAATTAAAAAATTAATTGATAGAATTAACTTTTTAATCAAATTCAGAAGACTAAGTCAGTTAAAAAAAGTGATGAACATTTCTTAATCAAAATAAAAAATCTAAGCCAATTCAGAAAGTAATTGAAAATAGTTACCCTTTTAAATAAAAAATTAATTGGGGTTTGCATTCAAAATCAATTAAATTTTTAATTGAATCAATTAAAAAATTAATTGAAAATTGCTAATGACATCAATTAATTTTTTAATCAAGGATTTTTTCTATGCCCAATTAAAACTGTGATTGATACTATCATTTTCGTGATTGAAGACATTTCAATTAAAAAATTAATTGGATCAATTAATTTCGTGATTGAATCAGAAAAATATTTTTTTGTGTGTAGTTAACGAAAAAAATCCGAAGGGAACAAATTCCGAAAAAATAAAAGGAAGCAAAAAACGATGGCAAATCCTCATCCATATAAAGTGTTCTCCAATTAACAAAATGTATGTATGTACACGGATGAAAAAGACTGTTTTTCATATGTTTGGCTATAAACATTATATGTTTGGAACACAAATTTTTAAACACAATATTTTTGAGTGCAAGCATATAATGTTCATAAACTAGCATAACATGTTTGGGACATATATGTTAATATGTTAGAACATATTATGTTTGGGACATAAAATGTTTGTAAATATAATATGCTTGGATGCAAACATATATTAATTTAGAAATAGCCTATAAACATATATGTGTTTAGTAGCTTGGAGCGCTATTTAACAGGGAGCGATATTGAATTAAGTTGGTGGTTGTTGCTTGTGATTACAAAATTAACATTTTATTTTTCCTTGGGCAATTGATCAGCTACTTCTTTGATCCTTACAAACTGTGTGGTCCGCTGTTCGAATCCCCGTCCGGCAAAAGGTAAAATTAAAATAAAAAAAATCATACAATTGAATAATTTCTTCTACAATGTTTGTATTACAGAAAAAGGTGCTAAGAACTAAAAAATCTCGTGGAAGGGAGAAAGATGTGGGGGAATATACAATTGGGCAGAAACAAAATTTTGAGCATTCAGGTCGAAAACCTATGTTGTTAGCACCTATATTACCTGTTTATTTTCATAATTCATTATGATTGTAAATATATAAATAAATAAAATTTTGAGCACAATATTGTTTGGGAGAATTTTTTTAAGCATATAATATTTTTGGGTGCAAAATGCTTCCAAACATATTATATGTTCACATAATAACATATTGTTTTTTGGAAGACAACATTATTGAATTTGGATGCAAAAATACAAAATGTTTGGAACTTAGACTACCCAAACATATATTGTTTAGACTAATATGCTTTCAAACATATTATATATTGGGAGAGATTAAACATATAAATGTTTGGGCAATACCCAAAAATGTATATGCTTGAAGCAAAAAATGTTTTGGGAGTATATGTTACAGAAGCGATTTTTTATGAGCGTGTATTGCCCGATTAGGATCAAATCTGAATTTTCCATCATTCCTAATTTTTTAAAAACTTATCGATTTGGTAAAATTTTAAAACTAGTTTATGTTTTATGTTGTCCGATTTATACTACTTCAGTACATACACGGTTGAAAAAGACTGTTTTTCATATGTTTGGCTATAAACATTATATGTTTGGAACACAAATTTTTAAACACAATATTTTTGAGTGCAAGCATATAATGTTCATAAACTAGCATAACATGTTTGGGACATATATGTTAATATGTTAGAACATATTATGTTTGGGACATAAAATGTTTGTAAATATAATATGCTTGGATGCAAACATATATTAATTTAGAAATAGCCTATAAACATATATGTGTTTAGTAGCTTGGAGCGCAATTTAACAGGGAGCGATTTTGAATTAAGTTGGTGGTTGTTGCTTGTTATTACAAAATTAATATTTTATTTTTCCTTGGGCAATTGATCAGCTACTTCTTTGATCCTTACAAACTGTGTGGTCCGCTGTTCGAATCCCCGTCCGGCAAAAGGTAAAATTAAAATAAAAAAAAATCATAAAATTGAATACTTTATTCTACAATGTTTGTATTACAGAAAAAGGTGCTAAGAACTAAAAAATCTCGTGGAAGTGAGAAAGATGTGGGGCAATATACAATTGGGCAGAAACAAAATTTTGAGCATTTAGGTCGAAAACCTATGTTGTTAGCACCTATATTACCTGTCTATTTTCATAATTCATTATGATTGTAAATATATAAATAAAATTTTGAGCACAATATTGTTTGGGAGAATTTTTTTAAGCATATAATATTTTTGGGTGCAAAATGCTTCCAAACATATTATATGGTCACATAATAACATATTGTTTTTTGGAAGAAAACATTATTGAATTTGGATGCAAAAATACAAAATGTTTGGAAATTGACTACCCAAACATATATTTTTTTAGACCAATATGCTTTCAAACATATTATATATTGGAAGAGATCAAACATATAAATGTTTGGGCAATACCCAAAAATGTATATGCTTGAAGCAAAATATGTTTGGGAGTATATGTTACAGAAGCGATTTTTTGTGAGCGTGTACGAATAACTCTCTCTCTCTCTCTCTAGACTTTAATTCAAGGATCCGACATGTATGCATGTACATACGTACATAGGTTTATGTTTTCTCAGTCAAGCATAGTGCAAAAATTTTAATTTATGATGATAATTTATTGCTTCTCTTATGTATCTATTCTATAGTTTCTGTATTTTTAAGATAACAAACGACGAACATACTATAAATTGTAACAACTTGAGGTCCCAGTATGTACAATACTACAACAACAAAAGCTGTCAAGCATATATTGTCTTTGTGTGTGTGTGTGTATGTGTGAGAGAGAGAGAGATAGTGAGAAAGGGGAAAAGAAATCTACATATTTTAGTTTCAAAACAACTTTTCATACTACCACCTTCCTCGTAGATATCTCAACTACCTTCAAATAATAGAATGTAAAGACAAAAGTCATACAAATAGAGAAGGAACATGGTCAACAATCAAAACATAGTGGGACATAGAATTATATTTATTGCAACCATATTGTATTAAAAATAATATACACGCAAAAAGAAAGAAAGAATTGCTTTCCTCCTAAATTGTATTTTAGGAAAATCAATGTTTTTTGCTATTTTCATTTAACTGCAATGAGAGAAATGTTTTCTTTTCTGAGGAACGAAATTTTTGACATGCAAAATTTTATTTTGACGCTAAGGAAGTTTCTTTAAAGGCGAATACGAGGGCAGTTCGGAAACTTCTTAGCCCAAAGATTATAGATTTGAGGAAGATAGGCAATTGACTTGCGTCATACCAAATGTTGCATTTACCAGATTAGTTTAATACATGTTTGTAATCTTCTAGTTGTTTTTCGTTTTTATTTTTTAAATGAAAATTTAATTTTCTTAATGAAACAATGTTAAATTTTAGGCAACAACAAAAAAAAATTACATTTCCTCTTTATGGAAATTTATTTCGTGCACTTAATTTCTTTTTATTTGCATTTTAATGCTATGTCAATACTTGTCGTATACGCGTTTGGTTCGAATATTAAACTAATCTGGTAAATGGTTCGATCTCCTCAGTAGTTAATTTCCTATCTTCCTACAATTTATAATCTTTGTCTTAGCCTAGCACAAAAAGCGCGGTATAAACAGAAAAAATTAAGAGTTTTGGAAACTTCCATCTCTGTATTCAAAAAAGACGCATCTGCAATTTTTTTACAATGGAAAAATTAGAAATGCGTGCTGTCATTAAATATTTACATAAAAAAGGTTTATGGGGACAAGAAATTCATTATGATATGGTGAATGTGTTAGGTGAAAGTGCTCCTTCATATGCAACAGTAAAAAATTGGGTTGCTGAATTTAAACCTGGTCGTACAAGCATTGAAGATGAACCACGTAGTGGAGTCCAAAAACAGCAACAACAACAGAAATTGTAGCCAAAGTGCATGATATGGTATTAAAAGGTGATACGGTCAAAATTTGGTCAATATAAACTTGACGTATTTCTTTCAATTTTGCATTTAAAAAACCTGAACACCCCTCATTTTGAAGATGTGTGTGTGTAGAATGTTGCTCCTATTTTGATTTTGGAATTCACTCTTCAGTTGTCAAAATGCCGTCCAAGCAAGAGAGCAGCGTATCAAAATTTTGCTCGCACCTCGCGAAAATCCGAGCTACTCGCACGCAAAGCTGGCAAAATCGCTAAAAGTTGCCAAATCAACCGTTACAAATGTAATTAAAGTGTTTGGGGAAGGTTTGTCGACAGCCAGGAAGTCTGGATCGGGGGGGAAATCGAAAACCGGAAGCCGCTGAGACGACAAAGAGAGTTGCCGCTAGTTTCAAGCGAAACCCTAACCTATCTCTCCAAGATGCCGCAAATAAGCTGGGTGTATCGTCTACAACCGTGCATCGAGCCAAATAACGAGCCGGACTATCGACTTACAAGAAGGTAGTGACTCCAAATCGCGATGATAAACAAAATACGACGGCCAAAGCGCGATCCCGGAGGCTGTACACGACGATGCTGTCGAAGTTTGACTGCGTGGTAATGGACGACGAAACCTACGTCAAAGCCGACTACAAGCAGCTTCCGGGACAGGAGTTTTATACGGCAAAAGGAAGGGGAAAGGTAGCAGATATTTCCAAGCACATAAAACTGTCAAAGTTCGCAAAGAAATATCTGGTTTGACAAGCCATCTGTACCTGTGGCTTGAAAAGCAGCATTTTCATAGCTTCCGGGACTGTCAACCAAGAAATTTACGTGAAAGAGTGTTTGAATAAATGTCTGCTGCCTTTCCTGAAGAAACACGGTTGTTCCGTACTGTTTTGGCCGGATTTGGCATCTTGCCATTACGGTAAAAAGGCCATGGAGTGGTACGCCGCCAACAACGTGCAGGTGGTTCCCAAGGACAAGAACCCTCCCAACACTCCAGAGCTCCGCCCAATTGAGAAATACTGGGCTATTGTCAAGCGGAACCTAAAGAAGACCAAAAAAAACTGCTAAGGACGAGCAGCAGTTCAAGGCAAACTGGCTTTCTGCGGCGAAGAAGGTGGACAAGGTGGCTGTACAAAATCTGATGGCAGGTGTCAAGCGTGAGGTCCGTCAATTCGGATTTGGAAAAGCGAAAGCCTAACTGAATATTTTTCCTGAATTTTATACTAATTGAACTTGAAAAATAAATTTAATTTGATTTTTTTAAACAAACGATTTCACCGATTTACACGCGTTTTCCCTTGACCAAATTTTGATTGTATCACCCTTTATCTGCAAAAGGGTAAAACAATAAATTCAGAGTACTATTGCAACCTTTTGGATCAATTAAATGTACAAATACGAGAAAAACGTCCTGGCTTATAACACAAAAAAATAATTTTGCATCAAGACAACGCACCAGCGCACAAAAGTGTTGTAACAATGGCTAAAATCAACGAAGTAAAGTACGAGTTGCTTGACCACACACCTTATTCTGCTGATTTAGCTCCCAGTGACTTTTACTTGTTCCCAAATCTAAAAAATCCTTGCTGGCAAGCGTTTTACCTCAAATGAAGATGCAATTACAGTTATAAACCACTACTTTGAAGATCTTGAGGAAAACTATTTTAATCAAGGGATAGAATTGCTAGAAAAGCGTTGGACTAAGTGTATTGAAGTTTCAGGAGATTATATTGAAAAATAAAAATATTTTTGAAAAACTACCTATTATCTTTCATTGATAGGCTAAGAAGTTTCCGAACTGCTCTCGTATAATGAATTAAAGACAGTCGTTTAATTGCATATCATAAATTAGGGTTGGTTTGGTCTAAAAGAAAATACTTTATAAGAAAGGGACATTTCTTTTGTCTACAATTTCGTTTCTTAGGAAAGTATTTTTTCTTTGAGTGTGAATAAAAGATTGTTTGGAAAAATAATATAGAAATTTCGTAAAAAAACGATATCGTCATGTACAGGATGTCAAAGCAGTTTAATAATGAGTAATTTTGTTTTTGGAATTTTCTGCCCAATTGTGTTACATGTTTTCCGTGAAAAAGTAACATTTTGTTTGAGGTGATCATATTCCGTCTCTGCGTGTATAGAACTTTTTTTAATTTTACCTATTCTCCGAATGGAGAGTAAAACCACGGAGGGAGCCACCGTGGTGCAATGGTTAGCATGCCCGCCTTGCATACACAAGGTCGTGGGTTCGATTCCTACTTCGACCGAACACCAAAAAGCTTTTCAGCAGTGGATTATCCCACCTCAGTAATGCTGGTGACATTTCTGAGGGTTTCAAAGCTTCTCTAAGTGGTTTCACTACAATGTGGAACGCCGTTCGGACTCGGCTATAAAAAGGAGGTCCCTTGTCATTGAGCTTAACATGGAATCGGGCAGCACTCAGTTATAAGAGAGAAGTTCACCAATGTGGTATCACAATGGACTGAATAGTCTAAGTGAGCCTGATATATCGGGCTGCCACCTAACCTAAAACCACGGACCATTTGATTTATTAGTCCACAGGGCTATTTGTCATCTCCACACACAGATATCGCTATAACCATGAACATCTATAGTTAAGCAATACTATTTTTTATAGACCAGAAACGGAAATAATGTTTGTTTATTGTTTCAAAAATATCAATAATATAGAAACTTATATAAATATTGAAAGAAAAAAAAAATAAAATTAAAACATTAAGAAAAATTAAATTAGAAATTAGGAAACAACAAACTCAAAGTAGAAATTAATTGAAAACTAAATAAATAATTGGATCATTGAATTTCATGACCATTAATCATTTTCAATATAATTAAAATTATTTTCGGCACACACTAATATACCAAAAGTGTTTTTTCTGTTTATTAAATAGTGTTAATGAACTCTTTTCTCCGAAACAGAAATTGAGGATATTCTTGTGCCCACCTCACCATTGTAATCAAAGACCTTATGGAGATTTTGAATTAAAACACTCTTCTCTACGACCATGCAATATGATGGGTTACATCATATGCAATTACGAATGTATTTATCATTAAAGAAAAACGTGACTTTTTCTCCTAAATCATAGCATACCACACATTGCAATACAAATATTTCGATATTATTCGATAACATTTTTGCATTTATTCTACTCATGTATCACGCACTAATGAAGGTTTATTCTATTTTATTTTGGATTTTTCTTACAGACTCCTAGTCGTGGACGTAAGCCATCTGCCAAAAGTGCAAAATTAAATGCTGCCGCCACTGCAACAGCAACTGCACATTCGCCACGACAGATTGTTGCCAATTCAACGTTAAGTCCAGTTGGTGTAGCAACAGCTGCTGGAGCCGTAGGAGTGCCACATCCTTCGCCAAATACGAATACACCAAATTCCAACAATAGTACAGCTACAGCGGTTGTTGGCAATAACAATTTGCTGGCAACCAGTTCGCAGCAGCAACAACAACAATTGGGTAATATACATCATCAGCCAAATCAACAGCAACATTTGCAGCAACATCAGCAATTGTCGAATAATCAGCAATTGCAACAGCATCATACTCAGTCATCATCAAATCATTTGCACACATCGCAGCAGCAACAGCAGCAACAACAACAGTCACAACATCAATTAAGCAGTTTGCATAATCAACAACAGCCGCAACAACATTTGTCACAACAACAACAATTGTCGCAGCAACAACATCATCATCAGTTAGGTCAACAAAATCAGCAACAACAGCAATCCCTGCTGCATCATCAGCAGCCACAGCAACAACAACAACATCACCAATTACAACAACATCAAATTACCGCACAAATTCAAACCATGAAGGACCAACCGCAACAACCAATGGTAAGTTTAAAATTTTCTTCTGATTTCGTATAAAATATGCCACACGGAAATGTAATATTTGTGTTCGATTGTCGAAACGAACGTGTAGTCTACCCCAGAGAGGCTATTCCGATTTGTTGCCCATTACAAGAGCAAACATTTAATTCTTTCATCATTGTGGCTGCTCCGAAACAGGCGGCTACACTCAACGAAATTTTTTAATCGACATAGAAGAAAATTTTGCTAAATCTACAAAAAGTCTGCTGAAATATCAAAAAACAATCACTATTTGCTAAAAACTTTGTCCGCTATTTTTTATGCCCGATATTCCAAAATCATTTTTTCGGTTGGCTGAGAAAGCAAACAATAATATATAACCTAGGAGTTACTTCAACACGATAAAAGCAATATTTTAAAAATATTTCTTGAATTTGCTCAAGAATCTGATTTTTTCTCAAAATATTTGCTGATAGCCAATTTTTCCAATTAAAATTATAAATGAGTTTTAAAAAATATTCAATTAAAAATTTAATTGATTCAACAAAGTTTTTAATTGAAACAAAAATCAATCACAAAACTTTGATACAATTTTTTAATTGGATCAGTTTGGTAGTGTAACCAAATGACCAACTATTTGCCTAGTTTCTATAGAAATAAAATTTTGATAAAATTTTCTGTAGAAATAAAATTTTTATAAAATTTTTTATACAAAAAAAATTATTACCCGAATTTATTCTGATAATTGGTTGATAGTTTTGCTGCAAGTAGAGGATGCTGATGAGGAATGTGGTAATTACGAAACAGCTGTACATCCAACCATCTTGCAGTCTATAGGGCTTTGCCCAAATAAATTTGACAAGCATACTTTTCCTCTGTTGGTTAAGCTACACTTGTAGTTTAGTCAATGCATGGTTTTAAGCTGAGATCAAAAAAACAACAACAACAACAATAACAAAAAAAATTATAAAATTTTTTATACAAATAAAATTTTGATAAAAAATTTCTATAAAAAGAAAATTTTGACAAAATTTTCTGTAGAAACAAAATTTTGACAAAATGTTCTATAGAAATAAAATTTTGACAAAATTTTCCATAGGAATAAAATTTTTATAATTTTTTTTATACAAAAAAAATTTGATACAATTTTCTATGGAAATAAAATTCTGACAAAATTCTCTATAGAAATAAAATGTTGACAAAATTTTTCTATTAAAATAAAATTTTGACAAAATTTTCTATAGAAATAAAATTTTGACAACATTTTCCATAAAAACAAAATTTTGACAACATTTTCTATAGAAATAAAATTTTGACAACATTTTCTATATAAATAAAATTCTGACAAAATTCTCTATAGAAATAAAATGTTGAAAAAAATTTTCTATTAAAATAAAATTTTGACAAAATTTTCTTTTAATTCAATATTTTCATTTTCGTGTTAGGTCATAGTATCAAAATCCCATGGTGAGTAAGTTCTCCTTTTTTGTAGAAGTGATAACTTTCCCTTGTTGGCCCAAGCTAATATTGTTCAAACTTTCAAAATCCTACTCATTTACAATCCAAGCGTTATTTAAACAGATTCCTTTTTTTAATTTGGTAAATTTTTGGTAAAAGTTTCTTGAAATTTTGGTCGATTATTTTTGGCACGAGTGGCAACCGTCCGTGTATCCAAAGCATCGTTGCATTAGCGTGCCCTATCCAGAACATCTCATTAGTGCAAATCTCTCCAGTGTTGCCATGCTCAATTTTCGTAAAGTGACGTTTCTCAATTCACAAAGCTATTTAATGTGATTAATTTGTCCAATTAGATGACAGATTAAATCAAACTAAAATTAAATAGTTAACTGCTATACCTTCACAAAGTTCGATTTCCCAATGTTATATAATGAGGATCTCTGTCAGTGAATATGATTTGAATATAAAATGTTTTAAAGCGGAAATTGCTTGTTTATTAACATGTACGACAATAACAACACAACACTCAAATTGAAAAATAAACACTTTCACTTTATGGTTTGCATAAATAATACAATAAAATAAAATGTATGCAATAAATTAAATTTCTCATATATCCGTATATGTGTGAGTTATGTGTGTGTGTGCATATGTACGAGATGGGAAATTCAAATGCGAACATATGATATATCCCAGATATAGAAATGTATGTCTTCTATTAGCTGAGCAATATCAAAAAATCAACACTGATTGCAAAAACAACAACAAAAAATGTTTGTGTAGATTTATTGACATAGCCACATTGGGATGCAGACAAAATAGTCGAATTTAAAATTTTCTAAATCTTTAACATGTGCTTTTTATAGTCTTGTCTAAATTTTGGTTACTTTTTGTCCCCAAAAACCGAAAATTGTAACCAACTTTAGACGTAAGCTACACTGAAAAATATTTTGATCTAATATGAAGCCTAAATTTTAGGGCACCAATTTTACACAATATTAAGGACAAATTTGGAAGAAGGGCAAATAGGCAAATCCCAGCAAAAAAATTTGGAAGTTCGTCTTTAAAAGCACTTCCAAAAGATGTATTCCTAAAGATGTTCTTTAATTCAATTATTTATAACTCGCTTTTTCTTATTTTTGATGGGTAAATTACATTTTTTTTGTTTCAAAAAGGTTAAAAACAGAGTAAGTATTAAAAAAATTTTACAAATTATTGAAATTTTGTCAAAAGAAATTCTAAATCCATTCAAGAAATATTGCGAAGTTTTGAAAATAATTTAATTCAAACATTTCAGACAAGCGTTAGAATGCAATAAAAATCATAACAAATTATAAAAATTATTTATTTGTCAAAATATGACAACATATTTTAATTCACACCCAAAACACTGAATTCGAATCACAGAGTAAGAAGTGATGCAAATTTAGTGCAATGGCTGTTGAAATGGTGGACATCCGTCATATGACAAGCCCATGTTATATTCATTGCTTCTGCGCAAATTTTGCACTACTTCCGGATCCAAAGAAAACATTTTCACTACTTTTTTGGCGATGCTTTATTTTACTGGGACATTCCAGAAAGTAAAGATTTTTAATAGCATTAGGTTAGGTGGCAGCCCGATGTACCAGACTAACTTAGACTATTCAGTCCATTGTGATAGCACATTGGTGAACTTCCCTCTTATCACTGAGTGCTGCCCGATTCCATGTTAAGCTCAATGACAAGGCACCTCTTTTTTATAGCCGAGTCCGAATGGCGTTCCACATTGCAATGAAACCACTTGAAAAAGCTTTGAAACCCTCAGAAATGTCAGCAGCATTACTGATGTGTGATAATTCACCGCTGACCGCTGACGACCTTGTGTATGCAAGGCGGGCATGCTAACCATTGCACCACGGTGGCTCCCTTTTTAATAGCATTAAAAATCCATATTTAATATCACTGAAAATGAAATTTTAAACATCGAGCCTACGAAATTTTTACACAGAAAAAAATGTTTTCTTTTCTGAAGAATGATTTTCTTTTGATCCTGATTACTTTTACAAAGCAATCAAAAAATATTGGAGACAATCTTAACATCGTTTATCATGAATTCGGGTTTATTTGCTCGTAACGAAAATGCATTTGAAACAAAGGCACTTTTGTTTGCCTGTCTTTGAGTGTACAAATCGATTGTAAATAGAGGTGTGCGCGTGACACGAAATTTTCGTGACACGCGTGAATCACGTGAGTCGTGAACAAAAATTGAAGGAACTCTCGTGAATGCGGGTGAATGGGACCCTCGTGAATGCGCGTGAATAAACATTTTACTTCGTGAATGTGCGTGAGTATGAGTGAAATTTCAGTCACGCGCACACCTCTAATTGTAAATTTAAAAACTTTTCGACTCTTTTCTTTTTTACAAAAAAATCGATTATTCGAATACCTACCTTTAGAGCCCTCACAAGAATATGTATGTAATTTTAATCGCTGCAAACTGAATTGCTATCCAGCTGGCTGCAGTTTTCCTTTTAACTCTTGTCATGTATGTTATGACGTTATAGTCAGTCAAACACTCTCGCTGATAGAGGCCAGATGTGTATTTGGTTATCAAACAAATGTACGGCAATTTATTTGTTTAGTTTTTTTTTTGTTTTTTTTTTTTTTTTTTTTGCTGTTATTTTTTAATACAGAAAATAACAACAATGAGATGTGTATAAATGACCCAATAGCCGGTGGATACACTTCATCTGCCACTGCGCTCATAAATTCATTCATTGATTCCGACCACATAGAAACAAAATTCATTCATATTTTTGTTATGTTCACTCACATATTATATTTGCGGTTGGGACTTGACTTTATCACTTTTTTAGAGTAAATAGTACCCTAATGTTCATATACATACGAACAATTGTATACAGGTTTATCAATGAAAATATATTACGTATTTTTAATCTAGGGGTATCTATTACATATCAATATCAATAATATCGAAAAAAAATACAGTTTTCTTTATGGCGAAACAAGCCTGGCGTGAATGTTTGAACAGCTAATTTGTATGCACTAATGTGGGCAATGCGTGATAGACTAAAAGAAAATAGTTTTGATTATTTTCCGGGACAATTATGCCGTAACTTTTTATTTTCTTTTTGTCCCTGTTTATAATTAACCCTTGAAACTCTTCTAAAGACACAAAAAATGTATAAAATCAAAATCAAACATAGTTCGATCTGTATCAGAGATCGGTATAGATTTTTCTTGATTCGTTCTCTTGAGAATATTTTATCAGCTGGCAAAAAATAGGGCATTAGAGGGTTAATTACTTTTTCCCATGGCTGAACAAGAAGGTTAAATCATGGGGCCATATGATTACAATTTTTTTATTTCGACCAAATTTTAGGATGTCAAAATCATATGTTTATGGTGATTGAAGTCTCCAAATGACACTCCATAGCAAATGCATCTCAAACAAACTCACGCATTCATATCTGGAGAATTGTTCAAAGATGACTTGAGTATCTTGATAACATATTCCAGACCCAAAATACCACGCACATCAGTTTTTAAACTGCATCATAAACTGTTTTTGTTAATAGATGGCGAATATCCATTTGACTGACTTCCATTATTAACTTTGGTCTCATATCGGCGTTCCTCGGATGAATTATCCACTTCACAATCACTCATAGGTGACGCAATTAAATTTGAACCTTTATTTTCCTCAGGATTTGAATTATTTTTTCAGGACAATTGAAAGAATAAATAATTGCCACTTTTACCAATGCCATACGATTCTTTTATCAGCTGATTTTGACTTCTTAAAATTGTAAACAACATATTGAAATTTGTTGTTTTTGTTATCGTGATTCAACCTCCTTATTTAGCCATGCTTTTTCCTTTATTTCGGAGCAAGGCAGATTTAGTAAGGTAGTTTTAGTATTACAAAAACAAAAATGTCAGTCGTCATATTGAAACTTTGATGGTCAGACAAATTAAATGAAATTTCCCACTTGTTGAACATATTGTTCAATTTAAATTTAAAATAGAGAAAATCTGGAAATGTATCGATGTATCCTTCGAAATATAAGGAAATGTGTTACGGTTCGCAAGAATAATTGAAGTAATTCTTACCATCAATTATGAGTTCAATTTATTTCAATACTTTTCTGTCATAAATTTAAAGCAAATTGAGAATTTCAAAATTTTTGGTATAAAATAATTTTATTTTGAATTTTTATTTGTCACAATTGCCAATTAAACATTGGCGTAGCTATCAACATTTTCGTAAGGGGTAAAAGCTACAATGTGTACTCATTGTGAAGATACCTCAAAAAGAGAAACAATCCAATGAAAAAATTGTAATCACCTGATGCTTGAAACTACCTTCCTAATTGATTTCGGAATATGTATATACAAAAACGTGCGACACTGACATCAGTTCTGTAGACATAATACAAAAATCAAATGAAATTAGTTTTCTAAAAATTACATTTTTTGCTAGTGTGATTATTTATAACACTTCACCACATTTGATTTAATAAATTTTTACAGCCTAATAAATTTTTATTTATGACAATTAGTTGATTTTAGTTCAATTTTGGTAAATGTAAGAAACTGTTTCTTATTTTAATTACTTTTTGTAAACAAATAAAATAAAAAATAAATAAAGTAATTTAATTTTGACTTAAATTGATTTCATAAGTTTCTCAAATGTTAATTTGTATCTATATTGTACTTCGTATAGCGCCAATAACATTTAAATCATTTTAAAACCAATTTTTTCCTTCAAAATGCGAAATTTTCTTAAACAACAGAAAAAATAGTTTTAACAAATGTATTAACTTATTTGTAACATGCTGTAATTGTTAAAATATTTTAGTAAAAATGTTGTAAAATAAATCTGGTGTAGCTATCGAGATACGAAGAAACGTTATTTTACCAAAATCCCTTATGAGATATTTTGGATAGCTCATACAAATGTTGCTTCCAGCATTATCGTTGTCCCACTTTAGTGGCAAATTTAGCACTTTTTAAGCGTTGACACTTTTGTGCCCTTATGCTTTATGCTATGCATTAAATGTCCTACTTTTTGCCAACCTTTCACCAATTTTTGTCATTTTTTAATTAATTCTTTTTTTAGTGCAACAACTTTCTTAAATATATACCCCGAATCCGTATAAAATTGCGGATCTGACAACACTATAATTTTGAGCACATTGAGTGGAAAATTGTGACGCCTAAAAATATGCAATGAAAATTATCTACTTTTACTGGGCTCTTTCGTCAACAGTTAATTTCAAGGATTGATTTTCTATGATATGGAAGTAAAATGGTTTTGGCTTTATTTAGATTACTCGTACATCTTTAAAAACAAATAAATAAAAAAAGAAAAACTAACTTATAAACATTTGTATTTTTTTTTTCTATAAAAATAGTGTGCAACATTTTAGAAATTCTCAACGGTAACAATGATATGCGCAAAAAATATGGGATCAACTCAGAATCATCTCCTCGAATCAATCTAGACTTGGCGTTAGGTTAGGTTAGATATAGTGGCAACCCGATATTTCAGCCTCACATAGACTATTGTGATACCACAATAGCGAACATCTCTCTTATCACTGAGTACTGCCCGATTCTATGTTAAGCTCAATGACAAGGGACCTGCTTTTTATAGCGGAGTCCGAACGGCGTTCCACATTGCAGTGAAACCACTTAGAGAAGCTTTGTAACACTCAGAAATGTCACCAGCATTACTGAGGCGGGATAATCGTCCGCTGAAAAAGTTTTTGGTGTTTGGTCGAAAGTGGGTTTGAACCCACGGCCTTGTGTATGCAAGGCGGGCATGCTTACCACTGCACCACGATGCCTTCCTAGACTTGACTTGACGTTCGTACATCCGTCTGTCCATCTATGTAGTTTTTATTCAAAAGATATCGTCGTGAAATTACGCACTGATGATGTTTCGCACACATTTAGTTAATGTCGTTTTCATTAAACAAAAATTATTAAAATCAATTCTTGCAGTGGGGAAAAAGTTTATCGAAAATCCACTAATTTTCATAAACTAAAATAAAGTTAAATTGATTTAGAATTTTTCGTTGACGTTTTTTTCGGAGAGAGTAAACTGTGACTACTTTCCCTTTTTCTGCAGATGTTTTGCTGTTTTAGAAGATTTTTCTCCTGCTACTTGTAGAGACATTCGTGCTGCAACTACTAACTCATTTCTGCGAGTGTATTATTTAAATAATAAATAAAAATAAAAACCATTTCTAATTTGCATATAAATTATGCAAAACTCAAAATTATGTAGTCTACATGCACATGGCTTAATTTTACAAAATTTATTACTCGATATTTAATTCACACAACACCATCAACAATAAGAACAGAACAATTGTGCCCTAGGCGATCTTGGCTAAACCTTCCATATGTATTTGTGTCGGTGTGCGTGTGTGCACTATAAATTCTCAATTTTTTTAATAGCCTATTGACGCATACATAGAATCATACGTATGTATATATCCATAAGTACATATACAGGAACAAAGCAAAATATTATATTACCAACCCCCATAACTTATCAGGGGTTGATAATGGTGAGCATTTTCCTATTTTCAAACTGGTTGCATTGCTAAAACCTACATACATAGATGGCATTCAATTCGAAACGACCCTAGTAGCACGCTCTCACACAATCTCTGTTAAAGTAACCTTCCGTTCTTCATTGCCATTCCAAATCATTAATTTATTGTTATTTTTAATTTTTTTTGTACACTCTCTTTGCAGGCACCCATGGCCTTCTATCCTACATGGCAAGCTGATCCATCACAGGGTTGGCAAAATCAATTTATCCAACAGATACCACAGAATACACCCGGCATAACGTCGTTGAATTCATTAGACTTTCAGACACAATCGTACGGTTATCCATCAAATGGATATGTACAAACAGGTTTAGGATTTGATCCCAATTACGGACGTTCGCCTTATGGGGCTCCAGTGCAGCGTTATGATTTCCAGAGCCAACAACTATCAAGTGGGCCATTGAATCAGGTGGGCTTACAGAGCGTGGGGTTTGCACCGTCGTCAGTGGCCTATGCTGGTCAAGTATCGACAGGACCCTCAGCGTCAAGTGTTAGCCTTCAGCAACAGCAACATTTGGGAAGTGTTACCGACCTGAATAAGACAATGTCGGGAAACGACACGCCTGGATATCCGCGGGTGAGCAGCGTACCGCCGCGCTCACTCAACTGTAACGGATATTCAGGCGAATACAGCGGTAGTAATCCACAACAGACCAGCACTAGTTCTAGTGCTTCAGCTGCGAGTTCAGGCAATGGTTCTTCAATTACCAATGTTAATGGTGGTCATCAGACAATTGCTCACAATACAACAGCAGCATCGCAACCGGCAGCATCACCCATGCAGACATCCAGTAATCAAACTGTGCCACAGTCGCCCACACGTGGTGTTATGCAACAACAACAACAACAACAGCCTGCATCACAAACGATGACACAGCAAGCACGTCATGTCTCACAATCACCCAATCAGGTGGCACAATCACCAAATGCGAACATGAGTTCTTCGCAAAGCACCCAACAACAGTATGGTGGAACAACTATTCCAGCTTCGCCACTCCACGGAGTTGGTGGTATTCAAAGTCAGGGTCAAAATACCGGAGCTTCACCTCCTCAGCAACCACAACCTATGCAGCAAGATTGGTCTTGGAATAATCAGACACAAACCGGAGTCCCGGATCCTTACCAACAAACTACAGGACCAGGAGGTGAGCGGGTTAATGTGAACACTCGCATCAAATCAATGATCATGCGTAAAAATGATCCAAAAGATCCACTTTCGAGTAGCGCGCCTCCCGATATACATGGTATGCCTGGAGCTCCACCGTCCTCTCTGGGGGTAGGTGGACCGAATGGTAACCAACAGCAACAACAGACCGGTCATTTTTTATCGTATAGCCACCATCTCCGAGGGGATTCAGCAATGAATTCGAATGGTTCGAATGGAACTAGTGGAACTGCAACGACACACCAAACTCAGACCGCTGGTCAGACTTCCCTAAGTACGGGCTTGACCAGTGGCGTATCCCTAGCTCCGGAACCAATTGGAGGTGGTGGCGATCAAATTTGGAAACCACACCACTCTAATTCATTTAAGAAGCCAGTGGCCTCTGGTTTTCCAACTGCCGAACATCAACACATTCAACAGCCTTTGGCACAAGCACCGCCCCAGCATACTACAACAGCACACGCAGACCAACCAAAAAAGTCAAGTCGTCGGAGTAGAAGTAACAGATCTTCATCCTCCGCGTCGGCCAACGCCTCAGCAAGTAACGCGTCCAACACAGACAATTCGGATATGGATAAAAATAGCAATGATCCGGGAGGTGGCCATCATCTGACCCATTTGACGAATATAAAAATGGAGAAAGGTGTCCCCTATCCACCTCCACCATCCTCACATTACCCACCCCAACATCCAGACTACCACCATTCTCCATACATCAAGACCGAACCGGGACTTATACCAGGCCAACACAATAAAATGGAAGGTTATGAACGCAACTATCAGAACTTTGTGCAATATGCAGATTTTTGTCAAAATGAAGTGCAGGGACAACCGGGCTCTGGTGGACCACAACAGCCCCCGCCTCCACATCATCAAAACCAGCAGGATTACCCTTCCGGATACCATCACAATTCTAGCTACTATGGTTCCTCTACAACATTTCAACAAAGCTACCAACAGAACTTCGTACCCAATTATCAGCATTCTGCATCAGCTTTTGGAAATACACATGGAATGCATCCCCACACCAATACATTATCATCGGGTCACACAAAGTCTATGAATGGCCCGCTATCAAAACACCATGGCAGTAGTTTACACCATCACAGCAGCCACATGATGGACATTGACCGCAAGCCGGAAACTAGCAGCATCATTCCCTTGCCAACCAACTACGAAAAAGACATACCTGCCCATGCTTACCCCATCCCACCACATCGTTATCCCTTGGGACATGGTCCTACAACTCATCCCCACTTAAGTTCTGGAGGTTTGCTAGAACCGAAAGTCGAAGATATGGGAAGTGGTGCTTACGGACCGGGAGGCTCGGGTTATGTATTCCATGGAGAAGGTGGGCCAGCAGCTATTAAGAATAGCACTGGATTCTCTTGTTGTCGTCAAGGTAGCACACGTGCCCCAACCGCAGAACATCTCAAAGATGGCTCCTGCCTTGGTATGCAAACCAAAGACGAAATACTCGATGAAGAAGAAGTTCAGGCTGCAAATCAAAATGGCGCCAAACCAAAGAAAAAGGCCATTAAACAGGAGGAACCAAGTGAAATTACCGTCAAACATGAGAAAATTAATCCCATGTTTGACACATCGGATCGTCTGGAAAAGGGCAATAAAACTGAAGTGCCCGAATGTGACTGTTTCCAATCGGATAAAAGTCCACCTGAGCCCGGAACATATTACACTCACTTAGGTAAGTAAACGGTGTACACTTATTTTTCTCAGACACTAATTTTTCACTTACTTCCGCTTCTAGGCACTGCATCTAATTTAGCCGATCTCCGTAGAGAATTCGAAGAACGCTGTCAAGTTTCAGGGCGTCAACTACGTATAGAGAAAATCCTTTATACGGGTAAGGAGGGTAAGACGTCAACGGGCTGTCCATTAGCCAAGTGGATAATAAGACGTGCAGATCCTGAAGAAAAAATTTTAGTCGTTGTTAAGAAACGTCCAGGCCATCGGTAAGTTCTTTGATTACACAGCACCTCAAGCTATTTTTAAACGATCACCTTTCCATATGCAGGTGTATAGCGGCTTTCATTGTGGTGTGTATGGTGGTTTGGGATGGTATGCCACGCTTGGATGCTGATAACGCATACACAAATCTTATACCTAAATTAAATAAATTCGGATTACCCACAACACGTCGTTGTGCGACCAATGAAAATAGAACCTGTGCATGTCAAGGTAAGTCCACTCTGCAACTTAACAAAGTTTGACATAAAACTGAGATGAGATTTTCTCCCCAATCACTCAAATAGGTCTGGATCCAGAAACCTCAGGGGCTTCGTATAGCTTTGGCTGTTCTTGGTCTATGTACTATAATGGTTGTAAATATGCACGATCGAAGACAGTTCGCAAGTTCCGTCTCTCTGTCAAGAGTGAGGAAGCGGCCATTGAAGAACACATGAATATGCTGGCCACAATATTGGCACCAGTATTCAAACAACTGTGTCCACGTTCCTATGACAATCAAACTCGATATGAAAAAGAAGCTCAAGACTGTCGCCTCGGTAATGAGGAAGGTAAACCCTTTTCTGGTGTGAGTGCGTGTTTAGATTTCTGTGCCCATGCCCATCGGGATCTACACAATATGCAAGATGGATGTACGGTACAGGTGGCTCTATTGAAACCTTGCAATCGTGATATAAGCAATCCGGATGATGAACAACTACATGTATTGCCATTGTACACAATGGATACGACAGACGAATTCGAAAGCGCCGACGGTCAACGTGACAAACACCGTACAGGTGCTGTTCAAGTATTGGACAAGTGAGTGTAGTGTTGACATTTCATATACGCTGTAGTGCTAAATTGTTATGAGTCTATCTATGTTGGGACATACTAACATATTTCTCTCTGTACCTTTTTTAGATTTCCATGTGAAGTACGAGTAAGGTCAACTCCACTGATACCGTGTCGCAGACATGGGAAGAAACGCAAAGAAGATGAGCCTGCTGCTATTGAAGGAGAATCATCTAACTCTGCCACTACGCCTGCTACCGCACCCTCATCCGACTCCAATGCACAGGCTGTTGCTAACACTGCTGCTGCTGGAGCGAAAAAGGATTCGAGTGGGAATGCCAACACAGCTAATAGCGGAAATGCGTCGACATCTAAGTCAAAGTCGAAGGCCAAAAATCAACAATCATCCAATACAACGCCATCAGCACCTCCAACTACACCATCTCCGCGTTGTCAAACGCCAGTGACGAATAATCCAAGTCCTGCCGGAAGTGCATTTTCCACTCCTCCTGTGAGCAACAACAATAACAATGGTAACAACGGTGGCAGCAATCATTCCAATGCAGCACCGAATAATGGCACTAATGCCGCAGGAGGTAACACCAATCAACTTATGTCGTCCAACTCAAGTCTAATGAATATGGCGACCATGATTGATACCTTCACAGATGCCCAGCTTCAATCGAATCAGATTTCGAGTACGGTTTTGGATTCGCCCTATTCCTATGACTATCAAACGGGTTCGTACATTGACTCCCGGAACTACTATGGTAATTGGCCGCCTCCTCCCCATCCTCATAATCCCCATGCTGCCGCTCACAATGTCCCAGCCATGGGGGCTGCCCCGCCTGGACCAGGACCCGCTGTCACAGCACCAAGCAATACTAATCCAACTACAATGCCTGCAACTCCTAATCCAGCAGGTCATCAGATAACTACCCCGCAACACACGCCGGCTACACAGCTCGAGACCAATAGTTATAACACAAGTTGTTACAATCAGTTACCAACTGCTGGTAGCCATCAGTTAACCCAGGTACATGATGTTCGAGGCGAGGTGAAAAGTCGAGGAAGTGAAGAGAATCCGGACTCTACAACATTGGTAAATAATAGTTTGGCTGCAGAAAGTAAGTTAACCACTCTTACTCCTATGGCACCAATGACTAATATAACAACACAACATCACTCTCCTGCTCCTCCTCATCCGCATGCTTCACCACTTGAAGAAGGATTTGTAAAGCCAAAGCCGCCTACTGATTACTCTCAGTACTCGCAATATCCGAACAATTACCAAATGTACCCACCACCACACTCGGCATACTCGGCGTATGATGCCTACCAAAATATGAACTATAACTATGGTTACCATCAGGCATACTCTCCATACGGTATGTATCCGCAACAAACGCCACCGCCGACACCTCCTCCACCATCGCCCAATTGGAATGTGTATGGTCATCATCAGGGATCGTCTGGTGCAACGGCAACACCATATTCATCGGCACCTTTGCCGCCTTCTGCAACTGGTCCTATACATCAATCAGCTCCATCAATGAATTCAACTTCTCTTCCTCCAGGTCAGACAAATATATCGAATGGCAGCAGTGTTGCCGGAGGTAGTAATGTGAAACCAACAAACGATGGTGCTTTGGCACCTGTGACCAATACAGCTGCATCTTTGTGTGGCACGGCTCCATCGTTAAATACCGCCAATTCACAAAATACCCCATTGACTGATCTCAACCAAACAACGGGTACCACCAACATAAGCGACGAGACAAACGTTCCTAATCCCAACTCGGGACTGACATCACCCGACATGAGCAATACCAATAGCAACAACTCTAATGGAGCCACCTCATTGGTGGCACCTGTTACAACGGTTGCCTCAACTGCTCCAAGTGAAACTATAAATAATACAGCGACACCATCACCAGTCTCGGCACCCAATGAAACCTCTAATCCGGCTTCCACGACAAGCAGTAGTAACTCGAACAAGATTGAACCCATCGGGGAAATTTCCGATTTTAGTGAAAATCTTGAGGCATTCCAAGACCCACAGATGGGTGGTGTGGCCATAGCACTGAACCATGGTAGTGTTATGATTGAATGTGCCAAACATGAAATGCATTCCACTACATCGTTGAAGAATCCAAATCGTCACGAGCCAACGCGAATGACTCTTATATTCTACCAGCATCGAAATCTTAATCGTCATCACCACGGTATTGATGAGTGGGAGGAGAAAATGCGTGTCAAGAAGATCAATACGGATTTGGATAACAAAGCCAAGGAAGAGAAGGAGAAAATAAAGAAGGAAAGCCTAGGCGAAAATGATGAAGATGACGAGGGTGACGAGGGTGAAGCACCGCCCCCACCAGCCCCACCTAGTAATACGGCCAAAGGAAATTCGGCCAAAAAGGATAGCAGTAGTGGAAATCAGACAACAAAAACCAGTAGTGCACCTAAAAAGAAAAAGGAATCGTCATCAAAAAAAAACTCACAAAACAATAGTAATGCCGATCCAAAAAACGAGAAAGTTGCCCTCCGAGCACCCACACTAACAACAACATCGTGGACAACCCTGTTTCCTATGCACCCATGTGTGATTACAGGGCCGTATCAGGAGGGCAACAGTAGTCCAACGTCCACAACCGTTCAAAACCAGCAACAACAACAACAGCAACAAATGAACGAGCAGTCACAGCCAACACAACAACTACAACCGCAACCACAACCACAACCAATGCAAACATAAACTTGTCGAGATATTGATTGAATGGAATGGAAGCATAGGCAGTGTGACTGCAGTAAGGTGCATACATGAATAAGATGTTTAAGGCAATCATCTGGAGGGGACAGCAACGCCCAGCCAACCCTCTACGCCCACATCCAACTATGAGTGATTTTGCTTTATTCTCCCATACATACAATTTTGTTTTGCGTATGATTTGTCCATGGATGGATGTATGTGGATTCAGGAGTTTTCGACTGACTTTGTTGTATTAAATTCATATTCGCTAAAACAAAACAAACCTAAGATCATCATAATTACGACAATAGTGCCATAAATATAATTTTCATTTTAAATTGTAAACATTTGCAGAATTTATGCCATGTTTTGTAGATACGCTACAGTAAACTACAGTAACCTACAAAAATATGCCGGTTAATAGGAGACCAATTCAAACGAAATTTAATTTAAATTTTGAGAAAAAAAAACAAAACACTGGTGGGGTCTGAGACAAACTAAATTAAATAAAAATAAAATGCGGTGTCTATTAAAGAATACCATTAACGCATAGGTACTATAATCATCATCTTGATCATCAATCATCTTGAAAGACATCCTAACGCTTTACAACTATATTCTCACACTGAATGAAATATACTTATTTTTAGGATTTGTTTTGCTTTAATAAGGATTTAAATCCTTCGTTTTTTTAAGAGATTACAACAACTTGAGTGATTATTTTACAGAACAGAATCGCAAACACAGCTAAACCTTACAAAACCAAAAGAAGTTACAAAGTCAAACATAAAATACTGTTAGAAAAAGAACATTGCCAAAAGTACAAACGAAAAAAAACAATACAAATTGTCGAAATACTAAAAACAAAAACTAAATTTGATTTTCTTGTTTTTTTTTTCTTTTTCGCGCAGCTAAGTACATGCATATATACAAAGAACAAAAACTTAAAAATAAAATATTTGTTGAAAAGTAACTACATCTCTTACTATTCCGGGTCTTAGTCATTACCACATGCTATCACAAGACAATTTGGATATATATTATTTTCTACAAGTTTTTCCGTAGCAATTTTTTTTTGCCAAAAATAACCTAAATTAACACGAAATTGTTTCGTCCGGTTAAAGGCTCAATTCATAGAATACAATGTCCCCACCACAGTTAAATATGAAACACCAATCTAGACGCCTTAATTGATTTTTTCTATATTATTTTTTTTTTATTTTATAATGACTAGTATTTTCTCAAACAAAGCTAAATATGAATTGAAAATCCACATTATCGTTATTACCAGGAAACTCTTAATTTTACGAAACATGAAGCTTGACTTTTTTTGTAAAGTTTGACAGTTTCCCCCCAAACATTTTAAAAATCACCCCACTTAAGAAATCAGCGATTTGTTATTGTAAAAAAATTGTAAAAAAAATAATTGCAATTAATTTTCTAAAAATTATATACAAAAAATCATGAATTCGGTAAAAGAAAGCGAAAAATATAAACAACTACATATTGAAATGAAAGTCATATTGAATATGAATATTTAGACTTAAAACAAACATAAAGAAAGCAAAGTAAAAATAAACAAAAAAATCAAACTGAATGGAAGAAAAATGAATGAATACTATAAATGAACAAATCTATTATTGAAATTATTATGAAAGAGAAAAAAACAAACCCCCTTCCCTTCTCCCATAAGGAATGATAGAGAACAGAAGAAGACATTTAGGCAGAGTAAATAAGCAAACCATTTGAAAAGTGAAAGAAAACAAAACACTTTTGTTAGTTTTTAAGCATTAAATATTAGTGAATAAAATAAAAAAACAAACACACACACACAGAATCAAGCAAAACAAACAAACAATTTAAGACATTTTATTATTATTATTATTTAAATATTATTTTTAATTTATGTTATATGCATACCATATAAAAAAATAAATAAATCTGTATTGGAATAACACCATACACACACACCCAGACCTATATTACTAAAGGTTACAAAATTACAAACGCAAAGGGTCTAAAAAACATAGAATCCTTACACATGCATATACATATACGTACATATTCAATACATATGGAAATAAGATGATAATGTTAACAAAAAAATATATATATGAAGAGCAAGTACATACACATCCATATATACGCATACTTGTAATGGTTTAAAGATTTTCATTTGCAACAAAGGAAGAGGATAAAAATCCTCTTTGAAAATGCATATATTCGTTCATAAAATATATGCAGAACACATAAGAACATACACATATATATGTATATTATTTTTTATCTACTGATTTAGTAGGTTTATTATTCTATCTTTGAACTAAACGACAAAAAAAAAACAAGAAAAGAAAACTGAATTGATAAAAGACTCAAAACCATGCAAGTATTAAAAATGCAAAACAAACTGAATAAAAACATTTTTTTTAACAATTTATTTTTTAAAAATTAACTTATTGCTAATATCAATCACACTCACTCTCATCACACAATGAAACAATAAAAAATAAAAAAATTTAAAAAACAAAAATTCTGCCATCCAATTCATTAGAAAGAAAGCTGACGCTAAACGTCGAAATATTGAAAAATATTACAAATAGTTGAGAAATTAAAAAAAAAAACAATATAATTGATTTGTACTCGTGCATATTTTTAGGTTGCTGTGTAAGAATCTTAAATAATAATATTATAATTTTTTTTATAAATATCAACAAATCAAAATAGTTATAAAATTCGTTTTAAATTTTCTTCTAAAAATTCCTTTTTTTCTTTTTTTTACACAAAACATACTCGTAAACAAACGACATAAAGTTAATATATTTTAGTAACATATATATTTTTTGTCATAAATTTTAACTAAACTGTTTTGTACATTGCTTAATGTTTTAGCAATTATACATAAACATATTTTTTAATTTCTCGTTTATATATATACATATATTTTTAGTTTTTTTTTTTTTTATTTTACTTTACTCATATTTCTAAGTTATTTCTTCTATTTTTTTTCTAGATTATTAGATATAATGAAATGAAAAAAATATTAAGCAAACATTTTCAATTATTTATAAATTATTATTTTCTAATTAGTGTTTATGCGTTTTTATTATATACATAAATATATACACACATATATATATACTTATACATACTTTTTTAATATGAAATTTATGCATTACACAACAAACCAACAACAAAAAATCCCCATGAAAATTATATAAATAAATTTTGATTTTTATTGAAAAAGAAAAACTACTGTGTTTTATTCTTATTTCTTTTTATACGCATTTCATAGTCCTTTTTCATTTATTTTAGGTTTAACAAACAAAATACCAAAATCATACTATACGTATAATACATGAATCATACAAAATAAGAAAATAATCTACATATTTTTAATTGAAGAAAGAAAATTTACACAAACATAAAAGTGAACAAAAAAATCCAAACATGATAATAGTGATGAATAATGCCATAAAGCAAATGAAAATAAAAATGTGAAATAATTTAATTGTAAAACATTTGAATGAAAGAAAATTACCACATAATTAAAAAAAAAAACAACAAAAAACATAAATTATATTTATTTAACAATATGAGTAATAAAATTAATAAAAAAAAATAAATCATAACGCAAAATGTCTTGTTGTTTTTCATTAATGGCTTTAGGTGATCAAAATATTATTCGATCTATGGGTTCACCCAAAGAAATTAGAACAGCAAGCAATTGTTTGCTGGAATAGTAAACATTGGCTGCTATTTTTTAAGCTACACTAAAACTATTTTAGTTTGTTTGGCTGCAACATAGAAAAAAGTTAAATGCTAAGTATATCCCCAAAAAGCAAAATATTTATCAAATAAAACCATAATAGCCAAAATGATTGCAGCATTTGGGAGCTTTTACTCTCATAGAAAAATTTGAACGGCGTGCCCTTTTCAAAACAATCCGTTCAAAAGGAAAACAGGCGGTGTCAATCAGACAACGATTAAATGACACAATGCGTTGTCAAAACAACAACCACACCCAGAAAAAAGTGCCTTCGAAACTAAAGGAAAAAATGTTTATCAAATTAGTTTAGCCATTTTATTTCCATTAGGTCAAATTTTTGTGTGAAATAATAAAATTTACTTGTTTCAGTAAAAAAATCCTAAATTGAAAGCAGTTAGGAATAGTTCATTAACTAGAATAAGACATGAAATTTTACTAATATTGCTTTCTTCGCTGGGTATAATAATTTACTACTGAACAAGAATATTTTATTCACTGATAACAAAGCATTCGTAAAAATAAACAAAAACCGAACTACAACCAAGTTTCCACAAATGTAGTAAAATTTCTTATAAAATGATAATTCTGACTTCCTTTATTATAGAAAGCTTATCATACATACGAATAACACTTGGTATAGAAAAATATTTTAGTTCATTCGTACTAAGAAGTATTCAATCCATTCAAAACTTAAGGAAACACACTTGTTAAAATATAGGAAATTTTCCTATATTTCAATTCGTAGAAATTAGGTAGAATGCATTCTATATATTAGTTAACATTTTCCTATATTTATGTACCTTTATACTACAGAATGAAAAAATTTAACTGAATTGAATTCATATATGGAATGATTTTATTGAACTTTTTTCATTCATTTGGACAAATCTTACATATTTGTGGTAAACCTTTTACTTCAAAATTAGAACTGCTTACCTTCGTTTTTAAATACAGTTTTATTTAATTATAAAGGGTGATACGGTCAAAATTTGGTCAATATAAACTTGACGTATTTCTTTCAATTTTGCATTTAAAAAACCAGAACACCCCTCATTTTGAAGGTGTGTGTGTGTAGAATGTTGCTCCTATTTTGATTTTGGAATTCACTCTTCAGTTGTCAAAATGCCGTCCAAGCAAGAACAGCAGCGTATCAAAATTTTGCTCGCGCAGCGCGAAAATCCGAGCTACTCGCACGCAAAGCTGGCAAAATCGCTAAAACTTGCCAAATCAAGCGTTACAAATGTAATTAAAGTATTTGGGGAACGTTTGTCGACAGCCAGGAAGTCTGGATCGGGGGGAAATCGAAAACCGGAAGCCGCTGAGACGACAAAGAGAGTTGCCGGTAGTTTCAAGCGAAACCCTAACCTCTCTCTCCGAGATGCCGCAAATAAGCTGGGTGTATCGTCTACAATCGTGCATCGTCTACAATCGTGCATCGAGCCGGACTATCGACTTACAAGAAGGTAGTGACTCCAAATCGCGATGATAAACAAAATACGACGGCCAAAGCGCGATCCCGGAGGCTGTACACGACGATGCTGACGAAGTTTGACTGCGTGGTAATGGACGACGAAACCTACGTCAAAGCCGACTACAAGCAGCTTCCGGGACAGGAGTTTTATACGGCAAAAGGAAGGGGAAAGGTAGCAGATATTTTCAAGCACATAAAACTGTCAAAGTTCGCAAAGAAATATCTGGTTTGGCAAGCCATCTGTACCTGTGGCTTGAAAAGCAGCATTTTCATAGCTTCCGGGACTGTCAACCAAGAAATTTACGTGAAAGAGTGTTTGAATAAACGTCTGCTGCCTTTCTTGAAAAACACGGTTGTTCCGTACTATTTTGGCCGGATTTGGCAACTTGCCATTACGGTAAAAAGGCCATGGAGTGGTACGCCGCCAACAACGTGCAGGTGGTTCCCAAGGACAAGAACCCTCCCAACACGCCAGAGCTTCGCCCAATTGAGAAATACTGGGCTATTGACAAGCGGAACTTAAAGAAGACCAAAAAAACTTCTAAGGACGAGCAGCAGTTCAAGGCAAACTGGCTTTCTGCGGCGAAGAAGGTGGACAAGGTAGCTGTACAAAATCTGAAGGCAGGTGTCAAGCGTGAGGCCCGGCAATTCGGATTTGGGAAAGCGAAAGCCTAACTGAATATTTTTCCTGAATTTTATACTAATTGAACTTGAAAAATAAATTTAATTTGATTTTTTATATAAACGATTTCACCGATTTACACGCGTTTTCCCTTGACCAAATTTTGACCGTATCAACCTTTATAGGCATTTTTTCTTCAATAAAAGACATGTTTTATTAATATATTAAATATATTTATTAATAATTAACAGCATCGACTGGCCTTGAAATATTAGTTTATTATTCCACTATATCCAATTTCCATGTAAAGTTATCAACTGTAAAACGTAATGCTTTTCTTCTTCTTGTTCCTTTCACTTTTAATAAGATGCTGCGTAACGATTTTGTTCTCCTTTTACAATTTCAATACCTACAAACATAAAAAATCATAAACCAATTTCTTCACAAAAGGTTAGCGTCACTTAGGGATGCCAAATTTTAAAGAGGCAAAAAGAGCACATTCAGCTTATAAAAAGAGCACATACGAAAGGAATAGGGCACCCTTTTTCAAATAAAAGAAAATCATTTAATTTAATTGAAATATAATTCATTTAAACAAAGCAAAAAGGTACATGCCATAAACATAAAATAAGTCACTTTCAACTCATGCTAATTTTCTTACACTTTGTAAGTCATTTTTTTTGTGTTTTTGTGAAAAACGTTATTGAAGAAGTTTGTTTACATTTAGAACAGATTACAAAGTGAAGAAGCAACATCGGCATGCTCTTCTACGACTCTGATATATAAAGTAACACACTATTTAATTAGAAAATAACGGCTAGGAAAATCTCTTAGTGCGACATTTACATATTTTCAGTTTACTTTTACCATTTGATTAATATTTGTTGTGATGCAGAAAAAAGAGCACTTTCGCGTGCTCTTTTGGCCTGTCTTGTTTTAAGAGCACATTTTGTAAAAAAGAGCACATGTGCTCTTTAAAAGAGCACGTCTGGCATCCCTAGCGTCACTGTATGAATGTTACCTGATATGTTAATTGAAGATTCCAAAATGAAGAAGAATGAAGGGGTTGTTATTCTGTTGCTGTTTTCTTTCTTTATACACCATACGAACCAAAGACAATAAACTTGAGGAAGATAGGAAATTGGCTTGCGTCATACCAAATGTTGCATTTACCAGATTAGTTTAATACATGTTTGTAACCGTTTAGTTGTTTTGCGTTTTTATTTTTTGAATGAAAAATTTTATTTTCTTAATGAAACAATGATAAATTTTAGGCAACAACAAAATAAAAACAACTAAAAGGTTACAAACATGTATTAAACTAATCTGGTAAATGCAACATTTGGTATGACGCAAGCCAATCTCCCATCTTCCTCTTTTATTATCTTTGCATTGATAGACTTATTGTTTGTTATTTATGTTCAATAATTTTGAAAAAAAAAAAACGAAAAATTTTCTCACTAATTTAAAATAACAAATATTTTATTTGTTATTTATTATATTATTTTTTAACAATCTCTCCGTATACCGCGCGTTGTTATGATTCCAATTAAAAAAACAACCCACGCGCAAACATATCGATTACATCGATGACAGGTATCGATTACAGGTAGATAAAAGAAATATAGGAAAATTTCCTATATTCTAAAAAGTGTTTCCTTAAGTTTTAAAAGGATTGAATCGATCGAATGAACTAAAATATTTTTCTATGCCAAGTGTTATTCGTATGTATGATAAGCTTTCTATAATAAAGGAATTCAGTGTTATCGTTTTATAAGAAATTTTACTAAATTTGAGGAAACTTGGTTTTAGTTCATATTTTGTTTATTTTAACGAATGCTTTGTTATCAGTGAATACAATTTTCTTGTTCAGTAGTAAATTCTTATACTCAGCGAAGAAAACAGTATTAGTAAAATTCCATGCCTTATTCTAGTTAATGAACTATTCCTAACTGCTTTCAGTTTAGGATTTTTTTTCTGGGTGTTGTCACTGAAAGACCTATCATAGGACTGATACCGATGCTCAAGTTTATCACTATAATTGCTATACTCTCTTGATATTAAAATCTATTGAATCTACACATACAAAACGAAATTTATTCATTTTAGAAAAATATGAGCTAGTTTTGCGAATTTGTAGTCGATTTGTTGTTCATGTCATTAAAGCAACCAAAAAAATATTTAAAATAAGGAAAATTTTTCACTTTTGACAATATTTAACTAATACCAATTAATCTTTAAATCGGCCATCGAAAATTTTCTATAGCCGAAATAGTTTGAAATTTCGGTAGTATTCTTGTACTTTGTGCGTTCGACATGAAATAAACCAATATCGCCCATACACGTAGAGAAGGAATATGATCACCTCCTAGAGCAAAATTTTATTTTTGATGGCACTAATGATACTGAAAGAACAATGATTATCATTGTAAATCAGTGTGGTTGATTTAATTCTGAAATCAATAATACGTTTATACGGCCGTAAGTTCGGCCAGGCCGAATCTTATGTGCCCTCCACCATGGATCGCGTACAATGTTCTACCTTGCCTATGGCAAGGTATTTCAAAACTTCTTAAGATAGTCTTCTAAATTGTAGGTTAGTCCATATACAGAAAAAACATATCACGAAAATGGTTCCAATTAAAATTTTAATCAAGTTTTAAAAATATATTTAATTAAAAATTTAATTGATTTAACAAATTTTGTAACTGAAACAAAAATCAGTTGTATCAATGAATTTTTTAATTGGATCAATCATTTTTTAATTGACCTTGGCGATTGATACTATCATTTCTGTGATTGAAGACATTTCAATTCAAAAGTAATTAGATCAATTAATTTCGTCTTTGAAAACACCGTGTTACCGTTGTGCCACTTTGGTGGCAAATTTGCCACTCGTGAAAAATTTCCCTCTTTGTGCGGACAACTGCTCCGCCAAAAATTAGGCAAAGAAAATATTTGATTGCAGACAAATTGTGGTAAGGATTCAAGGATTGATTTTAAATAAAAGGGAGATAAAATGAATGCTGGATTTGTGAGGATCTAAATTAAAAAGTTAATTCCAATTCTATATAACGCACTGACATAAATGGTGTTATAAGTTAGTGCATATGTTTGCAACACCCAGAAGGAGAAAATTGTGCATTGGCTGTATACGGCAGTGGGTAGACTTATAATGATATATAGCATTGTGGTCTGGTTCAATTCTATTGGCTGGTCTGGTCCATGGTGGCTGATATGTAATGCAACCGGCTTCATGTTTTCTTAATTTCTGAACCGCTCGCCTGACAGCCGAACGATTAATTCTATTGACAGTTAATTTTATTGTTTATAAGTTTACAAAAGTATTTTGATCTATTGCATTCACAAATAAAGTTATTCGTGATGGAATTCATGAGCGATAGTGTGATCGCTCCAGTGGCTATAATTAGATCTCGCGATTAAATGCTTCCAAAAAGTGCAGGAACTTATCGATACACAAAAAAGTTAGACTGGAACGATCCAAGAAGCTACACCGCTTGCACGAAAGTGCCAATTCGAACAAATCTAAACTGATTCTAAAATTGTACGTTATTTTTTCTTTTTTTCTGCTGTTGAAGAATAAAATTTAAAAATATATATATGTAAACTGCAATAAAATTTTATATCAGCCAGTTTTGATTGGAATAAATTCGGTACTATAATCGACAATTTCCAGATCATGTTAATAAAAGATTCGAGCTAATAAAATAAAATATATAGATAAAAAATGCTTGTTAATCGCACTCTTGACGCCGAATGCTGATTCGCTAGTGATTTTGAAAATATCGAATTGCCGAAATTTAATTGAGCTTATTACGAATTGAAAAATGAATTAATAAATAAAAATGATAGTTTTTTAATCAAATGACAAAGTCAATTATTCCGTCGAGTTCTAACTCGTAATTCATAAAAAAAAACTTAGAAGAGCACTGAAAAACAAATACATTAAAAAATCTATTTATTGCTTTATTTACGATATTGGGTGTATAATACATAACAATTTAACTAATTGTAAATGGCTTGCTTCCGACATTTATCAGATAAAATATTGGAGTTATACGAATACTTTTCTTAATTCTAAATTAAAACAATTATTGGCAATCTTGGAATAGTTGATTTAATTAATTGGCGTTATATAGTGGATGTGAGTCGAAACACTATAAGATTGTGCGAACATACATATAGGAATTATGTGTCTATGTATTCAAAAAAGATATGAATTTCTAATTCAAGAATACTTGTTCCTTTCCCGTTTTTCGGGTTGTTAAGTACTTTTGATACATTTTAAAATACATAAATTTATATATATTTCATTACGATCGGGAGACATCTTTATAAGGGGGTCAACATAAAATTTCGATTTAAATAATTCGTGCTTAAAATCGTTAACGTTACAGTGTTAAATCAAAAGAGAAATGTATAAATCTATCATAGATGCAAGGTGCTAATTTCAGTGAGTGTTGGGGATTTCATCCCAAAAAGTGTCCAAAGCTGTATTATTAACCACTCCGAAATGCCATTGCATGTAAAGGTTATCTTCATCACATATATTAACGTAAAGCTTTCGATCTTTTGGTGATGCTTCAAGGCAGCGTTTGCTATTTCCATGATTGCGGCCGTGGACTAACCAGTTATGGTCTCTATCATAGGACCAGAATTGATTTCCACCCTGGCCATGACAATCCCATAGCCAAACTGGGGCATTCTTGTGCGTTTGTTGCACATCTAGGCAATCTAATTTTCTTCGTAGTCGTAGATCACGATGCCAACTGAGGGCCCAGTTTTGATTGCGTTGTGGCCGCTTTACATCTTCATGACATGGGTACAAACCAATTTCAGAATGTCTTGGCTTACCGAGGGTATCGACACACAACGTAGGTGCTCCAACATTTTTGATAGCGCCAAAAGCATAATCCGCCGGCTCCACAGCGGGATAAACTTTCATCAAATCAAATGCAACGTTTTCCATAAACCATTTGAAGGATTTGCAGTGAAGCTTTTCACGAATAGCTTTTTGTTCCGTAAGATCTCCAGCATCCAAAGTTTCGTAGATGCCCTGACCATGTTCGTACAAATAGTTCTTGTATTCATCCATCCAAACTTCAGCAACTCGTTTGTAGTTCTGCAAGTATAGGGCAAATAGAGAAATGCAAATCTAAGTTAATCGACAAAAAAAACTCACCCTATGAACATAATCACCCTTTCGAGGACTGGGTGCACTATTTCGTGGACCTCGATATATATGAGCTATACGGGAACATGGCGCATCATACATTTCACCACCACACATCCATATTTTGAAACTCAATTCATATTGCTCTCCACCCCAAATATCTAGACCCTCGTCATAGCCGCCCAATTCAAAGAAGAATTCTCGCGATATGGAAAAAAGACCGCCTGCCATAACCGGACTTTTAAATGGTTTTGTTCTATCCACCAAATCCTCGGGCAACAATGGTAGCCGTTTATAATAGAATTCCCAATCGAATGCGCCTCGTGCGCCTTCATCTTGGGCTCGATACTCAAAGTTGGAATGGTCAATTACATCAATAAATGGGCATACAGCCGTACGTTTATTCAGTTTTATAGGTTCTAACAGAGGTGGAAGCCAATTGTAGTTTGCTTCTATATGTGAGTCTAGAAATATTAATACTTCGGCTGTGGCCTTACGTGCACCAGCCATTCTTGCCCCAATGAGACCAGTGCGTTTTTTCAAACGTATAATTTGTACTAAATTTGGAAAGTTTTCTGCTACATATTGGTCCAATTGCTTAAAAAGATATTCACGATCACTGAAGTCATCAACCAGTATGATCTCTTTCAGTAATTCCGGTGGAGATCGATTAACCAAACTATGAACTGAACGCACAAGAACACTAAAATGTTCATTGTAATATGGAATGACAACACTTACGGTCAGCAACTCTGCAGCATATAACTTTTTACGGCACCTAGAAATGGCAAAACAAAGACTTTTCGTTATCCATTTCGTTATCCCCAATTGAGGAACAAAATTTCATATATAAATCGGACTGAAATTGCAAAATAAACATGATATGTATCGCTTTCGTGAGGTGTCACACCTAAGAGGGGTTCTGGACTACACTTTACATCGTCACAGACCAGAAAAATGTAACCGAACACATTTTCTTTGTGTATATAAAGTTAGAAGATTTTCAACACAACCAAATAACAGATTCACAAACTTTAATGTCTTTTTATATATATTTCAGTAATTTATTGAGCAAAATCACTTGCATATGGCACGATGCAAATAAAATGCCTTGCCGAAATAAAACAGAAATCCGCTAAAATCTTCCCACGTGTGAGTCAGAACAACCAACTATAGTTTTTTTTAATACAATTATTGCACATTTTTTAAAACTAATGTAGCAACTACAATCATGTCCAATTTTTTTATAACAAATTTCGCAAAAAAGGAAATGTTCATTTAATTCCAAAAAAACATCTCGTCAATAAGCGATATGTCCCCAAAAGAAATGTTTACGTATTAATACATAAAGTGAAACCTCTCTGAAGTGGTCAGCCACGGTCGCCTCAATTTTGTCAACATTTGAGAGATGTCCACTTATGAGAGATTATATTAAATGTGATAATATAGCAAACGTCCCACAGCAATTGTCCACTTTTCAGAGTGTCCAAGTTTAAGAGGTTTCACTGTATTAACTTGAATGATGAAAGGAGTCACCGTGGTGCAAAGCTTCACGGGTTCAATCGAACTTTTGACCAAAAGGTGACATTCCTGTGTGTGTCGAAGCTTCTCTAAGTGGTCTTACCGCAATGTGAGACGCCGTTCGGACTCGGTCGGATTTCGGATCAGATATTCAGTCTCTTTAAGCTACCAACATGACGAAGAATTATTGTAAAGCAAAAGACAAAAGAATGAATACCTAAAGATAAATAGAAAACAAACCCAACATGCAGCATTGATGTGCAGGGTCTGGTCAAAAATGTTTTCCATTATATCAATCTGGAACAAAGTCCTGGTTTACACGGAATTTGAACAAACAATCTCAGACACCAATAGTTATGTGCTGGCGCCATTTCAAAACTTCTTCGTAAATGGTATGCCACTCTGTGGTACAGCCATTCGGATCAAGATTCCCTCATATGAGATAAGATTCTCTTTACACCTCTCGTGATTTAAGCGAGTTAGATGAAACTAAATGCATCAATATCCCATATATTATATACAGTGCACTCGCGGTAACGTGAACACCGCATAACGTTAACACGCTTTTTCTTACACGAACTACTCCGTAACGCTGAATAACATGAAATTTGACGTTAAAGGCAGATTCACAATGCCAAATACTTTGAAAACACTTACGGCATTTTTTAATAATCTAGTTTGGTTTTTTCTTGAATTTTAATTATTGCTTTATAACTATTCAATTATGGCTTCATAACTATTATAAATTACTTTATAAGTATATACCCACTGATATTTTTCCGATGTCTTTTTTTAATTTTTTCATGAAATTAAATTAAGTTTTTAATATTACTAACAACAAAAATAAAAGACTATCACGTTAGAACTCCCGAATATGGCTATGCTTTGTTCTGAAATTCGCTCAAGTTCGCTAACGTGAACATTTTCGCTTACATGAACTATCTTGATTTTAATTAGTTCATGTTAACGCGAGTGCACTGTATATGTATACCTAAAGTTGAATTTTGTGTACATTTTGTACTCACCCCTTGTTTCTTATATCTGGTACAGAACGATTTACTGATATCATATCTGATACATAAGCATTGAAACCATTTTCCAAAGACATTTTTCTTTCGATGTCTTTAGTTGATTCATCACTGTTGGTGGCCCTTTTTCCTTGCTCTCCAAAACCAACTCGTTTAGCGTCACGCTCCATTGCTGTGTAATCATGCCAATCTTTCTTGGCATGATTAGGTGGCAAAAGTTGCTGATGTTGTTGTTCGGGCTGTTGTTCTACATGTTCAGATTCATCTTTTAAAAATGCATTTTCATCAAATAGGTCATCGTTTGCGGCACCTTTTTTAATTTTTGGTTGTTCAACCGGAGGAACATTTGGTATACCATTGCGATGATTTCTTAGATTCTCCTCTTCGGGAGCTGGTACAACGGGCTGCTCATCCCCATCTAAAACTGGCCAGTTTCTGTTGGGTTGCTGCACATGCGGCGCAGCATTTGGTCTTTGTATGGGTAGTTTATTAGTAAAAGGACTAGCAGATAAATATCCCGTTATTAGTATGAAAATTGTTCCAGCAATAATGAGTAAGCATGCGGTTTTGAACAACCATTTGATGTTTGGTCGTCTCATGTTGCGTATATTTTATTTAAACTTTTACCGGTACATTAATTATAATTTTGGAATGTTTTAAAAGTTTGCAAATATATGTTTGCAATGAAAACTGGTGTTGGTGTTAGATGAAGAAATATTATACAATATTTTGCCCTTTATAATAATCTGTAAATGATTTAAAAACAACATATTAGTCTTAGATACAGATTAAAAAGTTTAAATTATTTTATCAAATACCACAAAATGATTGTAGAGACAGTATTATGCAGATAGTATAGAACTAGATGCAAGAGAAATTTCCCGACATTATTAGAATACAATGCCGATGAAGGCTCACAATTACCAATGTGCAGACATATACTCTGTGTCGATTAAGGAATGTAGAACAAACTGCACTGAGGATCGTGTTAACATATCGTCTGTTTCCAAATCAAAGAACAGATGACACACAATTCTTGGTTATAGAATGATCGCACGTCAGCCACTGGATATATCTTGCACTAATGTGTTGCGTATTCTACTCGCTCCTATTGGTAAAAATGGACTTAGTATTTGGTTGCTGATATCCTAACAATGAAATAAGTTCATTTGTCGTCTATAAGAGGTCACGGTCGCCTCAATTTTATCAATATTTGAGAGATGTCCACTTATGAGAGGTTATATTAAATGTGATAATATAGCAAACATCCCACAGCAATTGCCCACTTTTCAGAGTGTCCAAGTTTAAGAGGTTGGACTGTATTAACTTGAATGATGAAAGGAGCCACCGTGGTGCAAAGCTTCACGGGTTCAATCGCACTTTTGACCAAAAGTTGACATTCCTGTGCGTGTCGAAGCTTCTCTAAGTGGTTTTACCGTCTAGAAGAGGTCAGGAAGCCATGAATGCTAATCGCCCATATAAAACAATTCAACAATTCAAACAATAGAATTTCACCATTTGTGGTATCACAATGGACTGAATAGTCTGTGTAAGCCTTAAATAATTAGCCAAAATAAATGTTTAGCATATCGTCAAAAAATATTGCTATAGCTGGCAGCATCATAGATATATTAATTAGAAGAGAGCTGTTTCATACTCTCATTTGTTGTTGTAGCAGCTTGGAGAAGATGATGTGATAATCATGTTGACGCGGGAGTTTTGCATCACTATTCAGTGAAGCCTTATGAATTTAATAATTTACGCATTTAAATTATTTTTGGCAATGCCACCCCGGCCGGGAATCGAACACCTTCGTCGTGCAAGACTAACACACTTCCACTGTGCTGCAGCAGGCCACTTCACTCATTTTCTTCTTTCTCAATAGAATTTCCTCGCCGTTCGCTTAAAACCTGTGTTAAAGGACCGACAGAAAGGATGACAGGACTTCATAAATTTTTGGACCACCAAGGCTCTGGCGCACAGACATCATACATGTAGATTTAAGGGGAGTTGAGTACTTTACTAGATTAACAGAATGTATGCCCTTTCAGTTTCATTAGACATACCATTGGAGTAAGTTAATTGTCGTTTATAGAGTGAACCCTAGTTATAGGATAGAAACGAAATTCTTTGAACCCGAACAGAAATATTTTCTCATTTTATGGACGTAAAAAATACTTTTTCCGCTGGAGGGAACTATTTAATTTATTCCAGCGGCTTTGCTTTTAATAGGTTCAGGGGTCTTTTTACCGAATATAACCTCCAATTCGTCTTCACCAGTTATTATACGCCGACTTTTGAATGTAACTGTTCAGACCTTCAAAGAGTTCTTCATGTTCTTTATTCTTTTTTTGTAGTTGAAAGATGGCGATGCTTATAAAATCATAATGTTGTTAAAACGATACATCATATACATCAGTAATTCAGAATCCAGGAGGCCTAATAAGTACAAAAGCCCTTCATATTGCAACGAAGATGCAGTCAGCAGTGTGAGTGGCAAGTGTATTCATGTTCTTTATGTTTAATGTTGACGGTGTCTCGTTACGTTAATTTTTTGGTCTTGTTTAAAAACACAAGGCAATACAACTTATACGATCATCTGAACAGTTTTCATAATCGACTTGGTTTTCTCCGGTAGCTCCATACTGAATGTATCCCTATGTCTATACAAATATGAATATTCATTCCATTTTTAGGTTCAGAAAATTTTTAAAATACTCCTACAAATGTTACCAACTATAAAAAATCAAAAATCACAATTACAACAAATATCACCAAAACAGGTTCTGCATTTGCCAATTATACTAACAAGCACCGCCAAGTCCCATTTATAAACTCACAGTTTTTCCTAACCAATACTTGTTAGTGCACGTAGAAACTAGAAACTGATAACAAAGATAACGTCTGAGAAATGCACACGTTCTCTAATTTGGGTTTCGTGGCAAATGCTTGATTATCCAAAGTATTCTGGAGAATTTTTAACTCACTATCCACATAGAGCACAAAATACGTCGATTTGAAAGATGGAGCAAATATACCTTATTGGATCCAATTTTAGGACCAACAAATATGTTTTTTATTTGTATTAGATGGAACAATTTTCCCCTCAACAGCAATTTTTTTTCGACAGTCTTATTCGGCATCGATATATCTTTTGCTTTTTTGTAGAATAATCTTTTTATAATATTTATTTATTGTATTTATGTATTTATTTATTTATTTATTTATATCGTCAGTCTACAAAATTCAGTTTTGACCGGATTTTAGTGTTAGGAAAGTAACAAGTATTTGATTACACGTACTCGTTTCTGACTAATTTTTTGAGTACTCGTCACAATTAAATGAGTACTAAATATCTTCAGTGCAATCGAATTAAAAAATTGAATGAAACTGAAAATATAATCAGTAAACAAGTATATACGGCCGTAAGTTCGGCCAGGCCGAATCTATGTACCCTCCACCATGAATTGCGTAGCAACTTCTACAAAAGACTGTCATCCACAATCGTACTACTTGGGTTGTAATACCCTGCCAGCATTTCAAAATTCCATTTCATCCTCATCGCTACCACACACTCGTAAGTGGCACTGCAACAATCGCCAACTGTGATAGTATTTTGCCATCACTATTGTTACAAGAGCCATCCCTGCCAACATTTTTTGAATTTGGGGGCGCTTCTGAGAATCCCCACTACGTCGAAAACAGTCGTATACGATATCCAAAACTCCTCGGAAAAGCGCCGTCACTATTGAGAAGTTGTACCACGCCAAGTTACTACAAAAAAGTATCGCATGAGTGCAATTATTAGGAGCCCTTCTGGATACATTTAGAAGGACGCCAATAAGAGCCCCTTCAAACAATCAGACAAAGTGCATTTTAAGATAGTTGTAAAAGAATCATTGTGGTCAAGTAAAACACTAAACAATCGTGTTTTACTTGACCATTTTTATGAAACATTTATAAATTCTCATAAATATAGCATTTATACGACTATCACATCACATTTAACACATTTTTATGCATTAATAAGAGATTGATGTTGAGTTACAAGTTGTAAGTTAAATATTGTAGCGTCTATCAGCCAGTACTTTTATTCCCAATGGAGGCAGCGTGTCTGGAAAAATATTTGAAAAACTATCACTTTATTCCATTTGGAAAGTCAAAAAATTGTTCACCAATTTACTTTTCACAATTTTTAGCGTAATAACTATGTTTTCAGCACTTTATTTTCGTTTTCATTGAAATAAATTGTAATAAGCCAGTTGCGCTTGGTGTTTCACAAAATATAAAATGGCTCTTGTAACAATAGTGATGGCAAAATACTTTCATGCGAATAGTGATGGCAAAATACTATCACAGTTGGCGATTGTTGCAGTGTCACTTACGAGTCTGTGGTAGCGATGAGGATGAAATTGAACATTGAAATGCTGGCAGGGATTTTATATTTTGTGAAACACCAAGCACAACTAGCTTCTTATAATTTATTTACATAAAAATGATAATGAAGTGCTGAAAACATAGTTATTTCGCTTAAAATTGTGAAAGGTATATTCCCTGCCAACATTTTTTGAATTTGGGGGCGCTTCTGAGAATCCCCACTACGTCGAAAACAATCATATACGACATCAAAAACTCGTCGGAAAAGCGCCGTCACTATTGAGAAGTTGTACCACGCCAAGTTACTACGAAAAAGTTTCTCATCAGTGCAATTATTAGGTGCCTATTTAGATCAATTTCGAAGGACGCCAATAAGAACCCCTGCAAACTATCAGAAAAAGTGCATTTTAAGGTAATTGTAGAAGAATCATTGTGGTCAAGTAAAACACGATTGTGTAGATGTTTATTGATTTGATTAAACATTTATAATTTCTTATAAATATAAAATTTTTCGGTTTATCTCATCACATTTAACATAATTTTTTGCATTAATAAAAGAATTATGTTGAGTTTTAAGTAGCAAGTTACATATTGCAGCGTCTATCAGCCAGTTTGTTTATTTTCGATGGAGACAGCGTGCCTGGAAAAATATTTGAAAAACGATCACTTTATTCTATTTGGAAAGTCGAAAATTGTTCACCATATACCTTTCACAATTTTAAGCGTAATATCTATGTTTTCAGAACTTTATTTTCATTTTTTTAAATAAAATATAACAAGCTGGTTGCGCTTGGCGTTTCACAAAAAATAAAATGGCTCTTCTAACAGTAGTGATGGCAAAATATTTTCATGTACATTTTGTACTTTTTGATATGCTTCCCCCATCACAGTTCGCGATGGTTGTGGTGACATTTACGAGTCTGTGGTAGCGATGAGGATGAAATGGAACTTTGAAATGCTGGCAGGGTTGGTGAACAATTTTTGACTTTCCAAATGGAATAAAGTGATAGTATTTCAAATATTTTTCCAGACCGCTGCCTCCATTGGGAATAAAAGCACTGGCTGATAGACGCTACAACATGTAACTCAACGTCGATCTTTTATTAATGCATAAAAATATGTTAAATGTGATAGTCGTATAAATGTTATACTTATGAGAATTAGAAATGTTTAATAAAATTAATAAACATCAAAACAATCGTGTTTTACTTGACCACAATGATTCTTTTACAACTATCTTAAAATGCACTTTGTCTGATTATTTGAAGGGGCTATTATTGGCGTCCTTCTAAATGTATCCAGAAGGGTACCTTATAATTGCACGCATGCGGTACTTTTTTGTAGTAACTTGGCGTGGTACAACTTCTCAATAGTGACGGTGCTTTTCCGAGGAATTTTGGATATTGTATACGACTGTTTTCGACGTAGTGGGGATTCTCAGAAGCGCCCCCAAATTCAAAAAATGTTGGCAGGGATTATATATATACTTCCCCCATCGCGAACTGCGATGGGGGAAGTATATCAAAAAGTACAAAATGTACATTAAAGTATTTTGCCATCACTACTGTTAGAAGAGCCATTTTATTTTTTGTGAAACGCCAAGCGCAACCAGCTTGTTATATTTTATTTAAATAAAAAGGAAATAAAGTTCTGAAAACATAGATATTACGCTTAAAATTGTGAAAGGTATATGGTGAACAATTTTCGACTTTCCAAATAGAATAAAGTGATCGTTTTTCAAATATTTTTGCAGGCACGCTGTCTCCATCGAAAATAAACAAACTGGCTGATAGACGCTGCAATATGTAACTTGCTACTTAAAACTCAACATCATTCTTTTATTAATGAAAAAATTCCCAATAAACACAAACGTTTGAAAAATGCTAAATTTCAACAATTTTTCAAAACATTTTTTCAAAGGATTAGGGTAATATTCAAGTTGAGAAATTGTCGAGAAAATCGCGTTCTCAACAAAAAACAGACATTACCCTCAACAGTGAAATTCAACACATTAGCAATAATATCTCAAGTGTTATCCTCAAATTGAAATGCATCGCTACTCAATAATTTGTCAAACAATTTTCGATGCGAGTCAAATTCAAAATTAACATCGTTGCAAATACTTTTCAACCTAAATTTGTATGAATGATATCCCCACTTCAAATTGAAAGTCAAAGCCAAAATTCTATGAATTTTGTATAATTTATTCATTTTCATCAAAATAAAATATATAATAATACACTACATTACATAATACATTACAATACCAATTGATAAATAATAATCTTATTATGCGCTTTACAGACTATCAGTTATTCCGGACGGAATGTCGGTGTTTGTAAAGAATCTTGCAGTGTGCCGGATCGATACGACTTGTCGGCGATGACTAACTAATCGGTAAATGTGTTATCGTTTCCATAAACATGCAGCAGTATCGATTATGCCTTCGGACTTAACTTATAATATGCACAATATATGGGATATGTTCGACACGAGCACTGTCGTCCGGAATAACTGATAGTCTGTAAAGCGCATTAAACATATCAACAAATAAGAACAAAAAAAAACATACAACAAAACTTTAAATATCTTAAACATTATTAGTAAACACTTTTGCATTGATAATTCGTTTTCCTTCCTTTTGGTGTCATAAAACAGCATTAAAATTTATTAACATGCGGGCAAATTTAAATTAGGAACGTACTGGACCGCGTGTTAAGGCCGGTACTATGTTCATTCTTGCGAAAAATTTTTATGGAAACCATTATTTCGCACATAGAAAGCGGCGTTTTTTTAGGTAGCTTGGAGCGCTATTTTACAGGGAGCGATATTGGATTAAGTTGGTGGTGTTGCTTGTTTTTACAAAATAACATTTTATTTTTCCTTGGGCAATTGATCTGCTATTCCTTTGATCCTTTGTATAGTTTCGGAACAAAAATATGGTCCGTGTTTGATTTATAAACCCGCAAAAATAGTTTTTAATAAATAAATTATTTCTTAATTCACATTGCAAATGGCGCCGTGCTATAAACGTCAGTTTTTCAACACGAAAAAACAAAGTATCACAAATGGAAAAATTTCGCAAATTTTTCGCATTTTTTGGTTTTGTATAGAGTTTCAACGCGAAAACCGAACAGAGTACCGGCCTTTAGAATTGATTTCCAGCAGAACGAATTCACAAAATATCCATTTTAAACTGATAATAGCATATGAATTAAACTGACGATGTGATGCACATTTTCATCCAGAAGTTGTTGATTTCAACAATTTGTTGTTTTTAACAATTTTAATTGGTTGCACTTGTAATGCTTCTGGAAACTTTTTCTTGTCGATAAGCAACTCATTTTTCATTGGTCAGCTTCTTAATGTTTACAAGAATGTAGCACCCAAAGGTTTTAGTTTTCTGCAAAGAGATTTAAATTTAGTGACTTCTCTAAAATGTTGATTTAATTTTTCATATTGACGTACCAATTATTATAAACTATTTGAAGCAGTTCCAGTTAATTGTCCACCATTTTTTCATCGGTCAGCTTTTTAATGTTTTCAAGAACGTAGAATCCATAATTTTAGTTTTCTGCAAAGATATATACATTTAGTGACTTCCTTAAAGTTTTATTTCATTTTTTATTTTCACTTACCTATTTTTATAAACTATTTGGTTATTTGTCTAAAATTTTCCATTTTTTAATTTCTTGCAATTGACCACGAACTTCGTTGCACAAATAAGTATTGAAAACCACATGGTTTTTCGTTGCATTTTAGGGTAGTGTTTTGTCAAAGTTTTCTCGTATTATCTTCAACACCTTTTCAAAGATTTCGTCAACATTTTGGCAAATTGGAAGTAATTCGCAAACAATTTGAAGATGTATTGAAGATGAGCTATTTCAAGTCAAGTTGAATTTATGTTGAAAATTATATTTACCCTCAAACTGAAAAGTTGTTGCATTTGAAAAACGCTCATCCTGTGTTTATTGGGTTATGTTAAATGTGATGAGATAAACCGAAAAATGTTATATTTATAAGAAATTATAAATGTTTAATCAAATCAATAAACATCTACACAATCGTGTTTTACTTGACCACAATGATTCTTCTACAATTACCTTAAAATGCACTTTTTCTGATAGTTTGCAGGGGTTCTTATTGGCGTCCTTCGAAATTGATCTAAATAGGCACCTAATAATTGCTCTGATGAGAAACTTTTTCGTAGTAACTTGGCGTGGTACAACTTCTCAATAGTGACGGCGCTTTTCCGACGAGTTTTTGATGTCATATATGATTGTTTTCGACGTAGTGGAGATTCTCAGAAGCGCCCCCAAATTCAAAAAATGTTGGCAGGGTATAAGTTAAGGCCGAAGGCATAATCGATCTGCTGCATGTTTATGGGATCGATAACACATTTACCGATTATTTAGTCATCGCCGACAAGTCGTATCGATCCGCCACATTGTAAAGCGGACCTTAGACGGTCGGATAAACACTCCGACAGAGGTTCGTCTATTTGTTGTGTGTTCATTCAAGTTTTGCCCATACACTGCACGAACAAATGTGATGACAACATGAAAAAATAAGAAGAAGCATAAACAAACAATGAAGTTGTATGAAGATTTATGGGTGAAACCATTTATTACTAAAAAATGGAAGAAAATAATACAAAAAATCTTGGTACATGTGTCAAAACAATGATTCCTGAAGTAATCCACATTTAAAGGCCGGTACTATGTTCATTCTTGCGAAAAATTTTTATGGAAACCATTATTTCGCACATAGAAAGCGGCGTTTTTTTAGGTAGCTTGGAGCGCTATTTTACAGGGAGCGATATTGGATTAAGTTGGTGGTTGTTGCTTGTTTTTACAAAATAACATTTTATTTTTCCTTGGGCAATTGATCTGCTATTCCTTTGATCCTTTGTATAGTTTCGGAACAAAAATATGGTCCGTGTTTGATTTATGAACCCGCACAAATAGTTTTTAATAAATAAATTATTTCTTAATTCACATTGCAAATGGCGCCGTGCTATAAACGTCAGTTTTTCAACACGAAAAAACAAAGTATCACAAATGGAAAAAATTTCGCAAATTTTTCGCATTTTTTGGTTTTGTATGGAGTTTCAACGCGAAAACCGAACAGAGTACCGGCCTTAATATATTACAAATTAAGGCCGGTACTATGTTCATTCTCGCGAAAAATTTTTATAGAAACCATTATTTCGCACATAGAAAGCGGTGTTTATTTAGGTAACTTGGAGCGCTAATTTACAGGGAGCGATATTGAATTAAGTTGGTGGTTGCTGTTTGTTATTACAAAATTAACATGTTATTTTCCTTGGGCAATTGATCTGCTGCTCCTTTGATCCTTTGTATAGTTTCGGAACAAAAATATAATCCGTGTTTGTGTTATAAACCCACACAAATAGTTTTCATAAATAAATTATTTCTAAATTCACATTGCAAATGGCGCCATGCTATAAACGTCAGTTTTTCAACTCGAAAAAAACAAAGTACCACAAATGGAAAAATTTCGCTAGTTTTTCGCATTTTTTAATTTTGTAAGGAGTTTCAACGCGAAAACCGAACAGAGTACCGGCCTTTACTTGATGAATTTCAAAATACTTGTCGCATGGTTTTCCATTGATTGGAAGTGGAATTTTTCCACGTTTTTGCCACAATACTGGTTTAGATATATATATTTCTTTAATTTTCAACCAGAATTGGCGATCCATCATTAATTTCATTGCAGGAATGCCTGTTTTTAATGTAAAAATAAATTTGTCTTTGATAATGTTTGTCGAACATCCCCTTACACTCAATGATTTGTATCACCAAACCAGAAAACATAGGAATAAGAAAGCGCCGCAGGCAAAAATTTTTCGCGATTTTTTTGAAAAAAATTTTTGTTTTTCAACCCGTATATGGATATATAATAGTTAATATCACCGGTTATAGTAAAGATAGCAGCTTGACTTTGACCTTGACGGAAAGGTAGAAGTGTTAGCTACACAATGCAATCCGTTATTTAGTACTTTTATATGGAGCAGTTTTTGAGATATAAGCTTATTTATAAAAAACCGGTTCCGAAAAATACAAGTTTTTACCCGTACAGCTGGAACGGATGAAGCTGATATAACGGTTCATACATCATTTTAAAGGACTCTTCAAAGTGATGTACTTTCAAAAGTAATCGGATCTCTAGAACCGGATATATTAAGGATTTTTAACTTACACTTTAGAACCGAATAACCGGTTATCCGGTTACGACCGCCAAGAAAAAAAGTTGTTGTTGTAATCAACTCAAAGAGTACTACCATCTGTGAAGTTTTGAAAAAAAATCTGAGAGGTATAGCTAAACTAGAGTTTAGCCGTCTGTTTTTTGTTGAGAACGCAATTTTCTCAACTTGAATATTTCCCTAATCCTTTGAAAAAATGTTTGAAAAGGTATTGAATTTTAGTATTATTCAATTGGGTTGAAATACATTAAAAATTGATATCAGTTGGACTATGATTCTACCTTATACGAACAAACCTTACGTCGAGATACACAGCTGTTCAACACAAATACAGAATTTATTGGTTATGTATGGTACAAGTGGAAGGCAATTTGTAGCCGTGTTATTCAATATTCCAAATTTAAATTAAGTTTTTTTTTCACAATGTCGCCTTTAACGAGATTATTGGAACGAAACCTTCGCATAAAAAACAGCACTGAAAAATTACGTTTTCTCAGCGCACAGGCGTCTCCAACAACCGATAGTAAAGTCGATGAGGAAGATGAAGGTAAATTTACAAATCTTATGTGATGCGATTTATGTATGACATGTTTATTGTAGAGTTTCGAGTCCTAAATTTGCGGGCCACGCAACAAAAATCTCAAACGAGGCGAGAATACAAAAAGCCGGAGGTTTCGCCACCCCGAACTTTAAAGATGGCTACAGATCAAGACTGGACTGCAGTTTGGCCCGCCCCACGTTCCTTCCATCCGGCTTCTGTACCTCTGCCAATACGACAGGGCTTTACCGTCAAAGGAGCAGCACCGCCATCAAAATATGCAAATGCAGAATTGATGAAAATACCAAATTTCTTGCATCTTACACCTCCTGCCATTAAGCAACAATGTGAAGCCCTCAAGAAGTTTTGTACACCTTGGCCAAAAGGTTTGGAAAGTGAGGAAAAATGGAAAAAACATTTCCCGGTAGATGTGGTTAGCACAGATTATTGTCAAGCTCTGCCAACAATACGTAATCCAGAAGCACGTAGAGTTACTCTCACACTGAAACTGTCCCAATTGAAGTTTGATGCTCACGCAAAAGATAAATTCTTGCGCCTAGTGGGTGATCGATACAATAGCGAAAACGATACTCTTACAATTGTGGCGGATAGATGTCCTATGCGCAAGCAAAATTATGATTATGCTATGTATTTGTTAACCGCATGCTATCACGAGTCGTTCGTAACTGAACCTTGGGAAGCTACTAAATGTGAAGCGGATATGGAATATTATCAATATGAACGGAACAAGTCTAAGCTTTCTGTTGAATCCATTTTGAATTGGGGAAAATCTAGCAGTGATAGTAAAACGGAAGCCAGTAAAGGGTTTGTGGACAGTTTAGAGAAACTTATAAACGATGGCGAGAATGAATACAATTTGCGTAAATATAAAGAGGAGGTAATAAAATTGATTGGCATTAGAGTGTAAACAAGAACCTCTAGAACTATATCCAGTGTCATGGCATATTAAACTACGAAATTTCAATAAATGTTTCTTATCCCGACTTGGTATTTATAACATTAAGGGGGATTGGGTTCTGTTTGCGAAGACGGTTTTTATAAGTGGCATACTAATAAAAACACGATTGCTCCGGTTTTAACAAAAAGTAAATATATGTGTGCTGATCTAGGCAAACAATATTTAATATTACTATTAGTCTCGGCAATATGTTTTTAAATGTGTAATTATGCTTGGGGAAGCAAGAGTAGGAATATCTAGATAAAAAATGTTTGTGAAATCTTGTTTTAGTTTTAATAACTGATTTTCTGGATAGAACATGTTAATACAATAAAATTAAATATTTAATAATTCAGAATATTGAATTCAAATATACATTAATGCGCTCCAAATAAAAACTTTCTCATAAATTATTTATCTGAAAAGATTCAATAGTTTCCAGGTTTCTTTTAGTACTTGAGCAGTTATTTGGTGTTGTATCCACAACATCTGTGTGCAAATCTCCTTGTTATTGACAGCCGGAATTTCCATAAAGTGACGTTTCTCTAAATTCGATTAATATGAATTTGTTCAATAAATTGAAATTACAAGTTGCAAAATTTCATAAATTAGATATGAATATTTAAATGAAATAACCTCAGCATCGAATTACTTAAATAAATTGGAATAAATAAGAAATGAATATTATTGGGTTTGCTTTATTTCAGTACTATGGGTGTGCTATCCAGAACATTGTTGCACTGGTAGTCTATTCAGAACATCTCACCAGTGCTAATCTCACCGGTATTGCCAGCTTGAATAATCATAAAGTGACGTTTTCTTGATTCACTATAACTTGTGACAAATATGTATACAATAATTTTTGCTCCTATTATAAATAACATTATTTGAATATCTGGCATACAGCTGAAACACCAAGTAACACTCCTGTTTCACGGAAAATTGCAGTGAGTAACCTAAAATTTTTGAAAGTCTTTAGATGTTGTTCTTGCGTGAGGGGTCGTGGGGACGGATTTTCATCCCGTGAATGTAAGTTCCTCTCAAAAAGGTGAGTATTAAGTTCGAGTTTAGCCGCTACAATCGCTAAAGTGAAAACTAAATCAGTAAGAAAAATGCATAAAATTATACATATTTGTTGCAAATTTTATTATAACTTGATGGGGAAAAGCAAATTTTCGCAAAGTTTGTATTCCTTAAAATGGATTATCAAAGAAAAGTAATCGTGAAAAAATGACGATTTTAGCGGCTAAACTCGAACTTAATACCCACCTAAACATATCAAGTCTGAGCATCAATAAACTTTGTCCCTCTTGAATTTGAGGCGGTGTAGCAAAAATTTGTCTCACACCTATACTTTAAAAAATAATGCTTCTGGATTTTTGAGAAGAATGTTATCATGTTTTTTATGTATAATACCCAAAAAGTCATGCAAATAACAATATATTATGAACGACGCATATGGGTGAATGAATTGAAATCATTGGGCGTCACATAAATTGAAATCCATTATGCGCAGTTCATACTGTAGTTTTACTTGGTTTGAGAATTCTACACAAAAACATCTATGGCCAAATCAGGTTATATTTTTAATTTGAAACCACGAAAAAGTTGAATAATATAAGGTGTGAACGGCGCGTAACGCTACTAGGTTAGGTTAGGTATATTGGCAGCCCGATATTCCAGGTTCACTTATACTATTCAGTCCATTGTGATGCCACAGTGGTGAACTTCTATCTTATCACTGAGTGCTGCCCGATTCTATGTTAAGCTCAATGACAAGGGACCTGCTTTTTATAACGGAGTACGAACGGCGTTCCATATTGCAGTGAAACCGCTTAGAGAAGCTTTGAAGCACTCAGAAATGTCTTCAGCATTATTGATAATCCACCGTTGAAAAACTTTTTGGTGTTTTGGTCGAAACAGGGTTCGAACCCACGACGCTGTGTATGCAAGGCGGGCATGCTAACCATTGCACCACGATTGCTCCCGGGGTTAAATATGTACCACGCACATATTTACATACCTAAATGTAGCGTATATACAGAGCTGAACCAAAGCGGATTTGTTTGACCGAAGGCGAAGCCAAAATTCGGCCGAAGATTCATCTTTTACTATGTATAGGTAAAAAATTTACGCGTGTTTTATTTAAATCTTAACACAATATATATATATAGTTGAATGGCTACGTAAATAAGCAAAATTGCCGCATTTGGAGTGAAGAGCAACCAGAAGCCGTTCAAGAACTGCCCATGCATCCCGAAAAATGCACTGTTTGGTGTGGTTTGTACGCTGGTGGAATCATTGGACCGTATTTTTTCAAAGATGCTGTTGGACGCAACGTTACGGTGAATGGCGATCGATATCGTTCGATGCTAACAAACTTTTTGTTGCCAAAAATGGAAGAACTGAACTTGGTTGACATGTGGTTTCAACAAGATGGCGCTACATGCCACACAGCTCGCGATTCTATGGCCATTTTGAGGGAAAACTTCGGAGAACAATTCATCTCAAGAAATGGACCGGTAAGTTGGCCACCAAGATCATGCGATTTGACGCCTTTAGACTATTTTTTGTGGGGCTACGTCAAGTCTAAAGTCTACAGAAATAAGCCAGCAACTATTCCAGCTTTGGAAGACAACATTTCCGAAGAAATTCGGGCTATTCCGGCCGAAATGCTCGAAAAAGTTGCCCAAAATTGGACTTTCCGAATGGACCACCTAAGACGCAGCCGCGGTCAACATTTAAATGAAATTATCTTCAAAAAGTAAATGTCATGGACCAATCTAACGTTTCAAATAAAGAACCGATGAGATTTTGCAAATTTTATATATATATATATATATATATATATATATATATATATATATATATATATATATATATATATATATATATATATATATATATATATATATATATATATATATATATATATATATATAAAATTTGCAAAATCTCATCGGTTCTTTATTTGAAACGTTAGATTGGTCCATGACATTTACTTTTTGAAGATAATTTCATTTAAATGTTGACCGCGGCTGCGTCTTAGGTGGTCCATTCGGAAAGTCCAATTTTGGGCAACTTTTTCGAGCATTTCGGCCGGAATAGCCCGAATTTCTTCGGAAATGTTGTCTTCCAAAGCTGGAATAGTTGCTGGCTTATTTCTGTAGACTTTAGACTTGACGTAGCCCCACAAAAAATAGTCTAAAGGCGTCAAATCGCATGATCTTGGTGGCCAACTTACCGGTCCATTTCTTGAGATGAATTGTTCTCCGAAGTTTTCCCTCAAAATGGCCATAGAATCGCGAGCTGTGTGGCATGTAGCGCCATCTTGTTGAAACCACATGTCAACCAAGTTCAGTTCTTCCATTTTTGGCAACAAAAAGTTTGTTAGCATCGAACGATATCGATCGCCATTCACCGTAACGTTGCGTCCAACAGCATCTTTGAAAAAATACGGTCCAATGATTCCACCAGCGTACAAACCACACCAAACAGTGCATTTTTCGGGATGCATGGGCAGTATATATATATATATATATATATATATATATATATATATATATATATATATATATATATATATATATATATATATATATATATATATATATATATATATATATATATATATATATATATATATATATACAGAAAATTATTTTTGTCTTAAATTGACATTTTCAATTAACTACCTTAACCTTTCTTGACACCAACGTAAAGCTAATAAGTTCATTTACTTTTACATGAGAATCCGACCCACCTTAACATAATGCAAAATATGCAAGTGCTCGCAAAATGTGTCAATATCTTCTGAATATCATTTATCGCAGGAAATATTGAAAAAAAAAAATTGTTCGAATGTCTATTTAAAACTTTGTGGTATGCATGCATGGTGTGTCAATATCGAAAGTGTAGGGTGCAATCGTCCGAATAATAAACAAAAAAAAAACCAAACATTTTTAATATTCATATAACATGTGTAGTTGTTTATATGTACTACTATTCACTCAGATATTATAAATTATTTTATTCTCTCCCTATAGATAAGACAAGCGGATGGAACAAATAACAAAGAGCAAAGTAAACTCTTCAGTTGATAAGTCATTTGCATTTTGGATTTCGTAGAGAAATGTCGACGATGACCAACAATAGAGAAGATATAAAGAGACGTGTATTGTCTATACAGAGTCATGTAGTACACGGCTATGTGGGCAATAAAAGTGCAACTTTTCCATTGCAAGTAAGTAGCGAGTGGGACTAACTAAGTAAACTTTATATAATAATCGATGGTTTCATATTTGTAAGGTATTGGGGTTTGAAGTGGATGCAATAAACTCGGTGCAATTTTCGAACCATACCGGCTACGACGTCGTCAAAGGTCAGGTATTGCAGGAGAAAGAATTGGGTGTGTACAAAAATATCTACATCAATACATTCATCCCATAGTATGCTAAATCGACTTTACATATTTATCAATTCAAGAGTATAGTACATATGGAGACATTAATCTAATTGGCGCTAACGGAAATGAAAGAACGAAGATATCCGATTAATTGTTTAAAAGAATTGAATTATCTATATTACATTCAAATAAGACGAATGTTTCGTTGGCCCAAAATAACACACATGTTGAATTTATTCGCCTATATGATTAAGACATTACCTTACATTTTAGCTAAGATTTTTACAAATTTGTTCTTTATTTCAGCTGATCTATTTAGCGGTCTTGAAAGTAATGGTCTGTTGAAATGTTATTCACATTTATTAACTGGCTACATAGGGAATGCTTCCTTCCTTAGGCAAGTCGCTAAAATTGTGACCAAACTTAGGGCTACAGATCCAAATTTGATATATGGTATGTATGAACTGTTATCTTAATAGACGTATTGTTATTATGTAATTATATTGCAGTTTGCGATCCAGTAATGGGCGACAATGGCCAAATGTACGTACCCAAGGAATTGCTTCCTATTTATCGTGATGAAATAATACCTTTAGCAGATATTTTAACCCCTAATCAATACGAAGTTGAACTTCTCACTGAAAAGAAAATATCGGATGAAAAAGGCATTTGGGAGGCTGTGAAATGGTTTCATGATCGAGGCATTGATACTGTTGTTATTTCTAGTAGTGATCTCGGTAAACCTGGTCAGCTCCGTGCATTTCTGAGCAAAAAGAATGGACCTCGCTTTGCTCTTAACATACCCAAGCAAGGTACAAATGTATCATTCACCGGTACTGGAGACTTATTTGCTTCGCTATTCTTAGCTCACAGTTATCAAACACCGGCATCACAGCTCGGTGATGCATTGGAGCGAACTATAGCTTCATTGCAAGCGGTCATAAGCCGTACTTTAGAATCAATGTCTCCAGATGTTATTGAGGGTAAAAGAAAATTGACTTCTTTTGATTGTGAATTAAAACTAGTTCAAAGCAAAGAGGCAATTGAAAAGCCTACAATAAAATTACATGCTGAAGAAATTAAATAAACATTTTGTTGAACTTTTGAAAATACAGTTAGGAACTTGTTATAAATGTTTATTTTATATATTTTTAAAACTGTCCATTAAATTTTATAGTGCCTTTACCAATTATCCACAATAAAAATATACGTTTGTAAACCAAAAGCTTTCAAAAATTTGGTTAACGGCATTTAACAGGTGTTAAAATCTGAATTAATTTTTCAAACGTGTCTGTTGCCGAGAGTATACTGAAGTTACGTCTATATAAATAGATAAAAATTGTAATAAAAAACACATTTTAAATTATTAATAACTTTTATTGTTTTACTGACAATTATGGACTTAGCAAAATTATCTTTGGAATAACAATGCTATTTAACCATACACTAAACTGTTTGCTGTTGTAAATTGATACGCCTCTCACTTCTCTCAATGTTTACATTGATAGGATAGAATCGGTTCAGAACAGGGATGGAAAATACAATTTCTAAGAAAGTACAAAAAAGGTATTTTTTAGCGAAAAAAGTACTTTTCACCAAAATCAACAAAAATTCCATTGGAAGATTATTGACAAGAGCTCCCTTAGACTAAATTTTAAAGAAAATATCGTGAATTTTGTTGAGTTGACCCCAATTTTATAAATAATAAAATCTTTACACAATTTTCTAAAGAAATAAAATTTTGACAAAATTTTCTATAGAAATAAAATTTTGATAAAATTTTCAATAAAAATAAAATTTTGATAAAATCTTTTATAACATTTTTTTTTGACAAAAAATTTCTATAAAAATAAAATTTTGATAAAATTTTTTATAGAAATAAAATCCCTGCCAACATTTTTTTAATTTGGGGGCGCTTCTGAGAATCCCCACTACGTCGAAAACAATCATATACGACATCAAAAACTCGTCGGAAAAGCGCCGTCACTATTGAGAAGTTGTATCACGCCAAGTTACTACGTAAAAGTTTCTCATCAGTGCAATTATTAGGTGCCTATTTAGATCAATTTCGAAGGACGCCAATAAGAACCCCGCAAACTATCAGAAAAAGTGCATTTTAATATAATTGTAGAAGAATCATTGTGGTCAAGTAAAACACGATTGTGTAGATGTTTATTGATTTGTTCCAGCATTTCAAAGTTCCATTTCATCCTCATCGCTACAACAGACTCGTAAATGTCACCACAACCATCGCGAACTGTGATGGGGAAAGTATATCAAAAAGTACAAAATGTACATGAAAGTATTTTGCCATCACTACTGTTAGAAGAGCCATTTTATTTTTTGTGAAACGCCAAGTGCAACCAGCTTGTTATATTTTATTTAAATAAAAACGAGACTATAATTCTGAAAGCATAGATATTACGTTTAAAATTGTGAAAGGTATATGGTGAACAATTTTCGACTTTCCAAATAGAATAAAGTGATCGTTTTTTAAATATTTTTCCAGGCACGCTGCCTCCAACGAAAATAAACAAACTGGCTGATAGACGCTGCAATATGTAACTAGCTACTTGTAACTCAACATCATTATTTTATTAATGCAAAAAATTATGTTAAATGTGATGAGATATATGTTAAATGTGATGAGGATCGGGGATAATTATATCCCTGCCAGCATTTCAAAGTTCCATTTCATCCTCATCGCTACCACAGACTCGTAAATGTCACCACAACCATCGCGAACTGTGATGGGGGAAGCATATCAAAAAGTACAAAATGTACATGAAAGTATTTTGCCATCACTACTGTTAGAAGAGCCATTTTATTTTTTGTGAAACGCCAAGCGCAACCAGCTTCCCTGCCAACATTTTTTTGAATTTGGGGGCGCTTCTGAGAATCCCCACTACGTCGAAAACAGTCGTATACGATATCCAAAACTCCTCGGAAAAGCGCCGTCACTATTGAGAAGTTGTACCACGCCAAGTTACTACAAAAAAGTATCGCATGAGTGCAATTATTAGGTGCCCTTCTGGATACATTTAGAAGGACGCCAATAAGAGCCCCTTCAAACAATCAGAGAAAGTGCATTTTAAGATAGTTGTAAAAGAATCATTGTGGTCAAGTGAAACACGCTTGTTTAGATGTTTATTAATTTTATTAAACATTTAAAAAATCTCAGAAATATAACATTTATACGACTATCACATCACATTTAACATATTTTTATGCATTAATAAAAGATTGATGTTGAGTTACAAGTTACATGTTGTAGCGTCTATCAGCCAGTGCTTTTATTCCCAATGGAGGCAGCGTGTCTGGAAAAATATTCGAAAAACTATCACTTTATATATCATTCACAATTTTAAGCGAAATAACTATGTTTTCAGCCTTTCATTATCGTTTTATTTAAATAAATTATAAGAAGCTAGTTGTGCTTTGTGTTTCACAAAATATAAAATGGCTCTTGTAACAATAGTGATGGTAAAATACATTCATGATAATAGTGATGGCAAAATACTATCACAGTTGTCGATTGTTGCAGTGTCACTTACGAGTAGCGATGAGGATGAAATGGAACTTTGAAATGCTGGCAGGGTTGTTATATTTTATTTAAATAAAAACGAAAATAAAGTTCTGAAAGCATAGATATTACGCTTAAAATTGTGAAAGGTATATGGTGAACAATTTTCGACTTTCCAGATAGAATAAAGTGATCGTTTTTCAAATATTTTTCCAGGCACGCTGTCTCCTTCGAAAATAAACAAACTGGCTGATAGACGCTGCAATATGTAACTTGCTACTTAAAACTCAACATCATTCTTTTATTAATGCAAAAAAATTATGTTAAATGTGATGAGATAAACCGAAAAATGTTATATTTATAAGAAATTATAAATGTTTAATCAAATCAATAAACATCTACACAATCGTGTTTTACTTGACCACAATGATTCTTCTACAATTACCTTAAAATGCACTTTTTCTGATAGTTTGCAGGGGTTCTTATTGGCGTCCTTCGAAATTGATCTAAAGAGGCACCTTTAGGTAACTTGGCGTGGTACAACTTCTCAATAGTGACGGCGCTTTTCCGACGAGTTTTTGATGTCGTATATGCTTGTTTTCGACGTAGTGGGGATTCTCAGAAGCGTCCCCAAATTCAAAAAATGTTGGCAGGGATATGACAGCTATATCTAAATCTGAACCGATTTTTCCAAAATCAATAGCGATTGCCTTTGTTCCAAAAAACGCGCAAAAATACATGAACTAACAGACGGACATCGATAAATCGACTCAGAATTTAATTCTAAGACGACGGTATACTAAACGATGGGTCTCAGACTTTTCATACAAATGCACAAACTTATTATACCCTGTACCACAGTAGTGGTGAAGGGTATAATTAAACCACTACTACGATGGTGAAAATTTGACTAAAATCCACTAACTTTAATGAACTGAAATATAGTTAAATTGGCTTTAGAAATTTTCGTCGAGGGCAAGATTATTTAATAAGAGCAGATAAAGTAGAGTGTAAAATGGGGTTCTAATAAGCCTTTAAGAGGACGAGGTGCGAAAGAATTCTCCGATTCTCACTACAACAAATTCATTTCTAATTGTTTGCCCTGAATTATTTTCACTGGCATAATAATTTGGTTATTCTCCTTATATTTTAAGATTGAGGTAGATTGGGTTACTTACTTTAAAGAGCCGACGATTGATATTGGACTCGATGACTTTATTTTAATTGATATTCTCTACGCCGAACCTGTATCAAGGGTTGGGATAAATCTCCCCTGTATGCCATTTAAGAAATACAGATTCCTCTTTTTTGAGGGTCAACGTTCCAATCACGAGCTATGAGGGTCAATATTGCTATCCGAAGAACGTGTGTAGACTTTAATTCAATCACTCCTCTTATTGATACTTAACTTAGTACTGCTGTTATTATACGTAGAATAATAATCTATCTAAATATCTGCAAGTATATATTTTAATGAAAAAAACACATTATGCATTTATTTATGTATGTATTTCATATAACTGGCTGATTAATACTTTTCTCTGTAGTTGGTTTCAACCCTATATCTACACATTGCCATGTTGTATACTATGGTGCATACGTAATGGGGATGTGGCCTCGCGGTCAGATTGGGTATTGGGATAGTGGACGCTGGGTCCGTACGAATAAAAAAATAATATACACTTTAAAGATGGGAATTAATCTCGAGTTTAGACACTAAATTGGATAATAAATCTGTAGAAGCAGAATAAAATTATATAAAAAAAAAAAAAATTATTATAACTTGGTAGGGAATTATCCAAAACAACAATTTAAAAAGTTTATTTTCTTTAAAATAAATTATTATTGAAAAGTAACCGTGAAAAATGGCTATATTTGCGCGATCATGCGATCTTAATACCGATCTTAAAGTCGGGTATTAACTTTGAGTTGAGCCACTAAATTCAAAAATAAATCTGTAAAAACAGAATAAAATTATAACTTTATTGCAAGATTTCAAAAAAAAAAAAAAAAGTAACCGGTAATTGTTTTAGCCTGATAATTTGAACTTAATACCGGCTTTAAGGAGTTGAGACGAACGGTAAGAATTTTGTGTTTATCTTCTTATATTACAAATCATTATATTGGGCTTCGTAAAATGCTCTACACATTATACTAAAAATCGGCATTTTTCCAAATTAGAAATCACTTTTTATAAACCAAATGACAGATGAAATCTGATCAAATTTTGGATTTTGGAACTGCTCATCAATTTCGTTGAAGGTTTTGTTGCATTTAACGACCATTTTCCAGTTATAAAATATAGAGTCCCATAATTCGACTAAAGCATCCTTGCTTTCTCTACTATTCCAAAGAGGGTAATTTTATAAATGATTTAATTTTATTTTATAATCGCCATTTGATTATGGTGTTTCAAAGCATTGAAGGAATGCTTCCTTTAATACTCGATACTGTCGGGTATTAAATATACAGCAATTTATGATTATGAATTGATTAAAGGCAACAGAATTCATTCATTAATTAAAACACACGCATATAATTATAAAATATACATTAACAATTATGTTTTAAAGCATGTAAAATTATCAAAATATATTAAAACTACTTCTTGACCCGAAATGATGCCGCTCTGTTAATTCGTACCGTTGGGATACCATCTGTCGTTGCATTTGTGTTTGTTCGAGTTGCTGTCCGTGATTTAGATAAAGTTGGTGCACCTGAGTTGATTGCTTTAAAAAAATATAAATTATTTATGTAGTGTATTTCATAATATCAAATGAAATGATAATTAACACATACCTTTGGATGCTACATGGGGATTTTTTCGTACTCGATTTGGACTATACTTTTTAATATTTTCTTTCTGAACTCCAGCTGCAACGGTCCTTAGCAGATTATTGTGAGTAAACTTCTTTGATTTGAGAAGAACTGGAAAAAGTAGAAACAAATGATAATATATATAGTAATTCGCAATTTAAATCGAATTGATAACGATTATTGAATTCGTTTCGTGAGTGTAATTTCCCTACTACTAACGCACACTCACAATTTTATCTTTCGCGCTCATGGTATACCTAAATGTACAAATTTCACAAAATACCATTTGCCACGAATTCATGGCAAACTTTCCCACCATACATTTGAATGATAGTGATCTTAGTGGTAGGTTAGGTTAGGTTAGGTGGCAGCCCGACGTATCAGGCTCAATTAGACTATTCAGCCCATTGTGATACCACATTGGTGAACTTCTCTCTTATCACTGAGTGCTGCCCGATTCCATGTTAAGCTCAATGACAAGGGACCTCCTTTTTACAGCCGAGTCCGAACGGCGTTCCACATTGCAGTGAAACCACTTAGAGAAGTTTTGAAACCCTCAGAAATGTCACCAGCAATACTGAGGTGGGATAATCCAACGCTGAAAAACGTTTTTGTTGTTCGGTCGAAGCAGGAATCGAACCCACGACCTTGTGTATGCAAGGCGGGCATGCTAACCATTGCACCACGGTGGCTCTTAGTGGTAACAACCCCAAGAAGGGGATTTTTTTTTGAATTTTTGGTAATATTTTCTCTTGAAGAAATGATTGGCCACCGAGGATCTGGTGATTGAACACTTTCCATCTTCTTCCTTTGTAGCCACATTAAAGGGAAAATCTACGCTAACATCCCAGCGTCTACTCAAGACCTCGAATTCATGAGGCTATCGAGGAGCCACTTGGAAAATTTTATAATATTTGTATACCCTGCAAAGCAAAGAGAATTTAATTAAGAAGAATAAGCCTCATTCTTTCTTTTAAATTTCTTGCCGTTTGCACCGAAAATACGATAACATTTGTGCGGAGCTGCATTGGGAAAAAGTAAACAACCAATTATTTTACTATTTATTTGATTTTTTGAAAATTGGTTGATAAATGTAGAGCTTACAACGGAAATGCGAAATGGGACATATATGTCCCATTCGTCATCAAAGGATGAAATAATCAACAACTTGCTTCTCTCAAGGGGTTACTTACCATTTTTTAACTGATCCGCATTTGAAGGACATTTAACAATTTGTTCGGACAACACATTCGATACCAAATTGCTTTTGTTAGATGACAACGCTTTACCGTTTTTTACGTTCTTCTTTGTACTAGACGTAGAGGGACCCATATAGAAGGTAGCATTTATATTTGCATCGGCCGATAAGATCTGTGTTTCATTAAGATTTGTTCTGGGTTTCTTGGCAGGCATTTTGAACGCAGTTTGGTTATCAGTCGATGCAACTCCATTGCAGTTTGCACCTTCCTCTTCAAAATCTGAATTTGCAACCATGCTGTCTAGATCGTCCAAATCATATTCCTCTAAACGTAGACGTTTCTTGCAATGTCCGCGACTTAATGTTTCATCATCTGTACACGTCGTTTCCACATCATCATCACTAGAAGCTTGATGTATTTCATTCATCAATCCATCCATGCCATTGTGTCGCAAATTAAGCGTTGTACCGAACAAATGTCGTTGGAGCTGATCATAGTGATATCTTTGCTCCCCATTTAAATTTCCATTTTTTATTACATCACTAGCTAAGACAAAAGCTCGTTGTAACCAATGAGAGTGTACTACTACTTCCGAGTCTATTTTGGTTATGTGTTCGTTAATTAATGATTGTTTTGAAGTTTGTATTTCTAAATGTTTTCCTTTCAAATAGATTTGTAATATATTCACTAATTTCGAAGATTTAACTTCTTGTTTTAATTTTTCGATATCCTTATGTGAAGCAAGGAGTTTCTGGTGCCAGCACGGTATCTCCTGCTCCAATTTGTCAATTTCTTTACTTAAATTGCAAATTGATGCCGAGAAAATATCTATATTCTGTAATAAAACATAAAAAAATTAAATTAAGTTAACTTGTTTTTTATATCAAAATTGTATAGCATAATGTAAAATACGTTACTTAAAATTACAATTTTGCCCCATCAAATCACGTAATGCAATTAGAAAAGTTTTAACATCTACCATGCATGGGTGAAGCATAACTTTAACAGTATCATTTCAACTGGAGCATGTATATATTATGCACTTCGAATTTTTGATTACATTTACAATTCGTAATATATAACATCCCAGTAAAAAAGCGTAGCCAAAAAAGGAATGAAAATGTTCTTTTTGGATCTGGAAGGGGTGCAAAATTGGCGCAGACGCGATGGGCTTGTCATAGGGCAGAAGTCATGATTTTAAGCATCCGCTTCATTTATTTTACATCGGCAATAGTGACGTCCCATCAACACTTATTAAGCAATAACTCCAACAATTGTGAGACCCTCATTGCAGTCGGTCCTACACACCGAGGTAAACACAAGGAACTCATCCTTGTCAAAGGACTGCAACAACTCTACGGGAATTCAAGTATGTATGACGACCCAAACCCACTCCATGTCCCAAATTCCAATCTGCTCAGAATACTCCTCCTTTGTGCCAGCGACATTGAAAGCAATCCAGGACAAGTGAAGTGTCTGTGCCCAGTTTGTTCGCGACCAGTCACGCACGTAGGTGATGTGCAGCGAATGTCACAACTGCGCACACTTGCCTTGCTCGGGACTCAAGAAAGTAGGACAATACAAACCTACTTTCAAGTGACCCACCTGTAGCAGAAATAGCGACTGACTGCAAATCTCACATCACACGGCATTACACTCCACCCACATACATCACACAATTATCCGTAAATAAAAGTATATCTTTCCCAGAGTCATGTTGGGCTTGCAGAAGAAAATTCACCAAGGCCGCCAACTGATCCGGTGCTCCATCTTCAAGACTTCGGCACACCTGAGATGAGCAGGAATTCGGACTAACATACCCCTGATTTTGATGAAACCTGTAACCGAAGCCGAGCAATCTTAGAAACCACCATCCACTGACAAAGCCATCATACGGCGATAATAGTTGTCCGAACATTGTATAGCCAAGCAACAGCCCATACCACTGATAGGAACCAGTTGAATGACCTCATGATCCTCCAGTAGAACTGGAATGGGCCGACAAGAAGATTACTGATTTCATGGAAAGGAAGGGTATTCTCATTGCCGCGCTCCAGGAGACTAAACTAGCCTAGTAATAGCCATTGTTGGCCACGATTCTGTGAGGTACAGACCCATGACCACGACCGATCCCCATTCATGGAGAGAGAGGGGATAACTGTTACAGTGAGGGAGGCAGTATTGGTGTGTTAAATGTATACATTCTGTAATGAGGCAATACTTCAGTAGTGATCAAACTACCCTGTTAGGCGACCTGAATACTCAGAGCTTGGATGTGACGCCAGGGGAGAATTGATTGCGGATCAAATGGATGACATAGATTAAGACCACGCGATTCTCATAACGGTCTCATGTCGAAGACCCGGACGTCACCATGGTTAGCACGGACCATGACATGTAGATATAGCCATGAACTCTTACCATCTCCCTATCACAGGAAAATATTGATCTAGGGACAGACGAAGTTTAGCTCCGCTCATGAATAAACATGAAAAAGCAATAGGCTAAACAATAATTATCCGCTTTAACATGCACATCATTTCTGTTTTAATTTTCTATCATCGTTTTGGTATTGCTTTTGTGGATTATAATTCAGAAATTTATAAAACACATACATGGTATTATTGATATTTTCGGCTCCAAACGGCAAAACATTTGAGAGACACATCGACTCAGACTCCATGTCATTATGTAACCAGAGACCTCTGGTGCTTCAATTTTGCAATGACAAAACTTGGTCTTCTTCTGAATTGTCTTTGCTGCTATAAAACTTGGTAACACTGCCTACTGTCATTAAATCAAAAAGAGCAATAAGACACAATGGTGTCAATTTGGTGCTTTTAGCACCAAATATGGTTCCTTTACCAAAGAGCTCCATATTTCCTCTACAAAAAACATTTTCATTTAGTTTTATGGTACTTTTTTCAATTTGATAATAGCGTATGTATTAAATTCACAAAACACACACAATTGACTACGTATACTCCCTTCAAAAATTTAAATTTTCGAGAATATTTCCATATTTAATGACGACAAATGTATTTTGTATTCTTGACAACATATTGTGGAATTTGTCGAAAAATTCATTACTGATCAAAATGAATTGAATGAAATTGAAATACGCATTAAAAATACAAAGCTGTGTACTTGGAATAACGTACATCGTACAGATTAATTTTGGATAGAAATTCATAATTTTAAAAATGCTTCAAATCAATACCCATTTTAAAAGTTATCTGACTTTGAAATAGACCAACATTCTTTTGCAGAAGTGGTCAGAAAGTTTAGTGTGATGATTTTTTTTTAATAAAAGAAGAAAAAGAATTTCTTTATTTCATATCAAATATGGATTAAAACAAAAAAAAACTGTAGATTAATAAAGGGTGATTTGTTAAGAGCTTGATAACTTTTTTTTTTAAAAAACGCATAAAATTTGCAAAATCTCATCGGTTCTTTATTTGAAACGTTAGATTGGTCCATGACATTTACTTTTTGAAGATAATTTCATTTAAATGTTGACCGCGGCTGCGTCTTAGGTGGTCCATTCGGAAAGTCCAATTTTGGGCAACTTTTTCGAGCATTTCGGCCGGAATAGCCCGAATTTCTTCGGAAATGTTGTCTTCCAAAGCTGGAATAGTTGCTGGCTTATTTCTGTAGACTTTAGACTTGACGTAGCCCCACAAAAAATAGTCTAAAGGCGTCAAATCGCATGATCTTGGTGGCCAACTTACCGGTCCATTTCTTGAGATGAATTGTTCTCCGAAGTTTTCCCTCAAAATGGCCATAGAATCGCGAGCTGTGTGGCATGTAGCGCCATCTTGTTGAAACCACATGTCAACCAAGTTCAGTTCTTCCATTTTTAGCAACAAAAAGTTTGTTAGCATCGAACGATAGCGATCGCCATTCACCGTAACGTTGCGTCCAACAGCATCTTTGAAAAAATACGGTCCAATGATTCCACCAGCGTACAAACCACACCAAACAGTGCATTTTTCGGGATGCATGGGCAGTTCTTGAACGGCTTCTGGTTGCTCTTCACTCCAAATGCGGCAATTTTGCTTATTTACGTAGCCATTCAACCAGAAATGAGCCTCATCGCTGAACAAAATTTGTCGATAAAAAAGCGGATTTTCTGCCAACTTTTCTAGGGCCCATTCACTGAAAATTCGACGTTGTGGCAGATCGTAAGTCTATTCATGATAAAATGTCAAAGCATACTGAGCATCTTTCTCTTTGACACCATGTCTGAAATCCCACGTGATCTGTCAAATACTAATGCATGAAAATCCTAACCTCAAAAGAATCACCCTTTATATGTTTTAAAAAATTGAAATATATGTGTTTTATTTATTAATACTTATATATATTTTTTGGTGCTTTTTGCCATTCGGGAGTTGGCATCACTGATAAGACAGCTGAAACTGTCAACTGAAAATCGAGTTCATATTTTTTTGTTGAGTTTAAAGTTTATCGTAATGTTTTGTAGAAAAGTATTCCCAATAATGGCTCAAGTGGCTCTACGTCCACCGCTAGCGACGGCCTCCTGTAGTATGTTAAGCAATGTAGAAAAATTACTATCAGCCCCTAAATTATCTTTCCCCTCAAAACAAACCGTGTCAATCTCAACGTCCCAGCATTGTTACGCAAAAAACAAGGATAAAAAGAAGGAGAAAGGAAAAAAAGCTACCAAAATTGAAATTAACGAAACACAACTACGAGAAATTATCAATTACGATGCCATAAATACGCAAATGCAAAAAGCGGTACAACAAATGAAAGATGACTTTCTACTGGTAAATAAGAAAACTATTTTGGTATCAATTTTGATACTGATTCCAGCAATTGCTATGTATATGGATAGACAGTGCATATTTTGTTTAGGTACTTGAATATGCGGAACCATAGATAGATATATTGATAGAACTGAAAAACGCGAAAAGAATCTATTTTTTGGTTCAAGATTGGTCTGATAATGAAATTGTAATGAAAACGAATTAGATTACCCGGTGCACTAAATTCGCATCACTTTTTAAGGTGTGATTCGAATTCAGTGTTTTGGATGTGAATTAAGAAATTTTGTAATATTTTGAAAAATAATTTTTAAAATTTTTTATGATTTTTATGCAGTCTAACGCTTGTCTGGAACGTTTGACATCAAATATTTTCAAAAATTCCCAATTTTTCTAGAATGGATTTAGAATGTTTTTCGGCCAAATTTAAATAATTTGTACCATTTTATTAATTCTTAATCTGTGTTTAACCTATTTGAAATAAAAAAAAAAATAAATTTCCCATTAACGATATGAAAAAGCCAGTGATAAAAAAAATTACTCAAATGAACTTCCTGTACAGTTAAAATAAAGAACATCTTTGGGAGGACATTTTTGGAAGTGCATTTATAGTTATGCATATAGAAGAACTTCTGGGATATATTTTGAATAGGAGCTATATTAAAATTTGATCTTTAAATAGTGGTTAAAAAATACGCCACTGAGGGACCATCACTTTGATAGATTAGACTATCTGTGAACTATTATCGAGTAATATATAGTTGATACAGTAATTTCCAAGTAAATTTGAACGAACTGCAGATTCTGGAATCATAAGCAACTAACTTCAGTATCGAAGTTAGAATATTATTACACAATTTAGGAGTATAGAATCTTTATTCATCTACTCTTAGGTACTAATTGGTTGCATTATATTTTTAATTTAAGCATTTATCACTACGTTCCACTTCTGGTGCCATCGACACTCTACGGATTACAGTCGATGGAAAAGAGCATGAGCTGCAAGAATTGGCTCAAATTTCCCGCAAAAATCCCAAAACAATAGTTGTTAATATGATAGCATTTCCACAGACCATACCAGACGTTCTAAAGGCTTTGGAGAAAAGTGGTATGAATTTAAATCCCCAGCAGGATGGAACAACTTTGTTTATACCAATACCGAAGGTAACGAAAGAACATCGAGAGAAACTATCGAAGAATGCGAAAAATCTGTTTATAAAGTACCGCGACTCCATAAAAGACATACAAAATAATGCTATTAAAAAGTTGAAGAAGCAAACGGAAATATCCAAAGATGACGTCTTTTCTGTACAAAACCAATTAACGGCTTTAGCTGATCAATATATTACTGAAGCAGACAAAATACTTCAAGTAAAACAAAAGGAACTACTTGGAGACTTATAAATTGACATTATAAAGGCTGAATAGAAATATGAAATATAATACTTCTTTAAATAAAAAAAAATTCAATTAATTTAATAATATCCTTCCTCCAACAAAATCAATAGCAAAGGTAATGGGTGAGGTAGATGTAAATTCATTTAAAAAGTGATAGGTTAGGTTAAAGGGGCAACCCGATTAAGTTTCAGGCTCACTTAGACTATTCAGTCCATTGTGATAAAAAAAGTGATGCTTGTATTCTAAAACTATCGCTAGCAGCAATATTTATAGTAGGATTTTTCTCACTTGGTTCATATGGATCTGGTATCTTTGCTAAATTTTCGTACATGAATCCCAATGTTTTTCACAAATAGATTCCTATTCTACAAAAGACACTGACAATAAAGTATCCTTTAAGGTTCGACCACATCCACACATATGCAATAAAAGATTTTACGTTTAGCGACATAAATATTTTAAAATCTACAAAGAAACAGAAAACGACTAGTCAGCTGGTTTATGTAGCAGGTCAAAAAATCAAGGTTGATCTTTGTGTCCTTTCAAATCGACATTTACTTTTCCGAAATTCGTTTTTGCGACTCACCGATTATAAAATAGTCGATAAATTGCTTTTGAATATGCTGATAATTTTTTATCTGTTTATGCCAAAATTGTATGCGATATTAGTATTTGCCCTCCAAAAACCATGCAAACATCGGTCTAAAACCATGCACATTGGTCCATATTGGTTTATATATATATATGTTTATATATATATATATTTATATATATATATATATATATATATATATATATATATATATATATATATATATATATATATATATATATATATATAT